>NW_027507758.1:104021712-104621712 GCF_037356315.1 Lithobates pipiens
GGTATCAGGACAGATTTATATCTTTTAGTGAGACATCCAAGACCTACTCTTGCACTGGAAATGTAGACTGACCAAAGATGGTGCGATAGTGACCACTGCCTACGATGATCATGCCATTTCTGTACAAGTGTAGTAACGAGCCCTCAGATAGGAGGTACTTTCACTCAGGGATATATCATGCTGGAAAAGCACTATATTTGGAAGAATCTAAGGTATTATAAACTAATTGTATTGTAGGGCGAGGATCATGGTGGGTCCCGACACTTGTGAATGGTCAAGCAAACATCTCCTGCCCATTGTTTTCAGGGCAAGCAGATATCTCCTGCCCATTGTTTTCACTGAGCTTTCTGCTTGTATGTTGATGATTGATTTAGCTGCACAGCAAATACTGAATTTTAGTGCAATCCCTAAAGCTAGTAATTCACAGATCTAAATTTGGCTGGTTCAGCAGGAACCAGCCAAATTTCAATCCATGTATGTGAACTGTGGTCAAACTGAAGTTGATCAAAGGATCGACTTCTGTACAACTGCCCTGTTTAAAAAATTTCCACTCTGCGGTGCAAGCTATAGCCTGCAGTACTGATCAGTGTATTCTGATGGCAGGGAAGTCTCTCCGCTGTCAGAATAAGGAGGATTCCTCCTCCCACAATGGGTGGATGGAGGAATCGAGTGACTCATCTATGGCCAGATATAAAGAAGAGGTCCACTCACCGCTACAAAAATTAAAAGCCAGCAGCTACACATACTGCAGCTTCTGACTTTTATTAATAGGGCACATACCTGTCCTGGAGTCCAGCGATGTCAGCACCGCAACTGATGTTTCCATCAGCTATCGGGTGCTTCCGCCCCCATTGCAGGTAAGGGAACCCAGCAGTGTAGCCTTACAACTTCACGCCGGGAATCCTACTGCGCATGCGCTCCACTCCGCTCATCTCTTCTACTGGCCCAGCGACAGGGGGAGGAGTGAGTGGAGTGGTGACGTCAATAGCCGTGGCCATAGCTCCTGGAAGTGGGAACAGGGTACCCGTCAAAGAGGAGACAAACAAGAGGAAGTTTTACTTTTGGGTGGAACTCCACTTTAATTTGTCCATATGCTGGTAGATTTTCAATAAAAGTTTGACAGTACATTTGATCATGCGATCAGAGATTTGATATTATAAAGAATAAAGTACTTCAAAATTCTACTGGTTTTATTTATTTTTTTATTATTCTTTATTAGTTTTGCAAAAAAAAAAAAAAATACTAAATCAGAGCCTCTGGGCATACCTGACTCAACTCAAACAAACCACAATAATAAAAAAAAAAAAAAAAAATAAAAAAAAAAAAAAGGAAGACTAAATAACAATCTAACAAAACAGCTGCTAAAATTCTACTGGTTTTAACATTCGATCAGAGTGGAAAGCATGCACACCATTAGAAATTTGATCTTTTCGCTGTCACTACAGTTGAAAACGAACATTGGTTTGATAGAGAATCCAAACAATACAAGAGCATTTTTCAAATAAAGTTCTACTAGTGTATGGCTGGATTTAGAATGCCTATGTTATGGTAAAGTAACCATCTACTAAGCACATTTTTTTTACTTAAAGCTGAACTCCAACTTTTGTTACACTTTACACAATTCATTTGGGCCAAGCTAACTATGCCCCTCACTAACTTGTGGGGCTGCTGGATGTGCGGTATAAACTGTATGTAGCTAAGGCTATATACAGCATACCGCACAGTGTCTCGGGCGCAAGCCAAAAACCTTCCCGTCTCATAGCGGGAACACAATGCAGTCTATCTGAGCCATGCTCAACCATTTATAGAAAGCAATGTATTCTAGCAATAAATACAGAGCTTCCTCTGATTGGCTGATGTTGTGACATCATCAGCCTACATCTCTGACTCAGCCAGAGGAAGCTTTGTAGAGTAACAAAAGCTGGAGTTCAGCTTTAAACATACGAAAGATCATACAACAGGAAAACATTAACAACACTGCAAACATGGGAGGGAGGCTGAAGATGAGGTATAAAAACCATGTCTCCTTTCCACAACAAAGCTAAATGAACTCCGATTTTAGAACATTTTATATTTTTTTTTGCTGAAGGGGAGAAAAAAAAAAAAAAAAAAAAAAAAAAAAAACACCATCGCCAACTCCAGTGATCCGAGTCCTGTGCCGAGCAGCTACATTGGTACTTACTGAATACAGGAGGTCAACTGCTTGGCACATGCCAGAGAGTGCTTTGTGCCTCATCCAATCAGAAAACTATTTTCATTCGTTCAGAAAATGAAAACTTTACCCCATTGATTTCTCTCCAGTAGAAGGGTCTTTGCCATGCAGGCAGGAGAAAAGCATTTACTTTCTTTGTTACAGAATTAACTTATTGACACTATAGCAACAGAATCACTTTAAACATCTCAGCGATGATGGTGTATAGACATGTCAAAAATATAGAACCCAGAAGTCCTGTAAACAAAATATCTATACATGGACAAAGTATGTGTGGATCTGTATGTATGCAGAGACATCCCTATTTATACATCTTTGCTCTATAAAGATAGATAGATACACAGAAATAGGAACATGAATATTCCTTCAGACTATTGTGCTCACTTGTACACACCACTGTCTGTACACTAGGGCTGAAACAACTAATCGATTAATCGACAACTAATCGATTATGAAAATAGTAATCGATTAATCAGCCAGTAACATAACGGGGTTAAAAGTACATTAAAATTAGCCCTTTATAGTACAAATAATCACTACTGTAAATATTACTTTCACAGCTCTACAGTGAAAAAAAAAATTAACCCCTTACAGTAGTGATAATCTGCTTTTTTTTGTACTATAAGGGCTAATTTTAGTTTTTTAACCCCATTATGTTACCAAACGTCTTAGGCTCGGTTCACACAGGGGCTACTTGTCCAGGCGACTTAGCCGCCTGACAAGTCGCACTCTGTTCTGTACTATGGAACCGTTCTAATAGGAGCGACTCAAGTCGCTCGACTTAGAAAAAAGGTTCCTGTACTACTTTTGGGGCGACTTCAGGTGACTTGCATTGACTTCTATACAGAAGTTGTTTTGCAAGTCGCCGCTGAAGTCGTTTGCAGGTCGCGTCTGTGAGTCGCGCTGCAAGTCGTGCCGCCCCTGTGTGAACCGAGCCTTAGGCCTCTTTCACACTGACGTCCCGTTCAGGCCCGCCTGTCAGTTTTTCAGGCGGACCTGAACGGGTGCTCCATAGAGGTCTATGGAGCGTCGGATGTCAGCGGTGACATGTCCGCTGACATCCGACCCGCTCCGATCCGAAAAAGTGTGACGGAGGAAAAAAGCTATTTTTCCATCCGTCTGCGGATCGGATGACGACGGGCACTGCGGTCCGTCGTCATCCGATCTCCCATAGGGGAGAGCGGCGCTGTGACAGGTCCGTCCCTGCGCAGTGTGCAGAGACGGACCGGTCATCTCTCTGCTCAGCGGGGATCGGCGGAGTGATCCCCGCTGAGCAAACGGATATCCACGGGGCGGATCAGAACTGATTCGCCCCGTGTGAAAGGACCCTTAGACCTGGTTCACATCTATGTGTTTATTGGTGCTTTTTGCAGAAATGCACTACAGTTCATTTACATGATTTCCTATGGGACACGTTCACATCTGAAAGGGTCAGGGACTTTTAAACGCAAAATGATGCTTTATTGGTTCAATATACTTCAATGGAGAAGCTGCAGAAAAGCATGTAATGCGTTTTTGCAGCAATTTGTGTTTTTTAATCTGCCTAAAAAAATAAAATGCAAATTGCGGTAAAATCACAACGCACAGCAAAAAGCACTAAAGAAACAGATCAAAAGCAAAACTGCATAGGTGTGCACCGAGCCTTATGCTGGCCTCATGGATCAGTTTTCAGATGAGAATATTCAGACGAAAAATCTTTGTACATTCGTTGAATGAAAGAATTTTGTTTGCAATTTTCACTTGTTTTTAACATTCTGTTTTTAAAATGAATGTAATTTCTGAACAAAAACCCCATACATTGTCTGAAAATTCCTTTCACCAAGAAGTTTTCTATTATTTCCAAATTTTCCTGTTATTGTGGTTGAAAATGAACGTCAATTTGACCCACTTTATTTTTTAAAGGTTATTAACCGATTAATCGAAACAATAATCGGCCAACTAATTGATTCCAAAAATAATCGTTAGTTACAGCACTACTGTACACATACTTGGTCACATAACTATGGCTTAAATGACAGTGGCAACATACGCATATTAGTCATTTGTTTATTTCCGAATTCCTTTAACGAATTTAGACAAATTCCTTTATTCAGAAATATCAGAATTTCTCAGAATATTCGGAAATTCAAAATCCGAAAATCTGAAAAATGCAGAAATCCAAAAAGAAGGAAAATACGAAAATCTGAAATGACTATGGAATGCAATGAATTAATAATAACAATAATAAGAATTATAATAAAAAAAGTATTATTTTGTTCCATTTGTTTAGATGCGGCATTCGTTACTTTGGATAATTCGTAACTTCAGATAAATTTGTATTCGTTATGTTCACAAACAGCCAAATTTGAAAGGAAATTCCAATGCCTATACTTTAATAGTCATTTCTAATTTTTGGATTTTCCTTTCTTAGGTTTCGAATTTTCAGATTCCAAAAAAGAAAAACGATGTGTACACAGAGCTGGGATATAGCTGGCAAATATTAATTTGAAGCCTTTCTTGCAAGGCTTTGTTCGCAACAGTGTATTTAATTTACATTTGACTGTTACAACCTACAGCCAGGAAAAGGGTGTACATTTGCTTGTTTTCTTCCACATGCAGGTCAATGTCAGCACAGAAGCAGCTCAAAACATCTCAGCTGCAATCCAGTCAGGCCTATGTACACAAATGCTAAGATTCTGGGTTACACTGCATTAAAGCGGGAGTTCCGCCGTTTTTTTTTTTAAAGTCAGCAGCTACAAAGACTGCAGCTGCTGACTTTTAAAATAAGGACACTTACCCGCCCAGAGCGCCCGCGATGTCGGCACCCGAAGCAGATCTCTCGATCGTCTCTCGGGTGCTGCCACTGCCATCTTGGGTATGGGAATCACGAAGTGGAGCCTTGCGGCTTCATTTCCCGGTTCCCTACTGCGCATGTGCGAGTCGCGCTGTGCAATAAGGATGCTCCCCGCTGTCTCTGGGATCCGTGTGTGTTTCCCAGCAGACAGCGGGGGACACGCCGGAAGTGGCGTAAATATCCGCAGATATCTATGCCGGAAGTGGGTGCAGATACCTGTACTGTACAGGTATCTGCACCCCCCTCCCCCCTGAAAGGTGCGAATTGTGGCGCCGGAGGGGGGGGGGGGAGGGTTCCAATGAGCGGAAGTTCCACTTTAGGGTGGAGCTCCGCTTTAAAATAACCCTCCCAACTCCATACTTACCTCAGCAGCCCACTCTTATTTTTATACTTCTCATGCCAACGTCCTCATGGTTGCTGGTCCTGTCTAGCAGTGATCCCTCATTGCCTTGGCCATATTCTGAGCATCTCCATTCATAGACAATGTATACCAGGGACAGGGGAACCCAGCTAGCACGCGCTAGGGACAGTGGGACGCCGCTAGCGTGCGCCGGGGACAGGGGGACCCCTCTGGCGTGCGCCGGGGACAGGGGGACCCCTCTGGCGCGCGCCGGGGACAGGGGGACCCCTCTGGCGCGCGCCGGGGACTCGGGGAAGCCGCTAGCGCACGCCGGGGACACGGGGGCCCCGCTAGCGCGTGTAGGGTACAGGGGGACCCCTCTGGCGCACACAGGGGGACCCCGCTGGCGCAGACAGGGCGACAGGGGGACCCCGCTGGTGCAGACAGGGCGACAGGGGGACCCTGCTGGTGCGCACCGGGGATGCCGCTAGCACGCGCCGGGTACAGGGGGACCCCTCTGGAGCGCACCGGGGACAGGGGGACCCCACTGGAGCGCACCGGGGACAGGGGGACCCCACTGGAGCGCACCGGGGACAGGGGGACCCCACTAGCGCGCATACATTCCTCTCACACATAAGCAGAGGCCGCCCACAATAATGTATACAGAGTCCCGGACCTGCGCTGGCCGCACTCACCTCACACACCACCTTCTCCCGCCTCAGCTCGGTGATAGTGAGCAGAGCGCCGAGCTCACATACATGACAACCAACACCTCTTCCTCTGTCCCCTCCGCGACATTCCGCCCAGACACGCCCTCTATTGACGAGCCTGGCCAATCACAAGATGGCGGCTCAGCCTCCACAACCATTCTTTCTTGGCTAAACAAAGGGTGTGGCTTTCTTAGATGTGGCTCACCAATCATAATATGGCATGCGGATGTTAGGGGCGTGACGGATACGCAACCAGGCTGATGTTCACTGTCCTATATCGCTCATTTGTCATCTGTATTGCGCCTCCTGCTGGTGATACAATCCGCTATGGTGACAAGCCCACTCCCCCTTCTATCCCTGTCATCAAGTACTTCATGAGCCTCCTCCTGAGGACTACACTTCCCAGGAGGCATCGCGTTCCGGGAGAACAGGAAGTGGGTATCTCTCCCAGGACTGCTCTCTTTAGATGCAGTTAGGCTTTTAGCTGTGTGGGCTCTTTTAGGCTTCATGTGCATTAAATAGGGTTGCCACCTTTTCTGTAAGCCAAACCCAGACACTTTAAAGCCGAGTTCTAGCCTGGGAGAGAAAAAAATAAAAGTCAGCAGCTGCAAATACTGTAGCTGCTGATGTTAATTTAAGGACACTTACCTATCCAGGGAGCCCAAGAAATCGGCACCCGAAGCCAACCCATCCATTAGCTCCAGGTGCAGGCGCCGGTGTCCTGTCAGAATACCGCAGCCCATCAGAAAATGTATTGGAAGTGACGTTCTGAGCAAAAAATGCTTACTGCGCATGCGACATGCATGTCAGCATGGCCGCTATGCGTTCCAATATGTTTGACAGAACACAATGGCAGCAGCGGACATCTTACACCCAGGCAGAAGGTGGCAAGGGCCATCTTGGTACACCCCGCACTGCTCAGTGGCAAACTGATTATATACGAAAATAGACGATTTCACTTGGTTGGGGTGAAATAGTCTATTTCAGTATATAAGGTGAGTTAACTGCTAAAATAAGTGGGAAATTGAAGACATGGATGTAGTAAAATACTGCGCCAACCCAAGGTATAAAAGCGGCCAACACAACAATAAGACTGATTGTAAATTGAAGACTTGCCTTGGTGTAAAAAGATGTCCACTTCCGCCTTCATGTTCTGTCCCATTAGGAAACCTATTGAAACACATAGAGGCCATGCTGGAACGCATAGCACAATAAGCAATTTTGTTTGCAACGTTACATCCGTTGTATTTTCTGATGGGTAGCGTTATGCTGATAAAACACCAGCATCCTTACTAAGGAAAACAGGAAGTGAAGCCTTTTGGCTTCATAGCTTGTTTCCTACTGTGCCAGACTTCTCATGTCTCCCGTGAGTCACGGAAGTCTCCCGCATTTGACTGCGGGCTCCCGGACACCCGCGAGCACTGGGCGATCTCCCGGCTAGGACTGTCACTCAGACACAGACAGAGCAATCCGAGCGGCCAAATGGAGTACAGCCACTCGAACTGCTCCGTCTTCTGTCTTTGGCCAGGGGAGGGGGCGGAACAGAGCCGGGAGATCTGGAGACACACCCCATGTTTCCATGTCCCCATAATTTCAGTATAAATGCAGCTGTTCTGTGAAGCCCTCAGAGTTTTTTTTTAGAGAACCTTAGTGAGCAAACAGCATCACGAAGGCCAAGGAACACACCAGACAAGTCAGGGATAAAGTTGTGGAGAAGTTTAAAGCAGGGTTAGGTTATAAAAAAATATCCCAAGCTTTGAACATCTCACAGAGCATTATTCAATCCAACATCTGAAAATGGAAAGAGTATGGCACAACTGGCAACCTACCAAGACCAGGCCTTCCACCTAAACTGACAGGCCGGGCAAGGAGAGCATTAATCAGAGAAGAAGCCAGGAGGCCCATGGTAATTCTGGAGGAGCTGTAGAGATCCACAGCTCAGGTGGGAGTATCTATCCACAGAACAACTATTAGTCCTGCACTCCACAAATCTGGCCTTTATGGAAGAGTGGCAAGAAGAAAGACATTGTTGAAATAAAGCCATAAGAAGTCCCATTTGCAGTTTGCTAGAAGCCATGTGGGGGACACAGCAAACATGTGGAAGAAGGTACTCTGGTCAGATGAGACCAAAATTGAACTTTTTGGCTTCAAAGCAAAACGCTATGTGTGACGGAAAACTAACAATGCACATCACCCTGAACCAGTGCCGGGACAAGGTCATCCAGCACCCAGGGCAAAGATACCAAACCGTTCCCCCTTTTTCCCTTAGGGTTGTGGTCAGGGTGCCCCCTACCCTTGAAATAAACCATTGCGCCAGGGGCAGCCTCCCCTCCTGCCCACCCCTTGTCCCGGCCCTGCCCTGAACACACCATCCCCACTGTGAAACATGGTGGTGGCAGCATCATGTTGTAGGGCTACTTTTTTCAGCAGGGACAGGAAAGCTGGTCAGAGTTGATGGGAAGAGGGATTAGGCCAAATCTCTCTTCTTAGAAGAAAACCTGTTAGAGTCTACAAAAGACTTGAGACTGGGTTGGAGGTTCACCTTCTAGCAGGATAGTGACCCTAAACATACAGCCAGAGCTACAATGGAATGGTTTCGATCAAAACATATTCATGTGTTAGAATGGCCCAATGGCCCATGCAGCCTCTTCCCGACAACCCTGGCCGTTGGTTGTTGGGGTCTGCGGGCGGGGGGCTTATCGGAATCCGGGAGGGTTTAAGGAGGCCCCCAGATACCGGCCCCCCACCCTATGTGAATGATTATGGGGTACAATGTACCCCTACCCATTCACCTGGTGAAAAAAATGTAAATAAAACACAACACAAGGTTTTAAAATAATTTATTGCACAGCTCCGGGGGTCTTCTTACGTCTTGGGGGGTCTTCTCACCGGACTCCTCCGCAATCTTCTGCTAGTTCTTTTACTAGCGGAGGAGCCCGGCTTTCTTCTTTGTTGCCGCCGCCATCTGGGGATCTTCTTCCAATTTCGGGGGTCTCGTCCCCCTCATCGGTTCTTCTTTGCCAGGCCTCCGCTTTCTTCCTATAGCTCTTTTACTAACGGTGGCCCGGTCTTCTGTCGCCGCCGCCTCTTCTTCCGACTTTGGGGGTCTTGTCCCCCTCTTCGGTTCTTCTTGCTGGACCTCGGCTCCTTCTTCCTGCTCTTTTACTAGCGGTGGCCCGGTCTTCTGTCGTCTCCGCCTTCTCTTCTTCTTCTCTTACTCTTCCTTGAGATGTTGACTCGAAGCTGTCTCTGCCCGTAATGACAGGGACGCGTTGTGCGGCGACTTATATAGGGACAATGGGCAGGGTCACCGGGTGATGTCCCTGCCCCTTATGATGTCACAGTCCCAGAGGATGCAAATTTCAAACGCCAATATAAAGGACTAGTAGTGGTAAAAAAAAAAAAACTTTTTTCTATATAATTCTCCTTTAAGGGGGCATGTCCTTTGTCTACACACTGTTGCTATTAGCTGTCCTTCGTTCCCATATGAAACTATAGATCTTGTGTCCTGTATTGTATGAATGAGAATTATGTTTACTGTACAAATAAATTCTTAATTCACAATGGTAAGCCGAATATGCCAACTAAATTAATGAATCAAGACTATAAGCCAATATCTTAACCTCATCTTGCTTCTTTGTCTCCTTCTGCGTTTTTGCATTCCCTTTTTCCTTCAGGGTCATACCAGTATTGGATGACTTTTGGCTTACTAAGTTTTCAAGGCAGCCGTTCCAGGACCTCTGATACTGATCTATCTGGTTTTGGTAGTATGTGGATCTGGCGCTGAAGGGCATCCACTGCCTGTCTGAGCTTCATTATTTCAGCTTGTTACTGCAGTTGAAGTTCGTTTTTCGTTGGGATATCTTTGGCGATATTCCACCGGATATCTTGAAAGTCCATTGATTTTGAAAGCCCAACTTTTGGGTTTAGATACATTTCCAATGTATCTAAATATTTTTAATCACTTGCTGCCAAATCACTTACCTGATATGTCATTTGACTTTAAGTGGTTGTACCGGGGTGGTATGCAGCTGCAGGCATCACCCCGGTACCGTTTTTTTAGAGTTGAGGGTCGGCTCTCTTTTAATAATTACCGAAGCAGCTAAGTAGCCGCTCAGTTGTTATTACAAACAGGGGGAGGGTGCGTCCCCTCCCTCCGGCAGCCTTCTGTGGCTTGCTCAGGCTCTCCCATCCCACTGGGAGACCCAAGCTAATAGCTGACACATCCCCCGGCTAGTAGGAGAACCGAAAGCTGGAATCAGCTTTGATTGGGTCGCCGCTATGGTAACCCGGAAGCAATTATTATCATTATTATACAGGATTTATATAGCGCCAACAGTTTATGCAGAGCTTTACAATATAAAAAAGAGACAACACAGTTATATTACAAAAAAAATACAAGAGGATTAAGAGGGCCCTGCTCAGAAGAGCTTACAATCTAATATGGTGGGGCAGGTGGTACAAAAGGTTATAACTGTGGGGAATGAGGTGATAGAAGTGGTAAAAGATTAGTTGGAGGCGTGATAGGCTTCCCTGAAGAGATGAGTTTTCAGGGATCGCCTGAAGGTAGCAAGAGTAGGGAATAGCTGGACAGGTTGAGGTAGCGAGTTCAAGAGGATGGGAGAGGCTCTGGAGAAATCCTGGAGATAAGCATGGGAGGAGGAGACGAGGGAGCTTGAGAGTAGGAGGTCTTGGGAGCAGCGGAGAGGGCGGTTTGGGTGATATTTAGAGACAAGATTGGTGATGTAGCTCAGGGCAGAGTTGTGAATGGCTTTGTATGTTGTGATTAGTATTTTGAATTTAATTTGTTGGGCGATTAGGAGTCAGTGTAGGAATCAGAGGAGAGGGTTGGCGGACGCTGAACGGTGGGTAAGGTGGATAAGACTGGCAGCAGCATTCATGATAGACTGAAGAGGGGATAGCCTATGGAGAGGCATGCCAATGAGAAGGGAGTTGCAATAGTCAAGGCGAGAGATAACAACCGAGTGAAGGAGGAGCTTGGTGGTTTCATTTGTTAAAAAGAGGCGAATTTTAGAGATGTTACAGAGGTGAATTCTACAAACTTTTGACAACGATTGGATTTGGGGGCGAAAGGACAAGCCAGAGTCTAGGTTTGCACCTAGTACACTGGCATAAGGAGGTGGACTGATGGTTGCATTGTTGATTTTTATGGAAAAGTCATGGAGGGGGGGATATTAATAGCTCAGTTTTAGAGAGATTTAGTTTAAGGAAGTGGTTGCGACATCCATGCTGATATGTCAGTTAGTAATGCAAGAGAACACTGAAGGAGCGAGGTGAGGAGTAGATAGATAGATATATTTGGGTGTCATCGAAGTATAAGTGGTATTGGAAGCCGTGGGCGGCTATCAAGTTACCAAGGGAGGAGGTGTAGATAGAGAAGTGAAGGGGTGCAGGAACGGAGCCTTGGGGGACTCCCACAGAAGGGGTCAATAGAGAGAAGGAGACAGAGTTGTAGGTAATACTAAAGGAGCGTATCACATACCTTGTGGAGACTGGAATGTGATAGAGGCCTCGCTTGCTCCTCCCGCCTACACTCCTGAAGGTGGGAACAGAAAGTATAAAGGCAAGGAGTGGCATGAGTTCCGGGTAGCTGGTTGGTGATGTCCCCTCTGAAGGTGGGTAGAGCTGGCAGTCACGGTCCTTGGAGCAGGAAGTAGAAGCAGCTGGGCACCAGAATGTGGACAGGAGCGAAACCAGAAGAAGAGCAGCAGTCAGCAGTAACCAGGCAGCAGGGTACCGAATCAGCAGACAAAAGCAAGTCCAGAGGGCAGGCCAAGGTCAGGTAACAGCCGGGCAATGTGGTACCAAGTCAGCAGGCAGATCAAGTCCAATAAACAGGCCGAAGTCAGGATACCAGGTAACAGAGTAAAGGAGCAAGCAGAGGGATAGTTCAAAGGCAAGCCGGGTCATACACAAACAGGAACAACGGATCAGGACTTGGTGGGTCAGGAAGGAGCTGAAGTTCATCCAGCACTTATTTGCAGTGACAAAGCTGTTTAAATAGGCCACCGGGGCGCCAAGTGCTAATTGCTGTGTGCACTTGCACACACGCGTGCGCACATGCACATATCCGTGCGTGATGAACTGGCAATGCGGGCATTATGTTGGTCCTTTGCTTATAAATATTAGCATGTGTGCAATGTGTACGAGCATGAGCAGGTATCCGCACTGGCCTTTTAGTGGTGGAGGTCTGGTTTACCTTACAGAGCACTGTGATAGGTAGGCAGAGAGCCAGGATAGAGCAGAATCTTGGAGGCCAAGGGAATGGAGTTTATTGAGAAGGAGCAGGTAGTCAACAGTATTAAAGGCCACAGAGAGGTCAAGTAGTAGGAATATGGAGTAGTGTTCGTTGGTTTTAGCAGTTCGTAAATCGTTAGTGAGTTTTAGTAAGGTAGTTTCTATGGAGTGCTGCGAGCGAAAGCCAGACTGTAAGGGGTCAAGAAAGTTATTTTCTTTTCACTGAGGTAGGAGCTAAGATGGTTGTAGACCAAGCGTTCTAGAAGTTTAGAGGTGAATGGGAACAATCAGATGGATCTTAAGTTGTTCAGGTTGGTGGGGTCCAGTGAAGGCTTTTTAAGTATGGGAGTGATCTGTGCATGTTTTAGAGGGGAGGGGAAGGTGCCACTAGAGAGGGAGAGATTGAGGATGTGAGTGTGGGAGCAGGATGCAGGGGACAATTGGTTAGGTAGGCATCTGAGAAAAGTTTTGTAACCTCTTCAGTAGTAGCCAGTTCAAAAGAGGAGAGTGTTGAATGTGTTGTTAGGCAAGGTATGTTTGGTGGGGAAGATGTACGCAAACTGGAGTTGTCCTCACAAATTGCATCAATCTTGTCTTTGAAGTGATTGGCAATCTCTTGGGCAGTGAGTGAGTAAGGCCCCTTTCACATGGGACGGATCAGTAATGATCCGCCCCGTGATGACCCGCTTGCTCAGCGGGGATCGCTCCGTTGTCCCCGCTGAGCCAGCGGATAACAGGGCGGTCCCAGCTCTCTGCTCTCCTCTATGGGGGATCGGATGAGCACGGACCGTCTGTCCGTGTTCATCCGATCCGCTCTGCAGACGGATAGAAAAATAGGATTTTCCTCTGTCTGCAGAATCGGACAATAGCGGAGGCGGACGACATCGGGTGTCTGCGGATGTTCATCCGCAGACATCCGTTATCCCATAGAGGTGCATGTATGTCCATATTTCATCCGCAAACGGATGGATGAAATACGGACATAGGGTCCGCATGTGTGAAAGGGGCCTTAGTGGGTAGAGAGGGATAATGATATCACTTCTGGTATCAGGAACCATGAATCAGACCAAGACAGAAGTAAAGTTAAATCACACTTGTTTAATAATAATAATAAGGTTAACAGAGTAAGTGTAGTCAAAACAAGCCAGAGTTCAGTAACTGGAGCAAATATCAGAGAGCCAGCAATAAATTAAGTAGTACAGCAAGCAGGATCAGGAGCCACAAGGAACGTCAGCCAAGCAAGTCTTCAGCAGGAAAGCAGGAGATGTTGGCAAAGGCAGAGATCAAGTGAGCTGGACGACTTTAAGTAGGCAGGACTGACAAGCAGTTGGGTAACTGTGGAGAGAGATGGGAGCTGGCAAGTAGCCGACAGCTGAGCCCAGCCCTGACAACCGGCATCTTAACTGCACCATTTTTTTGAAAATCAAAAGTACTCAAAAAACGTTGACCGTGGCATTTTGCATGCATTTCAAGTGCAAAGGAGGTCTTGCACTTGCATATACATACTTATATTATATACTACTTTACTTCTATGTTGTTATGACAGCATCTATTGATACATATGCATTTATGTTTCAGTTGACATTATTAATGGATACTGGGAAATCTTTGGTGACACACACCCCAATCCCAGCCATGTCTACCTCCCGTTTGTGTTCTGCTGGGTTGGTTTTTCCTCTGCTCCCGAGCCAGAAACGCTCATTACTGCCGCCTTTGGGTATTCAACATTTGGTAGTCTGATCCAGCCTTTGGTGAGCATAGGGCCATGCATTTTGGACCCTCTTGACTAATTGTCACAATACCATCTCTGTGTTGATACTTATTTGATTCATTATACCCCCTACAGATTTACTACACATGTATCTACCCCTGATGAAGCGAGGATGGTTCTTGCGAAAAGCGGCGGGTTACTCTTCATGCCTGTGTACTTTGCAATTTACATTTTATACCATGATACGTGTAATGACATTTTTTACTGTATGTATCATTTCAGTGGTTTGGCTATGATTCATGTTTATGTTTGCATGACAATTTTAATAAATTTTGAGACTGCATTTACTCTGTCAATTGTTGGCTAACCGCATTCACCTCATTTAAAGTCCCGGCAATTTACTGTTTTTTGTTGCATTATATTGGGATGGAGGTGGTTTGCAGGTAACACCAGACCTTTTCCTTTTTGTCTATTGAACCCAGGTGGAAGACACCCATTTAGCCCAAACCTTGTCTGCTGCCACCATTAGCCAATTATTCATTACATACAATTATTCTGTTTCGTAGCCCTTTTAGCCATTTCATCTAAAACTCAGATACCACATCTCCCATGGGCTGATCTAGACTCTTGGTGCTGTTCCCTGCTGGTGGGGTTGGTTATCATCTGGCTCAGGAGCTGTGATGTGTAAAAGGGAGGTTTTCAAACCTCCTGCTGTCCCCCCTGCCCTGTCTGGACAAGCGGGGCCACCTACATATGGGCGCCATGCAACTACGCCACCGGGTGCTGTCTGTGGCTGCGGCGTCGGCTCACTATTGCGTGGTATATCAGCATGTGTGACTGGGGTGCCCCCATTTGGCGGCGAGCGTCATTTATGTTCACATGTCTTGTTGCGCACACATGGCGTTGGAGGCGGAGTTTATTGGGTTTTTAATATCTTGTAAAATTCACATGTTAAAACATCTTTACCAAAAATACATATTTTATTAACCACTTCAGCCCCGGACCATTTGGCTGGCCAAAGACCAGGGCACTTTTTGCGATTCGGCACTGTCGCTTTAACTGACAATTGCGTGATTGTGCGACATGGCTCCCAAACAAAATTTACATCCTTTTTTCCCCACAAATAGAGCTTTCTTTTGTTGGTGTTTGATCACCTCTGCGGTTTTTAGTTTTTGTGCTATAAACAAAAAAAGAGCGACAATTTTGAAAAAAAAAGCAATATTTTTAACTTTTTGCTAAAATAAATATCCCCAAAAAATATAAAAAAAAATTTTTTTCCTCAGTTTAGGCTGATACGTATTCTTCTAAAAAAATTTTTGCAGTGGTTAAGTGTGTCCTAGGGATGTGTTCTAACTGTGGGGGGATGGGCTATGTGTGACACAACACTGATCACCGCTCCTGATCACAGGGAGCTGTGATCAGTGTCAGTGTCACTAGGCAGAACGGGGAAATGCTTGTTTACATCAGCATTTCCCTGTTCCACCTCTCCGTGAGATGATCGCGGGTATCCCCGTGGGCATCGAATCCACAGGACACGCGGTAGGACTCATGGAGCCCGCGGTGGGAGTGCGCGTGCGCCTGCTATCCAGACCTCGCGAGATCACGTACAATAACGTAATTTGGCACAGTGGAGCCAACCTGCCGCAGTAAAAGTGCGGCGGCTGGACCGCAAGCAGTTAATATTTTTAATGGACACGTATTAAAACATCTTCAACCAATTCAGTTTAAAATAGAAATAAAAGGCAAAACATTTGTGTATAGATATTTAAAAAAATACCTTTTTGTTCCCTTTTTTTATATAAGTGATTACATTCCCTATGTCCTCAGCTACATAAGAGCTGGGGGGAGGAGAAGCAGCAGCACACTGAGCTTCCCAGTAAATGGCTGTTCGGCAGGGGTGTGTCTGTTCAAATATGATCACTGGAGGAGAATACACTGAGTTCCCAGCATATCTAGAGAGCTGACCATGCTGTCATGTCCTGTTTAGCGTGGTCAGTTTTTAATAGGAAAGCAGGACTGGCAGAAACACCAGTGAAGGAAGCAATACAAAGAGAACAGGAGACTTTCTCATACAAGCACATATCAGGAATATAAAGTGTTGAACTAACAAACGCTTTAATATCATTTAAAGGTGTTCAGGGGTGTGCATGTCAGGGGACATAAAGGGATGGGAAGCCAGCAGGGGCGGCAGCGGCTGTGGTATCCATACGCACCTTGGGAGGACACACACCCTTCCACCTCTCACCACTAACTTTGCTGATAGAACAATTGCAGGTCTTATGCCAGGCACTGGGTATTATTATGTGATTGCTGATTACTTGTCTGTGAAAGCAATGACAGCAAATACATTTCTTATTTAGAATGCAAATATTTGCCAAACAATTTAAACCCAATAATGCGATGGGAGTGCTTACTACATTCCAATACTTGGCCAACCCAAACCACCAATACCACACCAAAAGGTCCCCGACCTGACAGAGATGCTATAAAGGAAAGGCAGAAAAAAGGGCGATAAGCAGGATAGGATATAATGCACTGCATTTTTTTTTATTTTAGGGGACCAACTAAGCCTACCTAACCCCATTCTTTTGGCTTTCCTTTACAGCGCCTATACTGGGGGGAGGGGGGGGGGGCATCCATTTGGTGTGGTATTAGTGGCTGCGGGCCCGGTGCAGTCATGGTGGGTGTCCCTGGGAAAGGTGGTGGGGGCTCTTATGAATATCTTTTTGTAGACCAGCCCTCCTGTGAATGGACCTGAAAGCGACGTGTATGGTGTCACTTCCTGGTCTCTGTTCCAAAGGTCTGTATCACACTTTTTAAATCACAAAATTCCTGTTACACTTCCGATATCTGTCTATTGTTAGAGCAGTAAGGATGTTGAACTCCCTTCCACAATCGGTGGTGTCAGTGGGAAGTGTCTAGTTTCAAAAAACATCTTAGCTAATGCAATATACAGGCATATGGGAAATGGTATTGACATTAACACAGACACACACACACACACACCTATACAGGTTGAACTAGATTGGGGAAATGCAATTAGCAGACCTCCAGCTGTTGCAGAACTACAAGTCCCAGGAGGAATAGCAAAACTCTGACAGCCTCAAGCATGACATCCAAAGGCAGAGCTTGATGGGACTTTGTAACAGCTGGAGGTCTGCTAATTGCATATCCCTGAACTAGATGGACTGGTGTCTTTATTCAACCCTACCAACTATGAAACTTTATGAAACTTTATATAAAAAAAACAAAAAACGTAATTCTTCCACCTCCCTGCTCATCAAATAATTAAACGGCTCGACCCAATTTCCATGACCTCTTATTGCTAAGTGAGTCATACAACACTTTACATGTGCAGATAAAATATTCAGGCTCCTCCTACTTCCACCTAGCTGTATGATTACAGCACATACGATGAGCCAGGTAGGAGTTGAACTTACAATCTTCTGTTCTATAGTCAGATGCGTTATTCATTGCTCCACTGGTCCTTGGTCTGGTGGTCAAAGGAAGAGTGGAATTCTGCGCAAAATAAAAAATAAATTATACGGTATAATATATGATAGAGGCCGTCATTCTGAGATGCAGCAGATCTCTGGAGATGGTGGTCCATCCATCACACACTACAGCTATAGAGGATACGCTTGTGGCACCCCAGAGCAGAAGTGCAGTACCCAGGTACCACTGCAAGGCTATGGTGTGAGGCCACCAATCAGTTATGAGAATGCCTTTCTTTGAATATACAAGGGTAACCCAATCCACTTGTGGGAAGGTGCAGTGTTGTGAGGCGGCAAAAGACGCTCAGAATCCAGTTGCAGAAAACAGAACTGTATTGAAGATAAAGTTTGGCAATACACAACAATGCCGACAGGAAGGCACCAGACCGAGGACACTCATAGATAATAGCAGTGATGAAAAATAGCAGAGGATCTCAGGTGTGCCAACAGCATCTGTATTGAGGGGGCACATTGTAGCCTGGCCAGTCCGTACCCAAATGGGGAGGCTTCTAGGTAGGATGGCATTTCCCTGCACTTTCATCTGGAACCTCTCCCTGATGCTAAGCACTGTCCCTGACAGATGGATGACCTGTTCTTACTTTAGCAAGAGAAATCCGAGAGCCAGGGTCTTAAATAGACTCTGCCTTACCCAAGACGGCCACCAAAGTCATATGGGGTGCCAGCATTCAGTTGAATGTCGCCTCTCTGTGACCAGGGAAACCATAGAGGAATTAGGTTCCTCATGACCTCCTACTCCACCTGCATTGTTGCTGCAGACGAGCACCACCTGCAGTGAAGAAAGTAGAGTCCACCTGCCTACACACTCATAGGACATGTTTGGCAATGATGATGATGATAGGTGGAGGAAGTCTTGAGCATCTGCTCTTTTTGAGTCTTACAAGCTTCCTGTACACTCAGGACTGTGCTCAGGCCCTCTAAAGGCTTATTGTGAGGACCTCTAGACAGCAGTTTAAGGACATGGATATCAGATTACAACAAGGCCCCTGTTTTTGGGGAGCTTATAGGGCCCAACTGGACATTTCTAAACAATCACTCCATTAGTTTTCCTTTTTTAGCTGCCATTACTGCTCACCACTTCAATCACAGGAGTGAGATCTTAAACTCCAGCAAGTGTGGTCCATTCTCTCCTCCACCTCTGAACTTAGAGCTAGTGCAATGGGAGAGAACATATGTGAAGGGGTTTGAATCAGCTGGAAGGGTCTTAGCAATGTCCTAACAACAAGGTAGTACTGGGTGATGCCATCCTTGAGAGTTTTTAAGACAGGCTCTGGAAAGATCCTGACCATATGTTTGGGATCTGCCCAGAAGCCTGACCAGCAGCTGGCTCGGCCTCTCAGCAGACCATTGAGAGTCTGAGCCACTCATACCCCCTCCTCAGCCCGGAGCTCCAGTGAGCACTGGAGGGGCAGAGCAGAGAGCCGGTGACTGATAGTTACTGGCTCTCTACAGACTGAAGACCAGGAACTGAACAAGCAGTGGTCTTTGATTGCTCAGTTCTCAGTCTTAGAGGTGGCGTGTTATAGATGCTGCACTGGCTGTAAGGTAAGGGATTCCAAATCTATTGGGGTTTCCTCATGCAGGTTCCAATCCCGCCAGCTGCAAACTGTATCGTGTACACTTTGTTATAAGTATTTGGTCCTCCTAAGTGTTGTGCAGTAAGGATCTCAGTTTATTGACGTTCGATTTTTGGTAAATTTATAGTTCTAGACATATCAACATCTTCTCTCCGCAAGCTTGTTGCCTATATGAGGTATAAGGCCATGTTCACATCTCCATGGCTGGGGAACATGTACAATATTGGAGTCAGGGTCTTCTTTCTCCACGTGTCTTGCAAGTAGACAGCCCAGTGAAATGAATGGGCTGTTCTGCCCACAATATTCATGCACAAATGTGCACACATTAAGGTAAACTAGGGCTAATAAGGTGTGAGGTGTCACATTATGTGAAGTATATTGAGGTGTGAGGTATACCAAAGAGGTTTACATACAGTGTGGAGAATTAAGAAGGTGTCGGTATCATATATGAGGTGTAATGAGGTGTAATGTATATTACAGAAGGCTAATTATAATGTGGTGTATAATAAGGTGTGAGGTATTCAGAGCTTTTTTTTCTTAGAGAATAGGTTCAGGAACTCCCCCTTTCTGAGTCACCTCTTTTCTTCGCCCCTACCCACCTATAAGCACCATTTCTTGGTTTCACCCCCTACCCATCTCCCAGTACTGCATTTGTAGAGAATGTAGAACCAAGTATCATTTTTTAATTTGTATGAAATTTTTATGTAATTTGGTAATGATAAGAAAAGCACTAAACTAGATCCCCTGCAGCCAGTAACAATAGAGCCCCCCCCCCCAGCAACAATAGATTCCTCCATCAACAATGGACCACCCACAACAAAATCCCCCAAGCAACAATAGGCCCTTGGCATCAACAACAGATCTCTCACAGCCAGCATCAATAGACTTTATGGCAGCCAACAACAAAAGACCCCTCCCTCAACAGTAGATCTCTCCCAGCAACAACTGACCCCCAGCAGTATAAGACCCCCCCATGCAACAATAGATCCCCCACCAGAAACAGTAGACCTTCTCAGCAACAATAGACCCCTAGTGCTGGAGGTGCTGGAACTGGGTTCCCCCGCATTCCCGCTGAAAAAAAAAGCCCTGGAGGTATTATATTTTTAGAGCTATAATCAGATATGAGATGTACTAAAGAGGATTATATATACTGTGAGATATAAGAGGGTGTGAGGTATCACATTATGTGAAGTATATTGAGGTGTGAGGTATATTTACAATGTGGAGTATTATAAGATGTGACGTATTATAAAAGGACGACAAGGTATAACAGTGTGTGAGGTATTATGCAATGTGCAATGAGGTATAATGAGGTGTGAGATACAATGAGGTGCAAGGTATTATGTGAGGTGCAATGAGTTATAATGAAGTGAGAGGTATTATGCGAGTGTAGCACTGACCCCCGAAGTAGCTGCTGGTTTTATTGGGCTTACCGTTACCTTCTTGACCTCGTCTCCGTCTAGGGTTTCCCGTGGTAGATGGCCCAAAGAAATGTAGAAACTGACATTGGATCTTCTTTTGGGTTATTTATTTGAAGTAGAAATAGAATCTCTCAATTTAGGGTAGAAAAATTTGCACTTTTGATTTCTCCCATAGAGTTTTAAAGGGTGTTCAGCGGCTTTCCAATTTGCCGTGAACACCCCAAATTGTTCGCAATTCGGTGAACGGGTGAATAGCCAATGTTCGCGTCTAACTCATTTTCGACCCGAACATAAAGCCCATCCCTACTGCAGACATGGTACAAGAAATGATCAGAGACTGCGGACATGGTACAAGAGATGATCAGAGACTGCAGACATGGTACAAGAGATGATCAGAGACTGCGGACATGATACAGGAGATGGTCAGAAACAACAGACATGATACAGGAGATTGTCAGAGACTGCAGACATGATACAGGAGATGGTCAAAGACTGCATACATGATACAGGAGATGGTCAGAGACTGCAGACATGATACAGGAGATGGGGGTGGTGAGGGGTTGTGTTTGCAGGCGCGAAGAGCCACCTCCCTGAAAAATTAGTTTTTGCAAGTTGGGGTGTCTGTTGTGCATGCGCGGCTCGTGCTGCGCTTTCTGTATGACACCACTGTCTTCTGGGACCTGTGTGTGTGTCCCAGAAGGCAGCAGGGGGAAGGAGGAGGATCCGCAAATCACTTAGATCGTCGTGGCACCCTTACACGGAAGTGGGAGCAAATACCTGTTTTTGACAGGTATCCACTCCCCCCCCCAAAGATGCCAAATGTGGCACTAGAGGGGGGAGAATCAAATAAGCGGAGCTTCCACATTTAGGTGGAACGCTTTAAGGGTGCATGGGACATTTTTTGTTTGTATTATACACTATATGATTGGAAAAGACCCGATGCACCTTTGGGTATACCAAAGAGAGAACAGTAACGCAGTGTGCACAGTGGGTAGGGCCAAATTGTGTTAACAGTGGGAGGGGCTTAAAGGGCTTGGTTAAATAAAACAAAGGCATTCTTGTATCCATAAAATATGCTTGGATTTGCTGTAGCACAAGTGAGGCTGGGTTCACACTGTGTGCGGAGCAGCTCGCAGTCCGCACAAAGGAGTGTGCAGGGTCCGGTGTCCGGTGCGTCCTTGTTCACTAATTCAGGTCCAAATTAGGTCAGAATTTCTGAATTCTTTTTGAGCAATTTTGAGCTTTCAGTGCTGTCGCACTTTGAATGACAATTGCACGGTCATACAACACTGTACCCAAACTACATTTTTATAATTTTCGTCCCACAAATTTGATCACCTCTGCAGTTTTTTTTTTTTTTGCTAAACAAACTAAAAAATACCGTCATTTAAGAAAAAAAAAAAAGTTTTTCTCTGTTTCTGTTATAAAATGTTGTTTTCTCCTTCACTGACAGGCACTGAGGAGTCGGCACTGATGGGCACTGATGAGTTGCACTGATAAGGTGGTACTAATGGGCACTGATGAGGAGGCACTGATATGTAGAATTGATGGGCACTGATAGGCGGCATTGAAATGCAGCACTGATGGGCACCAATAGGTGGCACTGATATGTAGCACTGATGGGCACTGACAGGTGGCAATGATGGGCACTGACAGGTGGCATTGATGGACACTAATAGATAGCACTGATTGGGCAGGTACTGACAGGTGTTAATGCTGGGCACTGATTAGCACTATGGTGGGCACTGATTTGCACTGTGGTGGGCACCGTTTGGCACTTCATTGGGCAGGGGGCAGGGGGCTATGGTGGGGTACTGACTAGGCACCGATTGGCAGCTTATGGGTACAATTGATGGGGGCTGTGCTGATAATCAATGTGCTGATTATCAGCACAAACCCCCCCTCTGACAGGGAGAGCCGCCGATCGGCTCCCCTTGTCAGCGCAAACTGAGGAATGCCGTTTATGTCACTTCCTGTTTCTCACGATGATCAGCTGTGATTGGTCACAGCTGATCGCATGGTAAGAAACCCCTGTCAAAGGCTTCTTATCACGATCGGAGATGTGGCATGTCAGACTGACATGCCGCACTCGCGATCGCCGTGCTGCATGGCCCACGGGCGCTCGCCGGCATGTTATCCTGCTGGATGTCATATGACACCCAGTCAGGATAACAGAACCACGTCCCGGACATCAATCTGCCAGGTGGAAAGTGGTTAAACTATTTCAAATGAAAACAGGCATGTTGGTGTGTAGTGCGCTATGGCATAAGCTAGTCAATCAGTACAACAGATTACTTATCAATCAATTGGTTTATCAATCTACAGAGTACACAAGACATAACACTCATCACATGACCTCCCATTTAGAAATATCTTTAAGATATGTATACAGTGCCTTAAAGAAGTATTCATACCCCGTGAAATTTTCCACATTTTGTCATGTTACAACCAACACAAAGTGGCACATAATTGTGAAGTGGAAGGAAAATGATAAATGATTTTCAAAATTGAGAATCTGTTTTCACAGAAAACCATTTATAATTTTTCTTCCACTTCACAATTATGTGCCTCTTTGTGTTGGTCCGTCACATAAAATCCCAATAAAATGCATTTAGGTTTTTGGTTGTAACATGACAAAATGTGAAAAATGTCAAGGGGTGTGAATACTTTTTCAAGGCACTATATATTATACTAGGACAATTATTCGAGACTAGGGTATGCAAGGGGTACTTAGCCTTGTAGTCATCCCCAGTGTTCATGGTGTCAGCTGGTGTGGTCGGGGCTGGTAGGGAGTGTCCTCCATCAGATCATACCCCCCCGGGCTTTGGCTGCCCCGGAAACACTGGACTAATACAACTTTTCAAAGGGAGGGAAGCTGTGGATGTGTCACAATGACAACTGTAGCTATGACAGACATTCCAACATGCAAAAACCCATTTCAGAGGGGTGAGAGTGGCTTAAACCATGCTACATATTGAGCTTGGCTTAAAGAGGGATTCCGCCCCAAAAAAAATATTAAAAGCCAGCAGCTATAAATACTACAGCTGCTGACTTTTAATAAATGGAAACTCACCTGTCCCGGGTTCCAGCGATGCCGGCAGCCGAGGCCGATCGACCGCTCCGGCCTCGGCTGCTGCCGCCGCCATTCGAGGTGAGGGAATCAGGAAGTAAAGCGAATCGGCTTCACTTCCTGGTTCCCTACTGCGCATGCGCGAGCCGCGCCGCGCAATGGGAATGGTCCGCGCTGTCACTGGGACCCGTGTGTGTCCCAGCAGACAGCGCGGCAGGAAATGGCGTAGACTCCCGTGGGAGTCTATGCCCGGAAGTGGGTGAAAATACCTGTCTTTGACAGGTATCTCCACCCCCCTCCCCCCTGAAAGGTGTCAATTGTGACACCGGAGGGGGGGGGGGGGGTTCCGATCAGCGGAGGTTCCACTTTAGGGTGGAATCCCGCTTTAAATGGAGTGTGGTTTTATAGAGTCTGAGATTACTTACATAGAGCAGAATGTAGTACTGGTGTATGGCGGTGGGTAGTTTGTGCAGGAGAGGAGTGTGGAGTGTATGTAGGTGGGTATAATGTGCATGTGAGGAGTGTGAAGCGTACAGCGGTGAGTAGTATGTGCAGGATGGTGTCAGTAGGGCAGTGGATGGTGTCAGTAGTTTATTATTATTATTATTTTAGATTTTTTTTTTTTTTTTTTACTATTTTTTTTGTTTTTTTGTTTATTTTTCAGTAGTTTTTTGTTGTTATTATTTTCTCTATTATATTTTACAATTTTGCTGTTTATTTTTTTCAGTAAATAATTTTTTGCATTTTTTTCACAGTGCTTCTGGAGAAGGGGTGGGGAGTATGTGGCGATAATTTTTACATATTGTTTTTTTAACAATTGATTTTTTTTAAATGCTTTTTGGGGGGAGGGGGTTGGGACAGTGGACATTGTTGGTTAAGCACGGGGGTGGTGTCAGTAGTTTTTTATTTTATAATTTTTTATCATTTTTGTTTACAATTGTTTTTATATATATATTTTTTAAATCAACCCTGTTTGGCGGGAGGGGTTTACTTTCGTAAGAAATCAGGAATCTAAATGGAACCCTGACATCTCCCCTTTGAGACAGAGAAAGAGGCTGAGGGCAGAGATTCTCTTGTCCCTTTCTCAGCATAGAAGATAAATGGACAGAAGACAGAGGCTCCTGTCCATTCAGGAACTGAGCAGAGTAAAGCCGCGTACACACGGGCGGACTGTCTGGCCAACTTAGTCCGTCGAAACACATTTCAGCGGACAGTCCGCTCGTGTGTGGGCTTCAGCAGACTTTTTCAGCGTGCAGTCTGGCGGACTAAGTATTTCGTAATTTCCGTAATATTGTCCGTCATACTTTGGTTTCAGCGGACAATCCGCTCGTGAGTAGGCTAGTTCGACGGACTAAGTATGGCGCATGCTCAGAAAGGATTTACACGGCGAAAGGTTGCATTGCTGTGTATTGGACTTCCTATTTCTAGTCCCGTCGTACGTGCTGTACACGTCATCGCGCAAGCTTTCGACGGACTGTTTGTGCATCCGTGTGTGGTCAAGTCCGTTTATTCGAAAGTAGGACGGACTGTCCGTCGGATTGTCTGACGGACTAAGTTGGCCATACAGTCCGCCCGTGTGTACGCGGCTTAACACACAGGTTACTCTGCTCAGTTTTCATAGGACAGAGGAGTGATCTTGCTCACGGTGTCCAATTTAGAAAAGGCAGGGGCCGGTAAATTCCTCCGCTCGCTATCCTGACAGATCCCCACAACTGGCGGGAGAGGAGAGGAGAAAAGCCGGCTGTGGGGGACGAGGGGGGCGGAGGAGGAGGACAGGGAGCTTCCTGTACAGCTTTTTACCCGAAAGCCGCGGGAGGGAGAGAAGGAGAAGCGGATGTCAGCTATACAGATCCCAGCTGTCCCTCCTGCTGCACCGATCATCGGACAGCACTTGCGGGTGTCCCACACCTCGCGGAAGACTTGAAATGTCTGGTATGACACAAACCACACCTGTCAATGCACACATGGTGTAGGTGGTGCTATAAGATCCTGCAGCAACACCATAGCAGACGCTGGGCTCAGGAGGGCATCACATCCCAGCTAGCTCCCATCCTCACATCACCTGCACAGAGAAGCAGCAGCCCTGACACCCCCGCTCCCCCCGTACAGGAGACGCAGATGGTATGATCCAGGACACGTACAGTTATTATTACTGGGAGGGGCAGAGTGGCAATTTTCTTCAATTTTTTCGTACAGTAGCTAAAGAACGAAGCACAGGGTAAGCTGACTCTTAGGCTGGGTTCACATTGCAGCGATGCGGGAATGCCGCAAATCCGCGGCGGGTTCCCGCATCGCATGCCTCCTGGCAGCAGTTCACACTGCCCTATGCGAACTGCTGGGAGTGTCAGTGAAATGTTAATGACACCCCCAGATCAGTTCGCATATCGCAGTGCGATCTGCAAACTCAGACAGGAATCGGATCGCATGGTGTGAACACCCATGTGATCCGATTCTGCTGCGGACCAAAAAAATGGTCCTGTGCGAGTTTGGGGCAGGTGCGATGCGAATTCAGCCATACTATCTGTATGGCTGAACTCGCATCGCACAGAGATCGGATGTGATTTGCACTGCAGTGCGGTGCGAATCACATCCGGTTCTCATAGCCGCAGCAGTGTGAACCCAGCCTTAAACAAATGTTGCAGCTGCTGCTATCATTACAGATACCCAGGCATGCTCTGCTTACATGGAGCTTGGGAAGCCACAGTCCAGTCTGAATATGGTGTCCGGATTTCAGGCAGACGGAAATCTGGACACGATTCAAAACCTAGACTGTCCAGTTGAATCCTTAGGTGAATCCTAGCGTGGAAACATTGCATAAAAAATCCTCTTTATTCCTTCCTTTTGAATATGAATTGTGTCATCATAAGCAGTTTCGCAAGAGAAAAGATGGTTCATAGACAGGACAACCTTGCCCCATTCAGTAGCGTGGGCGGTACCACCCCATAGGGTATGCTAAGTGATGTGGCCCACCTGTCACCCTGCCCAGCTCGGCACAGGGCTGGACTGGGACAAAAATTTGGGCCTGGACTTCATCCAGACCAGCCCACTTTAATTTTGCAAACAATCACAAAAACAGTATATAAAACTATACGTAATTGTGCAAAAAAACATAAGTAGCATAACATAAGGCGTCCTCACTAACCTCTTTTATTATTTCACTTATTCTCCTCTGTATTTTTCTCATCTTTCTCGCATCACTGCGTGAAGTTGAGGGCAAGTCGCACAGCCATTACTTGGTCACTGAAACCGGCCCACTAAGCCATCGGCCCACCGGGAAACTCCCTGTAGTCCCAATGGCCAGTACATGCCTGGCTCGGCATTCATTTCTCAGTCACTCTCAGACAATGAACAGTCAATGTGTTTGTTTTTGTTTGTTTTAATTTGAGGGAATAGAACTTGGATGAGCAAAGCAAAATATGGAATGCCCAGTGAATTTTGGAACAAGCAATTGGTGGATTGTATAACAATCAATTGGGACAACTATGTACACTCCCTGTACATATCACTACTCCTCCTGAACAACTTGCTTGCAGACTATTGCTCTCGCTTTCTCTTGCACAACTCTTAACTCCTAGGAGCAGCTAGCACATGTTTACGCCTGACACTGGCTCAGCCAGGCCTTAGCGATTGCCCTTTGCAGGCATGGACTGCGGGGCCCTATAGTGTAGCAGAAATTGGTAGAAAGTACTTAGTGCTAGCTGTCCTACAGGTGGACTACTGCTCCCAGTGGGCCCCATTCAGGCCCTGCCAGCCCTCCTGGCTGCAGCTGCCTGCCTCCATTGCCCATAACTAGTGATGGACAAACTTCCGACTGGACGTTTTGCATACGCGAACCACGAACGCGGCCAAAAGTTTGCGAACCGCAAGGTTCGTGACGAACCCCATTGACTTTAATGGCAAGCGAACCTTAAAAACCTCCAGGTCATATTTTCAGCCACAAAATACTTACTAGCTGTGCACACATAGTCCCACAACATGGACACTGACATAACAAAAGTATTAAGTGAACCTGGGATCGACAACGACAAGCATTCTTTTTTTATCTGTGAAATTTTGACAATTCAGGAGCACATGAAGGCCATGGAGGAGAGGTAGGGTCAGGCCAGGCTATGAAGGGGGTGCAGGAGATGATCAGTGCCACAGTCAGGGCAGTGCAGTCCTGTGCCAGTGTCCCAGTGTGCCAACCTGTGCTTGAGCCCCTCCCTCTGCCCGGCCCTTACCCCCACCTATGCAGGGCTCCACTGCGGTGGTCCGGAGGTGCCAGTCCAGTGCTGATCCTCAGCCATGGTGCTGGCACTGCCTGCTGATTGGCTTCTCCGCTGCTATCTCCCTCACTGTCTGAAACCAGCACCGCGATAGAGACTGAGCACTGACACCAGCACCGTGATAGAGACTGAGCACTGACACAAGCACCAAGATAGAGAGCACTGACACCAGCACCGTGATAGAGAGCACTGACACCAGCACCGTGATAGAGAGCACTGACACCAGCACCGTGATAGAGAGCACTGACACCAGCACCGCGATAGAGAGCACTGACACCAGCACCAAGATAGAGAGCACTGACACCAGCACCGTGATAGAGAGCACTGACACCAGCACTCAACCAAGTCTGGTGCATCCTTTGACGTAATCAAATGCACCTTCTGCAGTTTCCCACTTTGGCTCAAGCCTGTTGCTCCTGCCCTACCCCTACCACCCCTGCGGAAGGGCCTGCCTCTTTCTCTACCTGACATTTTTTAAATGACCCTGTGACAAAAGTCTCTAGAGAAGTGGAGTATGTATGTGGAAGAAGGTATATAACACCCCGCTTCAATTGGTCGTTTTGGGGGGCCACTGGTCTATCACACCAGTTATAATACTTTTTTTTTTAATTGCGTTTGTCACTCTTTGTAGTATCGCTGCAGAACCACTCAGCAGTCACAATGCACAGTGGAAATGCACTATACTATGCTTTCTATATTTGCAAGTATTTTATACGTGTATTACACCCCTATATAATGCACACCAAATAGTACACCTATACCAGTCATTAAAAGGACCTTTGTGGACCTAATAGTAGCTAGCTAGTGAATTGCAGACTGTCCCTGCTCTAAACACCAAACTGTCCCTCCCTACACTGAGAAACGTCAGCTGCAGAATCGGTCAGCAGCACAGCGGTGCAGTGCACTATAATATGCTTTCTATATTTGAAAGAAAGTATATTATACGTGTACAAACCTATATACTGTACACATATACCAGTCCTTAAAAGGACCTTTGTGAACCTAGTAGCTAGTGATTTTCAGACTGTCCCTGCTCCAAACACCAAACTGTCCCTCAGTCTCTACACTGATAAAAGACAGCTGCAGAATCGGGCAGCACTCATCAGCGCAGCAGTCAGCAGTGCACCATAATATACCGTATATACTCGAGTATAGGCCGACCCGAATATAAGCCGAGGCCCCCAATTTACCCCCAAAAAAACTGGCAAACTTATTGACTCGTGTATAAGCCGAGGGTGAGACATGCCTGTCCATCCCTGTGTGTGTGTCCGTCCATCCCTGTGTGTCCGTCCATCCCTGTGTGTCCGTCCATCCCTGTGTGTCCGTCCATCCCTGTGTGTCCGTCCATCCATCCCTGTGTGTGTGTGTGTCCATCCATCCATCCATCCCTGTGTGTGTGTGTCTCCATCCATCCATCCATCCATCCCTGTGTGTGTGTGTCTCCATCCATCCATCCATCCATCCATCCCTGTGTGTGTGTGTCTCCATCCATCCATCCATCCATCCCTGTGTGTGTCTCCATCCGTGTGTGTGTGTGTGTGTGTGTGTGTGTGTGTGTGTGTGTGTGTGTGTGTGTGTGTGTGTGTGTCCAGCCTACCTTTGTCCCGAGCCTCCGTCCCGTGCCTTGCCTCCTTGCCTCCGTCCCGTGCCGTGCCTTGCCTTGCCTCCTTGCATCCGTCCCGTGTCGTGCCTTGCCTTGCCTTGCCCCCGTCCCGTCCCGTCCCGTGCCGTGCCGTCCCGTGCCCTCTTCGTCGGCGGCCATTGTAAAGTTCAAAAGCTGCGCCGCCGCCTTCGCCTGTGATAGGCGGAACACTGAATTTCCCAGCAGCCTGTGTTCCGCCTATCACAGACGTCGTATCATCCTCGTCCGTAGTACGAGGATGATACGACGTCCGTGATAGGCGGAACACAGGCTGCTGGGAAATTCAGTGTTCCGCCTATCACAGGCGAAGGCGGAGCCGGAGGCGCGGCTTTTGAATAGAATGGCCGCTGTCTGTCTGCTCGACACGCTGATCGAGCGGGCAGACAGCGATGACTCGAGTATAAGCCGAGGGGGGCACTTTCAGCCTCAAAAAAGAGGCTGAAAATCTCGGCTTATACTCGAGTATATACGGTACTTTCTATATTTGAAAGAAAGTATATTATACGTGTACAACCCTATATACTGTACACCTATACCAGTCCTTAAAAGGATCTTTGTGGACCTAATAGTAATAGCTAGTGATTAAACTGACTGTCCCTGCTCCACACAGTGTTCTTTCCCTACACTGACAGAAGAAAGCTGCAGAATCGGTCAGCAGTGCACTCAGCAGCACAGCAGTCAGCAGCAGTGCACCAGACTATACTTTGTATATTTGAAAGGAAGTATATTCTAAGGCCGCGTACACACGAGCGGACTTTTCGACATCCAAAGTCCGACGGACTGAGTCCGTCAGACTATCCGATCGTGTGTGGGCTGCAACGGACTTTAGCTTCGCTAAAGTCTGATGGACTTTAGAAATGAAGCATGCTTCAAATTTTCCCGACGGAACTCCGCCGGACCCGGTCCCCTTCGAAAAATCCGCTCGTGTGTATGCTATTCCGACGGACTAAAACCGACGCTAGGGCAGCTATTGGCTACTGGCTATGAACTTCCTTATTCGAATCCAGTCGTACGTCATCACGTTCGACTCCGTCGGAGTTTGGTGTGATGGTGTGTGTCCAAGTCCGTTCGGTCGAAAAGTCCGCCAGAACTCCGTCGGAACTCCGTCGGAACTCCGGCGGAACTCCTTTGGAGGTCTGTCGGACATAAGTCCTCTCGTGTGTACGGGGCATAAGTGTATTACAACCCTATATACTGCACACCTATACCAGTCCTTAAAAGGACTTTTGTGGACCTAATAGTAAAAGCTAGTGATTAAACTGACTGTCCTTGCGCCACACAGCGTCCTGTCCTTACACTGACAAAAGACAGAATGTAAAATGGCCGCCAGATCAGTTCTATTTATAAGGTAGGGGGTATGTTCAATTGTCCATGTGCTGAAATGTCTCAATTGGCTGTCCTGTACCCCATGATGGATGTGTCATCATGGGTCAAAGTTCTTCACAATGTAAATGCATATGTCTGCCGCGCGAACAGCGCCAGAAGTCCGCCGGTTTGGCGAACAAGCAAAATTTGCCGCAAACCGACCGCCGGGCGAACCGCAAGGCCATCCCTACTCATAACATCACATTCCTTACTGTTGGCTCGGCACCCATCCCAGACTGCACACTCCTAGTCCTCTCAGGTGTGCCTCCCTAGTCCCCTTGACTGTGCATGTCACTCACCAGCCCTCCTGGCTGCAACCGGTAGTTCCCTCCTGAAGACTTGCCTGGCAGTACTAGCTCCTGCTGTCCTCTCTTGCTCCTCCTGTGCCTCCTGTCTGGAAACTTCACACTTTCTTGAAAGGCTCCGCCCTGCACTCAAGCCCCAGGCCCAAGACCAACCCCCCCCCCCCCATCTCCAGTTCTTCCACCCGGTAACTCTTCCCCAGCTGGGCTGAATCTAGGTATTTAAGGTGGGGATTGGGGATTGGTCAGGGCTCCACAGAACACCCCAGGCAACTCCACCTCTCCTCCCCTCCTCTCTTTCTAGTACCTTCCAGAAGGCTCTAGAAAGAAGAGGGAGTTCTCAGTGATGCTGCCTGTGAGTCTCCAGCTGCTACTTAGAGCCACTCCCAGCCCACACAAATCACACAAATCAAAACAAACAGGCCTAGCTTCCAGCCAGGCCTGCCTAAATTTGCCTACATTGACAAAAAGAATCCTAATCTAGCACCTACCTGAGAGGATGCTACACTATGTTAAAAAGTCATTAAACCTACATAATTAAAAACTATACAACTGTATTACATACTGTTCATAGTCAGTATAGGATTTGTTTTCTGTATTCTGCAAAAAACCTTGTTGATACAACTGTTCTCTGCCTCACCCTTTTGTCTATGTGCCCGCTGCAGTTGGGAATTCTGCAGAGCAGTGTTGGCAACTCTGCACATGCTTAGTTTTCAGTGAGTCTCTATGCTGAACACTTCCTCCCTATAAGATCTGAGCAGCTCATGTGACTATAGAGTCACACATGTGGGTGTATACACAGTGGTAAATGACAGCCCACTCACCCCCTGCTTCTCCATGTACACTAACCAGCTAAACACAATTGGGGTGGGATATTACATCTTGATTGATGTAGGCGCCACCTCCCTGTTATTCTAAGACACAGGCTGGAGGAGCACCACACAGCTGTATGCAAGTTCATCAGGACTGTCCTTAGAGCCGGTTCACACAGCGGGCGATGCGAGGCGACACGACTCGCCTCGCCTCGCTCTCGCAAGTCGCCTCCGTTCTGTACAATGGAACCGTTCTGAGAGGAGCGACTCGAGTCGCTCCGACTCAGAAAAAAGGTTCCTGTACTACTTTTGGGCGACCTCGGGGCGACTTGCATTGACTTCTATACAGAAGTCATTTGCAAGTCGCCGCTGAGGCCGCGGCAGGTCGCGGCGAGGCAAGTCGGAGTCGCCTCGCCTCGCCTGCTGTGTGAACCGGCCCTTAGGGGCACCAACGCCTCTTAAAGAGCACGAGTTATAGCTAGCAGAAGAAACATCTTAGGGATTGCCCCATCACATAACTTAACTGAAAATCCCCCTTTGTCTCCCTATACCCACCCTTGTCATCGTAACAACCTCCTGCCCGACCTATTATAATAATATGACCAGACGGAAGAACCATTGTCTGTGGAGGACATCTTCACACTTACGTGCCCTAAGAGGAACACATCTATGTGATCTTCCTTGTGCCTTCCTTCCTGATCATTCCATCCATAGCTCTCTATGGAGCGGTAGATGTCAGCGGACATGTGTCCGCTGACACCTGCCGCAATCTGTTCTGATCCTGCCCACTGGAAACAGATGCATAGGAACTCCATTCCCCATAAATCCAGCGAATCGGGTGACAGTGGAATGGAAACGGACAGGCAGTCTGTTTCCATCCGACCGCCCCATAGAGAACACAGCGGCTGTGTCTGTGTACACTTGGCATAGCAGTGCAGACACTGACCTGTCATCCACTTGCTCAGTGGTGATCAGCAGAGAGATCCCTTGCTGAGCAATCGGATCCCACAGACGCATCCGCCCCATGTGAAATGGGTTTAGGGGTTTGCGGGGTGCCATGTTCACTTGCTGCAGTGTACAATGGTGTGCTGGAGGGATAGAGAGGATGTTGGGAGGGGCTGTGTGGGTGGGGGTATAGAGGTGTGGAGGGTGCAAAGATGTGAGGCAGAGTACATAAATGTGCTGGGGATGTTGAGGTGTGCTGGGAAACACAGAGGAATGCTGGGAGGTGCAGGGGTTTGGGGTGGGCCCTGGATCAGTGGGAAAGGCCTGGGTCAGGGTTAGGGGGGCCCTTCATGGTTTCTTGCACTGGGGCCCTGAAGGTTCTATTTACGCCTCTGCATTATGGGGTGCTATTTCTAAACCAAACCCTGTCTTCAGCTGGAAAAAAATCAGCCAAAAAATGCATTGAGAAGGTGGCAATATCAGCTCCTGCACGATTGAATGCTTCTGTTCTACCGCCCTTTGAAAGGCAATCCATTCCAGATAGCTTTTCAGGGGGTATTAGTGCTCATGCACACGGACGTTTTAAAAAACTGGCTGCAAAGCTAGCTCCGACGCTTGGAAAAATCAGCGTTAAAAACGTGATTTTTACCGCGTTTTGCATTTGCGTTTTTGCACGTTTTTTAGCGTTAGTGTTAAGTAGCATTTTTAAAGAAACACATCTCTTGGCTATAGCACTCAGAAAACAAAGAAAATATGTTGCGCGTTTATGCGCGTTTTTGCGCATTTGTGCACGTTTTCCCGCGATTCGCGTTTTTACAGCTCTAGCTCCGCGCCAGGGAACGCACTGGTCCTGGGTTTTTTTTACAGCTTAAAAACGCCTATGCCATTTGCAGCTCAAAAACGCCTAGGTGGGCATGAAGCCATAGACTAACATGGACAGGCCTTTTTAAGCTGCAAAAAACGCTCAAAAAAGCGGCTGTAAAAACGTCCGTGTGCATGAGGCCTTAGAGATTGCCACAGGTGCAAAAGAGGCCCTGTAGTCATTTCCTTTGTCTCTCCTCTTTCCTGTATGCTTAACTACCTAGGTGCAGGTGGGGCCCTGGGCTCTTTCGACTCTGAATTGTTTGGCTCGGTAGAACTCTAATCCAACAGGCTTCAGTTACACTTCAAAGGGAATGAGACCTTCAATGTTTTTAAGATAAACATGAAAAAAAATCAGCTAAAGCGAAATAATTTTTTATCAATAATTAAGTGCATGGGGCAACTATATTCAATTACACACAGGGATTGCTTCCGGCTTTGCAGTGCCCTTACAGTGGTTGGCATAATTTAGGCTTAACTACTCCTTCCCCTAATGTAAATCTACTGTATGACCTGCTTGTACAATGTGTATCATTGTACAAGCGTTGTAAATATGTACTGCCAGTGCAAATCTAGGCCAGCACCCCTTACTTCCAACATGTAATGTTTGACATTTCCCAGTATCTTTTATTATTTACACACTTTCTGCCATCTAGTGGTTAGATTGTGCATTTTTCTTTTTCTTTGTGGTAGCCAAGCATGTCAAAAGGGTGTTTTATGGCTTCTTTCCTAAAAAATTAAATATTGTAAATTGCAATTTTACTATAATGTTCAGTACTATAACTTTTTTTCCCTGGAATTAAAAAGGAACTTCACCCCCCCCCCCCTCCATTTTCCTCCTGTTTTGTTGGGTTACCCATTAGGGTTGACACCTTTTCTTTAAGTCAAACCGGAACACCTTAGCGGCGCACAGCATTTTTTTTTTTTATATAGTATAAAGGTATAAACTATACATATATTTTTCAATTAAATAACATTTCTAATCATATGAAGTTAATCAAGAGTCCCCCCTTTACATCTAAATCCACAGAGTTCCCCTTTTACATCTGAACTCGAATAGTACACTGTAAGGGGGGACACTGCAGACTCTGATGTAAGGGAGAACACTGGAGACTCTAACATAAGGGATGCTCTGGAAACCCTGATTTAAGGGGGAACACTGAGAACTCTGATGTACGGAGATTACTCTGATGTAAGGGGAAACACCGTGGCTTCTGGCGTACAGGGGAACTCTGAGAGCCATAATATACCTTAGTGTACTCACTCAGAGGCAGGGAGAAGGATGGTGAGCTCACTCACCCCTTGGCAGTCAGCACCTCTCATTCAGATGTATCTGAGGCTGCTGGACTTCAAATTTCCGGCCCCCATTTTCCTTTCCTGAGGCCCAGTGCTGGGGATTAGAGTGTGGACAGAATCGTGTGTGTGTGTGTGTGTGTGTGTGTGTGTGTGTGTGTGTGTGTGTGTGTGTGTGTGTGTGTGTGTGTGTGGGGGGGGGGGGGGGGGATTGTTAGTGCAGGCTTTGGGCAGTGTGAAAGGGAGTGTAACAGACACTCTCGGCTTAGACAACTACAGCCAGCAAGCCTGCTGGGAAGCCATAGTCCAGTCTGAATAATGTGTCCGGGTTTCAGGCAGCTTGAAACCCAGACACATGATTCCAAACCTGAACTGTCCAGGTGAAACCCGGAGAGGTGGCAACCCTATTACCCATTGCTCCACTGCAGCACACCCTGTCCTTCACCATTCTCTCCTTCTCTGATGTAGTCAGGATTCGTCAGTCTCTTCTGGGTTCTTGCAGCAAAAATTAGGAAGAGACAGCCGGCCTACTAATGACGTGCCGTAGCACATGCTCCGCAGAGTGGGGTGGCAGCACACACCAGTCACGTAAAAGTGATCAGGTGGATTTACAGTTGCCCAGATTACTTTTACATTAAAGCCCAGAACTCACTGATAAAAATGATAACAAGCTCACAACTACTACAGCAGCTGTGAGCTTGTTTTAACCTGTTCACTCTATGGCTGTAGCAGGTACAGGATCTGGAAATAAGTGGAGATACCTGATATTAGATGGGTGGATCTGTGCTATGGACAGGGATTAGTGTGTGTGTGTTTAGATGCTGTCTTCACTATGACTGCTATTCAAAGTAGGGTCAGGAATAAGTATAGTATTTTTAAAGTGGATATAGCGCTGCTTATACCAATATGTGCTGTTACGTGTAAAAAAGTGACTATACTTCATATATGTATATACAGTTGTATGCAAAAGTTTAGGAACCCCTGACAATTTCCATGATTGTCATTTATAAATATTTAGGTATTTGGATCAGCAATTTCATTTTGATCTATCAAATAACTGAAGGACACAGTACTATTTCAGTAGTGAAATTAGGTTTATTGGACTAACAGAAAATGCGCAATATGCATCAAACCAAAATTAGACAGGTGCATAAATTTGGGCACCCTTGTCATTTTGTTGATTTAAATACCTGTAACTACTTAGCACTGATTAATTGGAACACACAATTGGTTTGGTGAGCTCATTAAGCCTGAAACTTCATAGACAGGTGCATCAAATCATGAGAAAAGGTATTTAAGGTGGCTAATTGAAAGTTCTTGTTCTCTTTTACTCTCCTCTGAAGAGAGGCAACAGAACACAGCATTCCAAGAAAAAGAAACAAACAAGAGATACCACGCTAAAAATACAAAAAAATAAAAAATAAAAATAAAAGTTAAAAGTAACAAAACAATAACAATACCCCCTATCAGCAGCAGCTCTAATTAGTGAGATATGCACAAATCAAAATGTAGTAATGGAAAAAAGCTGAGCTAATGTGTATATATACGTGATATATACACATATATATATATATATATATATATATATATATATATATATATATATATATATATATATAAAACAAAAGGGTGTATTAAAAAAGGCCCACAATACCCCACTCAGCACCTATTTCAGCAGACCAAAGATTCAAAAGAATAGCAATAATGAAAAATATATAAAATGGGGGGCGTGGCCTGGACATGGAGGAGTAGAGACGTGCATCGTTAGAGCTCCCGGCCGTCTCCCACCTTATCTGCCGACGTTTGCCTGCTTACTGCATTATGCCCTCCTCAAAGAAACGGGCCGTGCAGAGGAAGAGTTTGCCTACTAGACCGCCTCTTCCCCCGCCGCAGCCGGGTGATATTGAGCGTCTTTTTCAGCTCTCCCAGCTCCGCTCTCCGGACCCTGTCATGGCGGCGCCACGTGACTCTGGAAGCGGAGGCCGCGCTGCCTGCGCTTCCCCGGACCTTGATTCAGAGGCCTCCGCTTCGGTCCCCCTGTTGGGCACCCCCTTGGATTCCCCCCGGGAGGACACTGACGCTCCGGGAGTGGCGGCGCCGACGCTCCGGCTGGATGAGGAGCTCCGCCTGCTGCTACATTCCCTCCCTACCAAAGCGGACATTACCACACTTATTGGAGCGGTGGAAGCTGCCCACCGCAAGGAGATAGCCCTGGTCCGGGAGGACGTAAAAGTACTGGCTACCAGGGTGACGGGCGGCGAAACGTCCTTGGCGGCCCTGGAGGACCGGGTGGCAGCATTGGAGGACGCTCGGACCACACAGGCGGAAGCGCTGCTGGTGCAACAGCTAAAACTGGAAGAGATTGAGGACCGCAGTCGCAGGAATAATTTGCGGCTGCGGGGCCTCCCGGAGGCGACGGGACCGGAGGACCTGGAAGACACGGTGGCGGCAATATTCCGTGGCATCCCTGGGATAGATCTGCCGCCTCGCCTGGAGTTTGACAGGATTCATAGAGCCCTAGGCCCGCGATTGACGGACCCCGACAGGCCACGCGATATCGTCTGTCGACTACACCACTACCTGCACAAGGAAGAGGTCCTGCGGAAGTCATGGGAGGCCCCTGCAGTGGTATTTGATGGCGTGGAACTGAAGATCTTACCGGACGTTTCCCGCGCTACACTGCAGAGGCGAGCCCTGTTGAAGCCTCTTTTGGAGCTGGCTCGTCGCAAGGGAGCGACTTACCGATGGGGCTACCCCCTATCGGTCACGTTCCGCAGGGACCAACGTTTTTTTACCCTCCGCCACCCTGGCTCTTTACCGGACTTGTTTGAATTTTTGGAAGTGGACCCCATTGCCCTCCCGAACTGGTTGGCCCCTCTGCCCCGTGCCCGGGGTGCGGATACAGGTTCTGGACGCCGGGGAGGCCTACCGTCCAGCCAGCGGGGGGTCCGTCGGAGGCCCAGAGCGCCCTCTCCGGAGATCTCCAGGGAACTGTGAGGTAACTTTTTTCTTTGACTCCCCCCCCCCCCCTTTTTTGCTGCAACTCCTGCCGCTGATGCACTGGACGGTCCGTTCCCCTCTGTCTTCCCGGTAACTTGCCGGGTCTGGATGGATCTCTCCTGTTGGCTGGTTGCAGCCGTGTTGGTGGTTATGGCTCTCCCCCCCGTCTCCCCGGGCCGCGCGTTGCGGCGGTGGTCCACTGCATCTCCCCGAACTGCTCTGCGGCTCCCCCTCCGCTGCTACACAAATTCCTGGACGCTGCCTCTTCTGGGGGGTTGATTGACATTGTTGAGTCCTTCCTGCCCCTGGCTTTGGAGCTTGGAGTCCCCCGGGTGACCCGGACTCTGCTGTTGCTTGGACTTCGGGGGCTCTTCCCCCGCCCCGCCCGCCATACCGTTATCCCTGGACTGTTTTTGATCTAATACCCCGTTCCACTGCTCTTTGCTGCCTTCCCTCACCCGTGCAATGGGACTAGCGGTGGGGAGATCTGCTCATCTGCCTGACACCCTCGAGTGAACTGTTTTAGTTTTTTTCTTTTTGCGTAGCTACATGGGTGTCGTGCGGAACTGTTGCTCGGTGGGGGATCGTGTATTGTTTAGATAGGGGTTCTGGGCCTTGCGGGGAGTAGGTGGGGAGCTGACGGATCCCCCCCCTGGTGTTGCTGTGGGTACGCTTCACCGGGAGTACCTGGTGGGCCATGTTACACCCTTGTCTGATGATTGCGGGGCAGGGACTTAGTGGGGAGGAGGTTGACTGCAATAGACGGGGGGATTGGAGCTGTGTTTTTCATATGGGGGCGGGACTGCTGAAACGCGGCATCCATGCCTATGCCCGGGTTGGCGCGGCTGGGGCCTTGTATTTCTCGGGTGGGCTGCACATTGTGGGCCCTCATGTTTTGTTTTTCTATACTGGGGGGTTGTGGGGGTGCTTATCTGTCGACGCCTCGCAGGCGCTGCACGGCTTTGGTACCTGGATGCGATTTTGTATGGGCTAGGCCGTGTATCGCCTGCGTTTGGTTTACTTTTCTAACCATTGTGGGTATTTCACCGGTTTATGTCTTTATCATAGATCTGTGGGTCTCCTGGGGGTTGTCTACTGTTTTGTTCATTATGTTTTCTTGCTCTTCATGTGTTCAATTTTCCTTGGAGTTATGCTTTATGCAATGGTGATGCTACGAGGTGGGAGGCGGGCTTGAGGGGCTGGATATTGCTTTCACTGCCCGGTTCGCTCCCCCCCATAGGCTAGCATGTTCTGCTAGGGGGTATATTTGCCCTCGAAGCATTGTATGCATATAACTAATTTAATCTTTTTTGGAGACGTAGGGCGCTAGGCCCGGTTTCCGATAACTGTTCTAATTCTTTGCATTCTTGTCTTTTCTTTCCTTTTTTCTTCTCTTTATTTCTCTTTTAGATAACCCCCCCTCCCCCATTTCCCCTCTGCCTTTCCCTCACCCAACCTTCCCCCCTTCCTTGCCGACTTCTGTCCCTCCGGCACCCTCTCCTGCTCCCCTGGTCTCATCATGGCCTCACCACGCCTCCGCCTTTTATCGCTTAACGCGAAGGGCCTTAATACACCCGAAAAGCGGCGTATCCTACTGGCGGACCTGAAAAGGCTGCACACGGATATCGCCTTTATACAAGAAACGCATTTTAAATCCCAGGCGTTACCATACCTCCGCAATAGACACTACCCGTTTGCATACCATTCTGTTAATCCTATGGCCAAGTCAAAGGGGGTCTCCATTCTTCTCTCCCACAAACTCCCGTGGAGGCATCAAGCCTCTCTGATAGACGCTGCTGGCCGTTATGTGTTCCTGAAGGGATTCATTGGCTCGGTTCAAGTGACTCTGGCAACTATCTATACACCTAATGAACTGCAGGCCACCTTTGTGGAGGGAATTATGGAGAAATTACAGGGCTTTAGAGCCGGTCAGTTATTATTGGGTGGAGACTTTAATGTTCCCTTATCACCATCCGTAGACACCTCGGCGGGTCGTACCTCACTGCCGGTTAGTCAGCTCAAACGGGTTGCGAAAGCGCTCCACAACTCCCAACTGATTGATGTCTGGAGACTCCAGCACTCTAGCGAACGGGACTATACATTTTACTCTTCTGTACATAAGGTTTACACCCGCATTGACTATTTCATGATCCCCCACTCCCAGCTACATGCTGTGGAGCACTCTTCCATCGGAAACAGGACTTGGTCGGACCACGCACCGATTTTTTTGACTTATAGACTATCTGATACCCCGCCTCTGGCGACCAAATTTTGGCGCCTCAATGAAAGTTTACTGCAGATCCCAGAAGTTCTGGAGGATGTGACTACGACACTGAGTCATTATCTCCGGGAGAACGCTCTTCCGGATTGTGATCCGGGGGTGCTCTGGGAAGCCCACAAGACCGTGGTCAGGGGGGTGCTTATCAAACACGGAGCACGGATTAAACGGGAACGCACTAAACTTTTGGACCAACTATTAGAGAAACTACACATAGCAGAAGCCCGACATAAACATGCCCCTACACATTCCTCCGACATCGATGTACAATTTTTGCGGAAACAAGTTACGGACACTCTGTATTACAGGGCTAAGGCGGCCATGCAATCCTGTCGTAAAATGACCTACGAAGCGGGGGACAAGTGTGGGAGGCTGCTGGCGCGGCTAGTGAGAGATCGTAAACTTCTGACATATATCCCTCACGTTGTTGCGCCAGGAGGGCAGAGGGCCACTATGCCCCAGGATATCACTCGGGAATTCCGTAATTTTTATTCCGCTCTCTATAATCTCCAGGCTGTCCCCCAACCGCAGTCGGACATGGTGGATTATATTAGGACGTCCCAAATGCCCTCCATTTCACCCGAGGCCAGAGCAGAGCTGGACTCCCCAATAACCTTAGTGGAGATCCATGGAGCTATGGGGTCCATGAAGTTGGGGAAGGCCCCGGGCCCAGACGGCTTTACCCTGCAGTACTATAGAACATTGTTAGATCTACTGGGTCCGCCCATCCTCACCCTATTCAATGCGATTGGCGCCGGCGGGAGCTTTCCTAGAGATTTCCTGAGTGCCCACATCTCGGTGATACCCAAGGAAGGGAAGGATCCTACTTCCTGTGGTAGTTACAGGCCGATATCCCTTTTGAACATAGACTTGAAAATTTACACTAAGATCTTGGCCACTAGGATAGCTGCCCATCTTCCGCACTTAATCCACCTGGACCAGGTTGGTTTTATCCCCTCTAGGGAAGCCCGCGATAGTACCACGAAAGTTCTCAATCTGATCCATCTGGCGAAAACTGCAAGAACCCCGTGTGTCCTGCTGAACACGGATGCCGAGAAGGCTTTTGACCGTGTGAACTGGTCATTTATGTTCGCAGTGCTCCGCCATGTGGGACTGGGAGACCGCATGCTTAACAGGATAGCGGGAGTATATTCTGAACCTACGGCTCAGGTTAAAATTAATGGGACTCTCTCGACCCCTTTCCCGATCACTAATGGGACACGGCAGGGATGCCCCTTATCCCCTCTTTTGTTTGCGTTATCCCTGGAACCCTTTCTCGCCTTGGTCAGGCACAACCCTGACATACATGGGGTGCGAGTTGGACAGTCACAGCATAAGATTTCAGCTTATGCTGATGACATGCTTTTTACGTTGATTAACCCAGGGATATCGTTACCAAACTTGCTTCGGGAATTTGAGAAATATGGGAGGTTCTCCAACATGAAAATAAATTTCACCAAATCGGAAGCTATGGGTCTTCTGTTATCTCCCCGCTCACTGCCTGTTCTGCAATCCTCTTTCCTATTTAAGTGGACGTCCACCACCCTGACGTACCTCGGGACTAACATCCCCTCGGACTTATCGGACCTCTTTGCACGAAATTTCCCCCCTCTCCTGGCTAGGGTGAGGCTACTTCTGGACTCATGGCAGAAGGGGTTCCATTCTTGGTTCGGCAGGTGCAATCTGCTGAAAATGTGCATTTTGCCCAAGTTTTTATACCTCTTTCAGGCGTTGCCGATTAGGATCCCGCCCACGTACTTTAAACAAGTGCAGGCGTTGTTTACCCGTTTTGTCTGGGCCCAGAGGCGGCCTCAGATACCTCGATCCCAACTCTCTCTACCGAAACATTATGGGGGGTTAGCACTCCCAGATGTTCAACAGTACTACTCTGCTGTCCACTTGGGTAGGATTTTAGACTGGGGTCGCAATCTTGATGCTAAACTATGGGTGCAAATTGAACAACAACAGTGCTCTATTCCATTGAGGTCGGCTCTCTGGTGCCACAAAGCACTGCCACGAGAGATGAAATCCCACCCCCTAATAGGCAACACGCTCTATCAAGGCGCGAAGGCGGCGCTGAAACAGTCCCTGACGACAACGGAGTCACCGTTGACTCCGATCCTAGGTAATCCCTGCTTTCCACCGGGTCTATCACAGGCACAATTTCGACCGTTACGGGACAGCAATCTCTCTACGGCTTCTCAGTTTGTACTACGGGGCGACTGGACTTCCATCCCGGATCTTATGGACCCTTTCGGTCCGTACCGTCTGGATTTCTGGAACGCCTGTCGCCTCCACCATTTTCTCCATTCTCTCCCGAACCCCCCAGGCTATACCAGACCACTCACTGCTTTTGAGGAATACTGTTCTGACACTGAACCGACCTCCCGAACCCTTTCTAAAATGTACGTTCTACTTAATACACCTGCACAACCCCCACATATCGCCGGTATTACTAAATGGGAGACGGACCTGGATTGCACCTTCACACAAAACCAAGTTAACAACATACTGCGGTTCACTCTGCGGTCCTCGATTTGCACCAAAATACAAGAGACCAATTATAAAATTCTGGTCCGGTGGTATTTGACGCCTAGTCGCCTTCGCACCATCTACCCGGACACGTCTGAGTGTTGCTGGCGCTGTGGTGAAGGACGGGGCACGCTTTTTCATGTTTTTTGGTCCTGCCCTAAGCTGTCGGAGTTTTGGGCCGCGGTCCGGTCCGTCTCTCAAAAATTTACTGAATGGCGAATCCCTGATGATCCAGCCTTTTTTCTACTGCATGTGTCGGATTTACCCCCTAAAAAATACGCGCGGTCGATACTACGTCACTTAACGAACGCGGCCAAGTCCTGCATCCCCTTGCTTTGGAAACAGCAATGTGGATTAGGAAGGTGGAGGATATAAATAAACTGGAAGACCTGGTACTTACGGCCCAGGGTCGACAAGAGATGTACCGAAAGACTTGGTCCCTCTGGAACGCATTTGTGTATTCAGATGAGGGCAAAGCTCTATTGGGCCGTTGACTCTTTTGCTACTGGTACCTGGCGGCTGAGTAGGTGATGCCAACCCCGCCCCCCCCCCATACCCATCGCCCCCTACTCTTGACTTTTCCTCTCTCCCCCCCCCCCCCTCTCTCTCCGCTCTCTCTCTTGGCCGCAGCTCCGAACCTGCTCCTGATGACCTTATGCCGAGGCGCTAGGTTAGGCCCCGGCATGGTTGTTTCTTTTGAAGTGGCGGGGGCACCTTGATTGGTCCTGGCCAGGGGGGTTCAGCCCCCTGCGGCTGGTAGGTAGGACATGTTTTGTTGATCATTTATATGTTCCTGGACTAATATCTGTACGGCATGTTTGTGAGGCTGCGACCTCTTTCCCTTTTTTTTTTTCCTTTGTTATATTTGTTATTGTTTGTTTTGGGGCTCTCCCCATGTGTGTCTTTGACGCTTAAAATGTTAATAAAATGATATTTGCAAAAAAAAAAGAAAAATATATAAAATATATATGACCTATCGAAATTAATCACAGTAATCGCAGAGGTCTATAGGACAGCAGCCGTTTAAAATTAAAACAATCATAAAACAAGTAGTACACAAATAAAAATCAGTCCAAGTCCTGTAAATATCAGTACTAAAACAGTGCTAAAAATAAAGTCCAAAATAGCAGCATATAGATAAAACAGTTGTGCAGAAAGGGTGACAATGGTGGTTTGATCAGCATCGTAAGGTGATAATGGTGTTCGTCATAAGTTCTGTAAATACTCCATCCACCAGGATTGCGCTAGTATTTCACCATGTGTAGCTCGTATCCCCTTAGGGGGTTAAACTCACCAGATAAAACTGAAATAAGCGCCTTTAAGGGAATAATCACACTCTTGTCTGTCACAATTCCATTGTCATCCACCAGGGTTCGAAAATGAGTTATGGGGTACAAGCATGTATGTAATACTTATTCCATCCGCATTTCCCGGGTGACAAGGATCTCCTGAACTGCTTGAAGAAGGCTCCAGCACCTTAGATCTATCAGGTATCCGGTGGCACTGTGGATTCCTAGCGCTTCCTGATAGCGTGCGACTTGGCTCCCAAACAAAATTGGCGTCCTTTTTTCCATAAATCTCTATTTCTTTCTTCTGTGGTATTTGATCACCTCTGCGGTTTTTATTTTTTGCGCTATAAACAAAAATAGAGCGACAATTTGGAAAAAAATTCTATATTTTTTACTTTTTTCTATTTTAAATATCCCCAAAAAATATATTAAAAAAAACATTTTTTTCCCTCAGTTTAGGGCGATGCGTATTGGTAAAAAAAATTGTAATTAGCGATTATTTATTGGTTTGTGCAAAAGTTATAGCGTTTACAAAATAGGGGATAGTTTTGTAGCATTTTTATTTATATATATATATATATATATATATATATATATATATATATATATATATATATATATTTTTACTAGTAATGGCAGCGAACAGCGATTTTTATTGTGACTGCGACATTATGGCGGACACATCGGATATTTTTGACACATTTTTGGGACCATTGTCATTTATACAGCAATGTTTACACAGTTTACACAGTTTACAACTGTTTACAACAGTTTACACAGACCTCTCCTCGTTCTTCAGCTCTGTGACCCGAACGCGGGACACTAGCAGCGATCGGGTCCGCTGGTCCCGTGGCCACGGTCACAGAGCTCAGGACCGGTCTACTGGTCCCGACCCACGGCTGGGCACTTAAAGAGCAACGTACAGGTACGTGGTTGTGCCCAGCCGTGCCATTCTTGCGACGTATATGTGCAGGAGGCGGTCCTTAAGCAGTTAAAGCAATAAGTCAGACAACTCGGTGCATGATAATGTTTACTAGGACAGTTCAACGAAGATATTGTCACAAAGAGGAGGTAATATATCTGCTGAGTTTTCGGCAACAGCGCCAACTCAGCAAAGGAATGCCTCCAAATAACACAAGTCAAGATATTTGCAAGTAAATAGTGTATTATACAGTGTATTATTTACCCATGTACAGTGGAGTACTGCTTGCATCTGAAAGGATAAACAAAGTTACATGGTTATACTGATAAATATCTAAAGGGGAACCCTCAGCCAGCCTATAAAAATTTAACCCTAATGAGAGGTCAGACTTAATGGCAATGGTATAAGGACCCTTGTAGCAATAATGGCAGCAATATCCCCATTGCAGATCTGATGGTCTTCACTGGCAGCAGGAGCTCATTAATTGTATCCAATAAGCTGCAATAGCAAGCAATAGGGTTTCTTGAAATGGTAGAAGCTAAAGGTGTCTATGCACAATGTTAAAGATAGGTTCAGTAAAGTACTCCCAAGGTAAAGATGTCTATGCAAAGTGTCCCAGTGAACCCGTGAGAAAAGGATTTATAAAGGTGAGCAATTGCCCTCTCGCTCTCTGGACAGCAGCTCCTGTAGCGACACACATGCATCAGATCCGCCGCGTCAATCTCCCGATAAGAAGCTCAGAACACAGGTTGGCGGGCGACCAAAGTGGTGCTGAATGGATGTCTAACGAACAGCAAGCAGTGCTAGGCCTCTCTCATCCAGGTTGGAATGTGATACACTCTACAGGCATGGAGAGGTCCGTCTCGCGTCAGGCCCAGGAAGAAGAGAAACACAGGGCAGGCTTTGGCTTCTTACATAGTTCCTCCCAGAAATCTCTAGTAGCAAAGATCCCTGGAATATGTATTGCAGGTACAGAGTCATGCAAAGCAATTATCAGTCTGAGGAACTACTCAACCCACAATCCCTTTAGCTTGGCTCACAAACATGATGTCAGTTGATAACACTGGGCATTAGAGGGACATGCGATGCATAGAAATACCGGTGGATCAATGTACTTTATAATTGTAGTCCAATTTGCTACATCCTCCCCCCACATTAAAGTCTTTGGTCCCTAAAGACTAGGGATGAGCTTCGTGTTCGAGTTGAACGTACGTTCGACTCGAACATTGGCTGTTCGGGCGTTCGGCGAATTCCGAACGTTTTGGCCGTTCGCGTCAAAATTCGAGTGGCGCGTGCGCGGACCACAATGCACTGCGGTGGCGCAGTGCATTGCTGCCTCATGATTGGCCAAGCATGCACTGTGACCCCGCATGCTTGGCCAATCGCAGCGCCAGCAGCGAGGAGAGCCATGATTGGCCACAGGCATCCTGCCTGTGGCCAATCATAGCTCAGGCAGTGTAGTGCACGCCCCACACTATATAAGGCCGCCTTTGAGGCGGCCTCGTGTAGTGTGTTAGCATCTGAAGCAGTGGGTGTTCTGTGTACCTTCAACACAGTTACACACCAATCGTTTTTGGCTGATTTCCTATCTTGCTGCTGTGTAGTGGTTGTTGTCTGTGCCCTGACCGCAGTATACACCACTATTGTCACCTCACCTATATAGCTAGTGATCTAGCTTTAACCACTTAACAACTGCCCATTGCCGATTAACGGCTTCAGGGCGGTTGTTTAACTCTGAGAGGCCGTTAATTAACGGCCTCCCAGAATTCTGCTCTCGCGCGCCCCCTGGGGCACGCACTCGAGAGCATCCGTGACCGCCGGGTCCACAGGACCCGGCGCATCACGGATCACGGTAAACGGCCGCTCATAGCGGCCGTTTACCACGTGATCGCTCCGTCAAATGACGGAGTGATCACTTGTAAACAAACCGGCGTCATGTTATGACGCCGGTTCCTCCCTCCCCTCTCTGTACCGATCGGTACAGCGGAGGGGAAAGAGATCGGTGTCAGCAGCGATGTGGGCTGCATCTGCAGTGCCCACATCGCTGCTCACCGAATTTAACCCCTCAATTCCCTGCCAATACTCTGCAATACCAGTGCATACTCTGCAGTACCCCGCCATTACTCTGCAGTGCAGTACCCCCCATTACTCTGCAGTAACCCCCATTACTCTGCAGTACCCTGCCATTACTCTGGAGTACCCCCCAATACTCTGCAGTACCCTGCTATTACTCTGTAGTACCCCGCCAATACCCCGCCAATACTCTGCAATACCCTGCCATAAATTGCCATACCCAGCCATACTCGGAGATACCCAGCCATACTCGGTGATATTCTGAAATACCCAGCCATAGACGCCCCCCACCCCTCACCGCCCTCCGGTGCTTCTACCAACTCGCCAGTACGATCAAAGCCAGAATCTTTATTTTATTTTTTATTTCAGGCTTCCCAGCCTAGAGGTGAGATGTGGGGTCATATTGACCCCCAGATTTCACTGTAAAGAGGACCTGTCACCCCATATTCCTATTACAAGGGATGTTTACATTCCTTGTAATAGGAATAAAAGTGATCAAAAATATATTTTTGGGGAAAAAAATGTCAAACTAAAATAAATAAAGTAAAATGAACAATAAAAAAAAAAAAAAAATTTAAGCGCCCATGTCCCCATGTGCTCGCATGCAGAAGCGAACGCATGCGTAAGCCCCGCCCACATATGAAAACGGTGTTCAAACCACACATGTGAGGTATCGCCGAGAACGTTAGAGCGAGAGCAATAATTCTAGTCCTAGACCTCCTCTGCAACTCAAAACATGTAATCAGTAAAAAAAAAATTAAAGCGTCGCCTATGGGGATTTTTTAAGTAGCGACGTTTGGCGCCATTCCACGGGCATGTGCAATTTTGAAGAGTGACATGTTTGATATCTATTTACTCAGCATAACTTCATCTTTCACTTTATGCAAACATTGGGCTAACTTTACTGTTTTTTTTGTTTGTTTTTTAAGCACAAAACGCGTTTGAAAAATTGCTGTGCAAATACCGTGTGAGATAAAAATTTGCAACGACCACCATTGTATTCTCCAGGGTCTTTGCTAAAAAAAATATATATATAATGTTTTGGGGTTCTCTGTAATTTTCTAGCAAATAAATGATGATTTTTACTTGTAGGAGAGAAATGTCAGAATTGGCCTGGGTGCTCCAGAACGCCTGATGGCGCTCCCTGCATGTTGGGCCTCTGTATGTGGCCACGCTGTGTAAAAGTCTCACACATGTGGTATCGCCGTACTCGGGAGTAATAGCAGAATGTGTTTTGGGGTGTAATTTGTGGTATGCATATGCTGTGTGTGTGAAATAACCTGATAATATGACAATTTTGTGGAAAAAAAAAAGGAAATAGGCCGTCAGTAATTCAGGTGTGATCAATTTTCAGATATTGGCACCATAGCTTGTGGACTCTATAACTTTCACAAAGACCAAATAATATCCACCAATTTGTACTTATTTTTACCAAAGATATGTAGTAGTATGAATTTTGGCCAAAATTTATGAAGAAAAAATGACTAATCTGCTAAATTTTATAACAGAAACGAAGAAAAATTCATTTTTTCGCAGAATTTTCGGTCTTTTTTCTTTTATAGCACAAAAAATAAAAAACTGAGAGGTGATTAAATACCACCAAAAGAAAGCTCTATTTGTGTGAAAAAAAGGACAAACATTTCCTATAGGTCCAGTGTTGCATGACTGAGTAATTGTCATTCAAAATGTGAGGGCACCGAAAGCTGAAAATTGGTCTGGTTATTAAGGGTGTTTAAGTGCCCAGTGGTCAAGTGGTTAATAATAGAGCTTGCAGTCAGTAGTGTTAGGAGATAGTGCGTGCTGTCTGCGTGCTCTGTACCTAGTACATACCGCTATAATATAGGGCAGGCCCCTACTTTCAAACATCCAACTTACAAACATCTCCTACTTGCAAACGCAAGGAGACAGCAGCAAGTGAGATGAAAAAAGATGGACGACAAAACAAATTATACAGGGGTGATAACCCTTCCCTATGTTTTCCAAAAAGTTTTAAAATAGTTTTTTTGAATGGAGCTACACTTTAAAAATGTACCAGTTGAAAATTACAAACAGATTCAACTTAACACAACAAACCTACACAGTCCCTATCTTGTTTGCACCGCCTGTATACTGCTGTTCTGAGTATATAGGGCCTGGGGGCCACACGCATTTCCTTTTTTTAATATGGGTACGGGGTTCCCCTTAATATGCGTACAAGACCTAAAGGGGCTGGTAATGGGCAGGGAGGGCTACCCATGCCATTTTTCTCAATGATTTTCAACCATATTGCAGGAACCAGATATAACATTAAAACCGCAAGCAGTTTTAAATGGTGTTATTTCCGTTTAATGTCATTTGGTGCAGGGACTGTTCTAAACACGGGAAACACGTGGCACTTCACAGGCATACTACAGACACCCCCCAGGCACCATATTTAAAGGAATATTTCACCTTTTTTTTTCACTTTAATCGTCATTAAAATCAGTGCTCCCGCCAAAACGGCCGTTTTTAAAACTTTTTTTTGCAGTGACCCATGTCCCCTGAGGCAGGAGGCAGGTCCCCAAACCCTTTTTAGGACACTACCTTCCATATTAGCCGTTAAAATTAGCACTTTCCATTTCGAACGTTCGAGTCCCATAGACTTCAATGGGGTTCTAACGTTCGTACCGAACGCGGGGGTAGTTCGCAAGTTCTGGTGCGAACCGAACCGGGGGGTGTTCGGCTCATCCCTACTAAAGACACACAACAACCTGTGGGATTACTTTACTGTATCATAAAACTGAATACTCAATCAACTTAATTTATAATTGTAGGCCACATTGCTACACATACAATAAATCAGTTCTACGCCATATTTTTAATGCTACCAGATTGTGCATTGCACTGCGCTGGAGAGACTCACAACCTCCCTCTGTCTCACTTTGGCCCTCAAATTAAAGAGGTGAACAAGATGGAAAACATGTTACTTTCTGCCCAAAATAGGCATGAGACTTATTCCAAAACCTGGGTCCATTGGAACATATTCAAGGAAAGGCCCTCTTCGCATCTTGAGGACCTTGGGGTCCTCAAACCCTCTGCCAGTAACTACACCTGTCTTACTCCCTCCCTACCTTCTTGCCACTTTTTTGTCTCTCCTCTCCCCTTCCCCTGCTGTTCTCTCTCCCACTCCTACATGTGGTGTGTCCAGTGTCTACACCCGTGGGGGCCGCAGCACGGCGATTGTGGATGAGATGTGTCCCTCGGACACAGCCCAACCTCGATCCGTGTGATCCGCCTCCTCGCTCCATCCTCGATCCAATCACAACCGGTCACATGTACTGGCTACGCGCACGGCCCCTAGGGCGCGTGCAGAGCGGCGATCGGGGACGAGGCTTGTCACCCTGACACAGCCCAACCTGATCGCAGTAAAGAGCCAATGAAATTCAAAGTAACTGTCATCACCCGTCACAGTACCTGTCACAGTCCATCTGAGTATCCGAGTACCTGTCACAGCCCATCTGAGTACCCAAGTACCTGTCACAGTCCATCTGAGTACCCGAGTACCTGTCACAGGCCATCTGAGTACCTGTCACAGTCCATCTGAGTACCCGAGTACCTGTCACAGTCCATCTGAGTACCCAAGTACCTGTCACAGTCCATCTGAATACCTGAGTACCTGTCACAGTCCATCTGAATACCTGAGTACCTGTCACAGCCCACCTGAGTACCTGTCACAGTTCATCTGCGTACCCGAGTACCTGAGTACCTGTCACAGTCCATATGAGTACCTGTCACACTCCATCTGAGTCCCCGAGTACCTGAGTACCTGTCACAGTCCATCTGAGTACCTGTCACACTCCATCTGAGTCCCCGAGTACCTGTCACAGTCCATCTGAGTCCCTGAGTACCTGTCACAGTCCATCTGAGTACCCGAATACCTGAGTACCTGTCACAGTCCATCTGAGTACCTGTCAGAGCCCATCTGAGCACCTGAGTACCTGTCACGGCTCATCTGAGTACCCGAGTACCGGTCCAAACCCACCTGAGTACCTGAGTACCTGTCACAGTCCATCTGAATACCTGTCGCAGTTCATCAGAGTACCCGAGTACCTGTCACCAGGCCATCAGAGTACCCGAGTACCTGTCACCAGGCCATCAGAGTACCCGAGTACCTATTTGCAGCCCATGCCTCATAGTATACACGTTGGGGTGTTTGCTTTCTAAAATGGGGTCATTTTGTGGCTAATTCCATTGTCCTGGTGCTCCAGGACCTTCAAAAGTGTGATAGGTAGGAATGAAATGAGATGTGTGATTTATGCTCCTGGAACGCCTGAAGGTACTACTTCAATGTTGGGCCTCTGTATATGGCCAGGCTGTGTAAAAGTCTCACATATGTGGTATCACCATACTCTGGAAGAGTGGCAGAATGGGTTTTGGGGTGTAATTTTTGCTATATGCATGCAATGTGTTAGAAATATTTTATAAATTGACAAGATTGTGTAAAAAAAAAAAAAAGATTTTAATTTTCTTTCCACGTTTTCTGAAGACTTGTGTATAAAAATTAACCATTTAAAAGACTCATAATGCTTCATAGAATATACTTTGGGGTGTTTGTTTTCCAAAATGGGGTCATTTCGTGGGTAATTCCATTGTCCTTGTGCTCCAGGGCCTTCAAAAGTGTGATAGGTCGTTAGGAAATTAGAGGTGTAATTTACTCTCCTAGAACCCCTGATGGTGCTCCCTGCATGTTGGACCTCTCTGTGTGGCCAGGCTGTGTAAAAGTCCCACACATGTGGTATTGCCATACTTGGGAGGAGTAGCAGAATGTGTTTTGGGGTGTAATTGGAAGTATGCATATGCTGTGTGTGAGGAATAACTTTAACTTTTAATAACAAATTTTGTGGAGAAAAAAAAGAATTTCTTAATTTTCCTAAGAATTGTGGGAAAAAATTACAACTTCTAAAAACTCACCATGCCTCTTGCTAAATACCTTGGACTGTCTACTTTTCAAAAAGGGGTCATGGGCGGGGGGGGGTATTTGTACTGTCCTGACATTTCTGAGCCTCAAGAAATGAGATAGGCCGTCAGTGCATCAGGTGTGATCAATTTTCAATGATTTGCACCATAGCTTGTAGATTCTATAACTTTCAAAGAGAGTAAGTAATATACACTAATTTGGGTTATTTTTACCAAAGAGATGTAGCAGTATACATTTTGGCCCAAATTTATGAACAAAAATGACTTATTTGCAAAATGTTATCATAGAAACTAAAAAAAAATTATTTTTTTCAAAACTTTCGCTCTTTTTCACTTATGTCGCAAAAAATAAAAAAACCCAGTGGTGATTAAATACCACCAAAAGAAATCTCTATTTGTATGAAAAAAAAATGGGTTTGGGTACAGTGTTGCATGACTGAGTAATTGGCATTCAAAGTGTGAGAGCTGGTCTGGGAAGGAAGGGTGTATAAAAGCCCTGTATTGAGGTGGTTAAGCTAACACCGGAGCAGGAATGAAAGAGAAATCTTCCAATAACTTGTTCCTGTGAAAAACTCTCTAAGGCCCCTTTCACACTAATGCAACTTCAAAGCCGATCAATTTTGACACGATTTTGCTGCAATTTCAGGGAATGCCTGTGTAGCTTGCATCAAAGTCTGACCAAAGTAGTACAGGGACTACTTTAAAGTCGGTGCAACTTGAAGTCGCACAGATATGAATGGTGCTCATTGGAAATCATGGGGTATGACTTGTCATGTGACTTTGCAGTCCCAAGTCGCAGGACAAGTTGCACAAGTGTGAAAGATGCCTAAGTCGTGATTTTCCTCACATGGAAAAGATTTCCCTTCACTTTCAGTTAAATCTACAGAACAGGAGTAGAGGGAAATCTTCCTAATGATACACAGAAAAAAAATGATGGTGGTTTTAAAACCCCCCTGCTGGGAACGTTTATTTCAATTTCAAATATAAGATTACACTGTAAAGAATTTTGTTTTGAGAACAATGGTGTGGGAAGTATTACATGCAGCATGTTTGGTTTACACGCATCAACCTTGACTGAAAGATAATGCTCACTGGAGATAAGGCACATTCCACATTATAAATGATCACATCACCTTACAAGCTGTAGAAGAGTTTCTCAACTCCAGTCCTCAAGTACCCTCAACAGGTCACGTTTTCAGGCTTTCCATTATTTTGCACAGGTGATTTCGTCAGTTTCAATGCCTTAGACATTACCACAGCCGGTTCATCTGAGGGAAGTCCTGCAAACATGACTTGTTGGGGGTACTTGAGGACTGGATTTGAGAAACACTGCTGTAGTATGAGGATTGCTTAAAGCAGGAGTCTCCAAATGTTTTAAACAAAGGGCCAGTTTACGGTCCTTCAGACTTTAAGGGGGCCGCATGTTGGTGTTAGTAAGAGGAATAGTGCTCAGTGGAATAGTGGAATAGTGGAATAGTGTCCAGTGTAAAAGCCTGAGGGCTTTTACACTGGAGCGGTGCACTGGCAGGACGGTAAAACAAGTTTTGCTAGCAGCATCTGTGGAGCGGTGAATACACCGCTCCTACCCATTGAAATCAATGGGGCAGCACGGCTATTCTGCCAGCAAAGCGCCGCTGCAGTGGCGCTTTGTGGGCGGTTTTAACCCTTTTTCGGCCGCTAGCAGGAGTTAAAACCACCCTGCTAGCGGCCGAATAAAGCTGCTACAACGACAGTAAAGCAGCGCTAAAAATAGTGCCGCTTTACCGCCAACACCCTCACTGCCCCAGTGTTAAAGGGGCATTAGAGTAGACTTCTGGGAAAATCGGTGAGCCAATTACGCAAGCCAGGAATTAAGTTTATGGGGTGTGTTCAGTACACATTCTGTGTACAGAACAACTCCAGGCAGCCACATTGTATTGCATTTTAAGAATATTACAGCGGCTGTAGATTGAAAATGAAAGGTAATTCTTGGTAACATTCAATCATAATATGACTTGTGTCGCAATTGTATACGCTATATTATTTTTTCTTTATTTGCTATTTCTTTCCCCTACAAAGTGGAGTTACCCTTTAAGTTTTTATTTAATTTAAGAACTTTATATATTTAAATTTGATATATTCTTTATTGACTTATAGCACTGCAATTTCACATATATCTTTATCACTAAGGGTTTGAGTGTATTACCTTTATTGCTAACAGCTATTGCAAGGGTGCATAACGTTGACTTTCTTTGATTTTTTTTTTTTTAATGCCTGTAAATGCCTAAGTTATCAGTTAAGCAACCTGGAGGAGAAATATTTTAATATATAAATCTAGCCATACACTTTAAAGAGGAAGTAAAGGGGGGGGGGGGGGGGGAAACACACCCTGCAATGCAAAGGCATAATGAGCTAGTATGCATAGCATACTAGCTCTTTATGAATAACTTACCTGAGAACGAAGCCCCGAAGCGGTCCTCCGTCTTCCTCTTCGCCGGTGCCATGGATCCCTGGGCAACTTCCGGGTCTCGCGGCTCCGGAGCCGTGATGAAGTCACTCCCGCGCATGCGCACAGGAGCCGGCACTCGCGGCATGTCGCCATGATCTGCGGCCTGCGGTTTAGGAGATATTTCTTGGACCTACAGGTAAGCCTTAATCTAGGCTTACCTGTAGGTCAAAGTGGTTTGTAAGGGTTTACAACCACTTTAAGATTTCTCTCATACAGTTCCACAGGCTGATCAAGGGATGTCAGGTGGGTGGATACTAAGAGGGCTACCACTGTTCAAAATTCACTGTGTATGGTCAACTATATTTGCTACATACTGTATATCTGTTGCAATGACCAGAAGATTAACCTAATCACAGCCAGTCAAGTTTTTAGATGTCTTCATGTGCAATAAATTGTATTAATGTTCTATAGCTTGTGAATTGTATAAACATTGAATTACCAAAAGTATTGGGATGCCCGCCTTTACACGCACATGAACTAATGGCATCCCAGTCTTAGTCCGTAGGGTTTAATATTGAGTTGGCTCACCCTTTACACCTATAACAGCTTCAACTCTTCTGGGAAGGCTGTCCACAAGATTTAGGAGTGTGTCTATGGGAATATTTGACCATTATTCCAGAAGTGCATTTGTGAGGGTAGGCACGGATGTTGGATGAGAAGGCATGGCTCACAGTCTCCACTCAAATTCATCCCAAGGGTGTTCTATCAGGTTGAGGTCAGGACTCTGTGCATGCCAGTTAAGTCTCTCCACTCCAAACTCCCTCATCCGTGTCTTTATAGATCTTGTTTGTGCACTGGTGTGTAGTCATGTTGGGACAGGAAGGGGCCATCCCCAAACTGTTCCCACAAAGTTGGGAGCACAAAATTGTCCAAAATGTCTTGGTATGCTGACACCTTAAGAATTCTCTTCACTGCAAATTAGGGACGAAGCCCAACCCCTGAAAAAACAACCTCACACCATAACCCCCCCACCCCCTCCACCAAATGATTTAGACCAGTGCACAAAGCAAGGTCCAAAAATACATGGATGAACGAGTTTGGAGTAGAAGAACGTGACTACCCTGCACAGAGTCCTGACCTCAACCCAATAGAAAACCTTTTATGATAAATTAGTGCGGAAACTACGAGCCAGGCCTTCTCGTCCAAAATCAGTGTCTGACCTCACAATTGCACTTCTGGAAGAATGGTCAAACATTCCCATAGACACACTCCTAAACCTTGTGGACAGCCTTCCCAGAAAAGTTGAAGCTGTTGTAGCTTCAAAGGTTGAGCCAACTCAATATTGAACTCTACGGACTAATTCCCTGTACACACGGTCAGACATTCCGACGACAAAATCCGTCTGATTTTTTTCCAGCAGATTTTGGCCCAAACTTGTCTTGCATACACACGGTCGCACAAAGCTGTCGGAAAATCCGATCGTTCAGAACGAAGTGGCATAAAACAAGTACAACGGGACTATAAACGGGCCAGTAGCCAATAGCTTTCACCTTGTAATTTATTCTGAGCATGCGCAGCACTTTGCGCGTCAGATTTGTCTACACACAATCAGAATTTAAATGATCGGACTTTGTTGTTGGAAAATTTTAGATCCAGCTCTCAAACATTGTGTGACGGAAAATCCGACGGAAAAAGTCAGATGGAGCCCACACATGATCGGAATTTCCGACAACACAATCCGATCGCACATTTTCCGGCAGAAAGTCCGACCGTGTGTACAAGGCATAAGACTTGGATGTCATTAAAGTTCATGTGCGTGTAAAGGCAGGTATCCCAATACAATATAGTGTATGTTCTGTAGCTTGTGTCCCTCCATCTTTATTATGGTAAATACTAACAGAGTTGCATGATATTATGTAATTATAGTAAGTCTAGTAAGGGCTATGCATACTGTACCTGCCACTTATGTCTCAATGATGGAAGGGACAAAGAAGGGGCCAATAAAGAATGATTTTCAGGCTCCTCTGTTTCTATTAGTATGCATGGCCCTTATTGGACTTACCATAATGACATAACATCATGCAACTCTGTTAGTATTTACCATAATTCCTTATTTCTAGGTTGTTGCCTTGCTGGGCTATATTTTCCCCTTTGACTTACTGAAATCATGTTGATGACCCTGTTGGTGCAGGACCTATGTTTTTTCCTGTTTGCTATTCATTAAAAATACCTGAACACCCTAGGTGAGAGAACCTTTCAAGTGAACTATTTATTTATACCTTTGTACATTTAGATCGTTATAAGTGTTAACCACTTCAATACCGGGCACTTAAACACCTTCCTGCCCAGACCAATTTTGAGCTTTCAGCGCTGTCGCACTTTGAATGACAATTGCGCGGTCATGCTACACTGTACCCAAATGAAATTTATATCATTTTTTTCCCACAAATAGAGCTTTCTTTTGGTGGTATTTGATCACCTCTACGGTTTTTATTTTTTGCTAAACAAATAAAAAAATACCGAAAATTTTGAAAAAAAAATTTTTTTTTTTGTTTCAGTTTCAAAACTTTGTAAATAAGTAAGTTTTCTCCTTCACTGATGGGCACTGATAGGGTTACACTGATGGGCAATGATAAGGCGGCACTGATGGGCACCGATGAGGTGGCACCAATGAAGTGGCACTGATGAGGTGGCATTGATGAACACCGATATGTGGCACTGATAGGCGGCACTGATGGGTGGCACTGATGGGCGACACGGATGGGCACTGATAGGTGGCACAAATTGGCACGGATTGGCATGGATGGGCATGGATAAGTGGCACAGGTGGGCATGGGTTAGGCGGCACAGGTGGGCATGGGTAGGTGGCACAGGTGGGCATGGGTAGGCACTGATAGGCGGCACAGATGGGAACTGATAGGCGGCATTATAATATATTGCACTAATGGATGCCAATCAGTGCCAATCAATAATGCATGCCAATCAGTGATGCCCATTGTGGGCACTGATTGGCATCCATTATGGGCACTGATTGGCATCCATTGTGGCATTGACTAGAATCCCTGGTGGTCTAGGGTGGCATACCTTGTCCTTGGCATCCCTGGTGGTCTGGTGGCGTCCCTGGTGGTCCAGTGTGGGTATCCTCGGGGGGGCTGTGCTGATAATCGATCAGCACAGACCCCCCCTGTCAGAGGAGCAGCCGATCGGCTCTCCTCTACTCGCGTCTGACAGACGCGAGTGAGGAAAAGCCGATCACCGGCTTTTCCTATTTACACTGTGATCAGCCGTGATTGGACACGGCTGATCACGTGGTAAAGCGTCTCCGTCGGAGACTCTTTACCGAGATCGTAGTTGCCGGGTGTCAGACTGACACCCCGCAACAACGATCGCCGCGATGCGTGCCCCCAGGGGCGCGCAGCGGCTCATAATCCTGATCACGTCATATGACGTCCGGTCAGGATTATGCAACCACTTTGCCGCCGTCTATTTGCTATAGGGCGGGCGGCAAGTGGTTAAAGTGGTTGTAAACCCACTTTTTGGACTTCTACCTATAGGTAAGCCTAGAATAAGGCTTACCTATAGGTAGTGGAAATATCACCTAAACGTGCGCCGTTTAGGAGATATTTCACTTGTAGTCCACCAAAAATTCCAACGGCGCATGCGCGGGGAAGAAACAAAACAAAGTGCAGTTTCTTCCCTAGCCTGTGCCATTAATCGTGGCTCAAGTGCGCATGTGAGGGGGGGAGGGGGTGATGTTGCGCCTCTCCGCCGAATCACAGAGCCAGAGTCTACGGCCGGGAAGGAAGAGGAGCCAGAAGATGGACGCTGCCTACACAGGGGACATCGCTGGATTCTTTTGCAGTTAAGTGGCACATAATGGGCTAGTATGCGATGCATACTAGCCCATTATGTTTTTCATTTGCAGGCTTTGCAGCGAGCAAAAGAGGAAGTAAAACCCATGAGGGTTTTACTTCCTCTTTAAAGTAGTAATGTACTGACATTGTATTAAATACATGATAGATGCATTTCATGTTTATTGTTCATTCATATATTATTACGTTTCTATCAGCAGTGGCATTTCATGCAGTATTCCAAAAGTCCCCTGAGGAAGCCATTGATTGGGAAACATGTTGAGCTGAAGTTACTGCAAATGTACTATAGCCTGGTGGACACCGTGCAATGATTTTTATGAAATTGTTGTTTTTAAATGTATGTATATTTCAATAAAGTTTTGGATATTTATATAATACTATGTTGGCACCTTGAAAATCCCCCTTTTTTCACATATTTCTTGAACTTATTCAGTGGGATGTGGTGCCATTTAACCTCAGACACCAGGTTATTCATAATAACTATTTTGTTTTAATAAGTCATTTAATTGCACTTGTGTGTTTCTTTCCTTATTTCCCCATGCCCCTTGCACAGATGTTCTGCAAGGATTTGGGTCCTGAGAGAGCCCTGTGGCACAGCTTCGCATGTGCTGGTTTCTCTGACCATCTGCACATGCAGGGTTTTTGGAATGCACAGAAAGCCACGTGCATGTGTGCAGATGTGCCGCCAGGCTCTCTTAGGACCTGAAGACCTGCCAACACATCTGCGCATGTCCCCTATTGGCGGGGACAAATGGAGTAGTGGACTGAAGTTCTGCTTTAGCCTAGGTCAGTGATGGTGAACCTTGGCACCCCAGATGTTTTGGAACTACATTTCCCATGATGCTCAACTACACTGCAGAGTGCATGAGCATCATGGGAAATGTAGTTCCAAAACATCTGGAGTGCCAAGGTTCGCCATCACTGGCCTAGGTTCACACTGTAGCGATGCGAGAACGAGCACAATTACAGCGCCAGTTCCCAAATCGCATCCACAGGCAGTTTACACTGCCTTCTGTGAACCACTATGGGTCTCAATACAATGTTAATGACACCCTCGGGTCGGTTCACAGATCTGCTTATTCCCTAAAGTATATATAAAAATGAAAAATCCATGTAATATATACGAATAACAATTGTGCATGGTATTGTGTGATATTATCACCCACTATCGTATAGGTGCTGTCACACTCCTTCAATTGACATATAATTTAACATAATATCAGTACAAATGTCATATTCATGCATTTAATTCTATTTTATATTGTCCAATTAATGTGCAGCATGCCAGTTTCCACTAGTGATCCCTGTGCACACTATCCTCTGTATATATGAAATTCCTGTGTTCTCAGGATTTCCTTTTGTGATTACTTATGCTTATTCCACCACTTCAGCGATAACACCGCCACCACATCATGAATTGGCCACTCACCAGAGATTGGTGTAAATGCACCTTTGGTTCATTTAAGAAGGGACAATTGGACAATATAAAATAGAATTAAATGCATGAATATTTGACATTTTACTGATGTTATGTTAAATTATATGTTGATTGATAAAGTGTGACAACACCTATACGATAGTAGGTGATAATATCACACACTACCGTGCACAATTGTTATTCATATATTACTTGGATTTTTCACATATATATATATATATATATATATATATATATATATATATATGTGTGTGTGTGTGTATATATATATATATATGTGTATATATATATATGTATATATATATGTATATATATATATATGTGTATGTATATATATATATATATGTATATGTGTATATATGTATATGTGTATGTGTATATATATATATATAAATATATATATATATATATATATATATATGCTATAGGGAATAAGTGGTTTATGTCACAATTAAAAATAGTAATGTACATATATTTGATATTGGGGTAGCGCAGCTAACACCTTTTTTATATATTTTATACATCCACCAATTGGAAGTACATATTTTGACTGCAGCAACCAGTTATATATTACGTTTTGGAATTATTAGACACAATTAAGAGTTTGTGACTCACATAGATTTATTTGGTTCACAGATTGGCATGCGAACTGTGAACTCACACAGGAATCAAATTGCGTGGGTAAGAACACCCATGCAATCTGATTCCAGTGCGGGGGGGGGGAAAGTCCCTGTACCTTTTTTTTTCTTCTGTGAATCCAATACGAGTTCAGCCATACAACTGTATGGCTGAACTCGCATCGCACAAACATTGCATGTGATCGGCACCTGTGGTGTCTGTGCGAATCACATGCGATGTCTGAGATCACTATAGTGTGAACCCGGGCTTAAAGTGATTGTAAAGGTTTGTTTGCTCTTTTTTAACCACTTCAGCCCTGGACCATTTTGCTGGCCAAAGACCAGACCACTTTTTGCGATTCGGCACTGTGTCGTTTTAACTGACAACTACGCGGTCATGCGACGTGGCTCCCAAACAAAATTGACGTCCTTTTTGTCCCACAAATAGAGCTTTTTTTTTGGTGGCATTTGATCAGCCCTGCGGTTTTTATTTTTTGCGTTATAAACAAAAATAGAGCGACAATTTTGAAAAAAACGCATTATTTTTTACTTTTTGTTATAATAAACATCCCCCAAAAATATATAAAAAAACTTTTTTTTCCCTCAGTTTAGGCCGATACGTATTCTTCCACATATTTTTGGTAAAAAAAATCACAATAAGCGATTATTGATTGGTTTACGCAAAAGTTATAGCGTTTACAAAATAGGGGATAGTTTTATGGCATTTTTATTAATAATTTTTATTTTTACTAGTAATAGCGGCGATCAGCGATTTTTATTGTGACTGGGACATTATGGCGGACACATCGGACATTTTTGACACATTTTTGGGACCATTGTCATTTATACAGCAATCACTACTATATAAATGCAGTGATTCCTGTGTAAATGACACTGGCAGTGAAGGGGTTAACCAGTGGGTGGCAGTGTAGGGGTTAAGTATTCCTAGGGGTGTGTTACTAACTGTGGGGGGCTGGGCTTTCCTTTAGTGAACACTGATCTCTGCTCCAATCACATGGAGCAGAGATGAGCGTCACTATTTGCTAGGCAGAACAGGGAGATGCTGTTTACAATGGCATCTCTCCGTTCAGCCGACCCGTGAGACGATCGCGGGTATGCCCGCAGCGATCAAGTCCGTGAGACCCGCGACTGGACTCACGGGGGTCCCAACCAGCACCGGCGGCAGGCTCGCGATGGCAGGGCGGCATTAAAGATTGGACGTACCTGTACGCCAATATGCCTGCCGTGCCATTCTGCCGATGTACATCGGCGTGCGCTGGTCGGGAACTGGTTAAAATAACTGTAGCACCCTGGAGTTTAGGCAGGGTTGCTCCTCACAAATTTACTTGCCAGGAGTATTTATCCTGGTTAATTGATAGAGATCTATTGATTTCTCCCTAAGTTTGGCCTTGTTGCACTTTTCTCTTCTACCACTAGGTGTCCGGATACTTGGTGGTATTAGATGCGAGAAGAGCAATGCAAGTTAAGGTTATGGGTATATGGGGTATCTCAGCCAAAGGGCAGGGGTTTTCTTGAATCCCTTGGCCTGCTGGGATAGCCTCTATATATTGAAGTTAAGTCAGGTCAGTCAGGGGATCTATGTTGTGTGCCACCTGGATGGCTGTCTGGGTGGACATGTGTCATATTGCCTGGGCTGCTAGGCCAGAGATGAGGCCTATCCCAGGCACATCTGGCTGCTAGGCTGTCTGAGGGCCTATCCAGAAGCAAGAGAGCAGCACAGGGTTTGGACCAAAAGTGACGGTTCTGCCAGAACCTGTCCTGGTCAGAGGTAGATGGGAAGCTGTCACCAGTAAGGAACTATCCGCCTAATTACCAGGGACCACAGTGAGTAACTGAAGAAAGTACCATCTAGGGATGGTGAAGAATGGGGAAACTTCAGTGGGTATCAAGCCAGGGACCCAGCCAGCGGAGGGAGCAGAGGATGAAACATCTTCGGGAGGCCTTGCAGAAAGGTTTGTGCAACGCGTGTCCAGAGCCTGGGAGGCTACAAATTCCTGCTCCTGGACAACATGTTGCTGAGGCTTTGGTCTGTCACAGAAGGAGCGGTAGAGAAGGTGGCCATCTGACAAATGCGTTCAGACAATTTTTTCGTCTGCAGCCCCAAGTTCAGTTTGGTTCCAGGAACCATCGCCAGCATCTGATTTACATGGTGCAAGAATACCTAGGAGCAAGATTAGACTTGGAGACCTTTCCAACCGAAAATCCTCTGGGTTACTGGGTCTTGAGGATGGATCACTGGCCAGAGCTTGCACAGTATGCAATTGAGCTACTGGCCTGTCCGGCATCAAGCGTTCTTTCAGAACGCACATTCAGTGCTGCTGGGGGCTTGGTAACCGATCAGAGTGCGCCTGTCCACCGACTCGGTTGATCAGCTCACCTTCATAAAAATTAATCAGTCTTGGATCACCAGCTACCAAGCACCTAATGCTGATGTAATCAAATAATTTTTTTATGAATATGAGATCCCTTCAAGACTGCCTATGCTGATGCTGAGTGACTATCCTGTTATGCTGAATGACTATCCTATTCCTCCTCAATGCTCATGTTGGTAGCTTGTAAGAACATTTTTGGTTCTGGGCACCACCACCAGTGGCTAAGGCCCAATTTTTCTGCTCCTGTTTAACAGGGGTGTGTAATTACAATTTTTGCTTTAATATTTTGCAGCAAGGCTTGTTCCTGCACTCAACTAAAATATCTGTGAGGGGCTGCAGTGTTGTGGACCAGCACCAGTGCCTAAAGCCCAATTTTTCTGCCCCGTTCAACAGGGACGTGTAATTAAAATTTTTGCTGTAATATTTTGCAGCAGGGCTTGTTCCTGCGCTCAACTATAGTATCTGTGAGGGGTTGCAGTGTTGTGGCAGCAGCACCAATGCCTAAAGCCCAATTTTTCTGCCCCTGTTATGCTGAATGACTATCCTATTCCCCCTCAATGCTCATGTTGATAGCTTGTAAGAACATTTTTGGTTCTGGGCACCACCACCAGTGGCTAAGGCCCAATTTTTCTGCTCCTGTTTAACAGGGGCGTTTAATTACAATTTTTGATCTAATATTTCACAGCAGGGCCCAATTCAGTATTGCCAACTGTCAGTATTTTTACTGGCAGCCAATAAAAACAGGCAATATTCTCCTGACACTAAATGCCAGTAAAAGGAAAAAGTTGCCAGTAAAAAATTATGGCTGTGATGTTCGGCTTGGTCCAGAGCCGGCCAAGACCATCCAAGTCCCTGCTACAGTGTGTTTAGGCAGCTTTGGTGGAGGTGGTGCCCAAGCGTGTCGGGCGATGTCATGGTGTAAGGGAGCCAAGCAGAGCTACCAGAGCCTCGTGTGTGGGTCTGCAGGACAGGAGCAGGGCAGGTCGGGAGAGGGACTGTCAGTGCTGTTTAGACTGAAGTGGACTGAAGGGACCAAGAGTCAACTTCATGTGTGTGTCTTCATATTCTAATTTCTTGCCCTCCTGAGTCCTGTCCCTGAGCTACTTACTTACTATATAAAAAATAAAATAAGAAATATGTTTTTTGCCCTAATATCTACCTTAAATCACATTGTTATTGTATATTGTACTTGTTTATAGCCTAAATACAAAAAAATTTGCACTTAAAACTGTAATTTTGTAACTTTTGGAAATGCCAGTAACAACTTGACTGTGCCAGGAAATTTTGGGTGTCGTGCCAGTAAATTTCAATCTAGTAGGTTGGCAACACTGGCACGTTCCTGCTCCCACCAAGAGTAACTGTAAGGGCTTACAGTGCTGTGGCAACAGCACCACACCACCACCAAAGGCCCAATTTTTCTGACTCTAGTCAACAGGGGCATGTAATTACAATTCTTGATATAATATTTGACAGCAAGGCCCTTTCCAGCACCCACCAAGAGGGTACGTCCTGTGTTGTGTCACTAGCAGTCCTGTCGCGGTCTGTATACGCCTCCTTTTGTAAAAACTGAGGAGAAGGCCTTTAGTACAGTTGCCTTGTGTCATCCATAACCATCCTCCCATCCTCATCTTTTATGTGGGCAATGTGCTCTGATTTTGTCTTTTTACTGTTTCTTTGAATTCTTTGGAAAAATGTCTTTGTATTTTTTTCTACTCTCCACCGCTATGTGTCTCTCGTAGATCCTCCTCTTCAAGGTCCTGCAAGCCAGTCTATGTTCCTCTTACTCCACCACCGCTAGTCCTAATATTTTTCTACAGTAGTCTTACTTCCAGCACAGGTTTGCGCTCATTGCTTTGTCGGAGGCTGTGTCTGCAGAAGAGTGCATCACTGCATATTTAGAATGCTTTCCATGCAGGTCCTAACGAATGCTCCAAACTGGCAGTAAATAAACAACATGTACCTAACTGGTATCTTACTGTGCACATGCTGTATAATTAGACTGACTGGTCCATGGCTGCTAGGCTGACTTAAGAGACAAGATGGTGGAGCCCTGCAGCACATGGACAGCATTTTCAGTGCAGGAAAACTGGGCACTAATTAACCCCTTCAGATTCGCGCTATAGCCGAATGACGGCTACAGCGTGGATCTGCTTTGCCGGGAAGGTGTCAATAGACGTTCTCCCCTTTGCAAGCTGGCCACACCCCCCTGAAGGGCACGCACTGTGATCACCTGAGTCCCAGATCAGAGTAAGGGGTCGATCCTGTCCCCTTACCACGTGATCAGTTGTCAGCCAATGACATCAGTCCGGAAGAGGCGAAGTATGGGGCATGGTCAGCAAGTCGGTCGTGTACAGTATACAAGGTGTTTACAGATCCGGGGGTTGATATGTGGCTGTGATACTGGACATTTTTTCCCATAGAATTTTGCTGATAAACTTATACTTACTAGGGATGAGCTTAATGTTCGAGTCAAACATGAGTTCAACTCGAACATTGGCTGTTCGCGGCAAATTCGAAAGCCGCGGAACACCCTTTAAAAGTCTATTGGAGAAATCAAAAGTGCTCATTTTATAGGCTTATATGCATGGTATTGTCATAAAAAGTGTTTGGGGACCTGGGTCCTGCCCCAGGTCCCCAAACAAAACAAAAAGTTTTAAAAACTGACGTTTTTCCAGGAGCAGTGATTTTAATAAATCTTAAAGTGAAACAATAAAAGTGTAATATTCCTTTAAATTTCGTACCGCGGTGGTGTCTATAGTATGCCTGTAAAGGGGCACATGTTTCCCGTGTTTAAAACAGTCTGACAGCAAAATTAAATTTCTAAGGAAAAAAAGGAATTTAAAACTACTGACGGCTATAATGAATTGTCGGTCCGACGATACACATAACAGCTCATTAATAAAAACGGCATGGGATTCCCCTACAGGGGAACCCCGAACCAAATAAAAAAAAAAATGCATGGGGATCCCCCTAAATTCCATACCAGGCCCTTCAGGTCTGGTATGGATATTAAGGGGAACCCCGCACCAAAAAAAAAAAAGGCGTGGGAGTCCCCCTCAAAAGAGGGGAAGAAGAACACTGAAGGAACACCAGAAGAAAGAAGATGGAAGAAGAAGCTGAAAGAAGAAGAAATTAATAAAGGACTTGTCAAAAACTGTCTCTTGTGTTTTTTAATCCTTTTGACCCTTTTTTTGTTAAATGGTAGGGGTACATTTGTACCCCATTACCAATTCACACAGGGGGGGCCGGGATCTGGGGGTCCCCTTGTTAAAGGGGGCTTCCAGGTTTCCGATAAGCCCCCTGCCCACATACCCCCACAACCACCGTGCAAGGGTTGTGGGGATGAGGCCCTTGTCCCCACCCTCCCATGTTGAGGGCATGCGAACTGGTACAATTCAGGAGGAGGGACGCTCTCTCGTCTCCCGCTCTTTTCCTGCGGCTTGCCAGGTTGCGTGCTTGGATAAGGGTCTGGTATGGATTTTTGGGGGGACCCCCATGCCATTTTTTTAAAAAATTTGTCACGGGGTTCCCCTTAATATCCATACCAGACCTGAAGGGCCTGGTATGGAATTTAGGGGGACCCCCCACGGGTTCGGGGTTCCCTTGTGGGGAAATTCCATGCCGTTTTTATCAATGAGCTGTTATTTGTAAAGGATTAAAAAACACAAGAGACAGTTTTTGACAAGTCCTTTATTAATTTCTTCTTCTTTCCGCTTCTTCTTCCATCTTCTTTCTTCTGGTGTTCCTTCAGTGTTCTTCTTCCCTTCTTTTGAGGGGGACTCCCACGCCTTTTTTTTTTTGGTGCGGGGTTCCCCTTAATATCCATATCAGACCTGGAGGGCCTGGTATGGAATTTAGGGGGATCCCCATGCATTTTTTTTTTATTTGCTTCGGGGTTCTCCTGTGGGGGAATCCCATGCCGTTTTTATTAATGAGCTGTTATGTGTATCGTAATTGTTGGACCGACAATTCATTATGGCCGCGCGTAGTTTTAAATGACTTTTTTTTCCTTTCGAAATTTCATTTTGCTGTCAGACTGTTCTAAACACAGTAAATATGTGCCCCTTTACAGGCATACTATAGACACCCCCCAGGTATGAAATTTAAAGGAATATTACACTTTTGTTGTTTCAATTAAGCATTATTAAAATCACTGCTCCCGGAAAAACAGACGTTTTTAAAACTTTTTTGCATTGATACATGTCCCCTTGGGCAGGACCCAGGTCCCCAAACACTTTTTATGACAATACCATGTATATAAGCCTTTAAAATTAGCACTTTTGATTATTCATGTTTGATTATTCACTTTAACTAGATGCCGACCGCCGGCTGTCAATTGACGGCCAGGCGGCGCACCTATTGTGGCGGGAGGCCGTCATATGACGGCCTCCCGTTTAAACAGGGAATGCGCGCGATCGTGCGCGCGCATCCCTGTTTCTTCGGTGGCGGCGTGTCACGGAGACACCGCTCGCAACCGAAGGGGGTGAACAGCCATTCGTTATGGCTGTTTACTACGTGATCGGCCGTGATGAAGTCACGGCCGATCACAGATGGTCACACCCCGAACGTGCACGGCGCATGCGCACGATCGCGAGCGCGCTGCGCGTGCACGTCGGTGGCGGCGTGTTCCCCGGGAACACTGCTTGTCACCGACGCTGGTAAACAGCCATTGGCTGGCTGTTTACCCACGTGATCGGCTGTGATCCTTTCACAGCCGATCACTAAAATGTAAACAAACCACGGTAACAGGATGTTACCGGGTTCTCCTCCTCACACACCGATCGTGTGTGAGGAGGAGATTGCGGTAACATCTCGTTACCGCATACAGTGTACACCAATCATACTGATTGCCCCCCCCAATAAAGAGGACCTGTCACCACCCCTCATAGTACCTGTCAATCACAGTCCTTCAGAGTACCTGTCACAGTCCATCAGAGTATTTGAGTACCTGTCCCAGCCCATCAGAGTACCCATCCCAGCCCATCAGAGTACCCGAGTACCTGTCCCAGCCCATCAGAGTACCCGAGTACCTGTCCCAGCCCATCAGAGTACCCGAGTACCTGTCCCAGCCCATCAGAGTACCCGAGTACCTGTCCCAGCTCATCAGAGTACCCGAGTACCTGTCCCAGCCCATCAGAGTACCCGAGTACCTGTCCCAGCCCATCTGAGTACCCGAGTACCTGTCACAGTTCATCTGAGTACCCGAGTACCTGTCCCAGCCCATCAGAGTACCCGAGTACCTGTCACGGCACATCAGAGTACCCGAGTACCTGTCACGGCACATCAGAGTACCCGAGTACCTGTCACGGCCCATCAGGGTACCCGAGTACCTGTCACGGCCCATCAGGGTACCCGAGTACCTGTCACGGCCCATCAGGGTACCCGAGTACCTGTCACGGCCCATCAGGGTACCCGAGTACCTGTCACGGCCCATCAGGGTACCCGAGTACCTGTCACGGCCCATCTGAGTACCCGAGTACCTGTCACGGCCCATCAGAGTACCCGAGTACCTGTCACGGCCCATCAGGGTACCCGAGTACCTGTCACGGCCCATCAGGGTACCCGAGTACCTGTCACGGCCCATCAGGGTACCCGAGTACCTGTCACGGCCCATCAGGGTACCCGAGTACCTGTCACGGCCCATCAGGGTACCCGAGTACCTGTCACGGCCCATCAGGGTACCCGAGTACCTGTCACAGTCCATTAGAGTACTGAGTACCTGTCACAGTCCATTAGAGTACCGAGTACCTGTCACAGTCCATCAGGGTACCCGAGTACCTGTCACAGCCCATCTGAGTACCCGAGTAGCTGTTCCAGTCCATCTGAGTACCCGAGTACCTGTTCCAGTCCATCTGAGTACCCGAGTACCTGTCACAGTCCATCTGAGTACCCGAGTACCTGTCACAGTTCATCTGAGTACCCGAGTACCTGTCACAGTCCATATGAGTACCTGCCACCGCCCTTCAGAGTACCCAAATACCAGTCACCAAACCATCAGAGTACCTGTCACCAGGCCATCAGAGTACCTGAGTACATGTCACCAGGCCATCAGAGTACCCGTCCCAGCCCATCAGAGTACCCGAGTACCTGTCACAGTCCATTAGAGTACCGAGTACCTGTCACAGTCCATTAGAGTACCGAGTACCTGTCACAGTCCATCAGGGTACCCGAGTACCTGTCACAGCCCATCTGAGTACCCGAGTAGCTGTTCCAGTCCATCTGAGTACCCGAGTACCTGTTCCAGTCCATCTGAGTACCCGAGTACCTGTCACAGTCCATCTGAGTACCCGAGTACCTGTCACAGTTCATCTGAGTACCCGAGTACCTGTCACAGTCCATATGAGTACCTGCCACCGCCCTTCAGAGTACCCAAATACCAGTCACCAAACCATCAGAGTACCTGGCACCAGGCCATCAGAGTACCTGAGTACATGTCACCAGGCCATCAGAGTACCCGAGTACCTGTCACCAGGCCATCAGAGTACCCGTGTACCTGTCACCAGGCCATCAGAGTACCTGAGTACCTGTCACCAGGCCATCAGAGTACCTGAGTACCTGTCACCAGGCCATCAGAGTACCCGAGTACCTGTCACCAGGCCATCAGAGTACCCGAGTACCTGTCCCAGCCCATCAGAGTACCCGAGTACCTGTCCCAGCTCATCAGAGTACCCGAGTACCTGTCCCAGCCCATCAGAGTACCCGAGTACCTGTCCCAGCCCATCTGAGTACCCGAGTACCTGTCACAGTTCATCTGAGTACCCGAGTACCTGTCCCGGCCCATCAGAGTACCCGAGTACCTGTCACGGCACATCAGAGTACCCGAGTACCTGTCACGGCACATCAGAGTACCCGAGTACCTGTCACGGCCCATCAGGGTACCCGAGTACCTGTCACGGCCCATCAGGGTACCCGAGTACCTGTCACGGCCCATCAGGGTACCCGAGTACCTGTCACGGCCCATCAGGGTACCCGAGTACCTGTCACGGCCCATCAGGGTACCCGAGTACCTGTCACAGTCCATTAGAGTACTGAGTACCTGTCACAGTCCATTAGAGTACCGAGTACCTGTCACAGTCCATTAGAGTACCCGAGTACCTGTCACAGCCCATCTGAGTACCCGAGTACCTGTCACAGTCCATCAGGGTACCCGAGTACCTGTCACAGTCCATTAGAGTACCGAGTACCTGTCACAGTCCATTCGAGTACCGAGTACCTGTCACAGTCCATCAGGGTACCCGAGTACCTCTCACAGCCCATCTGAGTACCCGAGTAGCTGTTCCAGTCCATCTGAGTACCCGAGTACCTGTTCCAGTCCATCTGAGTACCCGAGTACCTGTCACAGTCCATCTGAGTACCCGAGTACCTGTCACAGTTCATCTGAGTACCCGAGTACCTGTCACAGTCCATATGAGTACCTGCCACCGCCCTTCAGAGTACCCAAATACCAGTCACCAAACCATCAGAGTACTTGTCACCAGGCCATCAGAGTACCCGAGTACCTGTCACCAGGCCATCAGAGTACCCGAGTACCTGTCACCAGGCCATCAGAGTACCCGAGTACCTGTCACCAGGCCATCAGAGTACCTGAGTACCTGTCACCAGGCCATCAGAGTACCCGAGTACCTGTCACCAGGCCATCAGAGTACCCGAGTACCTGTCACCAGGCCATCAGAGTACCCGAGTACCTGTCACCAGGCCATCAGAGTACCTGAGTACCTGTCACCAGGCCATCAGAGTACCCGAGTACCTGTCACCAGGCCATCAGAGTACCCGAGTACCTGTCACCAGGCCATCAGAGTACCCGAGTACCTATCTCCAGCCCATCAGAGTACCCGAGCACCTATTTGCAGCCCATGTCTCATAGAATATACGTTGGGGTGTTTGCTTTCCAAAATGGGGTCATTTTGTGGGTAATTTCACTGTCCTGGTGCTCCAGGACCTTCAAAAATGTGATGGGTAGGAAGGAAATGAGATGTGTTATTTATGCTCCTAGAACGCCTGAACGTACTACTTCAATGTTCGGCCTCTCTATGTGGCCAGGCTGTGTAAAAGTCCTACACATGTGGTATCGCCATACTCGGGAGGAGTAGCAGAATGTATTTTGGGGTGTAATTTTTGCTATATACATGCTATGTGTTAGAAATATCTTATAAATTGACAATTTTGTGTAAAAAAAAATGCGTTTTAATTTTTTTTCACATATTCCAAAAACTTCTGGAAAAAAATTAACCATTCAAAAGACTCATTATGCCTCACAGATTATACGTTGGGGTGTTTTCTTTTCAAAATGGGATCATTTTATGGGAAATTCCATTGTCCTGGTATTCCAGGGACTTCAAAAGTGTAATAGGTGGTTGAGAAATGAGATGCGTCATTTTTGCTCGTAGAACGTCTGAAGGTACTACATCAATGTTCGTGCTCTGCATGTGGCCAGGCTGTGTAAAAGTCTCACACGTGTGGTATCGCCGTACTCGGGAAGAGTAGCAGAATGTATTTTGGGGTGTAATTTGTTGTATGCATATGCTGTGTGTGAGAAATAACCTGATAATATGACAATTTAGTAAAACAAAATAAAAAAAAATAAAAAATCTTCATTTTGCAAAGAATTGTGGGAAAAAATGACAACTTGAAAAAACTCACCATGCTACTTACTAAATACCTTGGGATGTCTACTTTGTAAAAAGGGGTCATTTGGGGGGTATTTGTACTTTCCTGACTTGTTAGTGTCTCAAGAAATGAGATACACCTGATGTACTGAAGGCCTGATCAGAAGTGATCAATTTTCAGTGATTGGCACCATAGTTTGCAGACTTTATAACTTTCACAAAGACCAAATAATATATACTAATGTGGGTTATTTTTACCAAAGATATGTAGCGGTATAAATTTTGGCCAAAATTTATGAAGAAAAATTACTAATTAGCAAAAATTTATGACAGAAACGAAGAAAAAGGCATTTTTTTTCACAAAATTTACGTTTTATTTTATTTATAGCACAAAAAATAAAAAACCCACTAGTGATTAAATACCACTAAAAGAAAGCTCTATTTGTGTGGAAAAAAGGACGCAAGTTTCATATGGATACAGTGTTGGATGACTGAGTAATTGTCATTCAAACTGTGAGAGCGCTGAAAGCTGAAAATTGGTCTGGTCAGGAAGGGGGTGTAACTGCACTGTACTGAGGTGGTTAATGGTGTTTGAGTGTTCGAACAATTTTTTTGCCTGTTCGCATGTTCTGGATGCGAACCGAACAGGGGGGTGTTTGGCTCATCCCTAATATTTACCTCCTCCTTTCCAATTACAATTTCTGTATGACTTGTTAGTTACACTGGCACCTTATGTCCATCTCCCCGTGCTACTCATGGGAGATTTTAGTGCTATTTTGGACCCTGTATTGGACTTCTCCAATGCCAATAGGCCTCGGTAAACCTCTGCTCCTGGGTATCCATGTCAGGCCTGACTGAACTATCGCGTTCAAAGCACCCTAATGTCATGTCCTATTCTCATTTATCTTCATCACATAAATCCTCAACTAGAATTGATTTAACATTTGGAAACGTGGCCTTGCTACGGTATCTACTTGATTCTGAATATTTAGCGGGTGGAAACCTCCGATCTTAACCCACTCTCTGTTACCTTGACACTACCAATGGGCGGCTGGAAATTATCACCAGGGTGGCTGCAGGAAGATCTGGTAGTCGTCCGAGTACAATCCTCCATGGAGGTATACTGGTTGAGTAATGTGGACTCGGCTGAGCCACCATTGGTATGGGATGCATTTAAGGCAGTGGCAAGAGGAGAGTGTATCTCTGTCATAAAGGCAACCAGGAAGGAACATAACCAGGAGGGTGAGCTTCTTCTGGCCAGAGAAAGAGAAGGTGCGAGAATACACGCCGACTCCCCATCAGAGGCTAACTATATGTCCCTGCTGGAGATGCGGCGTTCTGTGTCACTACATTTTACGAACCTTTCACATATGGAGTCTAGGCGGAGGGCAGAGTCTATCTTTGCCGAAGTAGATAAGAATGGCAAGCTATTAACCAACTTGGTGGCAGACCAAAAAGCTCCTGTTAGCATACCAGTTATAAAAAATGCAGGTGTCCTCACAAGGCCTGGTGACTATGTACTCGCTGCTATAGGGCACCACCTTTTGTTCTTTTGAACACCTACATCAGAATTATGCCTTACCCAACTGAATTTATAAATACCTTCAGATTCGCTGCTTCTTCCCAAATATCCTTACCCATGTAAGAGATGAAGCCAGAAAACCTTTTGAAAACCTATGTCATGCAGAGTCGAGAGAGAGACAGAGAGGGACAATTTCTACCCTATATCAAATACCTTAATGACCACCACACCACTGCAAAATCCTCGGCAATGTTAGGGTGGGAGGTTGAATCGGGTCAGGAACATCCTGCAGAGGATTGGCTTGACATGGTCGCCAATATGCATAAATGTACACGCTCTGTTACCATTAAAGAAACTGTGGTAAAACTGCTCACCAGAGGGTATTACACTCCTGTTGACACATGTTTCAGGGGTTGTGGTGAAAGGGGTACACTCCTCCACACCTTCTGGAGCTGTAAGGCTCTACAATCTCTTTGGCAACAGACCACTATGACGGTGCTCAAAATAACTGGAACACACACCACTTTGACATTTCAAATGTGTATTCTGTTCGCAGATCTTCCAGAGGCCCCCCCGATCAAAAACTGGTTCACACACTATTTAGTGCTATTCACTGGGCAGTAGCTTTGAACTAGCGAACCCCAATAGTTCCATGGTCCCAGGTGCTTCTTCGTATGGAGTATATCAAGTTAATGGAAAGAATACACCATACTCTCATGGACTCCATACAAATTCCTGACCGCAAATGGAGCTCCTGGCCTGCTCCTTAGAATGTCAAGGGGGTCAGAGTTACTCCTATTAGGTTTGATCAAGCAGCTAGATGAGCCAAAGGAACTCGGATCAATACAAGTACTGTTAACACCAAAGTAAGCTAGGAAGTGTATGCAGAAGTATTCCCATATTGATTTATGCACATATTATTATTATTATTATTGTTCTCCTTTTAGGTATTGTTATGTTTGTGTTTTTGTTCTTTATACTAGCTCATAGAGAGTGACACATCGACCCTGCTGTGAGTTTTGCACTCTAGTCAGATGAGGGAGCTGAAATATAGCCATATAAGTCATATATAGCACTCTCTGTGCACGTTATTCTTTTCTGTAACTGCCATTTTTCTTCAAAAAAATCATTTGTAAACAAATAAAAAATGCAGGTGGGGTACTGGTTACAGAGCCAGCCGATATTTTGAATGAATTTGTACACTACTATTCCCCTATTCCCTCATATGATTCCCAAGACTTGGACGTGTTACAACAAGGGCTTTCCCTTCCTAGACTGTCAGATTCTGATATTGCTCTCTTATATGATAGCATTTCAATATTGGAAATTGAAGCAAACATTCTAGCGTTTCCACCCCAGAAGGCTCCGGATCCAGATGGATTTCCGGCATACTTCTACAAAGTATACATGAAACAGTTAGCCCCTAGACTGGACATGCTTTTCGCTCATTGTTTGGAACATGGGGCCCTCCAGGCTTCTATGATGGAGGCCTATATGGTGCTACTCTTGAAGTCTGGTAAGGATCCCCAGGAATGTTTTTCCTATCGACTTATAGCATTGCTCAATATGGATCTGAAGATTCTCACTAAAGTGTTAGCATCCCATTTGGTCAAGGTCATCCCGTTCTTGGTTGACATTGACCAGATGGGATTCATGCCTGGAATGTCAACGGACATGAATTTGAGGAGGCTGTTCAATCACTTGCAGCTAGATACCCCAGACTACCCAGCCAAAATCATTGTATCTATAGACATCGAAAAAGCTTTAGATTCTGTTGATTGGCAATATTTACATAAGGTGTTGGAGGGTATGGGTTTCGGCCCTGGATTCCTCCGGTGGATCGCATTGTTGTATAGTGACCCTCGGACGGCAATTTTCCTGGGATTCTCCCTCTCTGGCCTGTTTGCGATAAGTAGAGGCACTAGGCAAGGTTGCCCTCTCTCTCCATTTCTTTTTGCTCTAATGATGGAGCCCATAGCGAGAGCTCTTAGGCAGTTCACAGAGGTAGGAGCAATTAGGGTGGGAAATATTCAAGAATGTCTTGCATTATATGCTGATGACTTGCTCCTGTTCCTCAGGGATCCAGGACCGTCTCTCCAAGTGGCCCTATTACTACTCAACACATTTGCCTCCTATTCGGGCCTACGGGTGAATTGGAGCAAGTCATTCATACTACTGTTGGGTCCTGAAGCAAAAATTTGACTGATGATAGCCTTACACTGCGATGGGTCTCCTCCATCACTTATTTGGGTGTTAAAATCACAGCCAGCATTCAGGATTACATGCCCCTATACCTTCACCCACTGGTAGCACAACTTAATCAGAGAACCCAGGTATGGAAGCGGTTGCCCTTATCATTACTGGGATGTATCAGCCTCCTCAAGATGAAGATTTTGCTAGTAATTCTATACTTTTTGCGTCATTCCCCTCTGTGGATTCTTAGAGCATATGTTTGAAAACTAAACAGTATCATCAGGTCCTTTCTGTGGTCCCCCCAGTCGCCTCATATAGGCATTAAAGTATTGCAGGAACACTGGGGACAAGGAGGGTTGGCACTCCCAGACTGGCAGAAGTACTACCTAGTAGGTCAGATGGTTTTTGCTAGGCGGTGGCGGATGATGGGGACTCTGCCACAGTCCTGGAATCTGAGCAGTTGGGGTCATATGGGGGTTTACGACTAGCCTTGTACAGGGGCCCAAAATCCAGCTTACCTCTGACCGTGTCCATGAAAGCGACTATTAAGGCATGGGAGGTTACCACAGCCCTGGTGTCTCCTAGCTTTGTGGGAGTTACACCTTTTGCCCCCCTGTGGATGAACCCAAACCTCCCTCATTTTTTCTCCCTACAGGACCCCATGATTTGGGCCAGTAGGGGTTAGTGATGGCCGAACGGTTCGCCCGGCGGTCGTTTCGCGGCGAATTTCCGACTTTCGCCGTCCGCGGGTTCGAACGCCTTTTTCCGTCGTTCGCCCCGGCGGACTTACGTGTTTAATGTATACAAGAACTTTAACCTTTCGTGACACGTTTATCATGTGTTACAGGACAACCAATTGAGACATGACAGCTCATGGACACTTGGACATTCCCCCTAACCTATAAATACACCCGATCCGGTGGCCATTTTACATTCTTTCTTCTGTCACTGTAGGGAAAGGATCCTGTGTGGAGTAGGGACAGAGAAAACGCTAGCTATTTGGTACACAAAAGTTCTTTTCAGGACTGGTATAGGTGTTAGGTCAGCAGCCTGAGTTTCTTTTGTCAGTTTAGATAAAGGGACAGAGCGCTGTATGCTGCTATTTTAGGGACAGCTCAGCCAGATTAGTCTTTCTTCATCATCATCATCATCATCATCATTAGCTGTTACTATCAGGTCCACAAAAGAGCTGTTCCAGCTAATCGTTCCAGCCTACTCTTTTTTGCCAATTTGTATAGGGACAGGCAGGAAGCAGTGTGTCAGGCAGTGAGGATAATTTTAAAGACTTGCTGTTACTATTAGTTCCACAAAGGTTCTTTTCAGGACTGGTATCAGTGGTACGGTAATAGGCTTGTACACGTATAATATTCTTTCTTCCAAATATAGAAAGAATATTATACTTGACTGCTGCCCTTCTGCTGCAGTCTGCTAATCATTCACAACTCACTTGTTCCACAAAGCTCTTTATCAGGACTGGTAACTTGGTCTGTCTAGGGTGCTACGGTACATAGGCTTGGGTGCGGTACAGTCTGCTGTTCTGTAAGGACCGCTATCGGTCCACAATACATAGGGTTGCCGTGCACTACTGCTGACCGCTGCCCTATACTGCAGCAGTCCTTCAGCGGTATAGGGACTGACGCACAGTCTGCTAAACACTAATACACAACCTGCTTGGTCCACAAAAGTTCTTATAAGGACTGGTAACTTGGTATAGGGTGCTACGGTACATAGGCCTGAGTGCAGTACAGTCTGCTGTTCTGTAAGGACCGCTATCGGTCCACAATACATAGGGTTGCCGTGCACTACTGCTGACCGCTGCCCTATACTGCAGCAGTCCTTCATTGGTATAGGGACTGACGTACAGTCTGCTAATCACTAACACACAACCTGCTTGGTCCACAAAAGTTCTTATAAGGACTGGTAACTTGGTATAGGGTGCTACGGTACATAGGCCTGAGTGCAGTACAGTCTGCTGTTCTGTAAGGACCGCTATCGGTCCACAATACATAGGGTTGCCGTGCACTACTGCTGACCGCTGCCCTATACTGCAGCAGTCCTTCATTGGTATAGGGACTGACGTACAGTCTGCTAATCACTAACACACAACCTGCTTGGTCCACAAAAGTTCTTATAAGGACTGGTAACTTGGTATAGGGTGCTACGGTACATAGGCCTGAGTGCGTTACAGTCTGCTGTTCTGTAAGGACCGCTATCGGTCCACAATACATAGGGTTGCCGTGCACTACTGCTGACCGCTGCCCTATACTGCAGCAGTCCTTCAGCGGTATAGGGACTGACGCACAGTCTGCTAAACACTAACACACAACCTGCTTGGTCCACAAAAGTTTTTATAAGGACTGGTAACTTGGTATAGGGTGCTACGGTACATAGGCCTGAGTGCAGTACAGTCTGCTGTTCTGTAAGGACCGCTATCGGTCCACAATACATAGGGTTGCCGTGCACTACTGCTGACCGCTGCCCTATACTGCAGCAGTCCTTCATTGGTATAGGGACTGACGTACAGTCTGCTAATCACTAACACACAACCTGCTTGGTCCACAAAAGTTCTTATAAGGACTGGTAACTTGGTATAGGGTGCTACGGTACATAGGCCTGAGTGCGTTACAGTCTGCTGTTCTGTAAGGACCGCTATCGGTCCACAATACATAGGGTTGCCGTGCACTACTGCTGACCGCTGCCCTATACTGCAGCAGTCCTTCATTGGTATAGGGACTGACGTACAGTCTGCTAATCACTAACACACAACCTGCTTGTTCCACAAAAGTTCTTATAAGGACTGGTAACTTGGTATAGGGTGCTACGGTACATAGGCTTGAGTGCGGTACAGTCTGCTGTTCTGTAAGGACCGCTATCGGTCCACAATAGATAGGGTTGACGTGCACCACTGCTGACCGCTGCCCTATACTGCAGCAGTCCTTCAGCGGTATAGGGACTGACGTACAGTCTGCTAAACACTAATACACAACCTGCTTGGTCCACAAAAGTTCTTATAAGGACTGGTAACTTGGTATAGGGTGCTACGGTACATAGGCTTGAGTGCGGTACAGTCTGCTGTTCTGTAAGGACCGCTATCGGTCCACAATAGATAGGGTTGACGTGCACCACTGCTGACCGCTGCCCTATACTGCAGCAGTCCTTCAGCGGTATAGGGACTGACGTACAGTCTGCTAAACACTAATACACAACCTGCTTGGTCCACAAAAGTTCTTATAAGGACTGGTAACTTGGTATAGGGTGCTACGGTACATAGGCTTGAGTGCGGTACAGTCTGCTGTTCTGTAAGGACCGCTATCGGTCCACAATAGATAGGGTTGACGTGCACCACTGCTGACCGCTGCCCTATACTGCAGCAGTCCTTCAGCGGTATAGGGACTGACGTACAGTCTGCTAAACACTAATACACAACCTGCTTGGTCCACAAAAGTTCTTATAAGGACTGGTAACTTGGTATAGGGTGCTACGGTACATAGGCTTGAGTGCGGTACAGTCTGCTGTTCTGTAAGGACCGCTATCGGTCCACAATAGATAGGGTTGACGTGCACCACTGCTGACCGCTCACCTATACTGCAGCAGTCCTTCAGCGGTATAGGGACTGACGTACAGTCTGCTAATCACTAACACACAACCTGCTTGTTCCACAAAAGTTCTTATAAGGACTGGTAACTTGGTATAGGGTGCTACGGTACATAGGCTTGAGTGCGGTACAGTCTGCTGTTCTGTAAGGACCGCTATCGGTCCACAATAGATAGGGTTGACGTGCACCACTGCTGACCGCTGCCCTATACTGCAGCAGTCCTTCAGCGGTATAGGGACTGACGTACAGTCTGCTAAACACTAATACACAACCTGCTTGGTCCACAAAAGTTCTTATAAGGACTGGTAACTTGGTATAGGGTGCTACGGTACATAGGCTTGAGTGCGGTACAGTCTGCTGTTCTGTAAGGACCGCTATCGGTCCACAATAGATAGGGTTGACGTGCACCACTGCTGACCGCTGCCCTATACTGCAGCAGTCCTTCAGCGGTATAGGGACTGACGTACAGTCTGCTAAACACTAATACACAACCTGCTTGGTCCACAAAAGTTCTTATAAGGACTGGTAACTTGGTATAGGGTGCTACGGTACATAGGCTTGAGTGCGGTACAGTCTGCTGTTCTGTAAGGACCGCTATCGGTCCACAATAGATAGGGTTGACGTGCACCACTGCTGACCGCTCACCTATACTGCAGCAGTCCTTCAGCGGTATAGGGACTAAGAGTTTTGTCACAGGGTCATTTAAAAAATGACATGCAGAGGAAGAGGCAGGCCCTTCCGCAGGGGTGGTAGGGGTAGGGCAGGAGCAACAGGCTTGAGCCAAAGTGGGAAGTTGCAGAAGGTGCGTTCAATTACTTTAAAGGATGCACCAGACTTGGTTGAGTGGCTCGCTCAGCCTTACTCTTCTGCACCCTCCTCATCCTCTCGATCTGCACCCTCTTCTTCACTCTCTGCTATGTGCACCCCCAAAGACACTACCACCAACAACACGACCACCACCACCACCACCACATACCTTCCGCTTGAGTCACTGGAATTATTTTCCGATCCATATCAAGAGGACATTTCTGATGCGCAGCCACTCTTGGTATTGGATCAGGAAGAGGAGGTAGCAACAAGCGCTACTCAGCAGTCTGACGCCAGTACCCAGATCAGCCCAAGGAGGAGGTTGGTCCCCGGTGTTGCTGCCTACTCTACTTATAGCGGTGGGGAAGGTGACGTTGATGATGACGTGTCTAGTGATGTCACGTGGGTGCCCACAAGAGAGGAAGAGGAGGGGAGTTCAGAGGGAGATATGGACCAGCAGATAGGGAGGAGAAGCAGCAATGACTTACATTGCACAGCAGGGACAAAGCAGACTGCAAATGTATCAGGAGCGAGTCATCGACCATGTACGGTCACATCTGGCGCTCCCAGGACACCGGCACATGGCTCCGCAGTGTGGGCTTTTTTTAACGTGTCCGCTGCTGACAATAGCGTTGCCATCTGCAATCTTTGCAGTCAACGCGTTAGTCGCGGTAAGCCCAATACTCACCTAGGGACGACCGCCTTAAGAAGGCACATGAGCAGCCATCACCGAGCCCAGTGGGAGCAACGGAACACACAAAGCCACACTGCAGGCTCTCACCGTCCAGCCTCGTCTTCTACTTCTCCTTCTCCTCTCTCCTCACAATTGTCCTCCACTCCACCTTCCATCACGCCAAGCTCACATTTTTCTGCAAAAAGGCAGGCTTCCGTGGGCCTAATGTTTGAGCGTAAAAAAATGATGACGCCGGATAACCCTCTTGCCCAACGGTTGGCGGCTGGCTTGTCAGAACTCATAGCCCGCCAACTACTGCCATATAAACTGGTGGACTCGGAGGCCTTTCGCAAATTTGTGGCCATTGGAACACCACAATGGAAGGTCCCAGGAAGGAAGTATTTCTCAGAGAAGGGCATCCCAGAGCTATATGGCCATGTTCAGCGGCAAGTGAATGTATCTCTGGCACACAGTGTCGGTGCCAAGATACATCTGACCACAGACACGTGGTCTAGCAAACACGGGCAGGGAAGGTATATCAGTTTTACTGCCCACTGGGTGAACCTTCTGACGGCCGTCAAGCATGTAACCCGTGGCACCCGTGTAGATTTGGTTTTACCGCCACGGATTGCATGCAGGCCTGACTCTTCTTCTCCTCCTCCTACTCCATCCTCCTCCCTCTCCTCCTCAGCTGCCTCCTCCTTTTCCGCTGCTAGCGTCTCTTCCACTGCACCGCCCAAGCTCCCCAGAACCTATTCCACATGCCAGGTGAGACGTTGCCATGCCGTGCTGCGTCTGTTGTGCCTGGAAGCAAAGAGCCACACTGGCCCGGCACTCCTTTCAGCTTTGCGTTCACAGGCAGATGAGTGGCTAACACCGCTCAATTTGACAGTTGGTAAAGTGGTGTGTGACAACGGTGCCAATCTGCTTAGCGCATTGAAACAGGGCAAAATCACGCACGTGCCGTGCATGGCACACGTCTTAAACTTGGTCGTGCAGCGATTCCTTGTCAAATACCCTGGGGTCCAGGACATCTTGCGGCAGGCAAGGAAAATCTCGGCCCATTTCAGAAGATCTTACACGGCCATGGCTCGCCTTGCTGACATTCAGCGGCGACACCATCTGCCGGTCAGACGTCTTATTTGCGATTGCCCGACGCGATGGAACTCAACCTTCTATATGCTTGATAGGCTGCTCCAGCAGAAACGTGCAGTTAACGTCTACCTGTATGAACTCTGCGAAAGAAACGGTTCTGGGGAGCTGGGTTTTTTTTCACCGCGCCAGTGGCTGCTCATGCGCGACACATGCAGACTTCTGCGGCCATTTGAGGAGATCACCAAACTGGTCAGTCGCAGCCATGGCGCCATCAGTGACATGGTACCTTATGCCTTCTTTCTGGAGCGTGCATTGCGTCGTGTCATTGATCAGGCTGTGGAGGAGCAGGAGCGGGAAGATGAGGAAGTCGCAATGCTGGATGAATTCCCAGGGGGGGCTACTCTATCTGAGACAAGTCAACAACAGGAGTCTGATGAGGAGTCAGAGGAGGATGGTGCCGGGGCGGATGAGCAGGAGCAAGAAGAGCATGCTTTAAACCTTTCTGGGATCCCTGTTGTGCGAGGATGGGGAGAGGAGAATGAAGAGGACGACATTATCCTGGATGATGAGCAGGAGCCAGGCCACCACACCGCTTCCACTTTAGTGCAAATGGGGGCCTTCATGCTCCAGTGTTTTAATAGGGACCCCCGTATAAAAAGCATGAGGGTCAAGGACCAGTACTGGGTGGCAACGTACTTAGACCCCCGGTACAAACACAAAATGGCGGAAATGTTACCGCCGTCGCAGAGGGCTGTCAGAATGCAGCACTTCCAGGCCTTGCTTCGAGAAATGCTGCATTCTGCTTTTGCGTGCGCTGGCAGAGGAGCAATTCCCACTCCCAGAGAAGGATTTGCGGGTACCAATCCAACAGCGCCTGCAAGAAGAGGCCGGTTTGAAGATGTGTTGGTGACTTCGGATATGAGGTCATTCTTTCAGCCGACCCATCGACAGGTGTCATCCGGATCCAGCATCAGGGAACGCCTAGACCGTCAGGTGTCCGACTACATTGGGTTAACGGCCGATGTGGACGCTCTGAGGAGTGATGAACCCCTAGACTACTGGGTGGGCAGGCTTGACCTCTGGCCAGAGCTTGCCCAATTTGCAATCGAACTGTTGGCTTGCCCCTCATCCAGTGTCCTGTCCGAAAGGACGTTCAGCGCAGCAGGGGGGATTGTGACCGATAAGCGTACTCGCCTAGCTCACCACAGTGTTAACTACCTCACATTTCTAAAAATGAATGAGGCATGGATCTCGGAGGAATTCAACACATGTGATCAGTAGACCATGTATATGTCTATAAACAATTTTTGGAATCAAGCACACAGACCTTCTTAATTCATTTGGCTCACTTCCCTGACCCAAAAAAGCACACCGTACTATATGCCCCTACCCTCCTCTTTGAAGAGGTTGAGCGGTGTCATATTTCTACTGGGGCTGCTTATTATGAGGGGTTCCCACCATCCCTGTGCTGTGCTGACTTCCTCCTGGGTGTTCTTATTATGAGGGGCTCCCACCATCCCTGTGCTGTGCTGACTTCCTCCTGGGGGTTCTTATTATGAGGGGATCACACCATCCCTGTGCTGTGCTGACTTCCTCCTGGGGCTGCTTACGGTGCTGCTGTCAGCGCTGTATGTCACGGAGCTGCTGTCAGCGCTGTATGTCACGGAGCTGCTGTCAGCGCTGTATGTCACGGAGCTGCTGTCAGCGCTGTATGTCACGGAGCTGCTGTCAGCGCTGTATGTCACGGAGCTGCTGTCAGCGCTGTATGTCACGGAGCTGCTGTCAGCGCTGTATGTCACGGAGCTGCTGTCAGCGCTGTATGTCACGGAGCTGCTGTCAGCGCTGTATGTCACGGAGCTGCTGTCAGCGCTGTATGTCACGGAGCTGCTGTCAGCGCTGTATGTCACGGTGCTGCTGTCAGCGCTGTATGTCACGGAGCTGCTGTCAGCGCTGTATGTCACGGAGCTGCTGTCAGTGCTGTATGTCACGGAGCTGCTGTCAGCGCTGTATGTCACGGAGCTGCTGTCAGCGCTGTATGTCACGGAGCTGCTGTCAGCGCTGTATGTCACGGTGCTGCTGTCAGCGCTGTATGTCACGGAGCTGCTGTCAGCGCTGTATGTCACGGAGCTGCTGTCAGCGCTGTATGTCACGGAGCTGCTGTCAGCGCTGTATGTCACGGAGCTGCTGTCAGCGCTGTATGTCACGGAGCTGCTGTCAGCGCTGTATGTCACGGTGCTGATGTCAGTGCTCTGTATTACGGTGCTGCTGTCAGTGCTCTGTATCTCCTGCACCCTCTTGTTTGCCTACCCTGGTCCCTGACCTTCCCTCTCCTCCATTGCCTTCATTAGCTCCATAGTCCTGAATTGTCAGAACAATTTCCCAAATAAAAAAAAAATGCTTGTAGTTATCGATCCCAAATTCACCTCATACATGTATTATGCTATTGTCCAGGTGGTGGGACTACGTGCTACCCCCTAATAATTACCCCGTGGCCGCAAATTCGACCTAAAGGTTTGCGAAATTCGCCTCCCATTGAAGTCAATGGAGCCCGCGGCGAACGGTCGTTTTCGCGAACGTTTGTGTCCGTTCGCGTTTCGCGTTCGCGAAACGTCCCGTCGGAAGTTCGTCCATCACTAGTAGGGGTGTTAAGGTGTTGGGAGATATCACAAGAAGGGTGAATGTATTACTTTTGACCAATTAAAGGCAAGACATGACTTACCCAATTCATACTTCTTTCTGCAGCTGCGCCACGCATTTAAGGTGCAGTTCTGTAGTCGGAAGGTAGAATATCTCCCTTCAGCTCTTGAAGGCCTTTTGTCCAACGAAGATTTGGTTAAACCGCTATCAACAACGTAAAAATCTTTATTTAAGAAAACACCTCCAGGGGTATCTAGATGCCGCAAAAAGTGGGAGAGGGAAGTCACAGATATCCAGCAGGAAGATTTAAAACCTACACAGAATTTACTATACACCGGCCAGGTTGTCCCACATCTACCCCTCATCTAGTAATGAATGTTGAAGATGTTCTTTCTCCCCAGCCAATGCGGAACGTATCTTTTGGAGCTGTCTGAAGATACAGAGTTTCTGGTCTGGGATCACCTCCTGTATCTCTGAGGTCCCTAGTGTTAAAGGGGTTGTAAAGGTAAATGTTTTTTCACCTTAATGCATTATATGCATTAAGGTGAAAAAACATCTGACAGTGCCTGCACCCCCAGTCCCCCCGTTTTACTTACCTGACCCCTCGAAAGTCCCACGCTCGTCCTCGACTTCCTCTTCACCACTCAGCCTGGCCGCTGATTGGCTGGAGTGGATGGATGGAAAGCAGCGCAGCCATTGGCTCGCGCTGCTGTCAATCACATCCACTGACGCGGAGCGCCGGGGGGCGGGGCCATGTGATACAGTGAGCGGCTAAAGCTGCCGGCTGTATCATGGGAGCGCGCCCGCAGATGCTTCTCACCATGCGAGGGAGCTCGTATGAACGTGAGAAGCACCTGCGGGAGGAAGCAGAGACAGCCACCGAGAGACCCCAGAAGAGCAGGTTCGGGGCCACTCTGTGCAAAACGAGCTGCACAGTGGAGGTAAGTATAACATGTTGTTATTTTTAAAAAATACAATTTTTAACTTTACAATCCCTTTAATGTCTCTATGACACCTTGGGTTTGCCTTATAGGTTTGGTAGAGGAGGTGGTTCCTTGCTCGCACCTTACTAACTATAGGGCTATTCTATAGTAGTAAGGCTATTTTGCTAAAATTGAAAAAATCAGGTGCTCCTACACTGTCATATTGGAAGGGTCTGGTGAACTCTGTGATCCATCTTTACAGAGCAACATACAAGTCAAGGGGATGTGAATTTTTTTTTCATAAAGTATGGCAGTCATGGCTGGATTCTTCATCCACTGTGGGATCTGGGGGTCCTAGTAGATGACATATTGAGCAATAGCATGCAATGTCAAGCTGCAGCTACCAAAGCCTGCTGAATATTAGCATGCATAAAAAAAAGGATATACCCCAGAGATGAAATGATAATCCTGCCACTTTATTAAACTCTGGTCCAGCCTCATCTGGAATAATCTGTCCAGTTCTTTTCACCTGTCCTCAGGAAGGTTGTGCCGGAGCTAAACAGAGTCCAACAAAGGGCAACAAAACTGATAAGGGGACTGGAAGACCTCAATTAAGAGAAAAGACTACAAGCATTAAATGTATTCTCCTTGGAGAAGAGATGCTCGAGAGTGGACATGATGGGGATCAACAAATACCTCAATGGTGATCCCAGCATAGGAAAAAACGATTCAGTCTCAGGGAGTGTAAAATTACACTGGGCCACACAATGAGATTGGAGGAGAAGCGGTTTAATCTTAAACTGCGCAGGGGGTTTTTCATTGTCAGGGCAATAAGGCTGTTCCACAATCAGTAGTGGCAGCAGGGAGTATTATTATTTTTAAAAGACTCTTGGATGTGCATCTTAAATAACATAAGATACAGGGATATGGGGAATAATTATAGACACTGACACGTGCACCTACACTGGATGGACTATGGTCTTTATTCAACCTTACCTACTGTGTAACAGAAGACTATTCTGGGTTCCACCTTTGTCAGCTAAAAACAGTGAACTGAGGCTTACATGGTGTCAGACTGACAGGTGTCAGTCTCTGCAGCGACATTCATATAGTACCATAAGTATTTTGCATATGCAGTATGGAAATACACTATATTGTCAAAAGTATTGTGACTCCTGCCTTTACACACACATGAACTTTAATGGCATACCAGGTCTCCCTGTCTTTATGGACCTTGATTTGTGCAATGGTGTGCAGTCATGTTGGAACAGGAAGGGGCGATCCCCAAACTGTTCCCACAAAGTTGGGAGCATGAAATTGTCCAAAATGTCTTGGTATGCTGACACCTAAGAGTTTCCTTGACTGGAACTAAGGGGCCAAGCTCAACCTTTGAAAAACAATCCCACACCATAATCCCCCATCCACCAAATGATTCGGTGCATAAAGCAAGGTCCATAAAGACACAGATGAGCGAGTTTGGGGTGGAGGATGTTGACCTGCCTGCATAGAGTCCTGACGTCAACCTGATAGAGCATCTTTGGGATGAATTCGAGCGGTGACTGTGAGCCAGACCTTCTCGTCCAACATCCGTGCCTGACCTCACAAATGCGCTTCTGGAAGAATGGTCAAACATTCCCATAAACACACTCCTAAACCTTGTGGACCGGCTTTTTCAGAAGAGTTGAAGTTGTTATAGCTGCAACGGACTAAAACTGTGATGCCATTAAAGCTCATGTGCATGTAAAGGCAGGCATCCCAATACCTTTGACAATATAGCGTATCTTGTTTTGTATCAACAATTCAGGGTGGTAGTGTATAAAAAACAAAACAAATGGAATCAAATCTAGCTTTACTAATGTAAAAACATTCTACAGGCATACATTTTTTTTTTTATCCAGTTCAGTACAATGCACAATTCATCATGGACCAATACATTTTACACAAATACTATTACAGATGCATGACTAGTGTCATAGAGACAGTACAATACAAACAAAGAAGAGTGACAGCAGTAAAAGACCAAGGGGTTCACTGAGTCTACCATTTAAAAATGTTTTTTTGATTTTATGTTTTTTTTTTTTTTTTTTAGCTTTTTGTCTGAGTATAGATCTGTTTGTCTCAAGCATATTTCAATCCACTTACTGTTGACTTAATACATTTCCTAAAAATCTGTTCCAAGCAACTACTCCTCCGGAAATTAATACTTTCTATGTTTAAAGCGGGATTCCACCCTAAAGTGGAACCTCCGCTGATCGGATCCCTCCCCCCCTCCGGTGTCACAATTGACACCTTTCAGGGGGGAGGGGGGTGGGGGGTGGAGATACCTGTCAAAGACAGGTATTTACACCCACTTCCGGGCATAGACTCCCGTGGGAGTCTACGCCATTTCCTGCCCTGCCGCGCTGTCTGCTGGGACACACACGGGTCCCAGTGACAGCGCGGAGATTTCCTATTGCGCGGCGCAACTCACGCATGCGCAGTAGGGAAACGGGAAGTGAAGCCGATTCGCTTCACTTCCTGATTCCCTCACCTAGAATGGTGGCAGCAGCAGCCGAGGGCCGAGCGATCGATCAGCCTCGGCTGCCGGCATCGCTGGAACCCGGGACAGGTGAGTGTCCATTTATTAAAAGTCAGCAGCTGTAGTATTTATAGCTGCTGGCTTTTAATATTTTTTTTTTTGGTGGAATCCCTCTTTAAGTTTGAACATTCCCCCTGCTAGTTTGAGGTCATGTCCCCATGTTCTTCATCCTAGCTTCATGAAAATACTGCCCTCCTGAACCTTATTCACCTCCACCAGTCTGATGGTCAGTGGGAAGAATGGTCCTTACACCTGTGGTCATTGGGAAGAATTACCTCCTTACAGATAGCTAAAAAGATCAATGTTATCAGTGGGAACTTATCTGAGAGGCAGAAATTGCCCAATGCTGTAGGAACCTCTAGCAACCTCTGGAGGAACCCTAGGGTTCCACGAAACCCTGGTTGAGAATCACTGCATTAGACCTTTCACCATTTTGTTTCCATATCTGGACTTGTTCTGTCTTATCAATATTTTTTTTATAAGTGAGGTCTCCAGAGCTGACCACAGCATTCAAAATTTGGTCTAACTAAAGATCTATATAGGGGAATCAGGACCTCCTTTCTCCTGCTGGTGACCCTTCTAGTGATACACCAAAAAATTCCATTCACTTTACTCACTGCCAAGCCAAACTCTTTGTTCACTGGATTGATCAATTACTGAAAATGCATCATTATCACACAGTCCCACATAAGTACATACAGTATATAGTCACATTACATCTACAATGTCATTGCTATACAACTAGCTTAAATTGTATTTCCAATTGTACAAAATTATGGACATAGAATGGACAATGTCCTTAGTATATCAAAAACCTGTTGTATCTTATTTTGTATTCACAATGTTCTCACTGGCATCGTGGGTAAATGTTTTTTTACAACCTTTCTCAAGCGCTGTACAGAAGAAATAGTTTAAAAATTATAGGCACTATGTGATTTCTAACAGCCTAATTAAATAAGCATGCTGTATTTGTAGCCTGTACCAGACATGGCTGTTCACATATCATGCTTAATTTATTAAATGATAATGTGAAAAAAAAACCTTGTACTGAAATCCCCAGGCCTAAAGTGTGACAAATTTGTCTTGTTAACAAGATACTGTCAACCACTCTAAAATACCTTATAAAATTGGGTAAAAACACAATTTCCACCCAGAGTGCCTTATAAAAAGAACACTAGGTGCTATTTACATTAAAGGCTTATATAACATAATTCCAAAAGAATTTCTTGAAAGTGTAGACCCTTTCAAGTATAGAAAACTTTATTTGAAATAGAGTGTTGTATATGTGCTGGAAGCAGACCATAGGACATCGCCCCATGCTGCGACTGCAATTTTCATTTCCACAGTGTAGAGCCTTCAGTGTCTTGCAAAAAAAACATACCCCCAGTTATGAGGAAATACTAGCCACCTGACCTGACAAAGTCACATGACAGGTTTCCTCCTATCCTATTGCCACTTTTTTACTAGGTCCGTAGAATTGATGGGGCTTCACTTGATTCAAAAATACACTATATTACCAAAAGTATTGGGACACCTGCCTTTAGACACACATGAACTTTAATGGTATCCCAGTCTTAGGCTGTAGGGTTCAATATTGATTACTCTTTGCAGCTATAACAGCTTCAACTCTTCTGGGAAGGCTGTCCACAAGGTTTAGGAGTGTGTCTATGGGAATGTTTGACCATTCTTCCAGAAGCACATATGTGAGGTCAGGCACTAATGTCGGACAAGAAGGCCTGGCTCGTAGTCTCCATGCAAAACTCGCTCATCCATGTCTTTATGGACCTTGCTTTGTGCACTGGTGCGCAGTCATGTTGGAACAGGAAGGGGCCATCCCAAAACTATTCCCACAAAGTTGGGAGCATGAAATTGTCCAAAATTTCTTGGTATGCTGACGCCTTAAGAGTTCCCTTCACTGAAACTAAGGGGCCAATCCCAACCGCTGAAAAGCAACTCCACACCATAATCCCCTTTCCACCAAATGATTTGGACATATAGCATTTATGGAGAAGACAGAGAGCTGAGCCAAAAAGATTAGTGTACTTCACAACAGGGTTTAAATTTAAAGCTATAACAGTGTTTACCTTAAAGCCTACGTTTAGTAGGCTAAAAAAAAAGCACAGGGGACATTACTTATTGTCATTCCAATGTGTCCTTTGTGCTACTGGCTCATACATTAGCTAAAATCTTCCTCCTCTGACCCCCCCCCCCCCCCATCTTTGCCTCTGTAATCTTCTGGTGTAGTGGGATTAATAGAGCCGATAGATCTACGGCACATACTCCTCAAGAGTGCCAACTACGCCCTCCCTTTCCACACATCATCTTCATTCATAGATACTGCACTATAGCATCTATGAATGAAAAACAATGTCTGGATGAGAAGATGAATGATGGATGAAAGGTCTACCTCCTCCATTCATAGATCTCATTCACGTAAGCTTGTAAAGCTTTTATGAATGGAGGAGGGCAGAAAGGCGGTGCATAGTCAGTACACTTGATGAGGGCCTGTCACAGCTCCTGCACTGCTATTAACCCCTGCTGCATTGGAATATTATGTTAGCGGGCGTAGAGAGAGAATCGGAGGAGGAAGATTTTAACTAATGCAGGAGCCAGCAGCACAAGGGACACATCGGATGCAAGTAATGCTTTTATTGATTTCAAAACTAGATTATTTTAGCACTCAGATTCTATCCACCTACACATCAGAGCAAAGAAACACAGGAAATGGAACACTTTCAACAAGAATTTATAATGAGCAGTTAATTTAACTCAGAATAATGTTACAATTATATGGGATTGTGTACACAAGGTACAACTGCTCTTTTTAAAAGAATAAAGTGAATTTTTTATGTACCTTTGATCTACCCCCCCCCCCCCCCATACCCATGGTACAGTTATATAGGCATCTAGGTTTATACATTAATGATTCTTCGTGAACAGTCCTGGAGGAGACCAGTTGAACCACTCAACTACAGTGCTGCCTTAAACAAGAATGCCTTTGGGAACATATGCACTTTTACCTTCTTGCATGTCTTCCCATGCTCAGTATGTGAATATACTTTTATTTCACATTAAAGTATATTTAAAGGCTTTGTGTGACAGTCTAAACAGGTTCCAAATTCTGTTGCTATGTGATGCAAAAGCTTCATAAAGTAAAACACTGTCCTTTGCTTTTCCTGGTTGAGACAAATTCTTCTCATTTGTAACATTGCTGAAAGCCAAGCCCTCTGAAACATCTACTCATCTTCACTCTAGGCATTAATTATGTGAGGGTGACAATTCCGTTCTGAATTCAGGAGCAATGCAGCAGTGTTGTCATTCCAATACCGTAAGCTGCATGGTGCAGACTTTTCTTCTGGAAGGGGCAATAGGTAGTTTGCAGGGAGACCAATAGAAAACTGTAAGTGCTACACATATTTTTAAATGGGTGGCCATTGTTCTACTTGAATTGTTGCTCAAAAAAACATTAGGGTTTTCTAGAATGTGTAAATAAGGTTCCTGTACCACACCCGAAAGCAGTATGCATTTTTGTAAAGCGATCTAAACTGGTATACTATAGTAGACAAACATTCCAGGTCCCACAGACCATTTATTCTGTAACTTCACCCTAGCGAGTCCCCATTTAGCTTACTTTTTATTGTCCTTTAAAATAAGAATTCTGCAAGGATCAGTCCTGGTCTCAATACCACAGGATAGCCTTGTTTTGGCAAACTGGCATAAAATAGAGATAGAATCTCTGGCAAAAGTATGACATCAGACCACTATCACTCTACAAGTGATACTAATATAGAAGAGGATATAGAAGAGGATTCTCAAGTAATGCTACATAAAGAAACAGCCCACAACATGGTGTGATGAATATTTCTATATGGAGTGGACTGTGTATTGATTTAGGATACTTTTCTTTTTAGTGGTTTGCAATTTAAACACTAACTCTTGTGAATACTGTCAGGTTCAGGAATGAGTCACCATTCTAGATTCTAGCAGTCCATCCATACTGGCAGTGAGCAACATCTGGTCTTAAGAACCGACCCGCAGTCTAATCAAAACAGCAGCATCACATGGCACATCACAGTACGGATTCCTTTGATTCTGGCACAGCCATGGTCATGGATTTTGAGGTTTGGTCTCTGGGCATTACAAGAGGAGAGGTTTCTTCTTCTGACTTGCAGTTTGGCACAGCCTCAACATAAACATCATTCAGCTCCTGTTGATTTTTTGCTACTTCCTTCTGGTTGAGATGATGAAGAATTCCTGCCCCAAGAGCATCTCCTTCAACATTTACTACTGTAGTTGTCCGGTCTCTGTTAACAATAATATAGAAAATGTATCAGCAATGTTGGAAACACCTAAGAGATTACTTTAATGTAATCCATAGTCTTTGTAAATTTAGGGGAAAAAATTATATATATATATATATATATATATATATATATATATATATATATATATATATTGCACAGATAACTTAAAAAAGTAAAATTAAAAAAAAAGAGAACTGAAGTTTGACTTTTTTGTTGTTTACATACTGTTTGTAATTATACATATATATTAGCATAGCTATATGAACACATTACATATGCACTGTGCTACCTGACTGGTCACGCAACGTACAGATAAGCCATACTGTTTCTGTCTCAGTGCAAAGCCATAAGTCTGCTTTTAAATAATAAATTGTGACTCCCCTGCTTCCACTCTGGAGCAGGTACTGGAGCTGCTCTAGGGCCCCTGCCACTCTTACAGCTAGTAGAAATCAGCACTTTAAATCTGCTGTGTATGTAAAGCAGGTATAATTTAAAGTATAATTCCACGTTGGATAAGTGTTCAGTAAAAAATCTTTGTGCCCCTTTTCTTCTTTGTTGATAATTCTCTATTGGTTTCCTTCTACGCACTATTCATTTAAATTTTGATGTCTAGCTTTGGATGGTAAAGAAAGCATGATAAGCTTCTATGAGCAGTTTTACTTTCTACATCTGTAAAGGATTTGGGGTTGATTTAATAAAGGCAAAGAGGCTTTGAAAGGTAATCTACCCTTAGCTTAGTGAATGAGTTGAAGCTCTGCTTATTTTCATCATCCAATAATATATATACTGTATTTTATTTAACTGGGGTGTGATTGGGTATCCTTTGCAAAGTGAATGTTCACTCCATTCACTAAGCCAAGAGAAAATTCCCTTGCAAAGTGAACAACCTATTAGCCTTTAGTAAATCAATCCCTTTGTGTCTATGCTTTTACTCTTCCCTACTGCACTTTTATGTCACTGAGAGGTACACACTTGACAGCTGTTGAAACAGTGTATTGTGGTGATCATAAGTGGCTGAATTCCACCTCTGACTGGGCTACTTAGCACTATCCTATGAAAGTGATATCTTTCTTTTTAGGTCAAAAACTCATGGAGAATTTTTCTACTTTATTGGAAAATCTACAATCAAAAATCTACAAATCCACTGACTGTTTTGAACTAAAAAAAATAATTTGAAAACATTAAAAACGTTGCTCTAATATTACACTACATTTATAACTGTTTTGTTACTCATTTTGGCTATTTTTGACCACAATGAAACCAGTTTCAGTACATTTTTCTATTACAGCATTTATCGGTATTAGTTGTTCAAGTTCTATATTAGTGGTTCCACATCTGTTATGTACAGTGCCCTGAAAAAGTATACATAATTTTCCACATTTTGTCATGTTACAACTAAAAACATAAACGTTTGGATTTTATGGGATAGACCAACACAAAGTGGCACATACAGTTGTGCTCATAAGTTTACATACCCTGACAGAATTTATGATTTCTTGGCCATTTTTCAAAGAATATGAATGTTAACACAAAAACTTTTCTTTCACTCATGGTTAGTGTTTGACTGAAGCCGTTTATTATCAAACTGTGTTTACTCTTTTTAAATCATAATGACAACAGAAACTACCCAAATGACCCTGATCAAAAGTTTACATCCCCCAGTTCTTAATACCTTATATTGCCCCCTTTAATATCAATGGCAGCTTGAAGTATTTTGTGGTATTTGTGGATGAGGCTCTTTATCTTCTCAGATGGTGAAGCTGCACATTCCTCTTGGCAAAAAGCCTCCAGTTCCTGTAAAGTCTTGCATGAACTGCATGTTTGAGATCTCCCCAGAGTGTTTCAATGATACTGAGGTCAGGAGACTGAGATGGCCACTCCAGAACCTTCACTTTATTCTGCTGTAGCCAATGACAGGTTGACTTGGCCTTGTGCTTTGGATCAATGTCATGTTGGAATGTCCAAGTATGTCCCATGCGCAGCTTCTTGACTGATGAATGCAAATGTTCCTCCGGTATTTTTTGATAACATACTGCATTCAACTTGCCATCAATTTTGACCAAATTTCCTGTGCCATTGTAGCTCACACATTCCCAAAAAGTCAGCGATCCACCTCTGTACCTTTCATCATAGGCCTTGTTGACTCCTCTCCAAATGCAGCGTTTATGGTTGTGATCAAACAGCTAAATTTTGGTCTGATCACTACAAATGACTTTGTGCCAGAAGGATTGAGGCTTGTCTCTGTGCGGTTTGGCGTATTGTAAATGGGATACTTTGTGGCTTTTGCGTAGTAATGGCTTTCTTCTGGTGACTCGACCATACAGCCCATCTTTCTTCAAATGTCTCCTTATTGTGCGTCTTGAAACAACCACACCACATGTTTTCAGAGAGTCCTGTATTTCCCTTGATGTCATTTGTGGGTTTTTCTTTGCATCCTGAATAATTTTCCTGGCAGTTGTGGCTGAGATTTTAGTTGGTCTACCTGACCGTGGTATGGTTTCTACAGAACCCCTAATTTTCCACTTCTTGATTAAAGTTTGAACACTGCTGATTGACATTCTCAATTCCTTGGATATCTTATTATATCCAAAAAATAAGGCTGCGCTAAAACTTATACATTACAGTATTAACAATGTGACGTGTTAAATTCTAGTGTTAAACAATGTATACTATCAAGAAAAATTGTGTATAAAAACATCAAACTTGAAGTACATAAAAAGTCCAAAGAGAGGGAAGAACGAAGGTATGGAGTAAGTCCCTTGAAGTGACTCTTTACAAACACCCTTCAGATGTATAGCAGGTGCACCCAAAGAGGAAGTTCTATCCACCACCTATTTCAATGAGGCTTACCAGCTGCCAAGATCTCTTTTTAAGGAGATCGTACAGGCATGAAGAAAAAACGATCGTTCCTGGTCTCCCCGATGGGTTCTGCTGGCGTCTCCACCTCTTATATCTCTTTCTTACAACGTCTCACATTCCACCGAATTTTTAGATAAGACAAGAAAGAAAGGCTCCCATAGCGTAATTCCGCATAAAAATTTATTACGAACGAAATAAAAGTAAAACAAACTCACAAATTCCAGTTGAGTACAAGCGTAAGTACAATCACGAGCCGGCCGGCTCTCTCTTATTAACACTGCCCGTCCTTCCTGGTCAACGGGGAATGGCGGGAACGTCAGCACGCCGCTCACCCTACGTCGTTTCGTCAAAAGTGACTTCTTCCTGGGATACGGGCGGCGCGCTGACCCACCGCCTAAATACTCACTAGCTACAGAACGTAACCGCCCACTTCCGAGCTCCTGGCTACAGCTCCTAATCAGCCATTTTAGAAATGGGCAAAATTGATCGTTCGCCCTGATCATTAAAAGAAACTAAATGAACTAAAATACACGAACGCTATAAGGAATCGGACACAAACCGTTTCACAAATAGGTTCATACTCATTTGATCTTTTTTGTGAATTAAAAAAATCTTAAAAATAAACTAAACTAAAGAACACTCTAGAGAATCAGAACTAACCTGTTCTCTGAATGGGATCATATCTGATGGTATAATCCGGTCGCATACCTACCCATTAGGAGAGCACGATCGGACAAGGTCAACCCCCCTTACCCGAACGCACAGTTCTAGTAACTGCACCCAGAACATTGGAGGGCCCACCATCATTCCACGACCTTACTCTTCCACATGGGCAAAGGACACTGTCAGATCATCAGACCATCAGGCCATTTCTTAAGTCTAAAAATTTCATAAAACTCTATAAAGAAGGAAAGGAACATTCTCATATACAGGACATTATTCCAATTAGGCCTTATATAGCATAGGCCATTGGGAAAAACCTCAAATAAGCTACATAAATCGCAAATAACAAAAACATCCCCAAGTGAGCTTAGTTAACCCAAACCCACATGGGGGGACTACTATCCCATACTTTATTATGGGTCGCCCACCAATTATGGTAGACCTCTTAAGAAAGGGTGGTCAAACATTAATATTATTTCATATCACCTAATATCTAACATTTTAATCGATGCTAGGCCCTAATGGATCGGGGGTTCCATGATGTCTCAATATGTAGATGAGAGAGACCATAGAGCCCTCCTCACCACCCACCTAAAAAGATGAATGGAACCCGTTCCCAGGGTGACCTAAAACATTATAAAGGGTGGCCAGAACCACTCTACCAAGTCTTACTGGTCAGTACTAAAGCGGGATATACCCCTCACATCACCTCAAAGGGGATGATGTCGGATAGATGGAAATAATCCCGCAAGGTCAATAATTAATTGCTATACTTCAGAATGGGCACCCCCAGTGATTTGTCAAAAAGGTGGATAATTCCAAAATTCTCTAATCTTATCAGGACCAAAAATACGGAACAAGCCCAGGAATTCGGAAGTGGTTCACATTAAAGGGGTCTAGCCATTATCTATGAAGGCGTTCACGTCAACATCCACATTGAGACCGTATGGAGTATAACACCGTGTTTTATGTATCCACATCATTTCTAGTCTAGACAAATCACGCACCAGGGAGCTCCCCCTCCAATGTGCACTAAACTTGTCTATACCCAGAAATAGGGTGTTTGCTGGGTTACGGCCATGATGTAAATCATAATGTTTGGATACTGAGTGAAATTTATACCCATTTTTAATGTTTGTGATATGCTCACCCAAGCGTACTTGCATAGCTCGCTTGGTTCTCCCTATATATTGGAGCCCGCAAGGGCATTGCAAAAGGTATACGACGCCCTTAGAGCTGCACGTTATAAAGGGTTCAATTTGATATTCTTTCTGAGTACTAGTAGAGACAAAAGATTCAGTTTTTCTCTTTTTACTCTTATTCAACATACAGATCTGACACCTTCGACATTGGTGGTACCCAGTTATATGTTGAAAAAAAGAAATATTCTTAGTAGGGGGATCAATTACATTAGGAGCTATCCTATGTCTCAGGGAGGGAACCCCTCTGAAGATGATCTCTGGTTTAGCTGGAAGAAAGGTACGAATGACTCTATCATTCGACAGCAAATGCCAATGTTTCCGCAGCATTTTCTTGACTAGATAGTGTTGGGTGGAAAAAGTCGTAACAAAAGGAACAATAAGCTTCTCCCTTTCCTTACCAGAACTAGCCCCCAAAAGAGCAGCTCTGTCACCCTCAGCAATCTGTTCAATAATTGCATTCATGGATTCGGCATCATACCCCTTTTCTTCCAGTCTCCCTTTCAAAATGTTAGCCTGCGACCTAAAGTCGCTAACGTCAGAGCAATTCCTCCTCATCCTTATAAACTGACCCTTAGGAATTGATCTTAGCTATGAGTTATGGTGGCAGCTCTCTATGGGTATAAAAGAGTTCCTATCAGTTTTCTTAAAATAGGAAATCGTTTTAAAACCCCCTTCAGATTTACTAATGGTCAAATCAAGAAAATGGACTCTCTCTGGACTGGCCTCTACTGAAAATCTGATGCCCCTATCGTTGTTATTGATATTAAGAAGAGGGAATATTCAATCTTAGTACCCAAACACTAACTAAATCAGAAATTGCCTTACTCAATAAAGGTTTGAAATTTGCACCACCAAAGAAACTTGATAGGTTTCAGACTTATATGGACATCCATAAATTTGTCCGTAAGGTTAATATCAAGAGGCATTTTGCAACCTTGCCGACTAAACAGTATGTAGTGACATCCCAGGAGGTATTACATTCGGGACTTTCAAACGCCTCGACGTTTAATCCCCCAGGGACGATGGCACCCTCACTAAAAGTCTTTAGGGACGTATTATTAAAGGATTTAGAACAAGTTAAGATTGTCAACCATAAGATGGATAAGAGTACGGAAGAAGGTCTAGACTCGCTCTGTAATAATAAAAATCTAGTCATCCGCCCTGCGGATAAGGGGGGGGCATAGTAGTCCTGGACCGGCTAGATCACATCAAAGAAATGCATAATATAGTTGATGACGGTGATACGTATATCATATTGCCAGGTAACCCCGTAGTCCAATATAAAAAGACTTTGCAGTCCCTGGTCGATAAGGGATTTCAACTTGGGATATTGAATGAGAAGGAGAAAGTATACCTTGTCCCTAAGGCACCACGGACTCCGGTGCTCTATTACCTGCCAAAAATCCACAAGAACCTTATTTCCCCCCCGGGACGTCCTATAGTGAGTGGTATAGACTCTGTTACGTCCCGGGTGGGGAAATATATCGATTTCTTTCTCCAGCCCTTGGTCCAGAAAACGCCCTCTTATTTGAAGGACACAAGACAGGTGATCAATTTACTCTCAGGGTTGAGATCGAATGAATGCACGTTATTGGTGACAGCCGATGTCACCTCGCTTTATACGATCATTCCACATGAATTAGGGGTCGCGGCTGCGACACACTATTTGAATACCATGTCAACTGTGTCAACACCGCAACAACAGTACATCATTGAGTTACTTGAGTTTGCGGCAAGCCATAACTATTTTTGGTTCGAGCAAAAGCACTTTAAACAGATTCGGGGAGTGGCAATGGGGGCGAACTACGCCCCTAGCCTAGTGAATCTCTTTATGGCTAAGTGGGAGGAGGACGTCATCTATAAAGACCGAAGCCCGCACCTGGTGTTTTGGGCGAGGTATATAGATGACGTCCTCCTCCTGTGGGAGGGGACTAGACCCCAATTGGAAGACTTTTTTCTTAATATCAATAACAACGATAGGGGCATCAGATTTTCAGTAGAGGCCAGTCCAGAGAGAGTCCATTTTCTTGATTTGACCATTAGTAAATCTGAAGGGGGTTTTAAAACGATTTCCTATTTTAAGAAAACTGATAGGAACTCTTTTATACCCATAGAGAGCTGCCACCATAACTCATGGCTAAGATAAATTCCTAAGGGTCAGTTTATAAGGATGAGGAGGAATTGCTCTGACGTTAGCGACTTTAGGTCGCAGGCTAACATTTTGAAAGGGAGACTGGAAGAAAAGGGGTATGATGCCGAATCCATGAATGCAATTATTGAACAGATTGCTGAGGGTGACAGAGCTGCTCTTTTGGGGGCTAGTTCTGGTAAGGAAAGGGAGAAGCTTATTGTCCCTTTTGTTACGACTTTTTCCACCCAACACTATCTAGTCAAGGAAATGCTGCGGAAACATTGGCATTTGCTGTCGAATGATAGAGTCATTCGTACCTTTCTTCCAGCTAAACCAGAGATCATCTTCAGAGGGGTTCCCTCCCTGAGACATAGGATAGCTCCTAATGTAATTGATCCCCCTACTAAGAATATTTCTTTTTTTCAACATATAACTGGGTACCACCAATGTCGAAGGTGTCAGATCTGTATGTTGAATAAGAGTAAAAAGAGAAAAACTGAATCTTTTGTCTCTACTAGTACTCAGAAAGAATATCAAATTGAACCCTTTATAACGTGCAGCTCTAAGGGCGTCGTATACCTTTTGCAATGCCCTTGCGGGCTCCAATATATAGGGAGAACCAAGCGAGCTATGCAAGTACGCTTGGGTGAGCAGATCACAAACATTAAAAATGGGTATAAATTTCACTCAGTATCCAAACATTATGATTTACATCATGGCCGTAACCCAGCAAACACCCTATTTCTGGGTATAGACAAGTTTAGTGCACATTGGAGGGGGAGCTCCCTGGTGCGTGATTTGTCTAGACTAGAAATGATGTGGATACATAAAACACGGTGTTATACTCCATACGGTCTCAATGTGGATGTTGACGTGAACGCCTTCATAGATAATGGCTAGACCCCTTTAATGTGAACCACTTCCGAATTCCTGGGCTTGTTCCGTATTTTTGGTCCTGATAAGATTAGAGAATTTTGGAATTATCCACCTTTTTGACAAATCACTGGGGGTGCCCATTCTGAAGTATAGCAATTAATTATTGACCTTGCGGGATTATTTCCATCTATCCGACATCATCCCCTTTGAGGTGATGTGAGGGGTATATCCCGCTTTAGTACTGACCAGTAAGACTTGGTAGAGTGGTTCTGGCCACCCTTTATAATGTTTTAGGTCACCCTGGGAACGGGTTCCATTCATCTTTTTAGGTGGGTGGTGAGGAGGGCTCTATGGTCTCTCTCATCTACATATTGAGACATCATGGAACCCCCGATCCATTAGGGCCTAGCATCGATTAAAATGTTAGATATTAGGTGATATGAAATAATATTAATGTTTGACCACCCTTTCTTAAGAGGTCTACCATAATTGGTGGGCGACCCATAATAAAGTATGGGATAGTAGTCCCCCCATGTGGGTTTGGGTTAACTAAGCTCACTTGGGGATGTTTTTGTTATTTGCGATTTATGTAGCTTATTTGAGGTTTTTCCCAATGGCCTATGCTATATAAGGCCTAATTGGAATAATGTCCTGTATATGAGAATGTTCCTTTCCTTCTTTATAGAGTTTTATGAAATTTTTAGACTTAAGAAATGGCCTGATGGTCTGATGATCTGACAGTGTCCTTTGCCCATGTGGAAGAGTAAGGTCGTGGAATGATGGTGGGCCCTCCAATGTTCTGGGTGCAGTTACTAGAACTGTGCGTTCGGGTAAGGGGGGTTGACCTTGTCCGATCGTGCTCTCCTAATGGGTAGGTATGCGACCGGATTATACCATCAGATATGATCCCATTTAGAGAACAGGTTAGTTCTGATTCTCTAGAGTGTTCTTTAGTTTAGTTTATTTTTAAGATTTTTTAATTCACAAAAAAGATCAAATGAGTATGAACCTATTTGTGAAATGGTTTGTGTCCGATTCCTTATAGCGTTCGTGTATTTTAGTTCATTTAATTTCTTTTAATGATCAGGGCGAACGATCAATTTTGCCCATTTCTAAAATGGCTGATTAGGAGCTGTAGCCAGGAGCTCGGAAGTGGGCGGTTACGTTCTGTAGCTAGTGAGTATTTAGGCGGTGGGTCAGCGCGCCGCCCGTACCCCAGGAAGAAGTCACTTTTGACGAAACGACGTAGGGTGAGCGGCGTGCTGACGTTACCGACATTCCCCGTTGACCAGGAAGGACGGGCAGTGTTAATAAGAGAGAGCCGGCCGGCTCGTGATTGTACTTACGCTTGTACTCAACTGGAATTTGTGAGTTTGTTTTACTTTTATTTCGTTCGTAATAAATTTTTATGCGGAATTACGCTATGGGAGCCTTTCTTTCTTGTCTTATCTAAAAATTCGGTGGAATGTGAGACGTTGTAAGAAAGAGATATAAGAGGTGGAGACGCCAGCAGAACCCATCGGGGAGACCAGGAACGATAGTTTTTTCTTCATGCCTGTACGATCTCCTTAAAAAGAGATCTTGGCAGCTGGTAAGCCTCATTGAAATAGGTGGTGGATAGAACTTCCTCTTTGGGCGCACCTGCTATACATCTGAAGGGTGTTTGTAAAGAGTCACTTCAAGGGACTTACTCCATACCTTCGTTCTTCCCTCTCTTTGGACTTTTTATGTACTTCAAGTTTGATGTTTTTATACACAATTTTTCTTGATAGTATACATTGTTTAACACTAGAATTTAACACGTCACATTGTTAATACTGTAATGTATAAGTTTTAGCGCAGCCTTATTTTTTGGGTTTGTGTCTAGTGTGGGTATCTCACATTGGGTTGCAGCAGGAATTTATACTGTTATTATTTACATTATCACTTTTAGATTTTGCTTTCACCGGCTCAGGCCTTGGTTTGATTAATTGAGTTATCGTTTGGACAGCGCTGTTTTCCAAAAAGATATCTTATTATATCCCTTTCCTGTTTTATACAGTTCAACTACCTTTTCCTGCAGATCCTTTGAGAATTCTTTTGCTTTCCCCATGACTCAGAATCCAGAAACATCAGTGCAGCAGTGAATGAAAGATGCAAGGGTCTGTCAGGAGTCCAGAAACTCATTGGCTTTTTATACACACTCACTAATTACTAGCAAACAGATCACAGATGAGGATGGTTACCTTTAATAGCCATTCAAACACCTTTGTATCAACTTGTGTGCATGTTATCAGGCCAGAATCACCAGGGTATGTAAACTTTTGATCAGGGTCATTTGGGTAGTTTCTATTGTCATTATGATTGAAAAAGAGTAAACACAGTTGATTGATAATAAATGGCTTCAGCCAAACACTAACCATGAGTGAAAGAAACGTTTTTGTGTTATCATTCATATTCTCTAAAAATGGCCAAGAAATCATAAATTCTGCCAGGGTATGTAAACTTATGAACACAACTGTAATTATGAAGTGGAAGGAAAATGATAAATGGTTTTCAATTTTTTTTACAAATAAATATGTGAAAAGGGTGGCATGCATTTCTATTCAGCCCCCTCAAAACTTTGTAAAACCATCTTTTGCTGCAATTACAGTTACAAGTCTTTTTGGGTATGTCTCTGCCAGCTTTGCACATCTAAAAATTTACATGTTTGCCCATTCTTCTTTGCAAAATAGCTCAAGCTTTGTCAGATTGGATGGAGAGCGTCTTGCCACAGATTCCCAATTGGATTTAGGTCTGGACTTTGACTGGTCCTTTCTAACACAGGAATATGCTTTGATCTAAACTATGCTTTTGTATGTTTAGGGTTGTTGTCCTGCTGGAAGGTGAACTTCTGCCTCAGTCTCAAGTCTTTTGCAGACTCTAATGCCCTTTACACATGGTTGGACATTCTGATGACAAAAACAATCAGATTTTTTCTGACGGATTTTGGCCCAAACTTGTTTTGCATTAATACAGTTGTACAAAGTTGTCAGAAGATCCGATCCTTCAGAACGAGGTGACGTAAACCACGTACGACGGGACTATAAAGAGGGCAGTAGCCAAAAGCTTTCGTCTCCTAATTTATTCTGAGCATGCGTGGCACTTTGTCCATCGAAATTTAAATGATCAGATTTTGTTGTCGGAAAATTTTAGATCCAGCTCTCAAACTTTGTGTATCGGAAATTCCAACGGAAAAAGTCAGATAGAGCCCACACATGATCAGATTTTCCGACAGCACGATCCGATCGCACATTTTCCGTCGGTTAGCCAGATGTGTGTACAGGGCATTACAGGTTTTCTTCTAAGATTGCCCTGTATTTGGTTTCTTCAATGTTCGCCTCAACTCTGACCAGCTTCCCTGTCCCTGCTGAAGAAAAGCACCCCCACAACATGATGCTGCCACCACCATGTTTCACGGTGGGGATGCTGTGTTCAGGGGGATGTGCAGTGTTAGTTTTCCTCCACACATGGCGTTTTGCTTTTAGACCAAAAAGCTTTTTACCTATTTTGATACATTACAGCCTTTAGTTCAATGTTTTTTAATCTGAATTATATGTGATGGATCAGAACACAATAGTCTAAGTTGGTAAAGTAAAATTAGAAAAATGTATACATAAAACTATTTTTCAGAAATAAAAAAACTGATAATTGCCATGTCCGTATGTATCCACCCCCTTTGTTATGAAGCCCATAAAAAACTCTGGTGCAACCAATTACTTTCAGAAGTTACATGATTAGTGAAATGATGTCCACCTGTGTGCAATCCAAGTGTCACATGATCTGTTATTACATACATACACCTTTTTGAAAGGCCCCAGAGGCTGCAACACCTAAGCAAGAGGCACCACTAACCAAACACTGCCATGAAGACCAAGCAACTCTCCAAACAAGTAAGGGACAACGTTGTTGAGAAGTACAAGTCAGGGTTAGGTTATAAAAAAATATCCAAATCTTTGATGATCCCTAGGAGCACCATCAAATCTATCTTAACCAAATGGAAAGAACATGGCACAACAGCAAACCTGCCAAGAGACGGCTGCACACCAAAACTCATGGACTGTGCAAGGAGGGCATTAATCAGAGACCTAAGGTAACCCTGAAGGAGCTGCAGAGTTCCACAACAGAGACTGGAGTATCTGTACATAGGATGACAATAAGCCGTAGGCTCCATAAGGTTGAGCTTTATGGCAGAGTGGCCAGAAGAAAGCCATTACTTTCAGCAAAAAACAAAATGGTACATTTTGAGTTTGCGAAAAGGCATGTGGGAGACTCCAAAAATGTATGGAGGAAGGTGCTCTGGTCTGATGAGACTAAAATTTAACTTTTTGACCATCAAAGAAAGCACTATGCCTGGCGCAAACACAACACCCAAAGAACATCATCCCCACAGTGAAACATGTTGGTGGCAGCATCATGCTGTGGGATGTTTTTCGGCAGTCGGGACTGGGAAACTGGTCAGAGTTGAGGGAAAGATAGATGGTGCTAAATACAGGGATATTCTTGAGCAAAAACTGTACCACTCTGTGTGTGATTTGAGGCTAGGATGGAGGTTCACCTTCCAGCAGGACAATGACCCCAAACACACTGCTAAAGCAACACTTGAGTGGTTTTAGGGGAAACATGTAAATGTGTTAGAATGGCCTAGTAAAAGCCCAGACCTCAATCCAATAGAACATCTGTGGTCAGACTTAAAGATTGCTGTTCACAAGCGCAAACCCTCCATCTTGAAGGAGTGGAGCAGTTTTGCAAGGAGGAATGTGCAAAAATCCCAGTGGTAAGATGTGGCAAGCTCATAGAGACTTATCTAAAGCGACTGGGCGCTGTGATAGCCGCAAAATGTGGTTCTACAAAGTATTGACTTTAGGGGGGTGAATAATTGTGCACATTGACCTTTTCTGTTATTTTGTCCTATTTGTTGTTTGCTTCACAATAAAAAAAAAATCTTCAAAGTTGTGGGCATACTCTGTAAATGATGCAAATCCTCAAACAATCCATGTTAATTCCAGGTTGTGAGGCATCAAAACACGAAAAATGGCAAGGGGGTGAATCATTTTGCAAGGCACTGTAGTCCTGTGGACAGATTCTACCATCTGAGCTGTGGATCTCTGCAGCTCCTTCAGAGTTATCATGGGCCTCTTGGCTGCTTCTCTGATTAATATTCTCCTTGCCCGGCCTGTCAGTTTAGGTGGATGGCCATGTCTTGGTGGGTTTGCAGTTGTGCCATACTCTTTCCATTTTTTCAGATGATGGATTGAACAGTGCTCCATGAGATGTTCAAAGATTGGGATATTTTGTTATAGCTGTTATAGCCTAACCCGTCTTTAAACTTCTCTACAACTTTATCCTTGACCTGTCTGGTGTGTTCCTTGGCCTTCATGATGCTGTTTTTGTTCACTAAGGTTCTCTAATAAGGTGAAAACTAGATTTTAGTTAGGGGTATCAGAGTAAAGGGGGCTGAATGCAAATGCACGCCACACTTTTCAGATATTTATTTGTAAATAATGTTAAAAACCATTAATCGTTTTCCTTCCACTTCACAAAATCCCAATAAAATACATTTACGTTTTTGGTTGTAACTAGGGATGAGCTTCGTGTTCGAGTCGAACATACGTTCGACTTGAACATCGGCTGTTCGTCCGTTCAGCGAAGTCCGAACATTTTGGTCCGTTCGCGCCAAATTCGTGTGGCACTCACGGCCCACAATACACTGCGATGGCGCAGTGCATTGCTGGCTCATGATTGGCCAAGCATGCACTGTGACCCCGCATGCTTGGCCAATCGCAGCGCCAGCAGCGAGGAGAGCCATGATTGGCCACAGGCAGGATGCCTGTGGCCAATCATAGCTCAGGCTGTGTAGTGCACGCCCCACACTAGATAAGGCCACCAGCGCGGCGGCCTTGTGTAGTGTGTTGGCGTCTGAAGCAGTGGGTGTTCTGTGTACCTTCAACACAGTACACAACGATCGTTTTCGGCCGATTTTCGATCTTGCTGTTGTGTAGTGGTTGTTGTCTGCGTGCCCTGACCGCAGTATACACCGCTATATTCACCTCACCTATATAGCTAGTGATCTATCTTTTATAATAGAGCTTGCAGTCAGTAGTGTTAGGAGCTAGTGCGTGCTGTCTGCGTGCTCTGTACCCAGTACATACCGCTATATCCACCTACATAGCTCTTCTCTATTTGAGACCACTTGCCATCTGCAGGAGTTATTGGAAGTTGTGTGTGCCTCCAGCACAGTACAGTATACATCTGTATATACCCCTTTATCTCTGGTGTTCTATAATAAAGGCATCTGCAGGAGTTAGTGGGTGTTGTGTGCCTCTAGCACAATATACACTACCCAACTGCTTTTTTACCCAACTCCCTTCAGGCCATTACCATGTCTGGAAGGCCAGCAAGGAGAGGCAGACAGGCGCGAGCCGATAAAAGAGGGCAAGCAGGCTCTGTGTCTAGAGACAACAGTGCTGGTCGTGGACGCGGTGCATTGTCATCAGCACGTGGCCATGGGACACGCTTGTCCTTCTTTTCGGCAGCTGGACATGTTGAGCCGCAACATGCCAACGACTTGGTAGAGTGGATGACCAAGCCCTCTTCATCCTCCTCATCCTCTCTCACCCAGTCTCAGGGTACTAGCAAAGCAGCTGCCAACGCATTGTCTTCCCTCCTCTCAATGTCATCATCAGTGACTCCTTCCCTAGACCCACCACGTCCTCCTGAGGAGTCTCCTGAACTCTTTGAGCACAGTGTTGGGTACATGCTCCAGGAGGATGCCCAGTGTTTTGTGGGCTCTGATGATGACACTCAGCTAGAGGAAGGCAGTAGCGTGAGCGCAGAGAGAGGGGATGCTCAAGAAGGACAGCAATCTGGCAGTCATGTTCCACAAGCTGCAGCATACTGCCAGGTTTGCTACAGCGATGAAGAGGGAGGGGATGATGAGGGCACTGACTCCATGTGGGTGCCTGGAAGGAGAGAGGAGGAGGAGGCACATGTCCAACGAGGCAGGATGCCCTCCGGGGGCCAGCTTAGGGGCAGCACACCGACTGAATCACACCGCAGAGCTCCGCCTGTGCAGGGCGCTGCCTCTGCGCGTTATTCTAAAAGTTCTTTGGTGTGGGCCTTTTTTGAGACGAGTGCATCAGATCGCACCGCTGCTATTTGCAACATGTCTCAAGCGTATCTCGCATGGCCAAAACATCAGCCGCTTGGGCACCACATGCTTGACCAGACATATGTTGACCTGCCATGCAGCTCGTTGGCAAGCGTACCTCAAAGACCCACACCAAAGAACAAAGCGGACCTCTCCTTGCTCCTCATCAGCTGGCATCTCCAACCCCACTAGACCTTCAGTCCTCTCTGAAACCTGCTCTGAGAGGAATGAAGGTGTAGAATTAGGTGTGTCACAGCCAAGTGCTTCCGGGAACTCTGCTAGCGGTACACCCACGTCCGATTATAGCAGGCAAATGTCCCTGCCCCAGCTGCTGGACCGGCGAAAGAAGTACCCCAGCCATCCACATGCCCAGCGGTTGAATGCTAGCTTGGCTAAATTGCTAGCACTTCAACTGCTGCCTTTTCAGTTGGTAGACTCGGCCCCCTTCAGTGAGTTTGTACAATGTGCGGTTCCTCAGTGGCAGGTCCCCAAACGCCACTTTTTCTCATGGAAGGCGATTCCGGCTCTCTACCGGCATGTGGAAGGCAATGTCCTTGCCTCGCTGGACAGGGCGGTCAGCGGTAAGGTCCAGCAGGGCATGGACAGGGACGTTACCTGTCTCTCACGGCCCATTGGGTCACTCTTCTGGCAGCTGGGAAGGATGCAGGACAAGGTGCAGTAGTGTTGGAGGTTGTTCCGCCACCACGCCTCCAAAATGCTACTATTGGTTGTGACACACCTCTCTCCTCCACCCCCTCCTCTTCTTCTTCCTCCATGGCCTCTTCCAGTGCTCTGTCCTCAGAACCAGCGGTGCTTCGTAGGCGTTCCAGGGGCTACGCAAGTACGCAGGCAAAACGATGCCATGCCGTGCTTGCGCTGGTTTGTTTGGGGGACAGGAGCCACACTGGGTCGGATGTTTTGTCAGCTCTGCAGGGGCAGGCCAAGAGGTGGTTGACGCCACGCCAGCTTAAGCCAGGAATGGTGGTTTGTGACAATGGCACCAACCTCCTCTCCGCCCTCCGACAGGGACAACTGACCCATGTGCCCTGTGTAGCTCACGTCCTTAACCTGGTGGTGCAGCGGTTCTTGGGCAGGTACCCCGGCTTACAGGATGTCCTGAAGCAGGCCAGGAAAGTCTGTGTGCATTTCCACCGATCATTTAATGCCTGTGCTCGGCTGGCTGAGCTCCAAAAGGAGTTGAACCTGCCCAAGAACCGCCTTATATGTGACATGCCCACCAGATGGAACTCAACGTTGGCCATGCTGCAGCGGCTGCACACGCAGCAGAGGGCCATCAATGAGTACCTGTGCGACTACGGCACCAGGATAGGGTCAGGGGAGCTCGGTTTTTTCTCACCACGCCAGTGGGGCATGATCAGGGATGCATGCACTGTCCTGTCACCGTTTGAGGAGGCCACAAGGATGGTGAGCAGTGACAGTGCATGCATCAGTGACACTGTACCTCTTGTCCACCTCTTGGAGCATACGCTGCGTGGAATAATGGACAGGGCACTTGAGGCAGAACAGAGGCAGGAAGAGGAGGACTTCCTTGCCTCTCAAGGCCCCCTTTATCCAGACAGTGTTCCTGCTGTGCCACCCATCACACAGGAAGAGGATGAGGAGGAGGAAGAGGAGGAGGAGGATGATTGTGTCAGCATGGAGGTGGAGGCTGGCACTCAGCATCAGCAGCAGCAGCAGCAGTCTTGTAGGGATGATTTACAGTCCCAAGAAACACGTGGACTTGTACATGGCTGGGAGGAGGTAGCTGCGGATCATGTTGTCCTTAGTGACCCAGAGGACCTGGCCTGCATCCAGCGTTCTTTCGGAACGCACCTTCAGTGCTGCTGGTGGCTTTGTTACCGATCACAGGGTGCGCCTGTCCACCGAATCAGTTGATCGACTGACCTTCATCAAGATGAATCAGTCTTGGATCACCCACAGCTACCAAGCACCTGAAGCTGATGTAACAGAATAATTTTTTTTTTAAATATCACATCCCTTCAAGACTGCCTATGCTGATGCTGAGTGACTGTCCTGTTATGTTGATTGTCTATCCTCTTCCTCCTCCGCTGATATGTTGGAAGAACATTTCTGGTTCTGGTTGATGCCATCAGCACAATTTTTCTGCCCCTGTTTAACAGGGGCGTTTAAGTACAATTTATGATGCAATGCTTTACAGCAGGGCTAATTCCTGCAATCAAACAAGAGTATATGGGAGAGGTTGCAGTGTGGTGGCACTAGCACCAGTGCCTAAGGCCCAATTTTTCTGCCCCTGTATAACAGGGGCGTTTAATTACAATTTTTGATGCAATGCTTTGCAGCAGGGCTAATTCCTGCAATAAAACTAGAGTATATGGAAGAGGTTGCAGTGTGGTGGCACCAGCACCAGTGCCTAAGGCCCAATTTTTCTACCCCTGTTTAACAGGGGCGTTTAATTACAATTTTTGATGCAATGCTTTGCAGCAGGGCTAATTCCTGCAATAAAACTAGAGTATATGGAAGAGGTTGCAGTGTGGTGGCACCAGCACCAGTGCCTAAGGCCCAATTTTTATGCCCCTGTTTAACAGGGGTGTTTAATTACAATTTTTGATGCAATGCTTTGCAGCAGGGCTAATTCCTGCAATAAAACTAGAGTATATGGGAGAGGTTGCAGTGTGGTGGCACCAGCACCAGTGCCTAAGGCCCAATTTTTCTGCCCCTGTTTAACAGGGGCGTTTAAGTACAATTTTTGATGCAATGCTTTGCAGCAGGGCTAATTCCTGCAATAAAACTAGAGTATATGGGAGAGGTTGCAGTGTGGTGGCACCAGCAGCAGTGCCTAAGGCCAAATTTTTCTGCCCCTCTTTAACAGGAACATGTAATTACAATTCTTGATATAATATTTCACAGGAGGGCCCCTTCCTGTGCCCATCCAGAGTAACGGTGAGGACTTATAGTGTTGTGGCACCAGCACCACAACCACCAAAGGTCAATTTTTCTACCACTGTTCAACAATGGCATGTAATTACAATTCTTGATATAATCGTTCACAGCAGGGCGCTCCAGCGCCCACCAAGAGTCACTTTGAGGGCTTACAATGTTGTGGCAAAACCAACACCTTGTTCCGCCATTTCTGCAGAGCATATAGGGCAGGCCCCTACTTTCAAACATCCAATTTACAAACATCTCCTACTTGCAAACGGAAGGAGACAACAGCAAGTGAGATGAAAAAAGATGGACGACAAAACAAATTATACAGGGGTGATAACCCTTCCCTATGTTTTCCAAAAAGCTTAAAAATAGTTTTTTTGAAGCTACACTTTAAAAATGTACCAGTTGAAAATTACAAACAGATTCAACTTTACACAACAAACCTACACAGTCCCTGTCTTGTTTGCACCGCCTGTATACTGCTGTTCTGAGTATATAGGGCCTGGGGGCCACACGCATTTCCTTTTTTTAATATGGGTACAGGGTTCCCCTTAATATGCGTACAAGACCCAAATAGGCTGGTAATGGGCAGGGAGGGCTACCCATGCCATTTTTCTCAATGATTTTCAACCATATTGCAGGAACCAGATATAACATTAAAACTGCAAGCAGTTTTAACCACTACAATACAGGGCACTTTCACCCCCTTCCTTCCCAACCCAATTTTCAGCTTTCAGCGCTCTAGCGCTTTCAGTGACAATTGCGCGGTCATGCTACACTGTACCCAAATGAAATTGTTATCATTTTGTTCGCACAAATAGAGCTTTATTTTGGTGTTATTTATTCACGACTCCGTTTTTTTTTTTTTGCGATATAAGCGCAAAAATAGCGGAAATTTGGAAAAAAAACTATATTTTCTTTTTTCTATTTGAAAAGAAATCCAATAAAATCAAATTTTGTCATAAATTTAAGCCAAAATGTATTCTGCTACATGTTTTTGGTAAAAAAAATTCCGTTAAGTGTATAATAATTGGTTTGTGTGATCACGGACATATGCACGCAAATGATCATGTACATATGTGTGCAGGTGATCACGTACATATGTGTGCAGATAATCATTGGGACATGTGATTTTAGTGGGACATATGTGGGGGACATGTTTTTATTATTAGGGACATGTGTTTTTATTATTTGGGGACATGTATGTTTTGGGGACATGTGTGTTTTGGGGACATATGTGGGGACTGTGTTTGTACTGTGTGGTGTGTTGTGTGTTTACACTACACTGATGATCAGTGAGTAAAAAGCTGTAAAAAACAGCCCATACTCACTGATCATCAGCCGGCTGCAGCGTTCTGCTCTCCTCTCCTCAGCGGTGACTTCCGTGTGAGGAGAGGAGAGCCGATTGCCTAGCAACCGGCTGTTTGTTTACATCACATGACGGCCGTGATTGGACACGGCCGTCATGTGATCAGGGGGGCCAATCACAGAGCCCTCCTGCCGATCTGAGATGTGCCGTGTCCGGGTGACACGAGCACATCGGGATCGCGCCGCTGTGCGGGCGCGCGCGATCCCGCTACTCCTGAAGGATGTTCCTGAACGTCCTATCAGGAGTAGACGGCTCCCACCCGGCCGTATATATGCATTGGCCGGGTGGGAAGTGGTTAAATGGTGTTATTTCCGTTTAATGTAATTTTGTGCAGGGACTGTTCTAAACACGGGAAACACGTGGCACTTCACAGGCATACTACAGACACCCCCCAGGCACCATATTTAAAGGAATATTTCACTTTTTTTTCACTTTAATCGTCATTAAAATCAGTGCTCACGCCAAAACGGCCATTTTTAAAAACATTTTAGGCATTGACCCATGTCCCCTGGGGCAGGAGCCAGGTCCCCAAACCCTTTTTAGGACAGTATCTTGCATATTAGCCGTTAAAATTAGCACTTTTAATTTCGAACGTTCGAGTCCCATAGACTTCAATGGGGTTCTAAAGTTCGTTCGAATTTGGGGTCCTTTCGAAAGTTCTGGTGCGAACCGAACCGGGGGGGGGGGGGTTCGGCTCATCCCTAGTTGTAACATAACAAAATGTGGAAAATGTCAAGGGGTATGACTACTTTTTCAAGGCACTGTACTACAGAGAATGCAATAAACCACAGAATGGAATGCATGGGGAATATTAGCAAAAAAAGAAAAGGGACATAGAAAGAAAACATTACTTACAGTCTCTGAGATACGTTTTTGTGTTGTTTGGCTTGTGTATTGGATTATAACCTAGTCAATTCAGATATACCAAACGTGCTGAGGCTTTGAAATCCCTTTTGTGAAATTAAGTGTCTGCTGTTGGAAAACTTTTCTGTGATGATGCCGATCCTCAGTAGGGTGGAAATGGAAGTCAGCATGTGCGCCACTCCTCATCCCAACACCCTCTAGAATGTGCCATGCTGTTCAAGGCTGTTCATCATTTCAAGGCAGTGGAACCATGAAGTTGTTGAATAATAAATAAGAGGGCAATACAAATTAATAAAAGAAAAGCCAGGAGGAGAGCCTAGTCACATGACCTATCAAAACCATGTGACCAGCTGTCCTCCAAAATGTTGAGATAAACAGAGAGGAATCCACCTACACTGCAGACTGAATTTAATAATTGGGCTGTAAATGCATCTGGGACATAAAGGCAACTGTATGGTGTAACCCTGCAGAGCACACAGGATGGCTATATCTCCTCTCCATAATAAATGAGCCTCTAAATCAGTGGTCTTCAAACTGCGGCTCAGGAGCCAGATGTGGCCTTTTGCTTGCCTTTATCAGGCCCCTATTCCTTCCACTGATACAAGGTATTATTACTTCTACACCAACAATGGGGCATAATTCTTGTCACTTATAGCAACAATAGGACACTATTCCTACCACACTCCCCAACAATAGGGCACTATTCTTCCCACTGACACCAACTGCAGGGCCATATTCCTCCTAATGACACCAATGATGTGGCAACATTTCTTCCCCTAATACCAATGAGTTAATATTCCTCCCACTAATACCAAAATAGGGCATTCTTTACTCTCATTGATGCCAGGAAATTTTCTACTCACACTGGCCACAGTCTGGCCCCCTCAAAGTCTGAAGGACAGTAAACTGGCCCTTTGCTCAGAGATTTTGGAGACTCCTGCTCTAAAGGTTTTTAAACAAATAAAGTTGTATTCATGATCATGCCTAAATTAATATGCTGAATTCTCTTATTCACTTCACAGTAGTGTGTTGAATTAATGGTAGAATGTCAGATGAGATATTTGTATCACAGGAATACTCACACAATCCAATCTACTGCCAAGATCAGTGACAAATCATTTGTCGGAAGGCCAATCGCCTCTAGAATAATAGCGATAGTGAGGACACCTCCGGCAGGAATTCCAGCTGCTCCCACACTTGACGCTGTTGCTGTAACACTGAGAATAATAATGGACAATTAGACACCCACCTTGACCTCTAGGTTCCATTTCAGACAGTGCTAGTTATGGGGGTTATTTTTTTTGTATCTATTGTATAATATATTAATAGGAATAAGTTGACCTGGGAGAAAGTATTCTACATAACAGAAACATTTTCTCCAGGACAGTAGAATAACTGAGAATACTCCAACAGTATAAAAAGCTATATGGGTTACATTGTGTATGTTCTGATTTCTACATATTAGTAGCCATGGCCACCAAAGCATGAACACACTATATAGCATGCGGACACCAGAGATTACCCTTCACACTAGATACCTGGGACTGGTATTCTCAGAATACTTTACATCTATGCTATTGTAGGGATCTGCTGTGCTCGACTGTCTATATTTATAAATTCCTGTAAATATGTTATGTTTGCACTTCCTGTCTCTGGGTTATTGGATGAAAAATCCCAGAAGGATGAAGTGGAGAGATACTGAGAATGTCTGAGAAGCATGCCTTGTCCATGAGAGAGTTGTTGCTGAACCCAGACCAGAATACAGGGATTACTAGGCAAGTACTCCTATGTTTAATAGTTTACTATTGTTGCCCATAGCTTCTGGGTGTATCTACACTATATTGCCAAACTATTGGGATGCCTGCCTTTACATGCACATAAACTGTAATGGCATCCCAGTCTTAGCCCTTGTACACACGGTCGGAGAATCCGTCGGAATGTGTCCTATCGGACCGTGTCGTCGGATAATCCGACTGTGTGTGGTATGCATCGGACTGATTCCGTCGGAATATCCGTCGGACCCAATTTTCCAACATGTTGGAAATATTTCCCGACCAACTGGGCTGATTGGACATACTCTGATCATGTGTAGAGAATTTTGATCGGACCAAGTGCCACGCATGCTCAGATCAAATTCCTACATCAAAGCTATTGGCTACTAGCCTGAATGTAGTCCCATCGTAACGACATTACGTCATCACGTTCTGAAAGATCGGATTTTTTCGCCAACTTTGTCAGACCGTGTGTATGCAACAGTTTCAGACAAGATCCGACGGAAAAAATCAGACGGGCAAAATCCGACGGATTTGGTTGTGGAAATCTCCGACCGTGTGTACAGGGGCTTAGTCCGTAGGGTTCAATATTGAGTTACCCCACCCTTTTCAGCTACAACAGCTTCAACTCTTCTGGGAAGGCTGTCCTCAAGGTTTAGGAGTGTGTCTATGGCGATGTTTGACCATTCTTCCAGGAGCACATTTGTGAGGTCAGGTACTGATGTTGGAAGAGAAGGCTTGGCTTGCAGGGGTGGAGGAACTTGACTGGCCTGCGCAGAATCCTGACCTCAACCCGATAGAACACTTTTGGGATGAATTAGAGAGGAGACTGCGAGCCAGGCCAGGCGTGTAAAGGCAGACGTTCTAATAGTTTTGGCAATATAGTGTATATTTGTACATATCTATAGTCTGTCTGGTGACAGACTTATCTCTGTTCTATTGTTATTATCTCACATGCAAAGTGCCAGATAGCTAGGATTGAGTTACTGTATGTATGTGGTGGTCACCTTCCTGTATTTTAGTAGGTGAACCCGCTTATTGCTATAAAGTTTATATGCAGCACCTGAATTATAGTTAATCCTGTCCCTACTGGTCTGGGATTCTCAAGCTAGTTTTAGCCCTGGGCTCAATAACCATATGCTAGAGCCAGGTTAGGCATCTGAGGGCCACTTCTGGTAGTTAAGAGGTCCAGCTGCATGACAGATTAAAAACTACTAGATGCAAAGGTGCACAGTAGATAGGCTGACTCTGAGTTCCAGTGTCACACTCTGATCTCTGCTATAAGAATCTGCATTCCAGGCTGGTTGGACAATGGTTGAAGGCTATCTCCATCACTTCTGATCCTCAGATGGACACTGGATCGTGATCATCCACCGGGGCCCCTGCAACTGTACTTTGCTTCAAGATTCATCTGAAAGTTTCTCTATTATTAACTACTGTATATGCTTGGATATATATGCACAATTCCACTGGGACTCTTGTTGGTCCCTTTGCTAATAATACCTGTATGTACAACTATTCGTTTCTTATATAAAGCTCTATTTCCATTCTGGTATGCATCTATATACTTATGGTTAATATTAAATGCTGATAAATTAATATAGATACTAAAGCGCTGATATGTATTAAACCAAAATATGTGAAAAGATATAAAAATGGGTAGCAGCTGCGACTATTCAGAATGTGTTCTGCCTTTACACTGAGGTGGTGGTGAATATTTTTAGCACATATATCCTGCAGAGAGTGTCACGGATAATGGAGTGATTTGATATTCGTGTTTTGTTAGCATTCATGAACTTTTTCATGCTTCTGGATTTTTTGCATATTTATCTATATTTATGAAATTTGTTCACTATTGTATTCACATATTGACTGGAGTTTATTATCCTTTATACATTTAAGGTTTAGCGCACTATTATTTGGTAATATTATATGCTGGTTGCAGTAGTTCCTCTGCTCTCAAGTACTTTGATTAAATTACTAAATAACTTCCAAGGAAGGGAACCCCTCTATTCATAGAGGCCCTGTCCTGGTTGGAGGCACTGCCAACTCTACTATAAAACCCACTTTTCTACTTGGTAAAGGTTTTGGGATTCTAAATTACCTATGGGTATAGCACAATAGCCCGTTTAAGAAGGGCCCTTTCTCATAACCCCCACAAAAAGGGATACACTATATTATTTATTAGAAGCATTCAACGTTGTAAGGCAAGTTCTGCTTACAGCATCTGCTCTTGTAGCATGCACTTACCCCCTGGATTCTGTACTGTGGAAGGCGATCTCTATATGATTTACCACCCTTTCAGTGAGATCCCAGGGAGTATTCTAATCTCATGAAATAATAGTTTAACAAAATGCCAGACAGCTCATCATCTAGTGAAAATGTTAAGCATTCCCTGCCACGTACACACGACCAGACTTTTCGACGGACTAGATCCGACGGTCTTCCCGACGGACTTTCGGCGGAGGTCCGACGGACTTTCTGAACGAGCGGACTTGATCACACATGACCGGCTAAGTCCGTTAGTTTTGAATGACGTAAATGGGACTAAATAAGGAAGTTCAATAGCCAGTAGCCAATAGCTGCCCTTGCGTCATATTTGGTCCGTCGGACTAGCACACAGACAAACGGTTTTCCCGATTTTTAGTCTGTTGGACTTGAGTCCATCGGACAGATTTGAAACATGTTCTATTTCTAGGTCCGTCTGATTATTTTTTTTTTTAATAAAAAGTAGTCGGACTAGCCCACACACGATCAGATTGTACAACGGACTGATCCCGTTGGACCTAGTCTGCCAGAAAGTCCGGTCATGTGTACGCAGCATTAGGCATCACAAGTGGGCCAGGGTTTCTATTAACCTTTTCCCTTTTCTTACTGCTATTTAACATGGGGAAGGGGCCCAGATGTATTAAGCTGGCCTTGCTTTTTTAGTGAAAGGTCAATTTCAATTATTTGCAAAGACCAAAGAATTGTTTTTTGTCTTTTTTCAACCTGGCTAACTATGTAACTATGTTTTAGTAAGCGTTGATCCCACGGAATTTCTACAGACTAATTTCTGTACAACGCTGATATATACCTGCTAAGTCTGTTTGCTCAGATGCTAAATAGGCTTCTAGAATGTTTTTTGATTGTGATAGATCCAGTACCCAAAGGAAATCCATGCCATCAGTTTAAGGACTTTAAAACTTGTGTAGATCGGACATGGTTTAGCATCTAATAAGGGATACCTTTCTGCCTCCATGAAGTGCTGACAAGTATAATGTATTCTGGCTACCAGTAATTACTTATAATGAGAGTATAAGAATAGGTTCATAGAAAGATGGAGCTTGTAGCATCTGTAGCACAGTTCATTATATATATATATATATATATATATATAAAATGGCTTTCACAATTTCCCTGTACTGGGAACGAGAGTAATAACATATTGTTATCTCACAGAATAGTGAAGATCTGTCCAGCGTTTAAGTCAGTGTTGTTCATCTGGGCAATGAATACAGCTGCCATACATTGAAATATGGCTGCACCATCCATGTTCACTGTTGCTCCAATAGGGAGGATGAACCTGCTAATTCTTTTGTCCACTCCATTGTTCTCTTCAATGCACTTGATCATAGTTGGGAGAGTTGCAGAGCTAAGGTCAGAAAATAAAATACTTATTAGTTATCACATGATATGCTTGTAACAAATTAACTGCGTATATTACTAAAAAACGTATATAAAAATACTGACTAGAGAGACTGGCTCACCAGAGACACAGAGAGGTGAAGATAAAGTAAGTTAGAGGGCTTCTGAAGCCATTTAAAATCTCTGGATATACAGTATATGTAAGTTAATTTGATCAGCTAAATTTAATTACTTCTTACCTTAATGCATTCAAATGTAAACCCCCCAACCTCTTATATTTACCTGAGCCTGATTTCGATCCAGCACTGAGAGCAGCTGCTCTCTCAAACCTCACTGGGCAGATTGATAGCAGCGGGCAATAAGGGAGAATTTTGGCTGCCAGGAAGAAAACTGAACTCCATAGGCTAGTATTTTTTTTTATTTTCACACAGGCATAATTATCAGGGCATAGATTTTAATTATACAGTTCCTTACAAAAGTATTCACCCCCCTTGGCTTTTTACCTATTTTGTTACATTACAGCCTTTAGTTCAATGTTTTTTTTAATCTGAATTATATGTGATGGATCAGAACACAATAGTCTAAGTTGGTGAAGTAAAATTAGAAAAATATATACATAAAACAATTTTTCAGAAATAAAAAACTGATAATGGGTATGTGCGTATGTATTCACCCCCTTTATTATGAAGCCCATAAAAAGCTCTGGTGCAACCAATTACCTTCAGAAGTCACATAATTAGTGAAATGATGTCCACCTGTGTGCAATCTAAGTGTCACATGATCTGTCATTACATATACACACCTTTTTGAAAGGCCCCAGAGGCTGCAACACCTAAGCAAGAGGCACCACTAACCAAACACTGCCATGAAGACCAAGGAACTCTCCAAACAAGTAAGGGACAATGTTGTTGAGAAGTACAAGTCAGGGTAAGATTATAAAAAAAATATCCAAAGCTTTGATGATCCCTAGGAGCACCATCAAATCTATCATAACCAAATGGAAAGAATATGGCACAACAGCAAACCTGCCAAGAGACGGCCGCACACCAAAACTCACAGACTGGGCAAGGAGGGCATTAAACAGAGAGGCAGCACAGAGACCTAAGGTAACCCTGGAGGAGCTGCAGAGTTCCACAGCAGAGACTGCAGTATCTGTACATAGGATGGCAATAAGCCATACGCTTCATAGAGTTGGGCTTTATGGCAGAGTGGCCAGAAGAAAGCCATTACTTTCATCAAAAAACAAAATGGCACATTTTGAATTTGCGAAAAGGCATGTGGGAGACTCCCAAGATGTATGGAGGAAGGTGCTTTGTTCTGATGAGACTAAAATTTAACTTTTTGGCCATCAAAGAAAGCACTTTGTCTGGCGCAAGCCCAACACATCAAATCACCCAAATAACACCATCCCCACAGTGAAACATGGTGGTGGCAGCATCATGATGTGGGGATGTTTTTCAGCAGTTGGGACTGGGAAACTGGTCAGAGTTGATGGAAACTTGGATTGTACTAAATATAGGGATATTCTTGAGCAAAACCTGTACCACTCTGTGTGTGATTTGAGGCTAGGGCGGAGGTTCACCTTCCAGCAGGACGATGACCTCAAACACACTGCTAAAGCAACTCTTGAATGGTTTAAGTGGAAAAATGTAAATGTGTTGAAATAGCCTAGTCCTCAATCCAATAAAACATCTGTGGTCAGACTTAAAGATTGTTGTTCACAAGAACAAACCATTCAACTTGAAGGAGCTGGAGCAGTTTTACAAGGAGGAATTGGCAAAAATCCCAGTGGTCAGATGTGGCAAGCTCATAGAGACTTATCCAAAGCGACTTGGAGCTGTGATATATAGGGCAGCACAGTGGTGTAGTGGTTAGCACTCTCACCTAGCAGTAAGAAGGGTCACTGGTTCGAATCCCAACCATGACACTACCTGCCTGGAGTTTGCATGTTCTCCCTGTGCCTGCGTGGGTTTCCTCCCACAATCCAAAGACATGCAGGTAGGTTAATTGGCTTCTGTCCAAAATTGACTATAGTATATGTATGGGGACCTTCGATTGTGGGCTTGAGGGTAGGGACCACTGTGAGTATGCAAGGGATAGGGACAATTGTAGACTCACTCAGGTTGAACTGGATGGACTGGTGTCTTTATTCAACCATACTAACTATGAAACTATGATAGCTGCAAAAGGTGTTTCTACAAGGTATTGATTTTAGGGGGGTGAATAGTTATGCACGTGGACTTTTTCTGTTTTTTGTCCTATTTGTTGTTTGCTTCACAATAAAAAAAATAACATCTTCAAAATTGTGGGCATGTTCTGTAAATGAAGTGATGCAAATCCTCAAACAATCCATGTTATTTCCAGGTTGTGAGGCAACAAAACACGAAAAATGCCAAGGGGGTGAATACATTTGCAAGGCACTGTAGCTAGGTAGATTGGAGCTCCTCTTTATGTATGTCTAAGATGTAAACAGCCTGTATATGGACATACCAATAATATAATGGAATTATTTAATTGAAAAAACAATTATTACACAAACCTAATGACAAATATTTAGAAGGCACTAAAAAAAGAAAATAAGACCAACCTTTGCCCCATAACAAGAGTGCAGAGAAAGGTGAAATATTCTGAAATGCCAAAGTAAACTATTCAGTTCAGAAATGTAAATACTTAACTCTCCAGCAAATAACCCCCAAAGCCTTGCTCAATCTAGACATAGCGTATTATATAAAACTCAAAATTCAATTAAACTGGTAAGAGACTGATAATGTTTCTTTTGGCCACTATAGGGTGCTAAAAAAAAAAAATTTGAATCGCCTGCTCTGCTGTTTTAATTAGTAGAATTTTTACAAAAATAGTTCTTGGAACATTTGTTTCATTTTCTAATTGTTAAAAGGTAGAATATTTTCTTAAATTAACAAAATTTCAACTGTGAATGTGAACTGTAAAATGTGGCTTTCATTCAGGGAAAAACACTTATTGTAAAGCACATGCGTATCTTGAAATGGAACGTAGAATTCAAAACGTTGACATAGCAATCAAACACATTTTTTTAAGGTTTTTATATTAACTTTGTAGAGTCCGAAATGGTATTATGAAATGCTCTGACAAATTATTTTCTGCATTTCCTTGTGAACAATCAAAAAAAATTCTACTACTGCATGGCCAGCCTACGGTAACGTGTTAGGTCCGTTATTGAACTGGCGATTTTCTCCAGGAAACTTGCAACTGAACTAAAGTCACAAAAGTCACTCTTGCTCTTTTACAGAATTGTCACTGGGCCCCTGGGTTGAATTTCCCTCACTCATGACAACAAAGGGTATGCAAGATAATAGGTTAGCTTACCTGTAAAATCTTTTTCTTGGAGTATATCACGGAACACAGAGCCATATTAATTACTACATGGGTTATAGGCCACCTTCAGGTGATGAACACTGGCACACCCAAGACAGGAAGTCCCCCTCCCTATATAACCCCCTCCCGTCACAGGGAGTACCTCAGTTTTGTAGCTAAGCAATATACATATATCCCAGGGGCGGGACCTCTGTGTCTCTCGTGATGTACTCCAAAAAAAGGATTTTACAGGTAAGCTGTTATAAAAATCCTATTTTCTTAATCGTACATCACGGGACACAGAGCCTCATTAATTACTACATGGAAGGTCCCAAAGCAATGCCATTTGAGGGGAGGGAGACACAGAAAAAAAACGGCAGCCAGACGCGAGGATCTATACTGCTGCTTGCAGAACACTGCGCCCGAAGGCGGCATCCTCATGCCCTTTTACATCCACCTAATGGAACATGGTGAATGTATGGATCGAAGACCAAGTAGCAACCTTGCAAATCTGAGTCATGGATGCTTGCTGATGCACTGCCCAGGAAGCACTGACTGCTCTGGTAGAGTGTGCTCTAACTTGGAAGGAAGGAGTTTTTCCCTTCAAACCATAAGCTTGGGTAATAACCTGCCGAATCCACTTAGAAATAGTAGACTTTGATGCTGCCTGGCCCTTCCTGTAACCTTCTGGCAGTACAAATAAAACATCAGTTTTATGTATCTAAGCTGTTGCTTTCAGATAGATTCTGACTGCTCTCACTACATCAAGTACGGTAAGTGCAAAGACTTTTTTGAAAATCCCATGGGCACAGAGGGGATCTGACTCGCAGATTTATACTCATTACACCCTGTATAAAGGCCCGGATTAATGAATGTGAAGCAAAAGGTCTTTGAAAGAACACTGATAAGGCCAAAATTTGACCCTTGATAGTACGCAATGCCAGCTTAATTTTTACTCCCAGCTGTAGAAAGGTAAGTATTCTACCCATGACATACTTCCAAGATGCCATCTCTTGGATTCACACCAAGAGACCTGACATTTTTTAGACTATGGGCTTCAATAGTCAATCCGTTAAAATTAGCGCTTGTAAAGAAGGATGGAATACTGGACCCTGCTAGAGCAGGTCTGGGCGCAGTGGAAGGGACCATGGGTCTCCTACTGCCATCTTTACGATCTCTGTATACCAGGATCTTTCCGGCCAAGCTGGGGCTACCAGAATTAGTGGCTTCCCCTCCTGCTTGATTCTGCAAAGAAGCCGTGGTATCAATTGTACTGGAGTGAACGTATAAATCAGTAAAAACTGATCCCATGGGGCCACTAACGCATCTGTTCCGCATGCGAGTGGGTTCCTTGTCCTTGACACAAAGTTGATTAACTTCTTGTTGAACCTGGACACTAATAGGGCCACATCCGGGATGCCCCATTTTTGGCAAATCACTCGAAAGATGTCAGGGTGTAGTAAACATTCTCCTGGAAACAGCTGCTGGCGGCTTAAGAAATCAGCTTGCCAATTCTCCACCCCCGGAATGAAAACTGCAGACAGGCAAGGTACATGCTTCTCTGCCCAAACCAGAATATGGTTCACTTCCCCCTGGGCTGTGTGACTTCCGGTGCCCCCTTGGTGATTGATGTAGGCTACTGCTGTAGCACTGTTGGATTGAATCCTGACGGGCCAATTCTGTAACCTGGAAGTCCAGGCCCATAGAGCCAGACGTGCTGCCCGAATATCTAGGATATTGATGGCCAAGGTCTTCTCGACCCTGGACCATTTCCTTGGAATGTAGCCTCCTCTAGGACTGCTCCCCAGCCTGACAGACTGGCATCCGCATCCGTCATCACAATCTTCCAAGTAACCGGCACGAAGGATCTTCCCCTCTGCAAATTCTCAACCACCAACTGATGTTCTGACGAACTTCCAGGGTCAGATAGATCGGTAAGTCCAAGGCTTGGATTTTCTTGTTCCAAGCCGACAAGATCCTGTTTGGCAACAGTCTTGAATGAAATTGAGCATAGGGGACTGCTTCGAATGAAGCCACCATCTTCCCCAATAATCTCATGCATAGGCAGATGGAAAGATTCTTCCTTTATAGCAGTGACCTTTTATTGGGGCAAAAAAACCTTTCTCTGGGCTTTATCTATGAGCAGGCCCAGGTACTCCAGCCTTTTTAATGGCTGTAAGGCAGATTTTTCGAAGTTGAGGATCCACCCTAAGTGATACTTGATCATGGTGGACACGCTCTGATTTAGGCGAGCAAACGACTGATCTACTAACAGCAGATCGTCTAGATATGCCATCACCATTATACCCCGGGTCCTTAGCCTTGCCAGGAGCGGAGCTAGCACCTTTGTGAATACCCAAAGGGTAGGGCCACAAATTGGAAATGGTGATTCTCTACCACGAACCATAGGAACTTTTGGTGAGCGGGAAAAGTAGGTACATGTATGTAGATATGCATCTCTGATGTCCACAGATGCCAAAAAGTAGTGGAGACTACTGACTGGATTGACTCCATCCAGAAAGAACAAATGTTTATGGACTAGTTTAGTTCCTTGAGGTCCAGTATGGGTCTGATTTCCCCATTCGGTTTTGGCTCAGTGAAGAGAGTTGAATAAAATCCCATACCCTGATCCCCTATGGGAATCTCCATGATTGCCCCCTGAAACACCAAACGGTCTAGTGCCAGAAAAAGACCTTCTTTTTGTCAGGTCTTTGGGCACGTTTGATCTTAGAAAACTGTATGGTGGAAACTCCTGAAACTCCAGTTTGTAACCTAGAGAAACTATGGAGATGATCCATTTGTCTTGGATATCTTCCTGCCAAGTCTCTGAAAACTGCAGAAGCTTTTCCCCCACCCGACTGAGCGAGGGTGCTCCTTCAAAGGGAGGCCTTGGGACTCTGCTTTGTAGGCTTTTGTCCCCAGGGCTTCTTTGGCCCCTGGGTCTGACCTTGAGGTCTACTTCTAGAGGCTGACGGCTGAGGCCGTTGTGACTGCCTGAAGGCTGTTGTCCCTGGACCTGGAGAGGATGAATGTTTAAAGGAAGGACTTTTACTCTTCTTTTTCACTGGTAAAAGGGTACCTTTACCACTTGAATTTTTTTGTATGTATTTGTATTTGTCCAATTCCTCACAGAACCGCCTTTCCCCATGAAAGGGAAATCCAGTCAACATCCTTTTGCATGATGACTCGGCTGGCCAGTACTTTAGCCACAGACTCCTGCGCATCTGCACTAGCAACAGAGTGAGGCGAGAGATGTCTGATGAATAGAGTCTTTAATAGCATCAACCGCAAAACATAAGGCCCTGGGCAGATCAGCCATGTCCCGGGCCTGTTGAGCAGGCACATATTTTATTACCTGCTTCATTTGGTCCTTTAAGGACTGACAGAGCCAATTGCTGCAACCGCAGGCTGAGCTACTGCACCGGCCATAGCAAATAAGGTTTTTAGCAGAGATTCTATTTTTTTATCCACTGGATCTCTAAATACCTGGACATTGTCCACTGGACAAGTTAGGCTTTTATTTACGCAAGAAATAGCGGCGTCAACAGCTGGCACCCTCCATTTCTCCTCCACGTGATAAAGTAAGGAAAACTTTTTAGGAGGTAGAAAATGCTTATCAGGGTGTTCCCAATCAGCATATATAAGCTGTTCCAATAACGGGTGGAGAGGAAAAGAACTTAAAGCCTGAGGGGGCTTTAAAGACCCCCAAAGAGGGAACCGAAGCTTTAGCTGCCTCAGCAGAGGGTAATTTATAGGCTGAATGAACCATCTCCGAAAGGGATTGGACCTGCAATCTCTGAGATTGGGAGGCTGAGATAGGCTCTTCTGAGACTGTCTCTTCTGAAGAGAAGTCATCAGACTGTCCCTCTTCTCGGTCCTCTGATGGTGATTCTACAGCGTCTTCCCATTGTCTCTCCTTCTGGGAGTCCAGGGAGGGAGAAGGGGATCTGACACGATTTTTCTCCCAGTCTGGGAAGATTTAGCGATTAAAGAGTCTAACCTCTCTTCTAAGCCCACCAAAGCCGATCCCAGAACATCCTCAGCTACGTATGCAGGGACTGAGATGCTAGGAGAGGCAGAAATACCTGATAGCGCCAATGGCTCATCCTGGCCGGCTACATTGGGTCTTTCCGGAGAGGAAGGTACTGCGGATGCATGCCCAGAAGCCTCAGACCCTGAAGATGATGCCTTTGCACCCCCTTTTGCTGCAACCGAGTCCCCTCTGCGGGAACGCATAGTCCTAGGCACAAATGCAGAGGTACTAACCCAAACGCATCACCTGCTGAGTCTTAGTCCAGATAGATTATATATATATATATATATATATATATATATATATACTTCTATCACTTGCCCAGCCTGATGCTTTAAGTAAATGTGCCTCCTTAGGAAGTGCCTGGTTCCACCACCTTACATGCCCTGACGCTCCTGTGCACCGCCAACTTCTCAGCCCAAAAGAGTGAGGCTTTTAAAAACTTTCAGCCCACTCTTTGCTTGTGCCGCCCCATTTTCCCTCCGCCGATCGTATCGTATTTAAGACATGGATGCGCTGATAGATAGACTCCCCTAATGGCTAGAGAGCGAGGAGAGGCTGCTGAACTCAACCAGAACTGCTGCCACACTGAGCACTGCTACACTGTGAGGTAAGGTAAATATATCAGGCATGTGTTTAGAGATTTCACACCCTCTAGTGGTGAAAAATAGACACAACGCCATTTACTTAAAAATAGGATAAATCCATAGGTTTACCTTAGGATTGTCTTCATTTACCTTATCCCCGCCGCAGGATACTGCTGAAGACCAGACAGACCCAGTCTTCAACAATCATGGCGGGCCAAGTCATGACAGACCTTCAGGGACTGGGACCCCACTTACGGGGTCCTCTTTCCTGGACCCGTATAGAACCCTGCCAGAAAACCTTTAGGTATTCAGAAGAAAGACCAAAGTGCTGGATCTCAGGGTCCAGCTCTCCAGGGAGAAGCATTATGGGCAAAACCTCGTACACTTTCCAGCGAGGCCCGGGCACAATTCCTCTGCCTTTTGGACGGATCCGGTTGCATAGCTCCTTGACCCAGAAAGGATCCTGGCAGAGCTTTTTTCTTTAGAACTTGTTTACCCACGACCAACAACTTAGACACTGGCGAAAAAACTGAGGTACTGTAATGGGAGGGGTTATATAGGGAGGGGGGCTTGGGTGTGCCAGTGTTCATCCCCCGAAGGTGGTCTATATGTAGTTATTAATATGGCTCTGTGTCCCATGATGTACGATTAAGAAAGGACAATTTAGGGGAGAGGTGGGTTGGGAAGAATGTGTGGGGGTCAGGGGCAGGTAGCTGTGAAAATGTTGATAGGAGGAGCTAAAACACCAAAAGAACACAAAATACTATATGGGTATGTCAGGAGTACAGTAACAAACTTTAACACACACTGAACTCCAGTGTACAAGCAAGCAGGAAGGTAGTCTGGAGTACTATTGCAAGGCCTCCATAAAAACAAGCTATTTCTCCTGTAGATGTTTTAAAGCTTCACTTTTAATTCTATTTTTTACTGCCTTAATACAATTTATATACAATATTATATTAAATACAAAATGAACTGATGTTCTCACTGAATGGTCTATTATTCATAGGATAGGGCATATATAACTGTAATTATCTATGAGCTCCACACGATTCTGTTCAAGTGAGTTGAGCTAAATGCTAAGAGTTGTGGCTACATTTTTAGACCATTAAATAAAGAGCTAAAGACCATCCAGAACTAAGTACTCAATAAAGCCCTCTAATGTTCTTAGACATGATACTACTTTAGACTGCAAGCCTGAGGATGCTGAATGACCATGCAATGACTTACCTTGAGGATGTTGCGAAGGCAGTTGCAAAAGGAGTTATCAGCCCAAGTAAGAATGTGTAAGGGTTTTTGCGTGTAAAGGCAAAATAGATAAGTGGAAGTACTATTCCTCCATGAATAATGTGACCCAGAATAGATGCTATGATGTACTTCCCAAGGCTGGTCACCAGGAGCACGATATTTCCCATCTCAACAATCTTGCTGCCCACTAGGAACATGATTCCAATAGGGACATACCTAAATAACAATGCAAGATGAATCATATTTGGAGTCTTACAAAACACCATTTACCATTTGTTTCAATAAGTTAAAGACATATGACTTGAACGATAGACTAATCAGTACATTTCATTAGTTTAGCTATGTTTCAGTGTTACTTTTAGGCTATTAAACTCAGTGTAATTAATGGCCTACTCATGCCCACAGATGAAGTCGTAATGACAAAATGCGTCTGGGTGTGACCTTATGGCGACCGGAAGTGACGCACTGCATTTCACAGTCAGCAAGAGACAACCAGGGGGAATCAGCGTGGCTGTGTAACTACATTTTGCATTTAATGCTCATTGATTTTAAAATGTTTGTAAGTGCAATCTTTAGGGGGTTGGGTTTTGCAATAAAACTGTTAAACAGGATCATGCTATGTGGAATCTTTCTTTTTTTATCATTGTCTATTCATGGAGTGATTTGCAGCTCTAACAAAACCTATATCTTGGATGACTTATTTCGGATTATTTCAAGACTTGTGAGTATTGTTTTCTGGTGAGTTTGAACCCCTTGAAGAGTGTGACTCACGCCATGTGGATCTGGGTGTAGGTGCACGCTCATCATATCTCCTAGGACCACTATCTTCCTTCAGAACTGTTTTCACTAAGTCGTCCTTCTATCCCTTATGTGGTCAAACATATAAATGCATGTTTTAAAATGACAGGACAGGGACGCTGCTATGGTATTGGATTTGTACAGTGTTTCAGGATTGGATTCTTTGCTATCTTTACAATACTTTCAGGCTATGTTTGTTAACTCCTTCCCGACCAGCCGCCTGCAGTTATACTGTGGCAGGATGGCACCGTTGCGCAAGTTATCGTAGCTGTACGTCAGCTCTTTAACTGGAGCCAATGTGTGTGTCCGGTGGGCCCGGGAACCTGCGATTGCTCGTGTCAGAGCAAGAAATGGGATCTGTGTGTGCAAACACACAAAGCCCTGTTCTCTCAGGGGAGAGGAGACAGATTGTGTGTTCATATTAAGTATGAACACAGATCTGTCTCCTCCCCTAGTCAGTCCCATCCTCCCCACAGTTGGAACACACCTAGGGAACGCAGTTAGCCCCTTGATTGCCCCTAGTGTTAACCCCTTCCCTGCCAATGACATTTATACAGTAATTAATGGCTATGTTTAGCTCTGATCGCTGTATAAATGTCAATGGTCCCAAAAAAGTGTCAAAAGTGTTCTGATCTGTCTGCCGCAATGCAGTCATGATAAAAATCACTGATCACCGCCATTACTAGTAAAGAAAAAAAATTATAATAAAAATGCCATAAATCTAGCCACTATTTTGTACACGTTATAACTTTTGCGCAAACCAATCAATATATGTTTATTGCGATTTTGTGTACCAAAAATATATAGAAGAATACATATCAGCCTAAACTCATGAAGAATTTTTTTTTTTTAATTTGGGATATTTATTATAGCAAAAAGTACAAAATATTGTGTTTTTTTCAAAATTATAGCTCTTTTTTTGTTTATATCGCAAAAAATAAAAAACGCAGAGGTGATCAAATATCACCAAAAGAAAGCTCTATTTGTGGGGAAAGAAGGATGTCAGTTATGTTTGGGTACAACATCGTGGGACCACACAATTGTCAGTTAAAGCGGCACAGTGCTGTATCGCAAATAATGGCCTGGTCAGGAAGGGGGTAAATTCTTCCGGGGCTGAAGTGGTTAAAGAGACCCTGTCACCAGACATAACTTTTTAAATGAAGCTCTTGCAGAAGTAGAAGACAATAAGCACTTGCATGTTTCCCCACTTAAAAGAAAAACAAAACATTCTTTTCTATTGTCTTGACACATGTAACTTTAGTAGGAATATGACCACTTTTTGGATGTGTCAGTTCCTGTCGCACTGGCCACTACTCCTACTTCTGTTAGGCCGCGTACACACGCGGGGACTGTTCGCTCAACTTTGTCCGTCAAACAGTTTCAGCGGACAGTCCGCTCAAAATTAGCATGGACGGACTTGCCCACACACGACGAACGAACAGTCCGCTGAAACCGTGCGCGATGACGTGAACGGCACGTACGACGGGACGAAAAATACGACGTCCTATACACTGCAATGCAAACTTCGGCGTGTAAATCCTTTCTGAGCATGCGCGGAACTTAGTTTGACGAACAAGCCTACACACGAGGGGACTGTTCGCTGAAACAGAGTTTCAGCGGACAGTTTTTCGGAATTTCCGAAAAACTTTGTTCAGCAGACTGTCCGCTGAAACTGTCCGCTGAAAGCCCACACACGAGCGGACTGTCCGCCGAAACACTGTTCAGCGGACAAAGTTGAGCGAACAGTCCCCGCGTGTGTACGCGGCCTTACTGATTACATGTTAAGGCTGACATACACAGCTCATATTTCCACAGATTCATGGTGAATTGGCTGGAAATTTGAGCCACGCATGCCCCTGTCAGCCACGCATGCCCCTGTCAGCACCACCCACCTTTCCCAAAAGTTCCCTGAACATTTAACTTTTGTTGAAGGAGCTTGGTAAAAAATTTATGGCCAAAAAGGGCCTGCATCCAATCAGATGCAGACACTATCCCAGTATTCTGACAGCAGCTGTAGCCACTGTCAGAATACAATAGCTGTCAGGGGGAATTCGTCCACCTATGCTGTTTAGCATTAATGATGGAATTTGTTAGATTTCTGAACGAAAAAAATAAATGTAAGTGTATGGCCAGCGTTAGATGATGACATTTACAAGGAAGACATTTCATTGTTTTTATTGTGATAATATGTACTACTGCTCTCTCAAGTACATAGGGATTTTATATACTTCTACTGCCCATTGGGAAAAGGGCATTTTTGAAATGTGTCTGTTGGCCAAGTAAAATTCCTATTTACAATAACAATGTGATATAAAAATCATTTTTTTTTTTCTGTAGTAGTGTAGGTAAATGAAGCATCTGTAAATCACTTACCACATAATCCAAGACACAATAACCATCGTAGCCTCATTAAATGCATTGAAAAATCGGATGAGCTCTTCTCCTTCTGGTCCCAGCTTTTTCAAGGCCACTCCCAGGACAAGTGCAAAAAGAACCAGGCCCAAAATATTCATCCCTTCAACCTCTGTACCAACAGGTACCTGAGAATAGATTTTTAATGTCAAAATATCATCCTTTGTTCTTTATAATCTGAACATACTGTTAGGAAAATCATGTTTTTTGAATTTTTTTTTCTACAGATTAAGAGAAGCAGCTTGTGCATAGAACTACATTTATCACCACTTATTCATTCCTAAAGGTCAAGCTCACCCAGATCAGGTTTTCTTGATTCACCGTGAGTTTAATATGTAATTTGCATTGCCTACCTAATCTTTCTGGAACCACAGTATGTAAATCTACCCATTCAAGATCCTGGTGCCTCCTTCCCCGCCCCTGCAAACCCTGCTTGACTTCATACTACATACTGCTGTTTTCCATGTCACCTAAAACTACTGCTTTCTCCATATGTGAATGTTGCAAATTCCAGTATGGAATAGGTTACATTTTGTACTTGGCATCAAATATTTACAGCCTTGGTGCCCAACCTGCGGCCCAGGGACTGCATGAGGCCCTTTGGCACTTATTGTATGGCCTTGGAAGTCTCTGCAGACAGTAGGCAGTGTTTACCTTACTTAGATGCTTTCTCTTGCCAGCAAAGTAAATATATTCTAGTAGTTAAATGGTTTGGTTTAACCCTTTTACATGATCTTTTCTTTTTTTCCATGCCATTCATGTCTTTTTTCTTTTAATGTTTTTTTCTTCCTCTTTTATAATGAATCTTGCTAAGAGAAATATTAAATATGGCACAAGTAAATGTAGGATGGGCACCAATGTGGAAGTAATGGTTTTTATATCACTGATCTCTAGCAGTCTCATGTAATGTGTCTCCTCTTCAGCCTGTGACTGGTTACTAAAGCATGCTTCCAGTCTCCAACAACTCCTACACCATGTACACAGTGTCTTTCTATCTACTGTAGCATGTTTACAGTCCATGACCATCTTATGTTGCATGTCTGCAGTCACTGACAGCTTTCTGTAGAGTTACTGTCCCTGAATGTTATGTCCGACCCTTTGGTAATGCCACAACTGAAGCTTTTTTTTGTTTAATATTTGTTTATTGGTTAAAGAAAAAAAGGCATGAAGAATAAACAAAATTATCATAGTAATGTAAAATTACATATGCATGAACATATAAGGTAAACATTGTCCGAAGACACTCAGGACCGGTAAACTGATATAAGAAGACGGATGACTCTAAGTATTAACCTGGGTCTAGGAGGATGCAAGGGTGGCAAGTGTAACTTCAAATGTTCAATGGAGAGAATAATAGGAGATTATGGGGGGATTGGAGAGAAATGGAAGAAGAGAGGGGATAAAAGAAGAAAGAGAGAAGACAAGGGGGAGAAAGGTGAGATCGGAAGGAGGGGGGATAGGAACATAGGAGGCTGGTAGTCGATGGACTTTACAAGACATCACAAGTCTAAAATTGCTTACCAATAGGCAAAGTCTACATATCAAGAGACCACATGGTTAAGAGGGAAGGGTTGGCTGTGAGCCTTCAGGGCACACAAACATAATGTCCTTGTACCAAGAAGAACTTTTAAATTCAGCCCACTGAGCCCATGTTGTCTCTGGCTATAAGAGTACGTTCTTCTATGAAACTGAGGCTTTCATCAAGAGAGTTGACCACCACTGCTCTACGGAGAAGATGCACTTATATATATTTTCACCAAAAACAAATTAGGTTTAGGTGATGTTTTGGGGCTACAGGTATCATTCACAATATATAAACAAGGCTAGTATAGAGTGATTACTTCTCTCAGTATTTATACCATTGCAAAAAATACACTAATATACAGGTTTTTATTGGTTGTTTTATTTTAAAACATCACAATATGTTTATTGACTCTGAAAATCCATAGTTTACAAAGTCTTCAGATAAAGTTTTATTTCAAAATTTATGTTTGCATCTTGTTTGGAAGGAAATGGCATAAAAAAAAAGAGTGTCCTTTACTAGTGGTGCCACTTATCTGACCTTTGCTTCTACTGTTCTAATATCACAATCATAAAAACATACTGATAATCTCTAAGGAAATCCAAGAAGAACATTGTGGAATGGTAATAAATGCTTATTAATTCCCTGCTTCCTGTAATACAACAGACACTGAATCATTAGCTACAACAGACAAGGGTCTAATGAGATAATTGTGATGTTTGTCTATATGCCAAATTCATCATTAGTATGCAGATAGAAGGAAACCTACTGAGACTAGAAGGTGAGTCAAGGGACATATCATGTCAAATATACTTTTATCAGAAATGACATTGAAACACAAAATATGCATTATGTTCTATAAATTAGTGTACAAGTTTCTATAACACCTAATTGATAGATTACATGAATGAATTGCTGGAAATTAACTAAATCTAACTTGTTCAATGCAAAATAGTCTAGTGCACCCAGTCACTCTGTATTTGTAGGTCCAATCATTTAAGGAATGACTTACTAATCTGTAAGTGCAAATCATACAATATTAATGTACAATTTATTGATAGGAAAATTGCCATGTAAAAGATGGTGTTAATATCTCATTCTAAAAATGTTAGGTGTCTGACTTTCATCCTGACCCTCTGTTTCCATCACTTACTTGAAAAAAAGTGTACAGATAAGGACTTTTGACTTGCCTGATCTGCATACTTGTTACAGGTCAATATCAATATACAGGTCAATAACTTGGAAGTATTGAAGCCAGTGGGGTAGCTGGGGTAGCTTAAAGTGATTGTAAAATCTAAATTTCAATAAAAATAACAAACATGTTATACATAACTGCTCTGTGCAGTGGATTTGCACAGAGCAGCTCAGATCCTCCACTTCTCGGGTCCATCTTTTGTGATCCTGGACCCTCCCTCCTGTTGAGTGCTCCCACAGCAAGCAGCTTGCTATGGGGGCACCCAAGCTCAGTCACAGCTCCCTGTGTCCATTCAGACATGGAGCTGTGGTTCGGGCCCCGCCCCATCTCTATCCTGATTGGCTGACTGACTTTGACTGACAGCAGCTAAAGCCAATGGCTCCACTGCTGTGTCTTAGCCAATCAGGAAGGAGAGTCTTGGATGGTGTTCTGTCAGAATAGGCGACCTGTCAGATTAGGTAACGGATGTGACATTGTCAGCTGAATACTTACTACGCATGCAAAGATATGCTAATTGTATATAGTTACCTAGTGGTCGAGGTTGAAAAAAGACACAAGTCCATCAAGTCCAACCTATGTGTGTGATTTTATGTCAATATTACATTGTATATCCCTGTATGTTGTGGTCGTTCAGGTGCCTATCTAATAGTTTTTTGAAATTATCGATGCTCCCCGCTGAAACCACTGCCTGTGGAAGGGAATTCCACATCCTTACCGCTCCTATAGTAAAGAACCCTTTATGCAGCTTAAGGGTAATCTGACAGAACACCTGCAGTCATAAGGCGCCAGCGGACATCTTACTGCGCCCAGCTGCATCTTGAATTTCACAGTCATTTAACAAATAATGTGAGGGTATATAAATCAATATAGTATTGAGATCTGTCATGCTGTTTTAATGTTATATTTTCAGAGCCTAAAGGTTAAACGTGGAGCAGTGCGGGGCGTACAAAGATTGCCTCCGCCACCTTTCTACTGCTGGTCTCCAGCTTCTTTCAAAATGTAACATTCAAAACAGCATCACAGATGTCAATATACTACATTTATTTACAGTGCCTTGAAAAAGCATTCATAGCCCTTGAAATGTGCCAAAAATATGAAGGCAATTTACTCGCTAGGAGAGGAACCTCTGAAGCAAATCTAGGATGGAAATATACCACCAGAATCTGTCTTTCCTTTCCCTTCGCTCCCCCCCCCCCCCCCCACTCTCACTGGAGAAGTTCTTCCCCTGGCAGCTAGGAGAATTCCTCAGCTCCAGCAGTGCTGGTCCCTGACTGGGATCACCAATGTCACTCAATGGAGAATACTTATTGGGATGCTCCAGCACTGGGTCGGCCCCCCTGGCACTTGCCCCTCTACCCTTCCTGACTGTCACTGGTTATTTGAGTTACTGTTGCCTTTCTATCTTCTTTAACCAATCTGCCCATTCTCCTCTGACCTCTAACATTAACAAGGCATTTTCGTCCACACAACTGGATATTTTCTCTATTTTGGACCATTTTTTGTAAATCCTGGAGATGGTTGTGCATGAAAATCACAGCAGATCATCAGTTTTTGGAATACTCAGACCAGCTTGTCTGGCATCAACAACAATTCCACATTCAAAGTCAGTTAAATCCCCTTTCTTCCCCATTCTGATGCTCGGTTTGGACTTCAGCAAGTGAACTACACCACATCTAGATGCCTAAATGTATTTAGTTGCTGCCATGAGATTGGCTTATTGGCAATTTGTGTCACCAAGCAATTGAACAGGTGTACCAAATAAAGTGGCTGGCGAGTGTAATGCTGCTTACACACAATCGCACATTCTGACAACAAAATCCATGTTTTTTTCCGACGGATGTTGGCTCAAACTTGTCTTGCATACACACGGTCACACAAAGTTGGTCGGAATTTGCAAATGTCAAGAACGCGGTGATGTACAATAAGTACGACGGGACTAGAAAGAGGAAGTTCAATACCAAGTGCGCCAACCTTTGGGCTCCTTCCGCTAATCTCTTGTTAGTAGAAGTTTGGTGACAGACGATTTACGCTTTTCAGCCTCCTGCTTTTCTGATCATTACTGCTCTTCAGTTTGTGCTTGTGGGTTTGTATTTCTATTATGTATTTGATTTTCAGTGCGTTCTTGTCCGCTCGTATCTGATTTTCAGCTCTGGCCTTTGTTTTTCAGTGCTTTAGTGCGTTCTGACCAGCCGACCATTTTGAAGCCATGAGAACATTCACCCCAGACCAGAGGGTTTATAACTAGTGATGGACGAACTTCCGACGGGACGTTTCGCGAACGCGAAACGCGAACGGACACAAACGTTCGCGAAAACGACCGTTCGCCGCGGGCTCCATTGACTTCAATGGGAGGCGAATTTCGCAAACCTTTAGGTCGAATTTGCGGCCACGGGGTAATTATTAGGGGGTAGCACGTAGTCCCACCACCTGGACAATAGCATAATACATGTATGAGGTGAATTTGGGATCGATAACTACAAGCATTTTTTTTTTATTTGGGAAATTGTTCTGACAATTCAGGACTATGGAGCTAATGAAGGCAATGGAGGAGAGGGAAGGTCAGGGACCAGGGTAGGCAAACAAGAGGGTGCAGGAGATACAGAGCACTGACAGCAGCACCGTAATACAGAGCACTGACATCAGCACCGTGACATACAGCGCTGACAGCAGCTCCGTGACATACAGCGCTGACAGCAGCTCCGTGACATACAGCGCTGACAGCAGCTCCGTGACATACAGCACTGACAGCAGCTCCGTGACATACAGCGCTGACAGCAGCTCCGTGACATACAGCGCTGACAGCAGCACCGTGACATACAGCGCTGACAGCAGCTCCGTGACATACAGCGCTGACAGCAGCTCCGTGACATACAGCGCTGACAGCAGCTCCGTGACATACAGCGCTGACAGCAGCTCCGTGACATACAGCGCTGACAGCAGCTCCGTGACATACAGCGCTGACAGCAGCTCCGTGACATACAGCGCTGACAGCAGCTCCGTGACATACAGCGCTGACAGCAGCTCCGTGACATACAGCGCTGACAGCAGCACCGTAAGCAGCCCCAGGAGGAAGTCAGCACAGCACAGGGATGGTGTGATCCCCTCATAATAAGAACCCCCAGGAGGAAGTCAGCACAGCACAGGGATGGTGGGAGCCCCTCATAATAAGAACACCCAGGAGGAAGTCAGCACAGCACAGGGATGGTGGGAACCCCTCATAATAAGCAGCCCCAGTAGAAATATGACACCGCTCAACCTCTTCAAAGAGGAGGGTAGGGGCATATAGTACGGTGTGCTTTTTTGGGTCAGGGAAGTGAGCCAAATGAATTAAGAAGGTCTGTGTGCTTGATTCCAAAAATTGTTTATAGACATATACATGGTCTACTGATCACATGTGTTGAATTCCTCCGAGATCCATGCCTCATTCATTTTTAGAAATGTGAGGTAGTTAACACTGTGGTGAGCTAGGCGAGTACGCTTATCGGTCACAATCCCCCCTGCTGCGCTGAACGTCCTTTCGGACAGGACACTGGATGAGGGGCAAGCCAACAGTTCGATTGCAAATTGGGCAAGCTCTGGCCAGAGGTCAAGCCTGCCCACCCAGTAGTCTAGGGGTTCATCACTCCTCAGAGCGTCCACATCGGCCGTTAACCCAATGTAGTCGGACACCTGACGGTCTAGGCGTTCCCTGATGCTGGATCCGGATGACACCTGTCGATGGGTCGGCTGAAAGAATGACCTCATATCCGAAGTCACCAACACATCTTCAAACCGGCCTCTTCTTGCAGGCGCTGTTGGATTGGTACCCGCAAATCCTTCTCTGGGAGTGGGAATTGCTCCTCTGCCAGCGCACGCAAAAGCAGAATGCAGCATTTCTCGAAGCAAGGCCTGGAAGTGCTGCATTCTGACAGCCCTCTGCGACGGCGGTAACATTTCCGCCATTTTGTGTTTGTACCGGGGATCTAAGTACGTTGCCACCCAGTACTGGTCCTTGACCCTCATGCTTTTTATACGGGGGTCCCTATTAAAACACTGGAGCATGAAGGCCCCCATTTGCACTCAAGCGGAAGGTATGTGGTGGTGGTGGTGTTGTTGGTGGTAGTGTCTTTGGGGGTGCACATAGCAGAGAGTGAAGAAGAGGGTGCAGATCGAGAGGATGAGGAGGGTGCAGAAGAATAAGGCTGAGTGAGCCACTCAACCAAGTCTGGTGCGTCCTTTAAAGTAATTGAACGCACCTTCTGCAACTTCCCACTTTGGCTCAAGGCTGTTGCTCCTGCCCTACCCCTACCACCCCTGCGGAAGGGCCTGCCTCTTCCTCTGCCTGTCATTTTTTAAATCACCCTGTGACAAAACTCTTAGTCCCTATACCGCTGAAGGACTGCTGCAGTATAGGGCAGCGGTCAGCAGTAGTGCACGTCAACCCTATGTATTGTGGACCGATAGCGGTCCTTACAGAACAGCAGACTGTACTGCACTCAGGCCTATGTACCGTAGCACCCTATACCAAGTTACCAGTCCTTATAAAAACTTTTGTGGACCAAGCAGGTTGTGTGTTAGTGTTTAGCAGACTGTGCGTCAGTCCCTATACCGCTGAAGGACTGCTGCAGTATAGGGCAGCGGTCAGCAGTAGTGCACGGCAACCCTATGTATTGTGGACCGATAGCGGTCCTTACAGAACAGCAGACTGTAACGCACTCAGGCCTATGTACCGTAGCACCCTATACCAAGTTACCAGTCCTTATAAGAACTTTTGTGGACCAAGCAGGTTGTGTGTTAGTGATTAGCAGACTGTACGTCAGTCCCTATACCAATGAAGGACTGCTGCAGTATAGGGCAGCGGTCAGCAGTAGTGCACGGCAACCCTATGTATTGTGGACCGATAGCGGTCCTTACAGAACAGCAGACTGTACTGCACTCAGGCCTATGTACCGTAGCACCCTATACCAAGTTACCAGTCCTTATAAAAACTTTTGTGGACCAAGCAGGTTGTGTGTTAGTGTTTAGCAGACTGTGCGTCAGTCCCTATACCGCTGAAGGACTGCTGCAGTATAGGGCAGCGGTCAGCAGTAGTGCACGGCAACCCTATGTATTGTGGACCGATAGCGGTCCTTACAGAACAGCAGACTGTAACGCACTCAGGCCTATGTACCGTAGCACCCTATACCAAGTTACCAGTCCTTATAAGAACTTTTGTGGACCAAGCAGGTTGTGTGTTAGTGATTAGCAGACTGTACGTCAGTCCCTATACCAATGAAGGACTGCTGCAGTATAGGGCAGCGGTCAGCAGTAGTGCACGGCAACCCTATGTATTGTGGACCGATAGCGGTCCTTACAGAACAGCAGACTGTAACGCACTCAGGCCTATGTACCGTAGCACCCTATACCAAGTTACCAGTCCTTATAAGAACTTTTGTGGACCAAGCAGGTTGTGTATTAGTGTTTAGCAGACTGTGCGTCAGTCCCTATACCGCTGAAGGACTGCTGCAGTATAGGGCAGCGGTCAGCAGTAGTGCACGGCAACCCTATGTATTGTGGACCGATAGCGGTCCTTACAGAACAGCAGACTGTACCGCACCCAAGCCTATGTACCGTAGCACCCTAGACAGACCAAGTTACCAGTCCTGATAAAGAGCTTTGTGGAACAAGTGAGTTGTGAATGATTAGCAGACTGCAGCAGAAGGGCAGCAGTCAAGTATAATATTCTTTCTATATTTGGAAGAAAGAATATTATACGTGTACAAGCCTATTACCGTACCACTGATACCAGTCCTGAAAAGAACCTTTGTGGAACTAATAGTAACAGCAAGTCTTTAAAATTATCCTCACTGCCTGACACACTGCTTCCTGCCTGTCCCTATACAAATTGGCAAAAAAGAGTAGGCTGGAACGATTAGCTGGAACAGCTCTTTTGTGGACCTGATAGTAACAGCTAATGATGATGATGATGATGATGATGAAGAAAGACTAATCTGGCTGAGCTGTCCCTAAAATAGCAGCATACAGCGCTCTGTCCCTTTATCTAAACTGACAAAAGAAACTCAGGCTGCTGACCTAACACCTATACCAGTCCTGAAAAGAACTTTTGTGTACCAAATAGCTAGCGTTTTCTCTGTCCCTACTCCACACAGGATCCTTTCCCTACAGTGACAGAAGAAAGAATGTAAAATGGCCACCGGATCGGGTGTATTTATAGGTTAGGGGGAATGTCCAAGTGTCCATGAGCTGTCATGTCTCAATTGGTTGTCCTGTAACACATGATAAACGTGTCACGAAAGGTTAAAGTTCTTGTATACATTAAACACGTAAGTCCGCCGGGGCGAACGACGGAAAAAGGCGTTCGAACCCGCGGACGGCGAAAGTCGGAAATTCGCCGCGAAACGACCGCCGGGCGAAACGTTCGTCCATCACTATTTATAACTACTGTCTGGCTAGAGCCAGAAGAGTGGTGGAGAACACTTTTGGGATAATGGCCAGCCAGTTCCGCCTATTCCTTACGCCAATCAACATGGTGGAATATAAACCTAACCATATAATCCTTGCATGCTGCATTCTACACAACTATTTAAGGAGAAATTCAATGAACTATGTGGCCTCAACAAGAAACCCTGACGGCGCTTGAAGCTGGCCGTCCTGGCTTGCCCCCCCCCCCCCCCCCCAAAGCACCGGAGAAGTAAGACAGAAGTATGTTGAGTACTTTGAGGGTGGGAGGGGACATTGATATGCCAGAAATTGTTTAAAGCGGGGGTCCAGCTGCAAAAAAAAATATTAAAAGTCAGCAGCTACAAACACTGTAGCTGCTGACTTTTAATAAGCACGCTTACCTGTCCAGGGTGCCTGCGATGTCGTCCACTCACGGCCAATCCGTCCATCGCATCGGGTCCCGGCGCCTCCATTCTAAGTAAGGGAAACAGGCAGTGAAGCCTTGCGGCTTCACTGCCCATTTCCTACTGCGCATGCACGAGTCGCGTGACGTTTTGTCAATGGCTGGCTGTGTTCTGGGACACACACAGTTCCCAGAACACACTGCGCCACCTTCCCCAGAAGACAATGTGAGGAGGAGAAGACTGAAGATCACCACGGTGTAGGAAGTGGCAGATTAGAACGATCTGCCTAGCAACAGGCATTTCAGGTAAGTGAAAACAATTTTTTTTTCTATTTTTTTTTTACATTTTTAGGAGATTTTTTATGCTATTTCTCTTTTTTAGGGTGGCCGTCCACTTTAAGTCCAAACATTTTATCCTAAATTTTTTAACTTAAACTGAAAGAAAATGTCCTTTGATTTACTGCCTGGGTATCTTTTAGCTGTCTCCTAGGTTCTCCAATGGGCTTTTATTTTTGAACATTTCCTTCATTAGTGCAAATGTAATTTATTTGATGCATGAGGTGACAATCTCTTCTTCAGCAAACTATTATTATGTTATGGGTCTGCTACACACAACTTGTTTTTGTTGTTAAGGTATGTAATGAATTACTGACAAAAATATTCACCATTTTCATCACCATGAATGAATTTTGTGGAGTCATGAAAATAGCGTCATTGTGGCAAATTATAAAGCACTGTGGGTGTCCTTTACTAAAGGGAATTTCACTTTGCACTCCAAGTGCACTGAAAAGTGGATTTGCCTTTAGTAACTAACCCCCATTGTCACTGTAAAAACAAACTTACTACAAAAATTGCTATTGAGCATTGAAAGAAGAAGCCACACATTGTTGAGTAGAAAACATTTTACTCAAACCAACATCTTTGGTGTATAACTTTTTATTTTTTTTCACATTGTAAATATAATTTTTTTGGTTAAACAGGCATGTTTCAACGCATAACATACACAACTCAGGAACTTACAAAGTTCAACTGACAAAGTGAAGGCAATATCATTCATTAGTATGTCCAAACTGTGTTGATATTGCCTTCATCAGATGGGGTGATGTCACCCCTGTAAAAGCCAAATTTTGCAGATGCACACAAATTGGGATTCAAACTGGGGATTTCCCTCCTGATCCCATACCTAATGTCAACATGTGCTAGTTCCCATCATGGGGGAGCAATAGATGTGTTTTGGGGGGTTGCAACCCCTTCCTCTCACCTAGCTGAGTTGCAAGGAAGGGGTTGCACCCACAAAACGCATACATCCCTTCAAAATTTGGCTTTTAACCACTTGCTGACCGATGTCGGCATATATATGTCGGCAGAATGGCCAGGCGCCGAGGACTAGGCCGAACCTGCGGCCTCCCCTAAAAACTCAGGGCCGGCACGGTGTCCATCAAAAAAAAAACTCGATTCGAATCGCGAATTGAGTTATTTTGGGAGAACATCACCCAGCTCTAGTACGAGCCTTTAAGGATGAGCTGTCCAAACCCAACTGAGAGATCCCATCAGGAAGCTGTCACTGCATAAGGGGTGTTCATACATATTGGTGTGGGGCGGGGAATGCTTTGGCTACTTAAGATTGGCCCAGTACAGTGTCACCTTCCTACTGTTGGCAAGTGGTTAAAGAACGCAGCTTCTACAGGAGTTTTGTGTTTTGCCTGCACATTACAACATTTAGAGGCATATTTTAAGCTCAGTGTTTAGATGCAGGAAAATAAAAACCCTTCTGGTTTGTGTTTTTGAATGGAGCTTTATGGCAGAAATAATGCTAAACAGTGCTAAACACGCCCAAATGTGTGTACAAAGACACTTTATATGAGTGTTTTTTTCTGACAAGGAAACTGGTGTTTTTATAAGCCCAGTGTGTATGGAGCCTTACTCGTAAAATGTATAAACATAAAGCTGTAAACCAGGAGGAATGTATGTACTTAAAGCAAAGGTGTACCCAAAAATTGAACCTCCGCTTTTCGGAACACTCCTCCCCTCCGGTGTCACATTTGGCACCTTTCAGGGGGGGAGGGTGCAGATACCTGTCTAAGACAGGTATTTGCACCCTCTTCCTGTCCTGGTGTGCTGTCTGCTGGGACACACGGGTCCCAGAGACAGCGCGGACCATTCCCATTGCGCTGTGTGGCTCACGCATGCACAGTAGGGAACCCTACCGAGAATAGGACCAGCATTGCTCGACCTCGGCTGCTGACATCGCTGGACTCCAGAAAAGGTAAGTGCTGCTGCTGACTTTCAAAAAAAAAGTTTTTCGCCGGACTCCCTCTGTAATGTGGTAAAAATCATTACATGTATGTTTAACCACTTCCCGACCAGCGTACGGCAATGTACGTCGGTACAATGGCACGGACAGGCATATGTGCGTACAGGTAAGTCCCTTTAAGAATGCCGTCGTACCAGTCGGGACAAATTAATGCATTATTTAAGCATTTCTTTAGAATTGCCAAACTTGTTATATACTCCTGGAGTCAGAATCAAATAACATGTTATTATTTATGGTATTAAGGTTTGAACATGCACTACAGACACAGATTTAACTGTTGCAATATATAACATCTTTATAAATAAAACAAAGCGTCATAAACAAACAAAAATATTGCTTTTTCACAAGCAGAAGTACAACTTGAAAATATAAAAAAAAAACTCTATCCATTTCAGCCCCGGACCATTTGGCTCCCAAACAAAATTGGCGTCCTGTTTTCCCCACATAGAGCTTTCTTTTGGTGGTATCTGATCACCTCTGAGGTTTTTTTTTTTTTTGCGTTATAAACAAAAAAAGAGTGACAATTGTGAAAAAAAAAAAAACGCAATATTTTTTACTTTTTGCTATAATAAATATCCCCCAAAAATATATACAACATTTTTTTCCTCAGTTTAGGCAGATACATATTCTTCTACATATTTTTGGTTAAAAAAAAAAAATAAATCGCAATAAGCATTTATTGATTGGTTTGTGCAAAAGTTATAGCTTCTACAAAATAGGGGATAGTTCTATGGCATTTTTATTAATATTTTTTTTTTACTAGTCATGCCGGCAATCTGCAATTTTTATCATGACATTATGGCGGACAGATTGGGACCATTCACGTTTATACAGTGATCAGTGCAATTAAAAATGCACTGATTATTGTGTAAATGTGACTGGCAGTAAAGGGGTTAACCAGTAGGAGGCACTGCAGGGGTTAAGTGTGTCCTAGGGATGTGTTCTAACTGTGGGGTGGATGGGTTACATATGTCACGACACTGATCACCGCTCACGATAACAGAGAGCTGTGATCAGTGTCCTGTCACTAAGAAGAATGGGGAAATGCTTGTTTACATTAGCATTTCCCTGTTCTTCCTCTCCGTGAGACGATTGCGGGTATCCCCACGGACATCGAGTCCGCGGGACCCACAATCATACTTACGGAGCCTGTGGCGGGCACGCGCGCACACCCACAATGCCGCGTCTTAACCACTTTCAGACCGGACCATTTTGCTGGTAAATGACCAGAGGTCTTTTTACACTTTGGCACTGCGCTGCTTTAACTGGTAATTGCGCGGTCATGCAATGTTGTACCCAAACAAAATTTGCGTCCTTTTCTTCCCACAAATAGAGCTTTCTTTTGATGGTATTTGATTGCCTCTGCGATTTTTATTTTTTGCGATATAAACGTAAAAAGACCGCAAATTTTGAAAAAAAATGATATTTTCTACTTTTTGTTATTAGAAAAATCCAATAAACTCAATTTTAGTCATACATTTAGGACAAAATGTATTCAGCCACATGTCTTTGGTAAAAAAAAAGTCAATAATTGTATATTTATTGGTTTGCGCAAAAGTTGTCACATCTACAAACTAAGGTACGTTTTCTGGAATTTACGCAGCTTTTAGTTTACGACTGCCTATCTCATTTCTTGAGGTGCTAAAATGACAGGGCAGTACAAAACCCCCCCAAATGACCCCATTTTGGAAAGTAGACCCCCTAAGGAAATTGATAAGAGGCATGTTGAGCCCATTGAATATTTTATTTTTTTGCCTCAAGCGATTGAATAATGACAAAAAAAAAATTTTTTTTTTTTTTTTACACAAAGTTGTCACTAAATGATATATTGCTCACACATGCTATGGGCGTATGTGAAATGACACCCCAAAATAAATTCTGCTGCTTCTCCTGAGTACGGGGATACCACATATGTGGGACTTTTTGGGAGCCTAGCCGCGTACAGGGCCCCGAAAACCAAGCACCGCCTTCAGGCTTTCTAAGGGCGTCAATTTTTGATTTCACGCCTCACTACCTATTACAGTTTTGAAGGCCATAAAATGCCAAGATGGCACAAAACCCCCACAAATGACCCCATTTTAGAAAGTAGACACCCCAAGCTATTTGCTGAGAGGCATGTTGAGTCCATGGAATATTTTATATTTTGCCACAAGTTGCGGGAAAATTACAAACTTTTTTTTTTTTTTTTTTTTTTTCACAAAGTTGTCACTAAATGATATATTGCTCATGCATGCCATGGGCATATGTGAAATGACACCCCAAAATAAATTCTGCTGCTTCTCCTGAGTACGGGGATACCACATATGTGGGACTTTTTGGGAGCCTAGCCGCGTACGGGGCCCCGAAAACCAAGCACCGCCTTCAGGCTTTCTAAGGGCGTAATTTTTTGAGTTCACTTCTCACTACCTATTACAGTTTTGAAGGCCATAAAATGCCAAGATGGCACAAAACCCCCACAAATGACCCCATTTTAGAAAGTAGACACCCCAAGCTATTTGCTGAGAGGCATGTTGAGTCCATGGAATATTTTATATTTTGCCACAAGTTGCGGGAAAATTACAAACTTTTTTTTTTTTTCACAAAGTTGTCACTAAATGATATATTGCTCACGCATGCCATGGGCATATGTGAAATGACACCCCAAAATAAATTCTGCTGCTTCTCCTGAGTACGGGGATACCACATATGTGGGACTTTTTGGGAGCCTAGCCGCGTACGGGGCCCCAAAAACCAAGCACCGCCTTCAGGCTTTCTAAGGGCGTTACAGTTTTGAAGGCCATAAAATGCCAAGATGGCACAAACCCCCCCCCCCCAAATGACCCCATTTTAGAAAGTAGACACCCCTAAATTTAGGGGTACACTAGTGAGACTAGGTAATAAATGGCGGGTGCCCTGAAACTATAAAAAAATAACTAACCAACCAGCGTCACCTGTAACAGTTATATGGTGATCACTGGTGAAAGGGTTAACTAGGGGGCAATCAGGGGGCTTTATGCGGTAGTATATGGGGGTCCCTGGCGCTATAAAAAGCTGCGGCGAACCTAAATACCTACCTGCCTAACTAGCGTCACCTGTGACACTAATACAGCGATCAGAAAAACGATCGCTTATTAGGCTGGGTTCACACTGGAGCGATGCGGGAACGCCACGAATGCGCGGCGGGTTCCCGCATCGCATGCCTCCCGGCGGCAGTTCACACTGCCCTATGCGAACTGCTGGGAGTGTCAGTGAAATGTTAATGACACCCCCAGATCAGTTCGCATATCGCAGTGCGATCTGCAAACTTGGATCGCATGGTGTGAACACCCATGCGATCCGATTCTGCTGCGGACCAAAAAAAGGGTCCCGTGCGAGTTTGCGGCGGGTGCGACATGAATTCAGCCATACTATCTGTATAGCTGAACTCGAATCGCACAGAGATCGGATGTGATTTGCACTGCAGTGCGGTGCGAATCACATCCGTTCTCATAAACCGCTGCAATGTGAACCCAGCCTTAGTGACACTGGCGACGGGGGGTGATCACGGGGTTAAACCTTTATTGGGGGGGTTAGGGGGGTACCTTAGAACTAAAGGGGGCTAACCCTAACTGCCCTAACAGTTATTAGTCACAAATGACACCTGCCGGGTGATCAGGGGGTTAAACCTTTATTAGGTAATAAATGGCGGGTGCCCTGAAACTATAAAAAAATAACTAACCAACCAGCGTCACCTGTAACAGTTATATGGTGATCACTGGTGAAAGGGTTAACTAGGGGGCAATCAGGGGGCTTTATGCGGTAGTATATGGGGGTCCCTAGCGCTATAAAAAGCTGCGGCGAACCTAAATACCTACCTGCCTAACTAGCGTCACCTGTGACACTAATACGGCGATCAGAAAAATGATCGCTTATTAGGCTGGGTTCACACTGGAGCGATGCGGAAACGCCGCGAATCCGCGGCGGGTTCCCGCATCGCATGCCTCCCGGCGGCAGTTCACACTGCCCTATGCGAACTGCTGGGAGTGTCAGTGAAATGTTACTGACACCCCCAGATCAGTTCGCATATCGCAGTGCGATCTGCAAACTCGGATCGCATGGTGTGAACACCCATGCGATCCGATTCTGCTGCGGGCCAAAAAAAGGGTCCCGTGCGAATTTGCGGCGGGTGCGGCGGGTGTGGCGGGTGCGGCGGGTGCGGCGAATGGCTGAACTCGAATCGCACAGAGATCGGATGTGATTTGCACTGCAGTGCGGTGCGAATCACATTCGTTCTCATAAACCGCTGCAATGTGAACCCAGCCTTAGTGACACTGGCGACGGGGGGTGATCACGGGGTTAAACCTTTATTGGGGGGGTTAGGGGGGTACATTAGAACTAAAGGGGGCTAACCCTAACTGCCCTAACAGTTATTACAGTCACAAATGACACCAATGCAAAAAAAAAAAAAAAAAAAAAAAAATGACATTGGTGTCACTGTGACTGGGGGGCAGGGGTAATTGGGGGGGTGATCGGGGGGTAAAGGGGGGGTGTGAGTGTGCCTGGCATGTTCTACTGTGTGTGGGATGTGTTGGTGCAACTCACTGATCCGCTCTCCTCCGTGTCGGAACGAAAAATACCGACACGGAGGAGAGAATACATCACTTCCTCTCCTGTGTTTACATTACAGGAGAGGAAGTGATGTCACCGGGGATTTCCATTCGTCGGGAGCGATCGCGAGGGGGTGGCCATGAATGAATGGCCGTCCCCTCGTCCGGGATCGCTCCCGAACGAAAACCGACCGCCGCAGGCACCGGGCGGGGGCCCGATCGGGCCCCCGACCCGCGGGAGGCAAAGGACGTACATATATGTGCTTATGCCTGCCCGTGCCATTCTGATGACGTACATCGGCGTGAGGCGGTCGGCAAGTGGTTAAAGGCAACGTACAGGTACGTTAATATGCCTGCACGTGCCATTCTGCTGACGTATATTGGCGTGAGCCGGTCGGAAAGGGGCTATTGACTGTAATGCCATTGCACATATTACCTTAATATATTACCAATATTAAATATCAAAAATAAAAATAAAAGTATTTTCTTATTTTTTTTTCTTTTAGCAGCTTATTAGATACCCCCTACATATTCTTATGTGGTAGTGCAGTTTTAGTCGTATTTTAGTCTTTTGATTAAAATGGCATTTTAGTTTTAGTCGTATTTTAGTCACCTCAATTGTTTTTGACGCATTTTAGTCACCTAAATTAGTATTAATTTAGTCAAACTAAAATATTTTAGTCGTTCTCTGAACTTTTGACTGTCAAGAACGGGGTGACATACAACACTACGACGAGCCGAGAAAATGAAACTTCAATGCTTTCGAGCATGCGTCTAATTGTTTCCGAGCATGCATAGGAATTTTGTGCGTCGGAATTTGTACAGAGATTCGGAATTTCCGATCGGAACTTTTTCCTACACAAAAATTGAGAACATGCTCTCAATCTTTTGCTGGCCGAAATTCCGCCAGCAAAAGTCAGATGGAGCATACACACAATCGCATTTTCCGACCCTGATATTGTACAAAAAAAAAATCACTGATTTTTACAAACTGTCAGTAAATTTACTGGCGTTTGGCAACCCTGACGGGGCACGTTATTGACCAAGCTGTGGTACTGCTTCAGCAGACTTCCATTGTCTGTCTGACAGGGTACCTGTGCCACAAGACTGGCTGCACAGCACTATAAAAAGAGGTAAAGCTACAGGAGTGAGTAGAGATGATTTATAATAAGTAAGGGAAAGTAGAGTTGTAGCCTATAGAAACCAGTGCACAATTTGTTTTAATTTTCCCAAATAAAAGATTACTTGATTTTTTGCTAGGCGCAGCAGCCCCACTTTTTTGCTTTTGTATCGTTTTTCAGGCTCCAATGCCAATGCCAATCCCTTCTGCCAGGAGGACACCTGGGTGAAAGGGTGTCCTATTCAGGTCACCTAATTTTAGAGGCACCTCTAACATGACAGCCTCCTCTTGAAATCTATAAAAACACCACAAATGTCTCCAAGACATACAAATTCTTGTTTAATAATCTTATATACACAGCCTTATGTTAAGTTAATTATGGCTGACATAATATTTTGGTAGAAATGATTCCTGCTGTTAGATCAACTTACCCGTTCAATGGTAAAGTTGCCCTCTGTTGTGTTTCTTCTGTAGGTTATATAGTCTGTGGCGTACTGAAAAAGGAATAAACAATTCACATTACACCCATGCTGAAGAACCTATTGACTATATGTTAAATTGTAAGCAGCAAATTTATTGTAATGAGAGGAACATCTATGTGGTCCATTTTATTTGAGATGGATCAATATTCATGGGATTGCAAGTTAAAGCGGGGGTAAACCCGCTGACTTTCTTATTTTTTTTTACACCTGTAAGGGAAAAAGCATAATGAGCTAATATGCACCGCATACTAGCTCATTTTGAAATACTTACCTTAGAACAAGGTGCCGGCATCTCACTCGGTCCACGCCGAGGGAGCTGACATGTTCTGACATGTCTTCGGGTATCGCGGCTCTGGCACGGTGAGTGGCCGGAGCCACGATGTCGTCACTCCCTCGCATGAGCGGGGGAGTTTTCTTCCCGGCAGGGTCTGGTGTCTGCCGGACTTTCAGCTGAGAATTCCCGGAGAGCATGTGCCCCTGAAGTCAGCAGCTCATTGCGAGGGGAATATCTCCAAAACCGTACAGGTTTTAGGAGATATTCTTTTTACCTACAGTTAAGCCTTATTATAGGCTTACCTGTAGGTCAAAGTTAAAAATTTCACTATACAACCGCTTTAAATGACACACCACTGGCCACTAAAATGTGGAAATATTAGAAAAATACTGTACATTGCTACAATACATGCACATTTCCCCGTGTTTTTCTCTTTCTGTTACATGTACAGAAAATGACCTGTTGATCTCCCATAAATCTAGTGGGCTCCCAATCTGTTAAGGCTCCATGCACACTGGGTGTTTAGACTCAGTGCATGGAACTCTATGAGAGGCTGACAGCTGCTGTGGCTGGATGGAGCTGGGCAGTGCACTCAGTGGTACTTCCATTTACAGCTGTATGTGTTCAGAATGAATGCCCAGAATGCAGACTTGCTCATACTGCACTCAAAATAAGTATAGCTAGGTGCACCCATAGCTCCCTACTGTCCCTGATTTCAAGGGACTGTCCCTGATTTTGAGCAATGTCCCTCTGTCCTTCCATTCCTCCTCATCTGTCCCTCATTTTGGTCTGATCTTTATAGTTGTATATAAATGCACTTTTTATCTTTCAAAAAGTGTTTTCCAGCGCTAAACCTTTCATCTGATTTCTAAACTGCTGCATTTGTTTATTCCTAAAGCCAATTTAAAGGAATAGTAGTGCTAAAAAAGCACTTGTGGGTTTAACCAATCTTACTTTTTTATACAATTCACCTTTAAGAGGGTGTGACAAGGGGTGTGTCCTATGCTGCATACTTTTGCCGACAGGTATCCCTCATTCCCATCTCAAAAATTTGGGAGGTATGGCTGCACCCCCCAACCCCATTCAGCAGCAGCATCTATCAGCCTCTCATGGAGTTTAACAGGCCGCTGGCAGTGCCCTTCCCAATGGCTAAATGCAGGAGCCCCATGTACCAAGGTTAAACATCCCAGTGTGTGTGGGGCCTTAACCTGACAACACAGAGCCTTTGCGGCACTGAAATCCCGAACAGTGTTGTCACCCCTGGCTGAGTTCTCTCCTGATCAGTCCATCAGAACAGCTCTCTTTCTCCTCAAATCCTGCAACATGGTGGAGGTGTTCTGAAGTCTAGAAGGCAAATACTTAGGCAGGGCTGAAAACACTAATTAGGATTTCAGTGAAACAAAGGCAAAACTGCCAGCTCAAACAGGATGTTAGAAGACCACTGGATTCTTGGCAGAATCATCAGCTATTTTTTCTGCAGCTTTTTTTTGGTAATTCTTTATTTAGCAAAATAACGCAGTACAGAGGTCTAATTAAACATGATACAATGATACAAAATACACTCCAGTTTGGAATACAATGGTATTGGCCTGGGGCCAGCCACAGGTATGACAATGGTATTATCCATTAAGGAAGAACTTGACTGAACTATTGGCCCAGGTTGACTAGGTCACAACAGTTGATTGTAGAGAAGAAACCATGCTTTCCATGCTCTCGGTAATCTCTACACCAGGGATATGCAATTAGCGGACCTCCAGCTGTTGCAAAACTACAAGTCCCATCATGCCTCTGCCTTTGGGTCTCATGCTTGTGGCTGTCAGAGTCTTGCTATGCCTCATGGGAATTGTAGTTCTGCAGCAGCTGGAGGTCCACTAATTGCATATCCCTGCTCTACACCTTTTAATTGGTTGAAAGGAACACATAGCAAAAGGGGGGGGGGGGGGACTCCAAACCTCCAGGTCCAATACGGCCCAGCAGCCTCAACTATTACTGGAAACTGAGTTTATTAGGGACGAATAAGCCGAAGAGTATTCATAGTCATGCCAGTAAAACCATTTTTTCCGAAATGATCTCTCATGCTCCGCTCTGTTGCAATCAAGTCCTCTATCTCATTAATTTCCGTTACTTTTGCCTACCATATGGTGATCTGGGGTGCTTGATGCTATTTCCAGAAAATCGGGGTGAAGCTTTTCATTGCATTCACTAGTAATAACAATAGAACTTCTATTCTTCTTTCCAGGAATATGGTGATGGTGGATCTTGTGGAATCGTACAATCTCAAAATTTTTTGGGTCATGCGCTTGATACTTGCAACTTTTTAAAGAGACAAAACGTGGAGAAATGTGCATTTTTTTGTAGATATTTACTAAATATGTTTTTTATCCTGGACATACACTTTAACCAATTATATTTTTCTTTACTGATGAAGGCCACTACAAGCTGAGTTCCAATGGTCAAATGCAGGCCCTTTATAGGTCCAATGGGATAACGTATATGAGCACCAGAATATAGTTTACTAAACTATCTAATCATGCGAGGCCCCACGATAATCTCATAATCTCCAAGTCTTAACTTTTGTCTCTGTTCTATCCATCATTTTACGGATCGCTGCACCAAAGATTTAGATGTAACAACAGAACCTATTCCACTATGACACAACCCCCTCTACCCCGAGATGAAAGCAATCCTTTCAGTTCAATATCTCTTGTCTGGTAAGCACCATGACTAAGCTTTTTTATTTTTATTTTTTTGTTTCTTCTAAAAAGGGCACAATATTTTTATACACCCACAGCAATTATCTGCAGGAGAACACGGAAGCAACTGTATGATTTTAAGATTTAAATCAATGGCCATGATATTTTCCTAAGATATTTATCCCTTATTTTGAGTTCTGTCCTTTTTTTGTGTTTGGAAAAGAAATAGATAACAAAGATAAAACATATTGATAGCCAAGTATTACAAGTAACCAGTCCAATAAAAGCAAAGCTGTTAGATCCAGAAATATTTTCATGGATAAAGGGCCTGCAGACATGAGTAAATGTTCCCCTGATCCAGCTCATCACAGCAGGATTAGGCAGTGATTTTATATCTCTAGTTTTTTATGTCAACATTTCCCAGTATTTGCTTTATGGAACAAAATAATTGACTGGAATGAACCAATTGCTGTTGAGTTTCTTGAAGAGAAGCCAGCAATCAGGGTTCTCCCTCCTCCACAGGTCAAAACATGCACATTTACCTGCTGCAAATGTGGATGTTGTACGGCAACCTTTCAAAAGAACAGTTTTTGACTTGCCATTTAGTGTCTTTAGGCACTTACAGGATGGCCATAGATGGTCCAATTATTACAGTGCATCCAAAAAGTATTCACAGCGCTTCACCTTTTCCACATTTTGTTATGTTACAGCCTTATTCCAAAATGTATTAAAGCATCTGTTACCCAAATAAATAAATAAATGATCCTGTTTTTTTAACCACTTGTCGACCAGCTGTTGCAGCTATATTGCGACAGGTCAGCTGTATTAGACGAATTGCCATACCAGTACATCGCTTTGTGTAGTAGATACAGCAAGCATGCGCACGGCACCAGAGGCGCTAGCGAAGGTGATGTCTGCCGGCCACCCGCGATCACTCACAGAGATGTAGAACGGGGATCTGCCATTGTAAACAAAGCAGATCCCCGTTCTGTCAGTGGAGTACCGCGTGATCATCTGTTCCTAGTGATCAGGAACAGCGATCTCTCTGTACTCCCAGTCAGTCCACTCCCCCCCCAGTTAGAAACACCTCCCTAGGACACGCTTAACCCCTTTGCCCCCTACGGTTAACCTCTTCCCTACCAGTGTCATTTATACAGTACATTTATATAGCACTGATCGCTGTATAAATGTCACTGGTCCCAAAAAAAGGTCAAAAGTGTTCGATTTGTCTGCCGCAGTCCCGCTAAAAAGCACTAATCACTGCCATAAATGGTAAAAAAATAATAATGCCATAAATCTATCCCCTATTTTGTAGACGCTATAGCTTTTGCCCAAACCAATCAATATATGCTTATAACCAAAAATATGTAGAATACATATTGGCCTTAACTGATGAATAAATTTGTTTAACTTTTTTTTGGGATATTTATTATAGCAAAAATTCTAAAGTATTATTTTTTTTCAAAATTGTCGGTCTTTTTTTGTTTATAGCGCAAAAAAACAAAAACTGCAGAGGTGATGAAATACCACCAAAAGAAAGCTCTTTAACCACTTGCAGACCGGACCATTTTGCTGGTCAAAGACCAGACCACTTTTTGCGATTCAGCACTGCGTCGCTTTAACTGACAAATGCGCGGTCGTGCGACGTGGCTTCCAAACAAAATTTACGTCCTTTTTTTCCCACAAATAGAGCTTTCTTTTGGTGGTATTTGATCACCCCTGCGGTTTTTATTTTTTTTGCGCTATAAACAAAAATAGAGTGACAATTTTGAAAAAAACGCATTATTTTTTACTTTTTGTTATAATAAATATCCCCCAAAAATATTTAAAAAAACATTTTTTTCCCTCAGTTTAGGCCGATACGTATTCTTCTACATATTTTTGGTAAAAAAAAAAAAACGCAATAAGCGATTATTGATTGGTTTGCGCAAAAGTTATAGCGTTTACAAAATAGGGATAGTTTTATAGCATTTTTATTAATAATTTTTTATTATTATTTTTTTTACTAGTAATGGCGGCGATCAGCGATTTTTATTGTGACTGCGACATTGTGGGGGACCCATCGGACATTTTTGACACATTTTTGGGACCATTGTCATTTATACAGTAATCACTGCTATATAAATGCAGTGATTCCTGTGTAAATGACACTGGCAGTGAAGGGGTTAACCAGTGGGTGGCAGCGTAGGGGTTAAGTGTTCCTAGGGGTGTGTTACTAACTGTGGGGGGGTTGGGCTTTCATTTAGTGAACACTGATCTCTGCTCCAATCACATGGAGCAGAGATCAGCGTCACTAGTTGCTAGGCAGAATGGAAAAATGCTGTTTACACGGCATTTCCTCCATTCGGCCGCTCCGTGAGACGATCGCGGGGATGCCTGCGGCTATCGAGTCCGCGGGTCCCGCTAACGGACTCACGGGGGGCCCGACCAGCGTGGGAGCGCGCCGCCGGTGGCACGCTCCCGATGGCAGGGCGGCATTGAATATTGGACGTACCTGTACGCCAATATGCCTGCCCGTGCCATTCTGTCGACGTACATCGTCGTGCGCTGGTCGTGAAGTGGTTAATTTTGTTTGGGTATAACGTTGCACAATTGTGCAATTGTCAGTTAAAGCGACGCGGTGCCGTATCCCAAATAATGGCCTGAACATTAAGGGGGTGAATCCTTCCAGGGCTAAAGTGGTTAAAGCATGTTATAAAGCACAGTGCCTGTGCTGTGTAATTTGGCCCCCTGTATCCTCTGAAATACCTGGCTGGTCCTGCCGGGTTCTACCCTCCCCCTTGTAAACTGACCACATTTTATCATGGCTGCTGTGCCCTGACACCATGGTCAGTTGATGTGCCTCAGTCATCTGGAGCTCTCCTCTGTCCTTCTCTCCTTCCTCCCTCCCAGCCTATCAGCTCTGTGTCAGGGCTCGCCCCTCCCCTCCTGCTGCTGAAATGACATTAACATTTTCAAACAATCCTCTGTGTCTCATAATGTTAGGTTCCCCAGTGTGTGTGCCTTCGAAATAAAATATAGAACTGCATTTTTTTTATGAGTGCTGATCGGCGCTCGTGTGACCGGCCACCTCTCCCTTCCTCTCCTTCCCTCCTCCCAACTGACGTCAGTGGGGGATTTTCGGCCGCGCCCAATTTACCTGTCAGATCGAGAAGGGAGAGAGGTGGCCAGTCACGTAAGCACCGAGCGAAGCTATAAAATAAGGTATAGAACGACATTTGTTTTTAGAAATCACATACACTGGGGGATCAGTATCAGACACAGAGGTTTCTATGAAGACAGTACAGTGGCTTAATAGCCACTTTAAAATCATTATTCTCCTCAAAATTCTACAAATAATACTCCATAATGACAATGTGAAAGAAGTTTGTTTGAAATCTATGCAAATGTATTAAAAATAATATAACAAAATAATCACATGTTCACTACTTAAATAGTAACAACCTTTGCCATGACACTCAAAATTAGGGTCAGGTACATCCGGTTTTCACCGACCATCCTTGAGATGTTTCTACCACATGATTGGAGTCCCCCTATGATAAATTCAGTTGATTGGACATGATTTGGAAAGGCACACACCTGTCTATTTAAGGCCTCACAGTTAATGCCAAAATGAGCAATCAGGGGAGAAGGGCCTTAGTCGGGGAGGTGACCAAGAACCCGATGGTCACTCTGACAGAGCTTCAGCGTTTCTCAGTGAAAAGAGGAGATCCTTCAGAAGATCAACCATCTCTGCATCACTCCACCAATCAGGCCTGTGTGGTAGAGTAGCCAGACGGAAGCCACTCCTCAGTAAAAGGTACATGACAAGCCATCTGGAATTTGCCAAAAGGTACCTGAAGGACTCTCAGACCATGAGAAACAAAATTCTGTGGTCTGATGAAACAAAGATTGAACTCTTTGGCCTTAAAGTGGATGTAAACTCACTGTCATCAAATGTGAACCAATAACACAGTTATAATCAATAATGCTATACATGCCTCCTGCAGGTATCCTTATATTCCAAAAGTCACCCCCTCACCTTGCAGGAGCCCCGCAATATCCTCTAATCAGTGGGCGTTTTTTTTCCGGCGTTCCGTGGGCGGAGCCGTGACATCAGAGGACTCCTCTGCCCACCACTTCACTGCCACGGCCAGCGAGCGCTGTGAGGACGAGCCTTGCGCCTGCTGAGACTTGCGTGCATGTGCAGGAGTGACAGAGTGCATTCTGTGAAGAAGCAGAGCATGCTCATGTTACTCCTGCGCATGTGCAGAATAAAGTTTACTCCTCCGTCCCCCTCCATGTCTTCCACATCCCCCGCTGTCTTCCACTACCCCCCTGACACTAACCACTACCACACTGACACCGTCCACTGCTCCACTGACACTGACCACTGCCCCACTGACACCATCCATTGCCCCACTGACACCGACCACTGACATCGTCCACTGACACCGTCCACTGCCCCTCTGACACTGACTCCATCCACTGCCCCACTGACACCGTCCACTGCCCCACTGAAACTGACTCCATCCACTGCCCCACTGACACTGACTCCATCCACTGCCCCACTGACACTGACTCCATCCACTGCCCCACTGACACTGACTCCATCCACTGCCCCACTGACACCGTCCACTGCCCCATTGACACCGACCACTGACATCGTCCACTGCCCCACTGACACTGACTCCGCCCACTACCCCACTGACACCGTCCACTGCCCCACTGACACCAACCACTGACCCCCACCGCTGACCCACTGACACCGACCGCTGACCCACTGACACTGATCACTGACACCAACCACCCCCTTTCCCAAAAGCACTGTGAAAAAATATATTTAAAAAATAAAACCCCACCCTCCCATCATTGTTAGAATAGTACAAAAAAAAATTGTAAAAAAATGTTTTTATTGTAAAAATGTATAAAAATAAAAAATAAATCCACTGGTCCCAAAAAATCTTTTGAAAAAAAAAAATGTAATTGTAAAATAAAAAAATAATCTGACACTGTCCACTATCCTGACACCATCCTGCATGTACTACCCAGCACTGTACACTCCGCATTCCTGTGATTCGCACTGCATTGCTGTTCAGATCACATGCGATGTCTGTGCGATGCGATTTCAGCCATACAAACTGTATGGCTGAAAACGCATCACATTCAGACCAAACACGCACAGGACCCTTTTTTTTGTCCGCATCAGAATCGGATAGCATGGGTGTTCACAGCTATGCAATCCGATTCATGTCCAAACTGTAAGTTTGCAGTGCGATATGCGAGCTGAAATGGGGGTGTCGTTAACATTGTATGACACTCCCCAGCAGTTTGCATATGGCAGCGTGAACTGATGTGTGAGCCGGATGCAATGTGGGAACCCGCAATGGATTCGCAGGGTTACCGAATCGCACCACCGAGCCTTGGTGGGAGCAGTCAGGTGACATTTGTAGGCTGTATGCTTTGAGGCTCGGTTCACACTGGTGCGATGCGGGAACCCTGTGAATCCACTGCAGGTGCTCACATTGTATCCGACTCGTACAGCAGTGCATACTGCCATTTGCGAACTGCTGGGGAGTGTCATACAATGTTAATGACAGCCCCATTTCAGCCCGCATATCTCACTGCGAACTGACAGTTAGGACATGAATCAGATCACATAGGGGTAAACACCCATGCGATTCTGGCGCGGACCAAAAAAAGGGTCCTGTGCGAGTTCGATCTGTATGGCTGAAATCCCACTGCACGGACATCGCATGTGATCGCAACGTGGTGGGAATCACATGCGATCTCGCACAGCACACTGGTGTGAACTGGTCCTAAGCTCATTCAGCCTTACTGCGTGTAATTATAAAAAGTGAGAAATCCACCCCTCCCCCACATAACAAATACTGGTGATGGAAAGGAACGTTGCAACTGTGATCAGGTGACCTCAGGCACACACACTGCACTATAACAATCATCAGATCACTGGATGTTCTACTCTGCCCAGCTCTGACTACATACATGTCCCCTAAATCACTTGTCTGTGTATATTCTGCTGGCTGTTCACTGCAGCATACATTTCCTCTCACCCTGATCTGTGGATCACACCTCATGATGAGAAACATCCAGTCAAAACACAGCAAAGGCAGCCAATCCTGGGAGAGCTGGAGGGGAGGGGAGGGGGGTTGAATTGTGAACTTTTTACACAGGATGTGCCTGTCTAATGCAGGCCATACACGGTCGAATTTCAAACGAATTTTCTTTTCAAAATCAGAAAATTAGTTTTTTTTGTGATCCGATGGCGCCACCATTGATTTTCGAAATTCGGCCGACCTAGCCTTCAATTTCACCTCATGTTGCTACAGAAAAGAATTTTCTTGGCTGGGAATCTTCTTTTCTCTCCGTAAATTTTCTTTTATCTCCGTACATTTTCTTTTATCTCCGTACATTTTCTTTTCTTATTACGTTTCTCGCACGATTCTCCCATCATTGATTAGAAAATCGTTTGTTTTTCTAAGAATTTCCAACATGTCCGATTCCTCAAATTTTATTTCTGAACGAAAATCGGCTGTTGCTGCAGCCCACTAATGGTGCGAAATTCATACGAAAATTCTTAGATACGATTTTCGAAAGAAAATTCTTTCGAAATTCGAACCGTGTATGGCCGGCATAAGGCTAGTGCATGAGATATGTAAATAACCTGTCACTCACAGCAAGGGGGAGGTTTTGACAAAGTTTTCGTCTGTTTGTGAAGATTTATCTCACTGAACAATAAAAGAGGATTGCTCAGAGCTGGATTAACTCTATGTGGCAAGACTGGGCTCAAATGATAGGAAATCTTATAAATCTACATTATGAAATAAAAAAAAAGAATTATAATTTTTTTCCGGGTTTACATCCATTTTAATAGAAAGTGTCATGTCTGGAGGAAACCAGGCACCGCTTATCACCTGACCAATACCATCCCTACAGTGAAGCATGGTGGTGGCAGCATCATGCTGTGGAGGTGTTTTTCAGTAGGAGGAACTGGGAGACTAGTCAAGATCGAGGGAAAGATGAATGCAGTAATGTAAGAGACATCCTTGCTAAAAAACCTGCTCCAGAATGCTCTGGACCTCAGACTGGGGCAAAGGTTCATCTTCCAACAGGACAATGACCCTAAGCACACAGCCAAAATATCAAAGGAGTGACAACAGGACAACACTATGAATGTCCTTGACTGGCCCAGCCAGAACCCAGACTTGAACCAGATTGAACATCTCTGGAGAGATCTGATAATGGCTGTGTACAGACACTCCCCATCAAATCTGATGGAGCTTGAGAGATCCTGCAAAGAAGAAAGGGAGGAACTGCCCAAAAATAGGTGTGCTGAGCTTATAGCATCATAATAAAAAAGATTTGAGGCTGTAATAGGGGCCAAAAGTGCTTTAACAAAGTATTGAGCAAAGCCTGTGAATACTTACTGTATGTACATGTCCTTTTTTTTGTTTTTTATTTTTAATAAATTTGCAAAGATTTAAAAAAAAAAACGTCTTTCACATTGTTTTATGGGGTTTTGTTTGAATAATTTTGAGGAAAATAATGAATTTAATCCATTTTGGATTAAGGCTGTAACATAACAAAATGTGGAAGAAGTGAAACGCTGTGAATACTTTCAATCAATGCCCCCGATTTACCTTACATATCTATCACCTTCCAAGGGGATGATAATAAGTACTCATTGTTGCACATGTACATTTTCCAACTTCTTTGTAGGACCTGATTCTTTTCTTCTAAATGAACCAAAAGCCATGGCTTGCTTTAGGTTTCAAAAATGATCACAAAGGAACAGAAGATGAGAGCCTCAGCAAGTAGTTTGAGTCTTGACTAGTTTTTTTTGTCCAAAAAACGTTAAAATACAAATTAGACACGTTTAGGTGGCTTACAAAGAACTCTAAACTGGTTTGAGTAAATTCTAGATGGTGTACATAGGTCCATGAACCTGCTCCAGTCGCTGGTTTGGCCACTGAGATATATCCTTTAGCAGAACCATTTATACAGAATTAACTCAAACCAGTTTTGTTTTGGAGCCTGGATAAAAGGCGTACCAAAATACATTGGCTCTGTAATAAATGTTTTTGGACAGAATGAATGTGTTGTGGATATAACCTACCTTGCTGGTGCTCTCATTTTATATGTCTTAGCCCTTGTACACACGGTCGGAGACTCCGACGGAATGTGTCCGATCGGACCGTTTTGTCAGATATTCCGACTGTTTCCGTCGGAGTATCCGATGGACCAAGTTTTCCAACTTGTTGGTAAAATTTTCCGACAAAATGCTTCGATCGGACATACTCCGATCATGTGTAGAGAATTCCGATTGGACAAAGTGCCACGCATGCTCAGATCAAATTCCTACACCAAAGCTATTGGCTACTAGCGTGAACGTAGTCCCGTTGTAACGAAATAACGTCATCACGTCGGATTTTCCGACAACTTTGTCCGACCGTGTGTATGCAACAGTTTCAGACAAAATCCGTCGGACAAAATCTGACGGATTTGGTTGTCGGAATCTCCAACCGTGTGTACAAGGACTTACTTAGTAAGTAATATGCCCGGTGCCAGAACTTAACCACTTAACAACCGCCCATTGCCGATTAACGGCTTCAGGGCGGTTGTTTAACTCTGAGAGGCCGTTAATTAACGGCCTCCCAGAATTCTGCTCTCGCGCGCCCCCTGGGGCGCGCACTCGAGAGCATCCGTGACCGCCGGGTCCACAGGACCCGGCGCATCACGGATCACGGTAAACGGCCGCTCGTCGCGGCCGTTTACCACGTGATCGCTCCGTCAAATGACGGAGTGATCACTTGTAAACAAACCGGCGTCATATTATGATGCCGGTTCCTCCCTCCCCTCTCTGTACCGATCGGTACAGCGGAGGGGAAAGAGATCGGTGTCAGCAGCGAAGTGGGCTGCATCTGCAGTGCCCACATCGCTGCTCACCGAATTTAACCCCTCAATTCCCTGCCAATACTCTGCAATACCAGTGCATACTCTGCAATACCAGTGCATACTCTGCAATACCCCCCATTACTCTGCAGTACCCTGCCATTACTCTGCAGTACCCTGCCATTACTCTGCAGTACCCCCCAATACTCTGCAGTACCCCGCCATTACTCTGCAGTACCCCGCCATTACTCTGCAGTACCCCGCCATTACTCTGCAGTGCAGTACCCTGCAGTACCCTGTCATTACTCTGCAGTACCCCCCAATACTCTGGAGTACCCCCCAATACTCTGTAGTACCCCCCAATACTCTGCAGTACCCTGCCATTACTCTGCAGTACCCACCAATACTCTGCAGTACCCGCCAATACTCTGCAGTACCTGCCAATACTCTGCAGTACCCCACCATTACTCTGCAGTACCCCGCCATTACTCTGCAGTACCCCGCCATTACTCTGCAGTACCCCGCCATTACTCTGCAATACCCCCCAATACTCTGCAGTACCCGCCAATACTCTGCAGTACCCGCCAATACTCTGCAGTACCCCGCCAATACTCTGCAGTACCCCGCCATTACTCTGCAGTACCCCGCCATTACTCTGCAGTGCAGTACTCTGCCATTACTCTGCAGTACCCTGCCATTACTCTGGAGTACCCCCCAATACTCTGGAGTACCCCCCATTACTCTGTAGTACCCTGCCATTACTCTGCAGTACCCGCCATTACTCTGCAGTACCCCGCCATTACTCTGCAGTACCCCGCCATTACTCTGCAGTACCCCGCCATTACTCTGCAGTGCAGTGCCCTGCCATTACTCTGCAGTACCGTGCCATTACTCTGCAGTACCCCCCAATACTCTGGAGTACCCCCCAATACTCTACAGTACCCTGCCATTACTCTGTAGTACCCCCCAATACTCTGCAGTACCCTGCCATTACTCTGCAGTACCCCCCAATACTCTGCAGTACCCTGCCATTACTCTGCAGTACCCCCCAATACTCTGCAGTACCCTGCCATTACTCTGCAGTACCCCCCAATACTCTGCAATACCCTGCCATAAATTGCCATACCTAGCCATACTCTGAGATACCCAGCCATACTCGGAGATACCCAGCCATACTCGGTGATACCCTGAAATACCCAGCCATAGACGCCCCCCACCCCTCACCGCCCTCGGGTGCTTCTACCAACTCGCCAGTACGATCAAAGCCAGAATCTTTTTTTTAATTTATTTATTTTTTATTTCAGGCTTCCCAGCCTAGAGGTGAGATGTGGGGTCATATTGACCCCCAGATCTCACTGTAAAGAGGACCTGTCACCCCATATTCCTATTACAAGGGATGTTTACATTCCTTGTAATAGGAATAAAAGTGATCAAAAATGTATTTTTGGGGAAAAAAATGTCAAACTAAAATAAATAAAGTAAAATGAACAATAAAAAATAAATAAATAAATTTAAAGCGCCCCTGTCCCCATGTGCTCGCATGCAGAAGCGAACGCATGCGTAAGCCCCGCCCACATATGAAAACGGTGTTCAAACCACACATGTGAGGTATCGCTGCGAACATTAGAGCGAGAGCAATAATTCTAGTCCTAGACCTCCTCTGCAACTCAAAACATGTAACCAGTAAAAAAAATTTAAAGCGTCGCCTATGGGGATTTTTTAAGTAGCGACGTTTGGCGCCATTCCACGGGCATGTGCAATTTTGAAGAGTGACATGTTAGGTATCTATTTACTCAGCATAACTTCATCTTTCACTTTATGCAAAAATTGGGCTAACTTTACTGTTTTTTTGTATTTTTTTAAGCACAAAACAGTTTTTTCCCCCAAAAAAACGCGTTTGAAAAATTGCTGCGCAAATACCGTGTGAGATAAAAATTTGCAACGACCACCATTGTATTCTCCAGGGTCTTTGCTAAAAAAAAATATATAATGTTTTGGGGTTCTCTGTAATTTTCTAGCAAATAAATGATGATTTTTACATGTAGGAGAGAAATGTCAGAATTGTCCTGGGTGCTCCAGAACGCCTGATGGCGCTCCCTGCATGTTGGGCCTCTGTATGTGGCCACGCTGTGTAAAAATCTCACACATGTGGTATCGCCGTACTCGGGAGTAATAGCAGAATGTGTTTTGGGGTGTAATTTGTGGTATGCATATGCTGTGTGTGAGAAATAACCTGATAATATGACAATTTTGTGGGAAAAAAAAAAAGGAAAAAAAATCTTGATTTTGCAAAGAATTGTGGGGAAAAATGACAACTTCAAAAAACTCATCATGCCTCTTACTAAATACATTGGAATGTCTTCTTTCCAAAAAGGGGTCATTTGGGGGGTATTTGTACTTTTCTGGCATGTTAGGGTCTCAAGAATTGAAATAGGCCGTCAGTACTTCAGGTGTGATCAATTTTCAGATATTGGCACCATAGCTTGTGGACTCTATAACTTTCACAAAGACCAAATAATATCCACCAATTTGTACTTATTTTTACCAAAGATATGTAGTAGTATAAATTTTGGCCAAAATTTATGAAGAAAAAATTACTAATCTGCTAAATTTTCTAACAGAAACGAAGAAAAATTCATTTTTCGCAGAATTTTCGGTCTTTTTTCTTTTATAGCACAAAAAATAAAAAACTGAGAGGTGATTAAATACCACCAAAAGAAAGCTCTATTTGTGTGAAAAAAAGGACAAAAATTTCATATAGGTCCAGTGTTGCATGACTGAGTAATTGTCATTCAAAATGTGAGAGCACCAAAAGCTGAAAATTGATCTGGTTATTAAGGGTGTTTAAGTGCCCAGTGGTCAAGTGGTTAATATATATGTTTAGAGGACAGGTAGATATCCCATCTGTTTAATTTTTGGTGGTCTAAATCACCATATATTTTATATCACAGCTTATGAGAGAGTCTTACCGATCGAAAGGCTGCAGCAACAAGGTTTGCAGGCATCAGGTTTCTGTAAATAAAAGAGGGAACATTTTTATTTTTACTAACATGATATTATTTAGACAAGTGAAACATTATGTAAGCCAGAAAATAGTTTAATTGAACTCTCCTTTTCAGTTGAGGTTATAACTATCAATATCTTAAACAATATTAACCTTTGTAACTCCCATATAATATTTATTACTTTATATCCATACCAAGTTCACCTTTTCAGAATCCTGTTCTAAGATCTGTTATGCCGCATACACACGTCCGGACTTTCCAGCAGAATAGGTCAGACGAAATCATTCCGTTGGATAGTCCGATCGTGTGTGGGATAGTCTGATCGTTTTTCTTTAAAAAATTCAGACGGACCTAGAAATAGAACATGTTTCAAATCTGTCTGACGGACTCAATTCCTATCGGGAAAACCGTTTGTCTGTATGCTGGTCCGACGGACAAAATACGACGCAATGGCAGCTATTGGCTACTGGCTATTGAACTTCCTTTTTTAGTCCTGTCGTACGTCATCATGTTAGAAAAAAACTGACTTTTGAAAGGACTTTAGTCCGTTCGTTTGGAAGTCCGTCGTAACTACATCCAAAGTCCGCCAGGAAGACCGTCTGACATTTTCTGCCAGAAAGTCCAGTCGTGTGTACACGGCATAAGAGGAAGGTCAAGACTTTCCCACCCAACATACCACTATTGGCTTTAACCTGATCATCAAGATTGCTCTTGAATTCTTCAGAGAGACAGAAAATAAATGTAAGAAGTAAAGATGTAATTGTCAGGTCACCTGAGACCAGGTGACAGATGCACTCCATAGGAGTTAGAAGTTGTCAGGAATCCGCCCGTTCCGTGCGATCGGCTCTACGTACGCGCACGCGCGTTCGTGCCGCGGGTCGTCGTGGGCACGAGCGTCTTCCGACGCACGTGGGTGCACGTCGTTCGTATGTGCGCGCGGTACACGCACGCACGGGCGAGTGTTAGCACGATTGGCGCCAGTGGCCCTTTTTAAAAGGCACAGCTGCAGGGGCTCTGTGCTGTCTCGTCTGCAGCTTGTACCCGAAGTTACCTGCTATTCTGCCTGAACCCTGTCTGATACCTGACCCGGCTCGGTCTGACCTTGCTGATCTCTCCTGCTCCGACCCCGGCTTGTTTGACCCTTCTTGGACTGATTCTTGTTGCCGAACCTCTGCTTGTTACCTGATTCCTCTGCTGGCTCCTGCTTGCTTCTGTGTCTGCTACCTCCTCATCCAGAGATCCATCCATCCTGATTCCACGGTCCGTGGCCTTCTCCCAGCTGCCTTCTTGCTACAGAGAGCTCCTGCTCCAGAGGATCCTCATCTACCTAGCATCTGCTGCTGCACCTGGCTGGACTCTCCTACCCCGCTGCGCTCCGGTCTCCCTGTTCCCATTCCAGAGAGACTAGAACCAGAGCCGTAAGAGAGGTCCCCTTCCACTAAGTCAGACTCACTATCTGAAGACCCTAACAGAAGTACACCGCTAAGATAGTGGACCCTAGGACTGACTGCTGCGAATAGTACCCAGGGAGGTTCAGGAAGGAGGTAGGGAGAGGACGAGAGGACTCATTGAGGACTAAAGGCTTCTTAGGAATGGGTAAGAGCATGAGAAGACCATCAGGAGTCTGAGCAGGGTCCCCCAGACCCTTAAATATGAGCTGGACATCCAGCACAGGATCATCAAACTGGGCAGAGGTCAGTGGATCCCTGAGACCAGGTTGGTTACAAGGTGATGCCTCACAGGAGTCAAGCTGGATAGCTGAAACACAAGCAGAATGTAGAGAGTCCTGAAAAAAAGGTTGAAAACCCCACCTGGCCGAATGGGGCAGTCTATTCAAAGGATGGATTGAGCCTCTTAGACAGGTTTGAATGGGCATAGTAGTAGTAGGGTGAGCAACAGGAGGAAACCGAAGCCAGGATCTGTCCAGCAGTCCAGTTAAAGTGTGGAGAATGGAGCCGTAACCAAGGAAGACCTAATATGAGAGGAGATGAAGCCTTAGGTAAGGCAAGGAAGGATATCCACTCCTGGTGGAGCGTCCCTACTGACATCTTAGCAGGGAGGATCTGGAAGTGGATAGGGCCCCCTTGGAGAACAGTGCCATCAATCGCCAAGACCACAAATGGTGTTGTAAGGGGCAAAAGGGTAAGTCTCATGGAAGATGCAGTTCCCCAATCCATGAAATTGCCAGCGGCTCCGGAATCCAGATGTGCCCAGACTGAACGAGAGGAAGCGCCGACATGAAGGAATACAGAAAGGAGAAGACGAGAAGGTGATATCTCAGGATCTAATACTCCACCTTCCAGATGTATTAGCCCCGAGCGTTTTTCCAGACGAAGAGAACAAGTGTCACGGGAATGACCTTTGACCCCACAGTAGAGGCATAGCTTCCTCAGCAGGCAAGGGTTTCTCCTCGAATCGAAGAGAAGGAACAGGGAGCTCAGGCTGCCTAAAGAACGGGGAGTGCTGGCTTCTTTTTTCCAGGGCCCTCTCCTGAAAGAAAATATCGATCTGGTTACACAAGGTGATGACACCGTCCAGATTAGCAGGGAGGGATCTTCCTGCTAATTCATCCTTCACTCTATCAGAGAGGCCATGTAAAAAGGTTGCAACCTGGGCCTCATTATTCCAGCTCAGTTCAGCTGTGAGGATACGGAACTGAAGAGCATATTGTCCCACCGAAGCGAGGAGAGACACGACCTGGTTCCTTGAAGATATTTTGAAAAAGTTTCAAGAAATCAGACTGGCTAGAAACCACTGGATCATTCAGTTCCCACAGAGGAGCAGCCTTGCCGGACAGGCAGGATAAAATATAGACTACCTTAGCCCGATCCAACAGGAAGTTTTGGGGCTGGAGTTCAAAATGAATTGTGCACTGGCTAAGTGTCATGGTCCCTACCATATCTTTTAGACAGCCAGGCGTGGTCATGACCCAAGTGGCTCTGGGTGGTATTGAACTAATGACTGTTTGTTCTTGCTCCTGTTTCTTTACCTCTGAGCCACACCTCAGTTCTATTCTGCCTGCTTTCCAGCCATGCCTAGTTTTGCATAAAGTACTGTGGACAATTCTGTTTGTACCTGTCACTCTTGGATCAGCTGTGGCAGGTTACCTAATTAGCTGGGTATAAAACCCTGTCTCACTCTGAGGGCTGGGTCAGTTCATTGTCTCTTGTCACCAAAGGTACCTGTGTTCAAAGTTACAGTGTTCCAAGACTGACCCTGGCTTGCATTTCGTTTATGCTGACTTCTGGAATCCCGGACAACGGCTTTCTTCGACGATCCCTTGGCTTTTCCCGTCAAGCCCCCGTGCACAGATTCACAGCCCAGGTAGCTTATCTGTTTGTTACTGTGGGCTGTGTCTATTTGCAAGGGTGAGCGTACATCTCTGCACCATGGACTCCAACCTAGGTAAGCCCTCACATAATGAAATGAACAACATGGAGTCCACAGAGATGTACAGAATGCTCACCTTCCTTGCTCTGCAAGTCTACAGCCTGGGCCAGACCGTTGCTGAGTTGCAGCAAGAAGTCCGCTTATTTAAAGGAACAGTACGCCCAACCCTGTACCCTGCATGTCCAGAACCGTCTGTTTTGATGCCTGAGAAGTTTGATGGTAATCGTGCATCCTTCTTTTGTTTTAAGATGGATTGTGAGCTGTTGTTTGCCCTTAAGCCTAGTACCTATGCCACCGACTATATTAAGATTCGTGCTTCCATCAACCTACTCACTGGACAATGCAAAACATGGGCTCATCAGCTTTTACAGGAAAGGAGTCCAGTCTTGGATAGCTGGGAAGCATTCATGTTTGCTCTGGACTCTTACATTCCTGTTTCTAAGAAAACCAGAGTTCCCAAGTCTGCTCTCTGCTCACGTAGCCTGCGGGTATCCAGGGACAGGAGTACCCGGTACAGATACGACTCCATGCCATCACAGTATGTTCCAAGCCATGAAGCTGAAGTCCTTACCCCACAAAGCCTAGATGCTCCTAAGGGCACACACACACCTTCCCTGGGAGACGGGGAACCCATGGAGATCGGGGCCATCCGCGCCAAGCTATCACAAGGTGAAAGAGAGCGGAGGAGAGACTGTGGTCTTTGTTTTTACTGTGAGGAGAGAGGGCATCTTCTCTCTCTCTGTCCAATTCGCCCACCTCGGCCAAAGGTTCTCCAAGTGGGTACTTCTAGGATCCTTCCTGCTACCCCTAAATCTCTGCCTGCTATCCAGCTTGAAGTTCCTGTGCCTGTGTCCCCAATTGCAGTTCCGGTGCCTGTGTCCCCAGTTCCTGTGCCGGTGTTCCAGCTTGAAGTTCCTGTGCCCTCAATTGCAGTTCCTGTGTCGGTGCCCCCGCTTGAAGTTCCTGTGTCGGGGTCCCCACTACCTCCTGACTACACGTATGCCTCAAATGGAACCATAGTCCGTAAGCAGGACCTGAAGACTTTCGAAAGAGCCTTGCGAGCGATGAAAGTCTCCCTAGCTGGAACTTATAAAACAAAGAAAGCCCAAAGGAAATGGACTGTTCCATCCTCTGAGGGAATTCCTAAGTGGAGGGAACTGTCATGGTCCCTACCGTGTCTTTTAGACGACCAGGTGTGGTCACGCCCCACGTGGCTCTGGGTGGTATTGAACTAATGACTATTTGTTCTTGCTCCTATTTCTTTACCTCTGAGCCACACCTCAGTTCTATTCTGCCTGCTTTCCAGCCATGCCTAGTTTTGCATAAAGTACTGTGGGCAATTCTGTTTGTACCTGTCACTCTTGTATCAGCTGTGGCAGGTTACCTAATTAGCTGGGTATAAAACCCTGTCTCACTCTGAGGGCTGGGTCAGTTCATTGTCTCTTGTCACCAAAGGTACCTGTGTTCAAAGTTACAGTGTTCCAAGACTGACCCTGGCTTGTATTTTGTTTATGCTGACTTCTGGAATCCCGGACAACGGCTTTCTTCGATGATCCCTTGGCTTTTCCTGTCAAGCCCCCGTGCACAGATTCACAGCCCAGGTAGCTCATCTGTTTGTTACTGTGGGCTGTATCTATTTGCAAGGGTGAGCGTACATCTCTGCTCCATGGACTCCAACCTAGGTAAGCTCTCACACTAAGGAACCCCCTGCAGGCCTTGGAGTCCCCATAGAAGCGGCCCAGAACTGGCAGTTGTAATGAATGTGTGGCTGCGACAGGTGCAGCAAGAGATAGCGGTTGAGGTTGCTGAACTGGAGATCCTAATGAGGCCTGAACCTGTTCAAATGAGACCAAATCCTGAAGGAATCTCATCACCTGGGTCTGATGCGATTCCTGGGTCTCAAGTCTGCGGACTAAGCCCTGTAATGGATCATCTGTAGGAAGCGACACATCAGCTGGGTCCATGGCTGATCAAACCATCAGGTCACCTGAGACCAGGTGACAGATACACTCCGTAGAAGTCAGAAGTGCACCACTAAGACAGTGGACCCTAGGACTGACTGCTACGGATAGTACCCAGGGAGGTTCAGGAAGCAGGTCTATTGGATCGCTAACACAGATCCCAGTGGGAGCTAGAGGTTCAGAGTCACAGGCAAGCGGGGATAGTCAGGGACACGCCAAAAGGTCAGGGTCAGGAGCAGACAGGGATATTCGAGAACGCGCCAAGGTCGGTAACAGCATCAAACGAAGAGCGCACAGCAAACAGGAAGTCAAAACGCACAATGGTGGATCAGCCTCGCTGGCTTGCAATGCACAGGTTAATATAGGGTTCCCTGATAGGGCCTGGGGTGGAGCCATGCTTATAGGTGAGAGTGGCTGGCCTCTTAGTCAACACATGAGGAGAAGTAGGTTGACAGAGAAAGATTACTGCATAACCATGACAGGAATATTGTGTTAGGCCTTAAACCAAATGCTACAGTGATGGTCCGGAGGGTAGGAAAGCTCAGGATTCATCAGCCAAAAATCTCACATATGATAAGAAAAAGTTGAGGTTCCTTCAGTGAAAACCTGCACACCAAAGCTATCAGTCTATCCATTTATGTACTGTATACAGAGGCTGAAGTAATGTGCAAACCTTAACTTAACTTGTAAAAGCTAAAGCCCAGTCAAAACATTTTTGATGTATTGAATGGAATAGACAAGGGTTTGATCCTTTCTAAGGCTTTTATTCTTGTCTTTGTCCCCACTTCATTCGTTGGGTTTTGGACAGGAAGGGAGAAGAAAACTCTCCAAACACAACAAAGGGGTAATAAAGTATAATTTTAGTAGTGCAGACATGTACTCTGTAAGGTATTTCCAGAGATTTAGATCTGAAAGCATTATAAAGACTATTCCACCAGCCCTTAATGGTTTTTGTGTAGCCAAAACATTTTTTATAGAGTAAGGAATGGTCAAACGGTCAGATAATTAAATATTTGCTGTCTGTGTAGTGCTTTTTTCCTGAAATTCCCCTTCACCTTCACCTGTCCCCAGGGCCGTCTTTAACATTGACTGGACCCGGGGCAAACATTTTCTTGGGGCCCACCTCCCCCATGCAATTTCGCTCTCCACCTTCTCTGAGACATACAATAAATAGCAGCTAGACTTAAAATCAGTTTACTGTATCAGATCGGGCAGCGATTGCGATTGGTTGCCAGAGGTTACAGCATATCATTACTGCTTACTGTCTGGTTGCTAGAGGTTACAGCACACATTACGGCTCACTGATTAGTTGCTAGAGGTTACAGCACATGAGTCCTGCTTGTTGTTTAGTTGCTAGAGATTACTGTACAGTAATACTGATCACTGGTTCCTATAGGTTACAGCACGTCTTCTCCTCACTGCAGGGGGGCATGCTATATATGAATGTCACCTTTATTTACATATGAATGAAGGTTATTTACATGTAAACACAGTCTGCAGGTGAGTCATACATACACCACAATAGGGCAGAGCTGGGCAGCATTAGTAGCAGCATTTCACACTGAGATATCGGGACACAGCACAGGACTAAAACTTCAAAGGCCAAGGGAATTTAAACTGGAATGGTTGGCAAGTATGAGGCAGCTGCTTTGGGCCCCACAACAATGACAGGGCCCAGGGCAGCTGCCCCTTTTGCCCTGCCTTAAAAACGGCCCTGCCTGTCCCACAAAAGACAAAAAAAAGTTAGAGAATCTCCCAACGCGAGGCAAATACCCTTCTTTTAGCGTTGTTTCGAGAACATTTGTGACCCCTCATGACCATGCTGTAAAACCAGCAGCCGACCGACCGCTTGATCAGTGCCCTCAGCCAATGGCAGAGAGAGCTGATCTGAGTGTTTCAGCTGAGGGCCCTGTCAGAACACAACACGGGAGATCACTGTACTTACTTCACATAGTGAGTACAGCAGATCCGACCAGAGCTGACAGTTTGCTTTCGTTCAACTTACTGAGTTGAATGGAAAAAAACAAATAGTGTGTACCAGGCTTAAGTATGTATTTCAGCGGTTCTCAATGGGCACCTACTTAACTAGCTCCACGCTTGCTCTGGATTAGTGACTTGGAATGTATGGAAGCCAGGGACAGACAAGTGATTAGTGTTTTCCAAATAAAGTAAACTAAGTCTAAAAAATATTTTTAATTGAAAAGATTTCCTTTAACCATTTCAGCCCACGAAGATCTTACACGCTTAATTACCAGGCCATTTTTTGCTATACGGCACTGCGTCGCTTTAACTCACAATTGCGCAGGCGTGTGAAGCTGTACCCAAATAAAATGTATGTCCTTTTTTTTAACAAATAGATCTTTCTTTTGATGGTATTTAATCACCTCTGCGGTTTTTATTTTTTGCGCTATAAACAAAAAAATATATATAAAAAAGTGTATTCATTCGTTTAGGCCAATATGTATTCTGCAACATATTTTTGGTAAAAAAAAATCACAATATGCGTATATTGATTGGTTTGGGCAAAAGTTATAAAGTCAACAAAATAGGGGATATATTTATGGACTTTTAATTTTTTTTTAAATGTTTTTACTGGTAATGGCGGTGATCTGCGATTTTCTTTTTTTTTTTTTTTTTTTTTTTTTAGCTGGACTGCGACATTGTGGCAGACAAATCTGACCCCAAGTACCGTATATACTCGAGTATAGGCCGACCCGAATATAAGCCGAGGCCCCCAATTTACCCCCAAAAAAACTGGCAAACTTATTGACTCGTGTATAAGCCGAGGGTAAGACATGCCTGTCCATCCCTGTGTGTGTGTCCGTCCATCCCTGTGTGTCCGTCCATCCCTGTGTGTCCGTCCATCCCTGTGTGTCCGTCCATCCCTGTGTGTCCGTCCATCCATCCCTGTGTGTGTGTGTGTCCATCCATCCATCCATCCCTGTGTGTGTGTGTCTCCATCCATCCATCCATCCATCCCTGTGTGTGTGTGTCTCCATCCATCCATCCATCCCTGTGTGTGTGTGTGTGTGTGTGTGTGTGTGTGTGTCCAGCCTACCTGTGTCCCGAGCCTTTGTCCCGAGCCTCCGTCCCGTGCCTTGCCTCCTTGCCTCCGTGCCTCGCCGCCGTGCCTTGCCTCCGTCCCGTCCCGTCCCGTCCCGTGCCGTGCCTTGCCTTGCCTCCGTCCCGTGCCCTCTTCGTCGGCGCCTCGGCGGCCATTGTAAAATTCAAAAGCTGCGCCGCCGCCTTCGCCTGTGATAGGCGGAACACTGAATTTCCCAGCAGCCTGTGTTCCGCCTATCACGTACATCGTATCATCCTCGTCCGTAGTACGAGGATGATACGATGTCCGTGATAGGCGGAACACAGGCTGCTGGGAAATTCAGTGTTCCGCCTATCACAGGCGAAGGCGGAGCCGGAGGCGCGGCTTTTGAATTATAGAATGGCCGCTGTCTGTCTGCTCGACACGCTGATCGAGCGGGCAGACAGCGATGACTCGAGTATAAGCCGAGGGGGGCACTTTCAGCCTCAAAAAAGAGGCTGAAAATCTCGGCTTATACTCGAGTATATACGGTAACACTTTTTGGGGCCAGTGACATTATTACATTGATCAGTGCTATGAGAATGCACTGATCAATGTATAAATTAAACTGGCAGGGACACTGGGGGAAATCAAGGGGTTAACTGTGTTCCCTGGATGTGTTCTAACTGTGTTGTGGCTGGGCTTCCTGGGACAAACAGATCGCTGTTCCTGATCACTAAGAACAGCAGATCTCAGAGTTGTCCCCTGACAGAATGGGGATCCGCCACATAGGCAGATCCCCATTCTGCCTCTCCTCTCCACAATCACGGATGGCCAACGGAAATCGAGTCCACATGCCTGCAGTTTAACATGCACGGCTTGCACAGGAGAGCCAACTTGCCACCGTATATATACAGTGACTGGTCGGCAAGTGTTTAAAGTGTATTTCCACTTTTGCAGCCAATTTTGAGAGTGCACCTAGTTTATATTTGTTACGTGTGCCCATTCCCATAGCATAACTCAAAAAAATGTTTTGTTCTGGACCCTCCAGAGCAGAAAAATACTAAGTAATGTTCTTGGTGTATGTGCTTGTCTTAATTAACTCCATCTGCACTGTGAAGGTAGATCTTCATTATCAATTGCAACTAGAACACTTCTAACAAAGGGTCAAATGTTTGTAAGTTGGGCTGCTTACATTGTATGTTAATGAGAACAGACCTGGGGCAGACTCATGCTAACATTGTTTAAAAAAAGACCTTGCAGTCAGCCATGACACCACCTCCTGAGAAACATCTAAGGCCGCGTACACACGGGCGGATTGTCTGTCCAACTTAGTCCGCTGAACCGTGTTTCAGCGGACAATCCGCTCGTGTGTGGGCTTCAGCGGACAATCTGACGAACAAAGTCTTACGGAATTTCCGTAAGACAGTCCGTTCAAACTTGGTTTTGTCCGTCCAAACTTGGTTTCAGCGGACAGTCCGCTCGTGTGTAGGCAAGTTGGACGGACTAAGTATGGCGCATGCTCAGAAAGGATTTACACGGCCGAAGGTTGCATTGCAGTGTATAGGACGTCGTTTTTCTAGTCCTGTCGTACGTGCTGTGCACGTCATCACGCACGCTTTCAGCCGACTGTCTGCTCATCGTGTGTGGTCAAGTCCGTTCATGCAAATTTTGAACGGACTGTCTGTCGGATTGTCTGACGAACTTAGTTGGCCAGACAATCCGCCCGTGTGTACGCGGCCTAAAAGGTGCGAAATATGAAGACAATTTTTTAGGCATGCTTTATGAATGGGAACACATAGCATACATATAATAGGGTTTTTTCAAATTTGACTTTGAAAGTGCAAATATACTTTAAATCTCATAAATACTTAAATTCTCTCCATGTCTTATGTACTCTAAGGCCGCGTACCCAACTTAGTCCGCTGAACCGTGTTTCAGCGGACAATCCGCTCGTGTGTGGGCTTCAGCTGACTTTTTCAGCGGACAGTCTGGCGGACTAAGTCTTTCGGAATTTCCGTAATTTTGTCCGTCCAAACTTGGTTTCAGCGGACAGTCCGCTCGTGAGTAGGCAAGTTGGACGGACTAAGTATGGCGCATGCTCAGAAAGGATTTACACGGCCGAAGGTTGCATTGCAGTGTATTGGACGTCGTATTTCTAGTCCCGTCGTACGTGCTGTACACGTCATCGCGCAAGCTTTCAGCGGACTGTCTGTTCGTCGTGTGTGGTCAAGTCCGTTCATTTAAAAGTTGGACGGACTGTCTGTCGGATTGTCTGACGAACTTAGTTGGGCAGACAATCCGCCCGTGTGTACGCGGCCTAACTTGGTTAATTCATCCCTATGGAAGAAAGTGCCAGCTAAACCTTGTTCACCTAATGGAAAACAAGACAGAGTACAGCAGGTCACAGACACACAGCAGTGCCCTCGTACATGAACACCCTCTTCCATGACATGTTGAACTGTGTCCAATTCAGTAAGTGAAAATGTCACTTTTTCCTCTAACAATATACTTTAATAAATGTCTTTTGTCTGGTAAAAGCACACATCATAATTATCAGTATTTGTATTTGGGATCATGTTTATTCAAGCTGCAGCTCTGGGCAATGTGACCCAAAATGATAATCTCTGACAAATACCTTTCATCAGGTTCAACAATGCAAATATAACAAGACATCTTTACCAAAGGAGGTAAAAGGTTATGAAGGATGAATCCAGGACTGATATAGCAGCCAATGTGGTATCATGGTGTTCACATGGCTAAATTTAACAAAGCATAACACATGCATCATTTTCATTACCTTATGTATTATTTGATTTTTATTTTTACATACAAAAAAATTGATCTTTTGCCGCGTACACACGTAGCAGACTATCCGGCGCACATAGTCTGGCGGACTTTCCGAACGAGCTACCTGTCCAAGCGCACGGTACTTTTGCGGCGGACTAAGTACGGCGTACTTTTGAAATGAACGGACTCGCCCACACACATGGAGGAAAGTCTGCTCAGGTAGCCGGAACCAGCGAAGTAAGCGTCGCTGGCCCAGTCACCTGGTATGGACTTAAAGGGGAATCCCTACGCCGAAAAATCGGCGTGGGGGTCCCTCCCTAGGTCCATATCAGTCCCTTATCCGAGCACGCTAGCCAGCCGGCCAGGAAAGGTGGTGGGGACGAGCGAGCGCCCGCGCAGGCCCCCCCACCCCAAAGCACCTTGTCCCCATGTTGATGAGGACAAGGGCCTCTTCCCGACAACCCTGGCCGTTGGTTGTCGGGGTCTGTGGGCGGGGGGCTTATCGGAATCCCTCTTTAATAAGGGGGGCCCCCGGATCCCAGTCCCCGACCCTATGTGAATGAGTATGGGATACAATGTACCCCTACCCATTCACCTGTGGAAGAAAAAAAAACCCAACACACAAGGGTTAAAATAGTTTATTGCACAGCTCCGGGGGTCTTCTTCCATCTTCGGGGGTCTTCTCGCCGGACTCCTCTACCATCTTCTGCTCTTTTACTAGCGGAGGAGCCCGGCTTTCTTCTTCGCCGCCGCCCTCTTCTTCTGACTTCGGGGGTCTTGTCCCCCTCTTCGGTTCTTCTTGCCAGGCCACCGCGCTTTCTTCTAGCTCTTTTACAAGCGCTGGCCCGGTCTTCTGTCGCCGCTGACGCTGTATCAGTTATTTCTGACCAATAGCCTCCGAGGCGGGGGCAGGACCAGACCATGTGGAAGGAGGTGGACCTTAAATCACATCTGGGGCAGGCCACCGGGGTGGTAGGATTCATAATTATCAATCGTTTCGGGGTGTAACAGGCTCTGTGGAGGAACTTGACCTGCATAAATTGGTCTCCAGCCAAATCATATTGGTAACAAAGGAGGATACACATGTTTCCCATTCGTTCTCTGACAAGTCAGGAATGTCCATTTTCCATTTGTCTAGGGTTTTTTCAAGTTTCTTTGTAGAAGTTATGGACAAATGGGAAATATAGGGAGGATAGGGATTTATCTATGCTCATGGCAGTAAGTAAACTCTCCAGAGTCTGATTCCAGTGTGGGGAATGGTGGGAACTGTTTCCTATAAGTATGGCGAAGCTGGTAATTTCGGAACAGCATCTATCCCGGTAGTGAGTAAGCACCTTTGAGATCAGAGAAGGATCTCAGTTTACCTCCCATGACAATGTGTTTAAGTTTCACTATTCCCTTCCTTATCCAGATCTGAGGATCTGGAACAGTATTCATATGTGGTAAATTGGGGTTGCCCCAGAGCGGGATGTGAGGGGAGAAATTCTTGGGGGAGCCAAAGCAGGTCCTAGCCCTGTGCCATACTGCGATTGTTGTACGCATCAATTCCGTGATGCCAAGGTGGGATCTCGTCCCTCTGAACACCACGTTGCTAAAGGAGGAATATGACCCCATTATGGCTGCTTCCAGAGTCACTTCTGGGTTATCATGGGGTTGGGAGAACCACCATCTAACCGTCACCAGGAAAGACGCCTAGAAGTAGACCTGGAAATCCGGTAGGGACAGACCCCCCTGGGTAATGAGAAGCTGAAGGGTGGAGATGAGCAGTCGTGGGTAGTGATGGCCGAACGGTTCGCCCGGCGGTCGTTTCGCGGCGAATTTCCGACTTTCGCCGTCCGCGGGTTCGAACGCCTTTTTCCGTCGTTCGCCCCGGCGGACTTACGTGTTTAATGTATACAAGAACTTTAACCTTTCGTGACACGTTTATCATGTGTTACAGGACAACCAATTGAGACATGACAGCTCATGGACACTTGGACATTCCCCCTAACCTATAAATACACCCGATCCGGTGGCCATTTTACATTCTTTCTTCTGTCACTGTAGGGAAAGGATCCTGTGTGGAGTAGGGACAGAGAAAACGCTAGCTATTTGGTACACAAAAGTTCTTTTCAGGACTGGTATAGGTGTTAGGTCAGCAGCCTGAGTTTCTTTTGTCAGTTTAGATAAAGGGACAGAGCGCTGTATGCTGCTATTTTAGGGACAGCTCAGCCAGATTAGTCTTTCTTCATCATCATCATCATCATCATCATTAGCTGTTACTATCAGGTCCACAAAAGAGCTGTTCCAGCTAATCGTTCCAGCCTACTCTTTTTTGCCAATTTGTATAGGGACAGGCAGGAAGCAGTGTGTCAGGCAGTGAGGATAATTTTAAAGACTTGCTGTTACTATTAGTTCCACAAAGGTTCTTTTCAGGACTGGTATCAGTGGTACGGTAATAGGCTTGTACACGTATAATATTCTTTCTTCCAAATATAGAAAGAATATTATACTTGACTGCTGCCCTTCTGCTGCAGTCTGCTAATCATTCACAACTCACTTGTTCCACAAAGCTCTTTATCAGGACTGGTAACTTGGTCTGTCTAGGGTGCTACGGTACATAGGCTTGGGTGCGGTACAGTCTGCTGTTCTGTAAGGACCGCTATCGGTCCACAATAGATAGGGTTGCCGTGCACTACTGCTGACCGCTGCCCTATACTGCAGCAGTCCTTCAGCGGTATAGGGACTGACGCACAGTCTGCTAAACACTAATACACAACCTGCTTGGTCCACAAAAGTTCTTATAAGGACTGGTAACTTGGTATAGGGTGCTACGGTACATAGGCCTGAGTGCGTTACAGTCTGCTGTTCTGTAAGGACCGCTATCGGTCCACAATACATAGGGTTGCCGTGCACTACTGCTGACCGCTGCCCTATACTGCAGCAGTCCTTCATTGGTATAGGGACTGACGTACAGTCTGCTAATCACTAACACACAACCTGCTTGGTCCACAAAAGTTCTTATAAGGACTGGTAACTTGGTATAGGGTGCTACGGTACATAGGCCTGAGTGCAGTACAGTCTGCTGTTCTGTAAGGACCGCTATCGGTCCACAATACATAGGGTTGCTGTGCACTACTGCTGACCGCTGCCCTATACTGCAGCAGTCCTTCAGCGGTATAGGGACTGACGCACAGTCTGCTAAACACTAATACACAACCTGCTTGGTCCACAAAAGTTCTTATAAGGACTGGTAACTTGGTATAGGGTGCTACGGTACATAGGCCTGAGTGCAGTACAGTCTGCTGTTCTGTAAGGACCGCTATCGGTCCACAATACATAGGGTTGCCGTGCACTACTGCTGACCGCTGCCCTATACTGCAGCAGTCCTTCATTGGTATAGGGACTGACGTACAGTCTGCTAATCACTAACACACAACCTGCTTGGTCCACAAAAGTTCTTATAAGGACTGGTAACTTGGTATAGGGTGCTACGGTACATAGGCCTGAGTGCGTTACAGTCTGCTGTTCTGTAAGGACCGCTATCGGTCCACAATACATAGGGTTGCCGTGCACTACTGCTGACCGCTGCCCTATACTGCAGCAGTCCTTCATTGGTATAGGGACTGACGTACAGTCTGCTAATCACTAACACACAACCTGCTTGGTCCACAAAAGTTCTTATAAGGACTGGTAACTTGGTATAGGGTGCTACGGTACATAGGCCTGAGTGCGTTACAGTCTGCTGTTCTGTAAGGACCGCTATCGGTCCACAATACATAGGGTTGCCGTGCACTACTGCTGACCGCTGCCCTATACTGCAGCAGTCCTTCAGCGGTATAGGGACTGACGCACAGTCTGCTAAACACTAACACACAACCTGCTTGGTCCACAAAAGTTCTTATAAGGACTGGTAACTTGGTATAGGGTGCTACGGTACATAGGCCTGAGTGCGTTACAGTCTGCTGTTCTGTAAGGACCGCTATCGGTCCACAATACATAGGGTTGCCGTGCACTACTGCTGACCGCTGCCCTATACTGCAGCAGTCCTTCATTGGTATAGGGACTGACGTACAGTCTGCTAATCACTAACACACAACCTGCTTGGTCCACAAAAGTTCTTATAAGGACTGGTAACTTGGTATAGGGTGCTACGGTACATAGGCCTGAGTGCGTTACAGTCTGCTGTTCTGTAAGGACCGCTATCGGTCCACAATACATAGGGTTGCCGTGCACTACTGCTGACCGCTGCCCTATACTGCAGCAGTCCTTCAGCGGTATAGGGACTGACGCACAGTCTGCTAAACACTAACACACAACCTGCTTGGTCCACAAAAGTTCTTATAAGGACTGGTAACTTGGTATAGGGTGCTACGGTACATAGGCCTGAGTGCAGTACAGTCTGCTGTTCTGTAAGGACCGCTATCGGTCCACAATACATAGGGTTGCCGTGCACTACTGCTGACCGCTGCCCTATACTGCAGCAGTCCTTCATTGGTATAGGGACTGACGTACAGTCTGCTAATCACTAACACACAACCTGCTTGGTCCACAAAAGTTTTTATAAGGACTGGTAACTTGGTATAGGGTGCTACGGTACATAGGCCTGAGTGCAGTACAGTCTGCTGTTCTGTAAGGACCGCTATCGGTCCACAATACATAGGGTTGCCGTGCACTACTGCTGACCGCTGCCCTATACTGCAGCAGTCCTTCATTGGTATAGGGACTGACGTACAGTCTGCTAATCACTAACACACAACCTGCTTGGTCCACAAAAGTTCTTATAAGGACTGGTAACTTGGTATAGGGTGCTACGGTACATAGGCCTGAGTGCAGTACAGTCTGCTGTTCTGTAAGGACCGCTATCGGTCCACAATACATAGGGTTGACGTGCACTACTGCTGACCGCTGCCCTATACTGCAGCAGTCCTTCAGCGGTATAGGGACTAAGAGTTTTGTCACAGGGTGATTTAAAAAATGACAGGCAGAGGAAGAGGCAGGCCCTTCCGCAGGGGTGGTAGGGGTAGGGCAGGAGCAACAGCCTTGAGCCAAAGTGGGAAGTTGCAGAAGGTGCGTTCAATTACTTTAAAGGACGCACCAGACTTGGTTGAGTGGCTCACTCAGCCTTATTCTTCTGCACCCTCCTCATCCTCTCGATCTGCACCCTCTTCTTCACTCTCTGCTATGTGCACCCCCAAAGACACTACCACCAACAACACCACCACCACCACATACCTTCCGCTTGAGTGCAAATGGGGGCCTTCATGCTCCAGTGTTTTAATAGGGACCCCCGTATAAAAAGCATGAGGGTCAAGGACCAGTACTGGGTGGCAACGTACTTAGATCCCCGGTACAAACACAAAATGGCGGAAATGTTACCGCCGTCGCAGAGGGCTGTCAGAATGCAGCACTTCCAGGCCTTGCTTCGAGAAATGCTGCATTCTGCTTTTGCGTGCGCTGGCAGAGGAGCAATTCCCACTCCCAGAGAAGGATTTGCGGGTACCAATCCAACAGCGCCTGCAAGAAGAGGCCGGTTTGAAGATGTGTTGGTGACTTCGGATATGAGGTCATTCTTTCAGCCGACCCATCGACAGGTGTCATCCGGATCCAGCATCAGGGAACGCCTAGACCGTCAGGTGTCCGACTACATTGGGTTAACGGCCGATGTGGACGCTCTGAGGAGTGATGAACCCCTAGACTACTGGGTGGGCAGGCTTGACCTCTGGCCAGAGCTTGCCCAATTTGCAATCGAACTGTTGGCTTGCCCCTCATCCAGTGTCCTGTCCGAAAGGACGTTCAGCGCAGCAGGGGGGATTGTGACCGATAAGCGTACTCGCCTAGCTCACGACAGTGTTAACTACCTCACATTTCTAAAAATGAATGAGGCATGGATCTCGGAGGAATTCAACACATGTGATCAGTAGACCATGTATATGTCTATAAACAATTTTTGGAATCAAGCACACAGACCTTCTTAATTCATTTGGCTCACTTCCCTGACCCAAAAAAGCACACCGTACTATATGCCCCTACCCTCCTCTTTGAAGAGGTTGAGCGGTGTCATATTTCTACTGGGGCTGCTTATTATGAGGGGTTCCCACCATCCCTGTGCTGTGCTGACTTCCTCCTGGGTGTTCTTATTATGAGGGGCTCCCACCATCCCTGTGCTGTGCTGACTAGTGATGGCCGAACGGTTCGCCCGGCGGTCGTTTCGCGGCGAATTTCCGACTTTCGCCGTCCGCGGGTTCGAACGCCTTTTTCCGTCGTTCGCCCCGGCGGACTTACGTGTTTAATGTATACAAGAACTTTAACCTTTCGTGACACGTTTATCATGTGTTACAGGACAACCAATTGAGACATGACAGCTCATGGACACTTGGACATTCCCCCTAACCTATAAATACACCCGATCCGGTGGCCATTTTACATTCTTTCTTCTGTCACTGTAGGGAAAGGATCCTGTGTGGAGTAGGGACAGAGAAAACGCTAGCTATTTGGTACACAAAAGTTCTTTTCAGGACTGGTATAGGTGTTAGGTCAGCAGCCTGAGTTTCTTTTGTCAGTTTAGATAAAGGGACAGAGCGCTGTATGCTGCTATTTTAGGGACAGCTCAGCCAGATTAGTCTTTCTTCATCATCATCATCATCATCATCATTAGCTGTTACTATCAGGTCCACAAAAGAGCTGTTCCAGCTAATCGTTCCAGCCTACTCTTTTTTGCCAATTTGTATAGGGACAGGCAGGAAGCAGTGTGTCAGGCAGTGAGGATAATTTTAAAGACTTGCTGTTACTATTAGTTCCACAAAGGTTCTTTTCAGGACTGGTATCAGTGGTACGGTAATAGGCTTGTACACGTATAATATTCTTTCTTCCAAATATAGAAAGAATATTATACTTGACTGCTGCCCTTCTGCTGCAGTCTGCTAATCATTCACAACTCACTTGTTCCACAAAGCTCTTTATCAGGACTGGTAACTTGGTCTGTCTAGGGTGCTACGGTACATAGGCTTGGGTGCGGTACAGTCTGCTGTTCTGTAAGGACCGCTATCGGTCCACAATACATAGGGTTGCCGTGCACTACTGCTGACCGCTGCCCTATACTGCAGCAGTCCTTCATTGGTATAGGGACTGACGTACAGTCTGCTAATCACTAACACACAACCTGCTTGGTCCACAAAAGTTCTTATAAGGACTGGTAACTTGGTATAGGGTGCTACGGTACATAGGCCTGAGTGCGTTACAGTCTGCTGTTCTGTAAGGACCGCTATCGGTCCACAATACATAGGGTTGCCGTGCACTACTGCTGACCGCTGCCCTATACTGCAGCAGTCCTTCAGCGGTATAGGGACTGACGCACAGTCTGCTAAACACTAACACACAACCTGCTTGGTCCACAAAAGTTTTTATAAGGACTGGTAACTTGGTATAGGGTGCTACGGTACATAGGCCTGAGTGCAGTACAGTCTGCTGTTCTGTAAGGACCGCTATCGGTCCACAATACATAGGGTTGCCGTGCACTACTGCTGACCGCTGCCCTATACTGCAGCAGTCCTTCATTGGTATAGGGACTGACGTACAGTCTGCTAATCACTAACACACAACCTGCTTGGTCCACAAAAGTTCTTATAAGGACTGGTAACTTGGTATAGGGTGCTACGGTACATAGGCCTGAGTGCGTTACAGTCTGCTGTTCTGTAAGGACCGCTATCGGTCCACAATACATAGGGTTGCCGTGCACTACTGCTGACCGCTGCCCTATACTGCAGCAGTCCTTCATTGGTATAGGGACTGACGTACAGTCTGCTAATCACTAACACACAACCTGCTTGTTCCACAAAAGTTCTTATAAGGACTGGTAACTTGGTATAGGGTGCTACGGTACATAGGCCTGAGTGCGTTACAGTCTGCTGTTCTGTAAGGACCGCTATCGGTCCACAATACATAGGGTTGCCGTGCACTACTGCTGACCGCTGCCCTATACTGCAGCAGTCCTTCATTGGTATAGGGACTGACGTACAGTCTGCTAATCACTAACACACAACCTGCTTGGTCCACAAAAGTTCTTATAAGGACTGGTAACTTGGTATAGGGTGCTACGGTACATAGGCCTGAGTGCGTTACAGTCTGCTGTTCTGTAAGGACCGCTATCGGTCCACAATACATAGGGTTGCCGTGCACTACTGCTGACCGCTGCCCTATACTGCAGCAGTCCTTCAGCGGTATAGGGACTGACGCACAGTCTGCTAAACACTAACACACAACCTGCTTGGTCCACAAAAGTTTTTATAAGGACTGGTAACTTGGTATAGGGTGCTACGGTACATAGGCCTGAGTGCGTTACAGTCTGCTGTTCTGTAAGGACCGCTATCGGTCCACAATACATAGGGTTGCCGTGCACTACTGCTGACCGCTGCCCTATACTGCAGCAGTCCTTCATTGGTATAGGGACTGACGTACAGTCTGCTAATCACTAACACACAACCTGCTTGGTCCACAAAAGTTCTTATAAGGACTGGTAACTTGGTATAGGGTGCTACGGTACATAGGCCTGAGTGCGTTACAGTCTGCTGTTCTGTAAGGACCGCTATCGGTCCACAATACATAGGGTTGCCGTGCACTACTGCTGACCGCTGCCCTATACTGCAGCAGTCCTTCAGCGGTATAGGGACTGACGCACAGTCTGCTAAACACTAACACACAACCTGCTTGGTCCACAAAAGTTCTTATAAGGACTGGTAACTTGGTATAGGGTGCTACGGTACATAGGCCTGAGTGCAGTACAGTCTGCTGTTCTGTAAGGACCGCTATCGGTCCACAATACATAGGGTTGCCGTGCACTACTGCTGACCGCTGCCCTATACTGCAGCAGTCCTTCATTGGTATAGGGACTGACGTACAGTCTGCTAATCACTAACACACAACCTGCTTGGTCCACAAAAGTTCTTATAAGGACTGGTAACTTGGTATAGGGTGCTACGGTACATAGGCCTGAGTGCGTTACAGTCTGCTGTTCTGTAAGGACCGCTATCGGTCCACAATACATAGGGTTGCCGTGCACTACTGCTGACCGCTGCCCTATACTGCAGCAGTCCTTCATTGGTATAGGGACTGACGTACAGTCTGCTAATCACTAACACACAACCTGCTTGTTCCACAAAAGTTCTTATAAGGACTGGTAACTTGGTATAGGGTGCTACGGTACATAGGCCTGAGTGCGTTACAGTCTGCTGTTCTGTAAGGACCGCTATCGGTCCACAATACATAGGGTTGCCGTGCACTACTGCTGACCGCTGCCCTATACTGCAGCAGTCCTTCATTGGTATAGGGACTGACGTACAGTCTGCTAATCACTAACACACAACCTGCTTGTTCCACAAAAGTTCTTATAAGGACTGGTAACTTGGTATAGGGTGCTACGGTACATAGGCTTGAGTGCGGTACAGTCTGCTGTTCTGTAAGGACCGCTATCGGTCCACAATAGATAGGGTTGACGTGCACCACTGCTGACCGCTGCCCTATACTGCAGCAGTCCTTCAGCGGTATAGGGACTGACGTACAGTCTGCTAAACACTAATACACAACCTGCTTGGTCCACAAAAGTTCTTATAAGGACTGGTAACTTGGTATAGGGTGCTACGGTACATAGGCTTGAGTGCGGTACAGTCTGCTGTTCTGTAAGGACCGCTATCGGTCCACAATAGATAGGGTTGACGTGCACCACTGCTGACCGCTGCCCTATACTGCAGCAGTCCTTCAGCGGTATAGGGACTGACGCACAGTCTGCTAAACACTAACACACAACCTGCTTGGTCCACAAAAGTTTTTATAAGGACTGGTAACTTGGTATAGGGTGCTACGGTACATAGGCCTGAGTGCGTTACAGTCTGCTGTTCTGTAAGGACCGCTATCGGTCCACAATACATAGGGTTGCCGTGCACTACTGCTGACCGCTGCCCTATACTGCAGCAGTCCTTCATTGGTATAGGGACTGACGTACAGTCTGCTAATCACTAACACACAACCTGCTTGGTCCACAAAAGTTCTTATAAGGACTGGTAACTTGGTATAGGGTGCTACGGTACATAGGCCTGAGTGCGTTACAGTCTGCTGTTCTGTAAGGACCGCTATCGGTCCACAATACATAGGGTTGCCGTGCACTACTGCTGACCGCTGCCCTATACTGCAGCAGTCCTTCAGCGGTATAGGGACTGACGCACAGTCTGCTAAACACTAACACACAACCTGCTTGGTCCACAAAAGTTTTTATAAGGACTGGTAACTTGGTATAGGGTGCTACGGTACATAGGCCTGAGTGCAGTACAGTCTGCTGTTCTGTAAGGACCGCTATCGGTCCACAATACATAGGGTTGCCGTGCACTACTGCTGACCGCTGCCCTATACTGCAGCAGTCCTTCATTGGTATAGGGACTGACGTACAGTCTGCTAATCACTAACACACAACCTGCTTGTTCCACAAAAGTTCTTATAAGGACTGGTAACTTGGTATAGGGTGCTACGGTACATAGGCTTGAGTGCGGTACAGTCTGCTGTTCTGTAAGGACCGCTATCGGTCCACAATAGATAGGGTTGACGTGCACCACTGCTGACCGCTGCCCTATACTGCAGCAGTCCTTCAGCGGTATAGGGACTGACGTACAGTCTGCTAAACACTAATACACAACCTGCTTGGTCCACAAAAGTTCTTATAAGGACTGGTAACTTGGTATAGGGTGCTACGGTACATAGGCTTGAGTGCGGTACAGTCTGCTGTTCTGTAAGGACCGCTATCGGTCCACAATAGATAGGGTTGACGTGCACCACTGCTGACCGCTGCCCTATACTGCAGCAGTCCTTCAGCGGTATAGGGACTGACGCACAGTCTGCTAAACACTAACACACAACCTGCTTGGTCCACAAAAGTTTTTATAAGGACTGGTAACTTGGTATAGGGTGCTACGGTACATAGGCCTGAGTGCGTTACAGTCTGCTGTTCTGTAAGGACCGCTATCGGTCCACAATACATAGGGTTGCCGTGCACTACTGCTGACCGCTGCCCTATACTGCAGCAGTCCTTCATTGGTATAGGGACTGACGTACAGTCTGCTAATCACTAACACACAACCTGCTTGGTCCACAAAAGTTCTTATAAGGACTGGTAACTTGGTATAGGGTGCTACGGTACATAGGCCTGAGTGCGTTACAGTCTGCTGTTCTGTAAGGACCGCTATCGGTCCACAATACATAGGGTTGCCGTGCACTACTGCTGACCGCTGCCCTATACTGCAGCAGTCCTTCAGCGGTATAGGGACTGACGCACAGTCTGCTAAACACTAACACACAACCTGCTTGGTCCACAAAAGTTCTTATAAGGACTGGTAACTTGGTATAGGGTGCTACGGTACATAGGCTTGAGTGCGGTACAGTCTGCTGTTCTGTAAGGACCGCTATCGGTCCACAATAGATAGGGTTGACGTGCACCACTGCTGACCGCTGCCCTATACTGCAGCAGTCCTTCAGCGGTATAGGGACTGACGTACAGTCTGCTAAACACTAATACACAACCTGCTTGGTCCACAAAAGTTCTTATAAGGACTGGTAACTTGGTATAGGGTGCTACGGTACATAGGCTTGAGTGCGGTACAGTCTGCTGTTCTGTAAGGACCGCTATAGGTCCACAATAGATAGGGTTGACGTGCACCACTGCTGACCGCTCACCTATACTGCAGCAGTCCTTCAGCGGTATAGGGACTAAGAGTTTTGTCACAGGGTCATTTAAAAAATGACATGCAGAGGAAGAGGCAGGCCCTTCCGCAGGGGTGGTAGGGGTAGGGCAGGAGCAACAGGCTTGAGCCAAAGTGGGAAGTTGCAGAAGGTGCGTTCAATTACTTTAAAGGATGCACCAGACTTGGTTGAGTGGCTCGCTCAGCCTTACTCTTCTGCACCCTCCTCATCCTCTCGATCTGCACCCTCTTCTTCACTCTCTGCTATGTGCACCCCCAAAGACACTACCACCAACAACACGACCACCACCACCACCACCACATACCTTCCGCTTGAGTCACTGGAATTATTTTCCGATCCATATCAAGAGGACATTTCTGATGCGCAGCCACTCTTGGTATTGGATCAGGAAGAGGAGGTAGCAACAAGCGCTACTCAGCAGTCTGACGCCAGTACCCAGATCAGCCCAAGGAGGAGGTTGGTCCCCGGTGTTGCTGCCTACTCTACTTATAGCGGTGGGGAAGGTGACGTTGATGATGACGTGTCTAGTGATGTCACGTGGGTGCCCACAAGAGAGGAAGAGGAGGGGAGTTCAGAGGGAGATATGGACCAGCAGATAGGGAGGAGAAGCAGCAATGACTTACATTGCACAGCAGGGACAAAGCAGACTGCAAATGTATCAGGAGCGAGTCATCGACCATGTACGGTCACATCTGGCGCTCCCAGGACACCGGCACATGGCTCCGCAGTGTGGGCTTTTTTTAACGTGTCCGCTGCTGACAATAGCGTTGCCATCTGCAATCTTTGCAGTCAACGCGTTAGTCGCGGTAAGCCCAATACTCACCTAGGGACGACCGCCTTAAGAAGGCACATGAGCAGCCATCACCGAGCCCAGTGGGAGCAACGGAACACACAAAGCCACACTGCAGGCTCTCACCGTCCAGCCTCGTCTTCTACTTCTCCTTCTCCTCTCTCCTCACAATTGTCCTCCACTCCACCTTCCATCACGCCAAGCTCACATTTTTCTGCAAAAAGGCAGGCTTCCGTGGGCCTAATGTTTGAGCGTAAAAAAATGATGACGCCGGATAACCCTCTTGCCCAACGGTTGGCGGCTGGCTTGTCAGAACTCATAGCCCGCCAACTACTGCCATATAAACTGGTGGACTCGGAGGCCTTTCGCAAATTTGTGGCCATTGGAACACCACAATGGAAGGTCCCAGGAAGGAAGTATTTCTCAGAGAAGGGCATCCCAGAGCTATATGGCCATGTTCAGCGGCAAGTGAATGTATCTCTGGCACACAGTGTCGGTGCCAAGATACATCTGACCACAGACACGTGGTCTAGCAAACACGGGCAGGGAAGGTATATCAGTTTTACTGCCCACTGGGTGAACCTTCTGACGGCCGTCAAGCATGTAACCCGTGGCACCCGTGTAGATTTGGTTTTACCGCCACGGATTGCATGCAGGCCTGACTCTTCTTCTCCTCCTCCTACTCCATCCTCCTCCCTCTCCTCCTCAGCTGCCTCCTCCTTTTCCGCTGCTAGCGTCTCTTCCACTGCACCGCCCAAGCTCCCCAGAACCTATTCCACATGCCAGGTGAGACGTTGCCATGCCGTGCTGCGTCTGTTGTGCCTGGAAGCAAAGAGCCACACTGGCCCGGCACTCCTTTCAGCTTTGCGTTCACAGGCAGATGAGTGGCTAACACCGCTCAATTTGACAGTTGGTAAAGTGGTGTGTGACAACGGTGCCAATCTGCTTAGCGCATTGAAACAGGGCAAAATCACGCACGTGCCGTGCATGGCACACGTCTTAAACTTGGTCGTGCAGCGATTCCTTGTCAAATACCCTGGGGTCCAGGACATCTTGCGGCAGGCAAGGAAAATCTCGGCCCATTTCAGAAGATCTTACACGGCCATGGCTCGCCTTGCTGACATTCAGCGGCGACACCATCTGCCGGTCAGACGTCTTATTTGCGATTGCCCGACGCGATGGAACTCAACCTTCTATATGCTTGATAGGCTGCTCCAGCAGAAACGTGCAGTTAACGTCTACCTGTATGAACTCTGCGAAAGAAACGGTTCTGGGGAGCTGGGTTTTTTTTCACCGCGCCAGTGGCTGCTCATGCGCGACACATGCAGACTTCTGCGGCCATTTGAGGAGATCACCAAACTGGTCAGTCGCAGCCATGGCGCCATCAGTGACATGGTACCTTATGCCTTCTTTCTGGAGCGTGCATTGCGTCGTGTCATTGATCAGGCTGTGGAGGAGCAGGAGCGGGAAGATGAGGAAGTCGCAATGCTGGATGAATTCCCAGGGGGGGCTACTCTATCTGAGACAAGTCAACAACAGGAGTCTGATGAGGAGTCAGAGGAGGATGGTGCCGGGGCGGATGAGCAGGAGCAAGAAGAGCATGCTTTAAACCTTTCTGGGATCCCTGTTGTGCGAGGATGGGGAGAGGAGAATGAAGAGGACGACATTATCCTGGATGATGAGCAGGAGCCAGGCCACCACACCGCTTCCACTTTAGTGCAAATGGGGGCCTTCATGCTCCAGTGTTTTAATAGGGACCCCCGTATAAAAAGCATGAGGGTCAAGGACCAGTACTGGGTGGCAACGTACTTAGACCCCCGGTACAAACACAAAATGGCGGAAATGTTACCGCCGTCGCAGAGGGCTGTCAGAATGCAGCACTTCCAGGCCTTGCTTCGAGAAATGCTGCATTCTGCTTTTGCGTGCGCTGGCAGAGGAGCAATTCCCACTCCCAGAGAAGGATTTGCGGGTACCAATCCAACAGCGCCTGCAAGAAGAGGCCGGTTTGAAGATGTGTTGGTGACTTCGGATATGAGGTCATTCTTTCAGCCGACCCATCGACAGGTGTCATCCGGATCCAGCATCAGGGAACGCCTAGACCGTCAGGTGTCCGACTACATTGGGTTAACGGCCGATGTGGACGCTCTGAGGAGTGATGAACCCCTAGACTACTGGGTGGGCAGGCTTGACCTCTGGCCAGAGCTTGCCCAATTTGCAATCGAACTGTTGGCTTGCCCCTCATCCAGTGTCCTGTCCGAAAGGACGTTCAGCGCAGCAGGGGGGATTGTGACCGATAAGCGTACTCGCCTAGCTCACCACAGTGTTAACTACCTCACATTTCTAAAAATGAATGAGGCATGGATCTCGGAGGAATTCAACACATGTGATCAGTAGACCATGTATATGTCTATAAACAATTTTTGGAATCAAGCACACAGACCTTCTTAATTCATTTGGCTCACTTCCCTGACCCAAAAAAGCACACCGTACTATATGCCCCTACCCTCCTCTTTGAAGAGGTTGAGCGGTGTCATATTTCTACTGGGGCTGCTTATTATGAGGGGTTCCCACCATCCCTGTGCTGTGCTGACTTCCTCCTGGGTGTTCTTATTATGAGGGGCTCCCACCATCCCTGTGCTGTGCTGACTTCCTCCTGGGGGTTCTTATTATGAGGGGATCACACCATCCCTGTGCTGTGCTGACTTCCTCCTGGGGCTGCTTACGGTGCTGCTGTCAGCGCTGTATGTCACGGAGCTGCTGTCAGCGCTGTATGTCACGGAGCTGCTGTCAGCGCTGTATGTCACGGAGCTGCTGTCAGCGCTGTATGTCACGGAGCTGCTGTCAGCGCTGTATGTCACGGAGCTGCTGTCAGCGCTGTATGTCACGGAGCTGCTGTCAGCGCTGTATGTCACGGAGCTGCTGTCAGCGCTGTATGTCACGGAGCTGCTGTCAGCGCTGTATGTCACGGAGCTGCTGTCAGCGCTGTATGTCACGGAGCTGCTGTCAGCGCTGTATGTCACGGTGCTGCTGTCAGCGCTGTATGTCACGGAGCTGCTGTCAGCGCTGTATGTCACGGAGCTGCTGTCAGTGCTGTATGTCACGGAGCTGCTGTCAGCGCTGTATGTCACGGAGCTGCTGTCAGCGCTGTATGTCACGGAGCTGCTGTCAGCGCTGTATGTCACGGTGCTGCTGTCAGCGCTGTATGTCACGGAGCTGCTGTCAGCGCTGTATGTCACGGAGCTGCTGTCAGCGCTGTATGTCACGGAGCTGCTGTCAGCGCTGTATGTCACGGAGCTGCTGTCAGCGCTGTATGTCACGGAGCTGCTGTCAGCGCTGTATGTCACGGTGCTGATGTCAGTGCTCTGTATTACGGTGCTGCTGTCAGTGCTCTGTATCTCCTGCACCCTCTTGTTTGCCTACCCTGGTCCCTGACCTTCCCTCTCCTCCATTGCCTTCATTAGCTCCATAGTCCTGAATTGTCAGAACAATTTCCCAAATAAAAAAAAAATGCTTGTAGTTATCGATCCCAAATTCACCTCATACATGTATTATGCTATTGTCCAGGTGGTGGGACTACGTGCTACCCCCTAATAATTACCCCGTGGCCGCAAATTCGACCTAAAGGTTTGCGAAATTCGCCTCCCATTGAAGTCAATGGAGCCCGCGGCGAACGGTCGTTTTCGCGAACGTTTGTGTCCGTTCGCGTTTCGCGTTCGCGAAACGTCCCGTCGGAAGTTCGTCCATCACTAGTGCTGACTTCCTCCTGGGGGTTCTTATTATGAGGGGCTCCCACCATCCCTGTGCTGTGCTGACTTCCTCCTGGGGGTTCTTATTATGAGGGGATCACACCATCCCTGTGCTGTGCTGACTTCCTCCTGGGGCTGCTTACGGTGCTGCTGTCAGCGCTGTATGTCACGGAGCTGCTGTCAGCGCTGTATGTCACGGAGCTGCTGTCAGCGCTGTATGTCACGGAGCTGCTGTCAGCGCTGTATGTCACGGAGCTGCTGTCAGCGCTGTATGTCACGGAGCTGCTGTCAGCGCTGTATGTCACGGAGCTGCTGTCAGCGCTGTATGTCACGGAGCTGCTGTCAGCGCTGTATGTCACGGAGCTGCTGTCAGCGCTGTATGTCACGGTGCTGCTGTCAGCGCTGTATGTCACGGAGCTGCTGTCAGCGCTGTATGTCACGGAGCTGCTGTCAGTGCTGTATGTCACGGAGCTGCTGTCAGCGCTGTATGTCACGGAGCTGCTGTCAGCGCTGTATGTCACGGAGCTGCTGTCAGCGCTGTATGTCACGGTGCTGCTGTCAGCGCTGTATGTCACGGAGCTGCTGTCAGCGCTGTATGTCACGGAGCTGCTGTCAGTGCTGTATGTCACGGAGCTGCTGTCAGCGCTGTATGTCACGGAGCTGCTGTCAGCGCTGTATGTCACGGAGCTGCTGTCAGCGCTGTATGTCACGGTGCTGCTGTCAGCGCTGTATGTCACGGAGCTGCTGTCAGCGCTGTATGTCACGGAGCTGCTGTCAGCGCTGTATGTCACGGAGCTGCTGTCAGCGCTGTATGTCACGGAGCTGCTGTCAGCGCTGTATGTCACGGAGCTGCTGTCAGCGCTGTATGTCACGGTGCTGATGTCAGTGCTCTGTATTACGGTGCTGCTGTCAGTGCTCTGTATCTCCTGCACCCTCTTGTTTGCCTACCCTGGTCCCTGACCTTCCCTCTCCTCCATTGCCTTCATTAGCTCCATAGTCCTGAATTGTCAGAACAATTTCCCAAATAAAAAAAAAATGCTTGTAGTTATCGATCCCAAATTCACCTCATACATGTATTATGCTATTGTCCAGGTGGTGGGACTACGTGCTACCCCCTAATAATTACCCCGTGGCCGCAAATTCGACCTAAAGGTTTGCGAAATTCGCCTCCCATTGAAGTCAATGGAGCCCGCGGCGAACGGTCGTTTTCGCGAACGTTTGTGTCCGTTCGCGTTTCGCGTTCGCGAAACGTCCCGTCGGAAGTTCGTCCATCACTAGTCGTGGGGGCCTCTCATTCAAGACAAAGGAGGATATTTATACTTTTTAATTTGGCAAAGAATGAGGTGGGGGGAATCAGAGGGGAGTTTTGAAATAAGTAGGGAGAAATTTAGGCAGATATACCATCTTAACTAGGTTTATCCTGCCCATCGGTGAAAGGGGAAGAGTCCTCCAGGCTATACATTTCTGCGAGAAGTTTTTGAGTAGTGGTTGGAGGTTCAGCTCAAAGTATGAGGACAGCGGAGTTCCAACCTTTACTCCTAGATATTTAAATTCAGGTGTCCAGTTCAGGGGGGTGCCTGATGGTGGGTGATGACCCGATGCGTTTAGCGAGAAGAGGAGTCCTTTCCCCCAGTTGAATTTGATGCCCAAGAATGAACTAAACTCAACTATTTGAAGTGCCGGTGGAAGGGAGGAGATATCTTTGAGGAAGAGGAGGGTGTTATCGGCATATAGGGACATTTTATCTGTTATTATTCCTACTCAAATTCCCTCTACTGAGGGGGCAGATCTGATGCAGGCTGCCATGGGTTCCATGGCTAGCGCAAACAATCCGGGGAGAGTAGACAGCCTGGTCTGGTGCCACTGGACAGAGGGGAAAGGTTGTGACAACCCAGAGGTAGCACCACTCAACCGAGTTAAAAGCCTTCTCTGCATCTAGAGAGGCTACTACCTCCAGACCATTTCCGCTTGCCCTGGAGAGATGCATGAGGAGGCGTTGATTGTTGATATTGGTCCCCCTGCCTGACATAAATCCAGACTGGTCTGTCTGGACTTATGCCGTAATCAGTGTTCAGTCATCCAGCCAGTACCTTGGCCAACAGCTTGGCATCCACATTGGAGTGAGTTCCCCTCCATAGTTTTCTGGAGCATTAATTTAAATGATGGAAGTATTTCTTCTGTGTATGTTTTAAAGAATTTGGCAGGGACACCATCTGGGCGCGCCGTTTTGCTATTTTGTAGAGAGGCTACCGCCCGCTGAAGTTCCTCTAACATGATAGGGCCATCTAAGGCTTCTCTGTATGTAGATGTCAGGCAAGGAAGCTCCAGCTCATCAAGGTATGCTGTTAGCTCCTCATCCGTGCACACCGTCCGGGAGCTATAGAGCTCTTGATAGAAAGATGCAAATCTGTCTTTGATAGTGGAGGGATCGGTCAAAGTCGTTTCCATCCGAGTCACATATGGCTGAGGTAGTCACCCTGAAGGAGCTTTCCCTTGCCAGCCATGCCAACATACTGCCTGTCTTCTCCCCGTTCTCAAAAATTCTTTAGGACTGGTGTAGGAATTTAGTTTTAGTGGCTGATGTTCGTAACAGGAGAACATCTCGCACTGCTGCATGTAAGTTTGAGTATACTCTGGGAGACCTGGTTGTGGAATACTCTGCCTCAAGTGCAGCCACCCTTTCGTCAGCTTTCAGGGTTTCCTCCCTCAGATCCCTCCAAATCCTACGGATGTGTGTTTGCAAGCTGCCCCTAGTGAAGGCCTTAAATGCCTCGCAGGATGTGGTCAAGGTTACAGAGTGGTCTAGAGCCTGCCAATAAATGTATCGCCTCGGACCTAAAAGGTTCCGAGATTCTCGAGTCACACAGGCAAAACCTGAACAGTCTCCACAGACTCTCCCCTGGTGCATTGAAAATGCACAGCTTCAAGGCAAGCGGAGCGTGGTTGGATATGCCGCGGGGAATAATAGAGATGTCTCGAACCCTGGAGAGGACAGACCCCCCCCACATAGGCCAGGTCTATATGTGAGAGCGTTTTGGGGCTGGGTGACATGTATAGGCCCGCAGAGAAGGGTGATGCCACCTCCACACATCAATCAGGTTGGAGGCTTCGGCCCAAGAGAGCAGCTCTGAAGATGAGCCCACTCCGGGTGAGAGTCTGTCCTCCCCAGGGTCCAGAACCAGATTGAAGTCCCCCCAGCATCACCACATTGTCTGTGGCAAAGGCAGCAATTTTAGAGAAAAGCTGGTTAAGTATTCTCATGGAGAACGGAGGGGAGCAGTTACAGTCCCACCACCAGCAGCTCAAATTTGTCCACCTCCGGGTCTAGTTCCAGCATCACCAATCTAAACGGTAGGGATTTGTGTATAAGGATGCTGACCCCTCTAGAGTGGACCAAGACACAGGCCAAGGCATGGCATCCCAAATACCAAGTGACATACATGAATACATCACTTGTAAAAAAAAACAAGTTATAACAAAACATTCCATCCCAACCCCAGGGAGGCTTAGGATCCCAACTTAGAACTGAGGCGAACATGCCTGCAATGCGGAAACGTGCACGGAATGGCATCCACAGTTCAGCAGTCAGATGTTGTACATTTAGTCTCTTGCTGGAGACTGGATCAGAAAAGTGGGTGCAGTCTCCTGGCAATTGCCAGGGTCACAAACTTGAACGACAATGTTGCAGAAGTAGTCAGATTTGTTGGCCATGGCCAAAGGAGAGGGAAAGGGAGGGAGGTGAGGATGTAGCAAAGGATCGACATTCAAGTACTCCCCCCATTCAGGATGCCTCATCAAGTCATGGGAAGAACTGGGAATCAATGGCCCCTGGGCCCCCTGCATTCTGTGGTCAGCTGTTTAACAACACATGTGGGATCTCCAGGGTCAAGGAGGTATGCTTAAGCCAGTGTGTAAAGGAGGCATGTCTATAAGGCAACAAATGGCCATGGCACATGTAAAACATTTTTCCAGCAGTAATGATACTTAGTAGTGTATCAATCCACGTGGAGGCTTCCTCGGGAGATGTAAAGAATCACACCGATTTACCTTCCTCCACCCCAATCTGGCTGGGAACAGCATACTGTACTTGATATGCTTGGTTCGGAGTCTGGCTCTCACTGTGTCATAGGATTTCTGTTTGCTTCTGAGTTTCCAGCGAATAATCTGGGGAGATCAGGAGTTTGGGGTTTTCAAATCGCAGCTCACCTTGGGATCTCGCTTCTTTTATTACCGTGTCACGATCACAGAAATGGAACAGCTTGAAGATAAAAGTGCGAGGCAGCGCTCCTTGTGGGCCCCTGGTGGAGGGTATGTGATGCGCTCTCCACCGTGAAAAATGGGGAGAAGCGTGCTGAGGGAAGCAATTGTTACAATAAACATTCAGCGTTTAAATAGGGTGGGGTCTGTACCATCTGCCCCTTCTGGAAGGCCCAAAACTGGCAAGTTGTTTCTTCTATTGCGAATTTTGGCATCTTAGGCCCGGGCCTCCAGTACTTTAACTTTAGCTTTGAGTGTGTGCATATCAGCCCCCTGGTCACGTACTGTGTGTTCAGTCTGTGAGACCCTCTGCCCCACTTCATGCATGCGACCACGGAGGGTATCAAAGTCCTTCTTTATAAATTCTACGTGTCTTTATATGGTCCACTTTATCTGTCAGGGAAGTGATGGCCTTCATTACAGCTTTAAAATCGTCCGCCGTGGCTGGCAGCCGCTCCGGATCTTTTGCCTGGTTCTCTATATGGGCAGGAGATTTAGGCGAGGACGCGACCGCGGCCTTACCTGCGACTGTGGCCTTACCTGCGACTGTGGCCTTGGTGCTTGCCGTCTCGACCTTTTTGCGTGTTTTTTGTTGAGATTTTCTCCTGTGCATGCCCCAGGGGTACCGCGGAGGCTGGGGGGTGGACAGAAGGGTCTTTTTTTATGTGCTTCTGCACCTGAAAATAGAAGAATTCAGTGCCAGTCTGCGGGAGCTCAGACACTACACGTCTGCTCCTGCCACCATTCTGACACGCCCCCATTTGACATGGACATAATTCTGAAAATTAAAGCAGAAGTTCTGAGCCTTTGCAAGAGCCTTCTGAACAGGGTGGTTGACTGTACTAATCCAAATTGTCACTTGAAACCCCTTTAAACATACAGCATTCCTTGGTCATTTCAACTGTTATAGATCTTGCCATTTACGATAATAAAATTTTAACATTTGGGGGCTTCTAATTAACCACCCAATTATCAGAGTAGGAAGCTGAAACTTTTCCTGGACAAGATACTTACTTATAATAGGCAGCAACTTTTTGTTTTTTTTACTGGGAAGATAATTTATTCTGCAGACAAGATCTAAAATCCACGTGAGCTTTTTATTAATTTGGACTGAGATGCCAGCATTGCTTTGTACCAGGCCACACAACACTAGAGCCTTCCTTACAAGTGTCCCGTCTTCAAGTGGAAACTTCTCCCCTCTTCCATGGAAACTGCATTCATTTAACTGAATGCTGAACACTGAACAGCAACTGACATGGTCCTTAGATGTAGTATAGGTTGCCTGTTTGTTGTTGCATTTCTTTTTTAAAGCAAACCTCAACTTGGTCTACCATTAATAATAATGCAGCACCAGTTACAGGCAGAGACACTGCTTCTAAATAATGCTTTGTAGGATCGGCTGAACATCCACTCAGAGCTTAGAATGTATCTCAGTGATCCTCCACGTGCTACTCAACATTCTACAAGCCCAGGGACCCCCTACGAGGGTGCTTCTGACAGCCCTTAAGCCTAGAAATACAGTATATCCCTTCTAACCAATGAAATCAAATGTATTCACTGAGTAGTAGACACAGTTCTACAGTTGTATCCAAATACAAAAGTGGTCCTAAGTTATGAAAATGCCCATTGGAAACATTTTCGAAAGCTAAATGTATTAACGGAGGCGAAATGCTGATAATGTATTCATTTAATAAAAGTAATGGCTATTGGATGTCTATTTGACATGTGTTATTCCTTTTTAAAGCTTTAGCAAAAGCTATAATGGCAGTGTTAACTTCCTTTATCCATGTCTTTCCTTAAAGAGGAAGTAAACCCTGATGAGTTTACTTCCTCTTTCATTCCCTGCAAAGGTAAAGCATAATGGACTACTATGAATCGCATAGTAGTCCATTATGTGTCACTTACCTGACACAGGAGCCAGCGAAGTCACCTCTGTCCCCTGTAATCCGGCGCATCCATCTTCTCGGTGGGTCTCGCTGCTCCGCCGCTGTCATTCGGCGAAGCCGCAATGACGTCACTCCCGCGCATGCGCACGGGAGCCACCACTCGCAGCATATCGCTGTTGACCGCGGCACGCTCAGTGTGCCGTGGACAGCGGTGCCTGTCTTTCAGCAAATATCTCCTAAACCGTGTAGGTTTAGGAGATATTTCTTGAACCTACAGGTAAGCCTTAATCTTGGCTTACCTGTAGGTCAAAGTTGGTTGTAAGGGTTTACAACCACTTTTACTCTATGTAAATCAATACATTTAGAAATGTTATTAGTAGGTTGAATTCTGGATGCAAGGAGAGTTTTAAAAATGTATATGGTCATGTAAGCAAAATTACTAACATACAAAAAAGAATTGCTGACAAGAAGCCCATTGTCCATAAGATAAGCAGAGAAAACAGAAGATTCGGGTGGTATGTTTTTGTTCTGTTCAGAATATTCTCTAATTTTAGGGAATAATGTGTTCTTCATTTATTCTGTGTCAGAAGTGTACTGCTTTCTTTGGTGCAGTAAAGCTCCCAGCATTCAGCAGCCGTATTTTGGAAGTCTATTCATACAGTAGCAGTATGCTTTCTAGAGAACAAAGAGCTGAAACTCGGGGCATCTGGCAAAGTTCCTGTTCTTTTGAAAGGCTCTCTGTCACTAGCCTGGGTCTTTCTCAGTTCTTAGTCTGTAGCACTGTGCAGCAATTTAAAATAGGACTCCCATTACATTTCCTCCATTCAAAGACACACATACCGGTATTTCCTTACATATTCCTACCATGAGTATAACAATACAGGTTGCAGGCATATTATCTTGCACGTACAGTATGAGTTCACTTGACTGGGTAACGCAAATATTAAATAACATCAACCTTGATAGGTTTATCTGTTTACCAAAACTTTTATTGTCCTTTATAATGATTATATCACCAACAATTCTGGATGTAACCCCACCAAACCCATTCAAACAATCCGAGTATCACTTGGTTATAGATCAGTGCAGAGTCACCCATGAGAGTTACAGTATCTTACAAAAGTAAGTACACCCTGCACATTTTTGTAAATATTTTATTATATATTCATGTGGTAACACTGAAGAAATGACACTTTGCTACAATGTAAAGTAGTGCAGTGTACAGCTTGTATAGCAGTGTAAATTTGCTGTCCCCTCAAAATAACTCAACACACAGCTATTAATGTCTAACCGCTGGCAACAAAAGTGAGTACACCCCTAAGTGAATGTCAAAATTGGGCCCAAAGTGTCAATATTTTGTGTGGCCACCATTATTTTCCAGCACTGCCTCTTGGACATGGAGTTCACCAGAGCATCACAGGTTGACGCTGGAGTCCTCTTGCACTCCTCCATGAGCACATCATGGAGCTGGTGGATGTTGGAGACTTTGTGCCCCTCCACCTTCCATTTGAGGAGGCCCCACAGATAGTCAATAGGATTTAGGTCTGAAGACATGCTTGACCAGTCCATCACCTTTACCCTCAGCTTCTTTAGCAAGGCAGTGTCATCTTGGAGGTGTACTTGGGGTCTTTATCATTTTAGAATACTGCCCTGCAGCCCAGTCTCACAATGGAGGGGACCATGCTCTGCTTCAGTATGTCACAGTACATGTTGGCATTCATGCTTTCCTCAATTAACTGTAGCTACCCAGTGCCGGCAGCACTCCTGCAGCCCCAGACCATGACACTCCCACCACATGCTTAACTGTAGGCAAGACACACTTGTCTTTGTACTTCTCACCTGGTTGCCACCACACACACTTGACACCATCTGAACCAAATAAGTTTATCTTGGTCTCATCAGACCACAGGACATGGTTCTAGTAATCCATGTCCTTAGTCAGCTTGTCTTCTGCAAACTGTTTGCAGGCTTTCTTGTGAAGAGACTCTTTAGAAGAGACTTCCTTCTGGGACGACAGCCATGCAGACCAATTTGATGCAGTGTGCGACGTATGGTCTGAGCACTGACAAGCTGACCCCCCACCCCTTCAGCCTCTGCAGCAATGCTGGCTGCATTCATACGTTTATTTTCCAAAGACAACCTCTGGATATGACGCTGAGCATGTGCACTCAACTTCTTTGGTCGACCATGGCCAGGGCTAGTTCTGAGTGGAACCTGTCCTGTTAAACTGCTGTATGGTCTTGGCCACCATACTGCAGCTCAGTTTCAGGATTTTTACAATCTTCTTATAGCCTAGGCCATCTTTATGTAGAGCAGCAATTCTTTTTTTCAGATCCTCAGAGTGTTCTTTGCCATGAGGTGTCATATTGAACTTCCGGTGACCAGTATGAGAGAGTGAGAACGATAACACCAAATTTACCACACCTGCTTCCCATTCACACCTGAGACCTTGTAACACTAACAAGTCACTCACATGACACCAGGGAGAGAATTGGGTGCAATTTGGATGCAATTTGCAATTTTAGCTAATTGGGTGCAATTTGGATATTTTCACTTAGGGGTGTACTCACTTTTGTTGCCAGCGGTTTAGACATTAATGGCTGTGTGGAGTTATTTTGAGGGATTTGACAGAAAAATGTACACTGTTATACAAGCTGTATATGCACTACTTTACATTGTAGCAAAGTATAATTTCTTCAGTGCTGTCACATGAAAAGATATAATAAAATATTATGATGGCCCTTATTCCATCTTTTTATTCCCTGGAATGCAAAAGCATGCCAACACCAAGTAAAAAGACAGAAAGCAGGCAACTCTGAACTGCTCTCTTTCTCTCTTATATTTGACTTCATATTTACATTCATACTGAACTGCCGATTAAAGGTGACAATGACGGGATTTGGGAGAAATTGTACATTTGCCAGGGGTGTTTTCAAATGTCACCTTTTAGTTAATTTACTCCCCCCGCGCGCAAATATTGACAACCAGCCACCACTGCCCAGAGGGGAATGTTTTCTTCTCAACTAAAGTGGAGTTACTATTTAACCACTTTCAGACCGGGCCATTTTGCTGGCTTAAGACCAGACCACTTTTTGCTATTCGGCACTGCATCGCTTTAACTGACAATTGCGCTGTCGTGCGGCGTGGCTCCCAAACAAAATTGACGTCCTTTTTTTTTCCCCACAAATAGAGATTTCTTTTGGTGGTATCCCTGCGGTTTTTATTTTTTGTGCTATAAACAAAAAAAGAGCGACAATTTTGAAAAAAACGCATTATTTTTTACTTTTTGCTATAATAAATATCCCCCAAACATAAAAAACACTTTTTTTTTTTCTCAGTTTAGGCTGATACATATTCTTCTACATATTTTTTTAAGCGATTGGTTTGCACAAAATTTATAGCGTTTACAAAATAGGGGATCGTTTTATGGCATTTTTATTAATAATTTTTTTTTACTAGTAATGGCGGCGATCAGCGATTTTTATTGTGACTGCGACATTATGGAGGACATATCAGACATTTTTGACACATTTTTGGGTCCATTGTCGTTTATACAGCAATCAATGCTATACAAATGCACTTATTCCTGTGTAAATGACACTGGCAGTGAAGGGGTTAACCAGGGGTGGCAGTGTAGGGGTTAAGTGTGTCCTAGGGGCGTGTTACTAAGTGTGGGGGGCGTGGCTGTGTGTTAGTGAACACTGATCTTTGCTCCAATCACAGGGAGCAGAGATCAGTGTCGCTTGTTGCTAGGCAGAATGGGAAGATGCTGTTTACTTCCGCATCTCCCCGTTCAGCCTCCCCCTGAGACGATCGTGGATATCGATCGCCGCAGGACCCGCGGCCGGACTCACGGGGGTCCTGACAGGCGCGCGCCACACACGCACACAACGGCACGGCGGCATCCTTAAAGGGACGTACCTGTGTGCCCATATGCCTGTCCGTGCCATTCTGCTGACGTGCATCGTCATGCGCCGGTCAGGAAGTGGTTAAGTATGATGACAATGGGACTGCAGTTAGAAAACAGCAGTGTGTGACCACCTATTTCGAATTAGCCTGCTTCTAAAACATGGCTACATCATTGCAGGTCCGATAGTATTGGATTGTCAGGATGATATAGTTCTCCTGCAGCCAGGAATGCAATAGGTTTCTGAGCTGTAACTTTTTTTTTTTTCTTGTTCATACATCACGGGACACAGAGGCTTAGCAATTACTTAGTGGGTTAGATAGTCACCTTCAGGTGATTGGACACTGGTAACTCTAATTACAAGTGAGTTCCTCCCCTATATAACCCCTCCCATATGGAGAGTACCTCTGTTGTTTCACCAGTGTCTAAGGTGGTTGGTCACATTCAAGATGTGCTAAGAAGAAAGCTCTGTTTTTATGGTCTCTGCGAAGGCCTAGGAGCTATACAACCGGATGCCTTGGACCTATACTAAAATGTCTAAGATGGATGGTACACGTGAAACAAGGTTTTGCCTGTAATGTCTCTCCTTTGGAGGTCTGGAGTCTTTTACAGGTCTAGGGAGGAGATTCCTTTAAATAGGAACCCAGAATCCTGAAGGTTGGCACAACACTACCCGCCGTGAGGGATGAAGGCTGGAATCTATCTGTTCTCAGCAATTCCTGCGGCAGGGATAAGGTAAGTGAAGACAACCCTAAAAGTTTACACATTATGGATTATCTTCTGTAAGTAGTTGCATGTCTTACCAGGTTTCCACCACTACAGGGAGTAAGAGACAACCTGATGTATACTTGCATGCCTTCCAGGATATACGCTCAGTGAAGCTGGTCTGTGAATACCGCTCACCTCCTCCGGTGCCGTCTCTGCCGCAGCCATGATGGTCTGGCGTGCTTTTACAGCAGGGTTGGCAGGGAAGGAGGGGTGGTGGGGTTGCAGTGCCATGCACGGCCACCATGCACGGCATGCCAGTGTGCAGGCACAAAGTGGCCATTTTTAAAAGCCCAAAGCGCCAGAGATCCTGTAAGCAGTGGGACACGGAGCTGTGGGCTTAGTAAGCATCCCAGTGCATCGGATCCTGGTAAACCTAAGACTACTCGGCATCAGGTTGTGCAGTGTATAGCAAATGTTTATAGTATAAGACTATAGCACAACAGTGATTGCGCTTTACACTAGTACCTCTGCTTTGCAGCTTAGGACTATGTCTCCTCGTAAGAGAGCTTCATGGGGAGGTAAGAGAGGCTCCAGGAAATCACCACCTACATCTAAGGATTCTGGACATGCCTGCAGGATACTATCCCCCCCCACAAGACTGGAGGCAGCCTCTCAGGATGAGTCTGTGCCCCTGAGCCTCTACCAATGTTTCAGCCCCTGTTCATATAGGTTTGGAAGGAAAGATTACAACCTTTGTCACAGCTTCTATCATATAAATGTACTCACCGAGGCCAAGATGCCGAGAGCGGTCGCTGTTGCGACTCGGCGCAGACCACCCCTGAAAGTGGCACAGAGAGTGGTTGCACCAAGAGGCACAAGCTACCAGTAGGACAGTCACTTGCTAGCAGATCAGCAGGTAGCTTGAGCAGAGCTGAGAGGTGATGTCCCGTGGGAAGGTCCGAAAGCAATGGTAGCAAGTCCGTAAGGCAAAGACAGAATCCAGGAGACAGGCCAGGGGTCAAACACAGTCCAGATCAGAAGACAAGTACCAGGAACGCTGAGACAGAAGGATAATCCAAGACAAGCCGGGGGTCGAACACAGGAGACAGCAGGTAAGTCCAGATGCAGGCTGAGGGTCAAACACGTTAGAAAGCAGGAGTCCAAGATCAAGCCAGAGGTCGGGTCAGGAGAAGATCAGCGAGGTCGATAAGGCAATCCGGGTCACAACGGGTAATACAGATAACAGAAGCAGATGTGGGAATCACAGGAAGCTGAAGACAAACCAGCAGTGTGTTTGGATGACCTCACTTCCTTTATAGGTCAGCGAGGGGTCACACCCTGTGTGTGTGTGCTTGTGTGCTTTCGTTTATTCCTCTTGCACACAGCTGTGCGCCGGAGTGCTTTAACCGTGCGCATCCTATGACAGTGCCCCCCCCCGAGGGGCGGCCTCCGGACGCCCAAGCTAGCCATCAATTCCGGATGTTGCTGATGGAATGTCTTTATTAATTTGGGAGCGTGAAGGTTCTTGGATGGTTCCCAGGAGTTATTTTCTGAAGGATACCCCTTCCATTTTACCAGGTATTGTATTTGTCTACCGACTTTCCTGCATCCTAGTAAAGCTTCTACTTCGAATTCATCTTCTCCATCGATCTTGATGGGTGGAGGAGGAGGCACTTCCCTTCCAGGAAAAGGACTAGGAACCAATGGCTTCAAAAGGGAGGCATGGAAAACAGGGTGTATCCTGTATGATTCAGGGAGGGCTAGTTCAAAGGCTACAGGATTTATTACCCTTTTGATTTTGAATGGTCCTATGAATCTGGGACCCAGCTTGCGTGTGGGACAAGGAAGTTTGAGATTGGTGGCAGATAGCCAGACTTCCTCGCCAATTTTAAAGGTAGGGTTCTCCTTCCTTCCCCTATCATGGTATTTTTTACAATCATCCTGGGCCTTCTGTATGGTCTCCTGGATCCTTTGGAAATTAGATTGGATGGCGGCTATCCGATCTTGGACCGCAGGAACAGTGGATTCTGGGATGGAGTTGGGGAGGAAAGAAGGGTGAAACCCACAGTTGATCCAAAAGGGAGTCTGGTTGGTAGTTGTATGAATAGAATTATTGTAGGCGAATTCTGCATATGGCAATAGGGCCGACCAATCATTCTGAGATCCTGAACAAAAGCAGCGAAGATACTGCTCAAGGGTTTGGTTTGTCCGTTCCGTTTGCCCGTTACTTTGGGGATGATATGCCGATGACAAACAGATCTTGATTTCCAGTATCTTGCAGAGTTCTCTCCAAAATCTAGAGGTAAACTGTGGACCTCTATCAGACGTGATACTGCTGGGAACCCCATGGAGCCTGACAACCTCCTTAATAAAGAGATTGGCAGTTTCCAGAGCAGAGGGAGTACCGACCATAGGTAGGAAATGGGCCATCTTTGAAAGACGGTCGACTACTACCAGAATTGTGGTGAAACCTTCCGAGGGCGGTAGCTCCACAATAAAATCCATTGACACGTCTGCCCAAGGTCGGTCAGGAATGGGCAAAGGCCTTAACAGACCCCAGGGCTTGATCTTGGGACCCTTGCTACGCTGGCACGGTACACAAGAGGCAATGTAAGTCTGGCAGTCCTGTCTCCAACATGGCCACCAGAAAGAACGAGAGATCAGTTCCGCTGTTTTCTGTGTCCCAAAGTGGCCGGCCAATTTGTGATCATGACAAATCCTTAGAACTTGAGTCCTAATCTCAAGGGGAACGAAGACCTTGTTTCGGGCCCAAAACAGATTGTCACGTTTTTCCAAGGTAGATAGGACTGGGTCATTGCAATGGACTGAAGCTGTTTTGATGGCCGTAAGTAAGTCAGGCTGTGGGAGTAGAAGGAAGTTGTGAGGAGACAAGATCGTACTAGGCTCCGTTACCTGGGAAGACTCAGGGAACATGCGCGAGAGCGCATCCGCTTTGTTGTTCTTGGATCCGGGCCGGTACGAGATATGGAACTGGAATCTTGAAAAGAAAAGCGCCCAACGGGCTTGACGGGGTCTTAAGCGTTTGGCAGTCCGCAGATATTCAAGATTCTTGTGATCTGTGAATATTGTGATGGGATGAGTGGCTCCTTCCAAGAGGTATCTCCACTCCTCCAGGGCGAACTTGATGGCCAATAGTTCTCGGTCGCCTACGTCATAATTCCTCTCCGGTGGGGTTAGCTTCCGAGATGCGAAAGCCACCGGGTGTAACAAAGCTTTAGGCCCTTGTCGTTGAGAGAGGATGGCTCCTGTGGCTGTCTCTGAGGCATCTACTTCCAGTACGAATGGTAATACTGGATCGGGATGCCGTAAAATAGGAGCTGAGGTGAACAAGGTCTTTAGTTTGGTAAAGGCTACTTGGGCTTGTTGGCGGGTCAGCTGAGTAATGGGGGCGACTATTGAAGAGAACCCGGCGATGAATCTGCGATAAAAGTTAGCGAAGCCTATAAACCTTTGCACGGCTTTCTTATCCCTTGGAGCAGGCCATTCCAAGATTGCCTTGATCTTTTGGGGGTCCATGGAGATGCCCTCAGTAGAAATGATGAATCCTAAGAACTGAACTGTAGTTATCTCAAATTCACATTTCTCCGCCTTAAGGTACAGCCGATGTTGTCGGAGGATGGTGAGGACTTTCCGCACGTGGACCCTGTGGAGTTCAAGAGAAGCAGAGAAAATAAGGATATCATCTAAATATACCACTATAAAATTATCAAGATAGTCTCTGAAGATGTCATTTACTAGATGCTGAAATGTGGCCGGGGCATTGCACAGGCCAAAGGGCATAACAAGATATTCATAGTGGCCAAATCTTGATCTGAAGGCTGTCTTCCATTCATCCCCAGCACGGATTCTAATGAGATTGTAGGCCCCCCGCAAGTCCAGTTTGGAAAATACTTTGGCAGATCCTAAGCGCTGGAATAACTCAGGGATGAGTGGAAGTGGGTAGCGATTTTTGATTGTGACTTTATTAAGTTCCCTGTAGTCAACACATGGCCTAAGGGATCCATCCTTTTTTCCCACGAAGAAAATACCTGCCCCTGCTGGCGAAGAAGATGGGCGAATGAACCCCTTTTCAAGATTTTCATCAATGTAGGCTTTGAGAGCCTTTAGTTCAGTCTCGGATAAGGGGAAAATTCGTCCAAAAGGGATCTCAGAACCAGGTAACAGTTCAATGGGACAGTCATATGGTCTGTGTGGTGGTAGACGGTCAGCCTTCTTTTTATCGAAGACGTCCTTAAACTCGGAATAGACCTGAGGAATGTGCTGCAGGTGATCACTGGTGGGGGCCACGGTCATACAAGGAGCTGGAACAGAATCAAAACAATGCTGCATACAGTAAGCGGATGTAAAGGACACTTCCTTCTTGTTCCAACTGATCTGGGGATCATGAGCCTGCAACCAAGGAAGTCCCAGGATGATAGGGAACATGGGAGATGATATTAGGTCGAAGCGTAGAAGTTCTCTATGGCCAGAGTCTGTAATAGTGAGCAAAGGTAGTGTCTCCTGTGTTACTGGACCTGAGAGTGGCAGAGATCCATCTGCTAAATGGACTAGAAGATGTGTTGCTTTATTCTGGCTTGGAATGCGTAGTTGCTGTGCGAGGGAGATGTCCAAAAAGCAACTACATGCCCCTGAATCAATCACGGCTGGGAGTGGGATCTTCTCTTCTGCCAGCTGTAGGGAAACAGAGAGAGTCACATAAGTTTGAGCAGGACCAACACTCTGGTAGTTCATTACACACCGTGGGGGCAACTTACGGGGTCTCACGGGACAGCTGTGAATGAAATGTCCAAGCCCCCCACAGTATAAGCACAGATTGGCTTGGCGTCTTCGTTGTCGCTCTTCTGGGGTGAGACGAGGACGGACCAAACCTAGCTGCATGGGCTCCCCTTCCGAAGCTGAGGGACCCGAAGGAACCGGGATGGGCGGATACGGGATAGTGGCCTTAGGAAGCATCCAACTAGGCCGAGGGGCCTGGAGGCGTTCGGAGCGCCGCTCGCGCATCCGTCTGTCCAGTTTTGTAGCCAACTGGATTAATTCCTCCAGGGAGGCAGGAGTCTCTACTCGGGCCAACTCATCCTTTAGGTTCTCGGAGAGCCCCAACCGGTATTGATAACGCAGGGCCGCCTCGTTCCAGCTGGTGTCAGCTGACCACTTGCGAAACTCAACGGTGTAATCCTCCACCGGTCTTCTCCCCTGTGAGAGAGCATGCAGGGTAGCCTCAGCCGTGGCAGTACGCTGAGGGTCATCATATAATTGTCCCATAGCCTCAAAGAAGGTGTCCGTGGAGTTTAACAAGGGGCTTCTCTGTTCCATAAGGCTATGGGCCCAGGCCTGGGGTTCCTCAGCCAGAAGAGAGATAATAAACCCGACCTTGACAATCTCTGAAGAAAAGGTCCTGGGTTGCAAAGCCAAGTACAAGGAACATGCATTTTTAAAGGCTCTGAATTTCTTTCGGTCGCCTGAAAATCGCTCAGGCGTGGGTACTCGTGGTTCGGGTACTGCCATCATCATACCGGGTGGAGGCTGGACATGAGGTGTGGAGGCATCGCTAACTGAGGCCTGCGTAGGATTTGTGGGTGCCGGAGCTGTGGCTAGTCGCTGAAGCCTGCTGTCGATCTGCGCATAGCCATCCTGTAGTCTCTGTACTGCTTCTGTGAGTGCAGAGACTTGTTGGCACAGGACTTCTAATGGCGAACCCGCTCTGTTGGCCTCTGTCATGGCTGGTTTGTACTATCATATAAATGTACTCACCGAGGCCAAGATGCCGAGAGCGGTCGCTGTTGCGACTCGGCGCAGACCACCCCTGAAAGTGGCACAGAGAGTGGTTGCACCAAGAGGCACAAGCTACCAGTAGGACAGTCACTTGCTAGCAGATCAGCAGGTAGCTTGAGCAGAGCTGAGAGGTGATGTCCCGTGGGAAGGTCCGAAAGCAATGGTAGCAAGTCCGTAAGGCAAAGACAGAATCCAGGAGACAGGCCAGGGGTCAAACACAGTCCAGATCAGAAGACAAGTACCAGGAACGCTGAGACAGAAGGATAATCCAAGACAAGCCGGGGGTCGAACACAGGAGACAGCAGGTAAGTCCAGATGCAGGCTGAGGGTCAAACACGTTAGAAAGCAGGAGTCCAAGATCAAGCCAGAGGTCGGGTCAGGAGAAGATCAGCGAGGTCGATAAGGCAATCCGGGTCACAACGGGTAATACAGATAACAGAAGCAGACGTGGGAATCACAGGAAGCTGAAGACAAACCAGCAGTGTGTTTGGATGACCTCACTTCCTTTATAGGTCAGCGAGGGGTCACACCCTGTGTGTGTGTGCTTGTGTGCTTTCGTTTATTCCTCTTGCACACAGCTGTGCGCCGGAGTGCTTTAACCGTGCGCATCCTATGACAGCTTCCTTAAAAAAATAGCAGGAAAAGGGATAGATCCCCTCCCTCTGCTTGGGTTCAAAATCAGATGAGCATTCTGATAATGAGGAAAGATCCCTATCAGAAGATAGAGATCAGGTACAGTCGGACGAATCAGGGGAAGAGGAGAAGCTGTCTTCTAACTCCCAGGCCCTCAATATCACAATTTTTCGTTACTGCCGCTAGAGGTCCACGGCCAGCGGAGACAATGTCTTTGCCGGCCGCCATTTTACAGAAGACCAGAAGTAAAGCTGAGGAGTACAGACAAGTGGTGGAGCTGGCCAGGTGTCTGCCAATAGCAATTGAACTGCCACCCACCCCTGCCCCGCTGCCGACCTGTCTGTGACCTGTTGTGGGAAAGGCCGCAAGGCGGGGGTGGGCGGCAGTTAAATTTCTATTTGCAGCCACCTGGCCGGCTCTGCCTCTATTTTGCTCCCCTCACCTTGTTACTTCTGGTCTTCTGTAATGGCGGTGGAGACTCTGCTGCTGGGACACCTGATGTAAGGGGGGCTCCACTGGGGGACACCTGATGTAAGGGGGGCTCCACTGGGGGACACCTGATGTAAGGGGGGCTCCACTGGGGGATACTTGATGTAAGGGGGGCTCCACTGGGGGATACTTGATGTAAGGGGGGCTCCACGGGGGGATACTTGATGTAAGGGGGGCTCCACTGGGGGATACTTGATGTAAGGGGGACACCGCTGGGGAATACCTGATGTGGGAGGGACACTACTGAGGAATACCTGATGTAAGGGGGAGCTTCACTGGGGGATAACTGATGTAAGGGGGAAACCGCTGGGGGATACTTGATGTAAAGGGGGCTCCACTGGGGGATACCTGATGTAAGGGGGACAACTGATGTAAAGGGGGTTCCACTGGGGGACACCTGATGTAAGGGGGACACCGCTGGGGGATACCTGATGTAAAGGGGTTCCACTGGGGGACACCTGATGTAAGGGGGACACCGCTGGGGGATACCTGATGTAAAGGGTGCTCCACTGGGGCCACCTGATGTAAGGGGGACTCCGCTCAGGACACCTGATCTAAGGAGAGACTCTGCTGGGAATGCCTGGTGTAAAGAGGGACTCTACTGGGAATGCTTGGTGCAAAGAGGGTCTCTGCTGGCATCTGGTGGCAGGCGACATGGCAAGTGAAACACTCAGGGCTCCCACTGATTCTACATTGTGGTGAGTTGAACTATTTCATTTTATATTTCAATGTCCTAATAGTAATAATGCTCTTCAATCATCCTAACACTATACAAACCATGGTGCCAGGATGATTGAAGCGCTAACACCAGGTGTTTGGAGTATCTTTATCTGCTGATTGTTAAGCTTTCTGAAATACATATATATCTATTGATCTATTGTGATGTAGGATCTGGACCTGCTGCCCCTCCATCCCTTCCTTCTCTCTCCTTTTTTCTTTTTGTTTCACCCCCCATCCCTCGTTCATCTCAGACTCTAACCACACCCCTCCGAGTCACGCCCCATTTAAGCCACACCCCATTTTCCCACCACGGCCTACGCATGCCACATTTTTCTTTCCCTCAATAAGTCACACCTACAAACAAATGCCCCATCCCCTAATTATAATAAGGCTGCCTACAGACAAAGTGTCCCTATACATTTTTTTACAATGTTGGTAACTAAGTATTGGTGCAGCCCTAGAAAACACTTTATGCAAATGGAGAACTATGATAAACTATACATACCTCCCAACTTTTTAAGATTGGAATGAGGGACACCTATCAGCAGAATTATGCAGGCATAGGACACATCCCTTGCCACACCCCCTTAAAAGGAGAATGGTACAAAAAAACAAGATTGGTTCAACCCACAAGTGTTTTTTTTTTGTTTTTTGTTTTTTTTTTACCACTACTGTTCCTTTATACTGGCTTTTGGAATTTACAAATGCAGCAATTTAGAAATCAGATGGCAGGTTTAGCACTGGAAAACATTTTTTGATAGATAAAAAGTGCATTTTATATACAACTATATAGATCAGACCAAAATGAGGGAAAATGAGGAGGAAAGAGGGACTGCTCCAAATCTGGGACAGTCCCTCGAAATCAGGGACAGTTGGGAGGTATGAATATAGGATATATTCATATCTCCAAACTTACTGAGATGGGAAAGAGGGACACCTTTTAGCACAAAGTATGTAGCCAAGGGGTCACAACCCCATTACCACACCCTCATTTACATAAACTATTAATACAAAAATATTTAGTTAAACAAGTATTTTTAACCACTACAATTCATTTATACTGGTGTAGCACTCTCTACCTTAGGTAGATGCTAGAGTGAGATTTTTGAGAGAGTAGGTAAATTTAGGCAGGCCTAGCTGAAAGCAAGACCTGTTTCTTTTGAGCTGTGGGCTGGGAGTGGCCTAGAGTAGGCTGGTGACTCACAGGCAGCATCATCTTTCATTAACCTCCCTTCTGCTTCTAGAAGGAAGGAGGGGAAGAAGGGTGTAGCTGTCTGGGGTGTTCTGAGGAGCCCTGACCAATCGCCAACCTGGATTGGCAGGGGGCAGGCCCCCTTAAACAGGATCTGCCCAGCTGGGGAGGCGTTGTCGCGTGGAATTACAGGTCGGGTTGTCGAGTGTTAGCCTGCCAGGGCCCTGGGGGGATCCCCCCAGTCTGGGGGGGGGCCTTGGGCCAGGGGCTCGGAACTGTGAAGGAACCACAACCAAACCCAAGGGGTGTCCTGAACAGGAGCAGGAGAGGACAGTGGGGAATACTGACGGGCAAATCTCCAGGATGGATCCACCAGGTGTTGGTGAGTGACAGGCACAGTCGGGTGAGCTGGGAGAGGCATGCTGGAGCAGACTGGGAGGTAGTCTGAGATGGATGCAGAGCCAGCTGCAGAGACTGATGTTACTGCCAGTGAAGTCGGGCTGTTGCAGTCAGGAGGGCTGTCAGGGTCTGCAAAGGGCTGACTGGGATCAGTAGTCCACCAAAGAGGGCAGCTAGCACTAGAAGTTTCTTGCCACACCATAGCCTGTAATAGGGCATCCTGCTAAGGCCTGGCTAAAGCCAGTGTTAGGCCTGGCCATGTGCTAGCTGTGCCTGAAGAATTGTGCGGGAGGGAAAAGGAGAGATAGTCTGCAGCAAGTGTTGTGCAGGAGGAGTGTATCTAAATTGTCCCAAGCCATGCAAGAATCTTTTCTGGGCATCCCATAAATTCCTCAACCCCATTCAAGTTTAATCCCTCAGTAAAATTCAAAAAAACAAAGCTGATGGACTGTTCATTGTCTGGAGAGTGAGTGGAAGCGAATGCCAGCTGGGCAGGGTGATAGGTGGAACTACTATATTATGCAGCCCCTATGGGGGGTACCACTACACTGGCTTTTTTCAAATAACATATGGAATAATTTAGAGATTCAATGAAAATTTTGGCAGTTTAGATATACTTAAAGTCTTTTTTTGCAGATTTGGCTAGGGTTCAGAAGGATTAGAACAACTAACAGGTTTTTAGTGCTTTACCCTACCAATTTGCCCTGGTGTCCACGGTTTCTGACTGTGAAAGCAAGAGAAGATCCCAAATTTTCAGTTGCCACCAGAACAGGAGAAGGGAAACATTCCAATAGGGACACATATTCCAGGGTTATAAATCTCTTTTAGTGGAGGTCTATATGCCCCTTCTTAACCAATGACACCACAAAGCTACTAAATTCACTCGCTGGTCATCTCTCAACTCCACTATTGATACCAGCCATTCAGTGTCTATCCCTCTGCTAATCTATCCATTGGCTTCCGCTTATCCAAAAAAAATGGATGTAGTGCTGGCATTTTTGCCTACGGATGCAATGTTAATGTTAATGCAATGTAAGTCTATGGACAGTGTTATTCTTTAGTATTTGGCTCCATCTAGCGGCCAATACTAGAAATGGACTTCAATTATTTTCTTTTCTTCAGTACTGGAAAGATAACAGGAAGTGACTGTTCTGTTTACATTCTACTGTGACCTGCTTACCCAGAATGCCAGGTGACCTACCCATGATCACCCTGAACTGCATGCTGGGTAGGCTATAAAAGAGCCAGCGTGGCCATTTTCTCTTTCTCTTCTGGACACATGGTCTGCCTGTGAGGACCTGTGAGGAGGTCTCCAGAGAACTGCGGCCTGCTCCGTGTGAAGCAGCAATCTACAGCCAGAGGAGGACTTCACACCAAAGCGTGCTGGGACAGCAGTGTGGTCGGATCAGGAAGGATCCAGAGGCACCCTGAGGAAAGTAACTGAGAGATCCTTGTGAATCGGAGGGGTGTGACGGAGCCAGCCGGCTAGAAGCAAGACTGAGACCCGCGGAGGGGAGCTGTCTTATTCTTCAGACCCAGTTGGGTGAGAGGGCGGTTGCCCACACTTTTCTAACGCACTTGCATACACCTAGACTTTAACACAGTGTTGTTGGGACCTGTAGTCCCACGGAGGAGAATCTAATAGGCAGACTGAGTTAAGTGGGCCTATTCATCACAATACTATTAGCACTGTGTTATCCAAATCAATTACAGGTGTATCACACTACAGGAACAGTTATGATATCCATCTCACATTAACCCTTGTTGTTCCACTGTTGAATTACAAATTGTCATAATACAAATAGCTAGCAGAAGAAAGAAGATCAAAGACTGCATCTTGTATTGGAAGGCCTTGCATCTCATTAAAGTAGGGGGAGCTCCCTAGGGATTGTGTTGCAATTCACTATTAACCTTGCATTTCTGTAGCAACCGTGTGCTGGAAGTGGGAAGGTGCCCAGAGTATGGCGTAGTCCCTCTGAGCATTAGTCCCAATTGAAACCACATTCTAAAGGGTCATTTAAGACAACTGTACAGGTACAATCTGTTGTGTATACCTACTGTATTGTTACATTATGTTTATGTGACAGTGCAAATGTTGTAATCATCATTTTACATTACTCAATACAAGTTCCAGTAAAAATACGTTTCTGGTTAAGTACTTTGGTGTAGAGTGTTGTTCCTTTTTCAGCAGCGGGTGGAGCCATCGGATACCCAGGAAATAACAAAGGTATACTGTTATCATATTGCATATTGTGGGGTTATACTTCCCTATTAGTTCCATACCAACATTGCACCACAGCTGTGTCAAGGGGACTGAGCCAAGTCAGTGGGGGTTCACTAGCAGAGTACAGGCCCAAAAAAATTCAGCAGCTCCTTCGAGGGTCAGTGCTACATGTAATTCAAAATACTAACAACAACCTACAAAGCCATCCATAATTCTGCCCCCAGCTACATCACTACAGTAACCTTGTTCCCAAAAAAGAAGCACTTGCTCCTCCCAAGACCTCCTGCTCTCTAGCTTCCTTGTCACTTCCTCTCATGCTCACTTCTAGGGCTTCTCCAGAGCCTCTCTCATCCTCTGGAACTGCTTATCCCAATTCTATCCGACTATCTCCTACTCTGCCCTTACTGATTATCTTATCTCTTTAGAAAAGCCTATCCCACCTTTAACTAACAAACTGTACTTTTACTTTCTCCATTAGCCTATCCCCTTTTGTACCTGTTCTTTACCTTTTTTTTTTTTTCACTTGACCTTTCCTTTTAGATTGCAAGATCTACTGAGCAGGGCCTTCTGATCCCTTTTTTTATTGAACTATATTTTAATTGTACTATCGCCTCCATTTTGTAAAGCATGCATAAACTGTTGGTGCTATTCAAATTCTGTATAATAAAAAAAAATGATATACATCAGACCAAAAACCGGGACAACGTAGAAGGAAAGAGGAAAGGAGGAATTTGGTCCCCCAAAGAAGCAATGTCCCTCCAAATAAGGGAAGTTGGGAGCTATGGCTAAATCTGAGCTTGACTGACTAAAGCTTTCTAGCCCGTGAGCATGTTTGCTGTTAATGCTTGAATTATGTGTCAGCCATTCTTGTATATCTGTGACAAAAATAACATCAGTATGTTGTAAATACCCCAGCACATGTCAAATTGCATTCTACACTAACTTTGGTACTTGAAAGTTTAGAGGAATCTGTCACTGAGAAAAAAGCAGTTGGACATGCTGCAAATCAAAGGTTAGATAAAGTAACATGTTACTACTGAGGCTGAAAGTGTCCAGAGTCAATAGTGCAATGTAATAAAAAATTAACTTGTGGTGCAGAGACACTGAATAATTATTTTGTAATACCCAGGACAAAAACAGCACAGTCCAACCAGAGTAGGCACTGATTCTGTGCCGTTTAATGCCGATTTTCAGATTGCCAATTTTCTGACAATAAAAAAAAAATGCATCAAAACTGAATAAATTCCATTGCTGGTCACGTTACTAAATCACTTGAAGTGGAACGATGGCTTTTATCATTTTTTTTAGATATACATATGAAAAAAAATCAACTTAAGCTGGCCATACAGAAAAAAGAACCTGCTCCAAGTGTCTGGGTCACAAAAATCTCCTCCTCCTCAGATACGGGTGCAGTGGCGGCCCGTTGTGAAAAAAAAACAGCTAGAGGGGAACCACAAAATGCCGTCAGACTGTGACTACAGACACTATGTGACCACCTTGGCAGATGACACTTTTAGGACCAGTGGACATGGGCTGCATTTGGGGGGACACAGGCTGCATTTGGTGTGACACAGGCTGCATGTAAGGACGGACTCCGCTGGGGACACCTGATGGCATCTGGTGACAGGCGACATGGCTAGGGACACGCTCAGGGCTCCCACCAATTCTGCATTATGGTGAGTTGAATGATTTCATGTTATATTACAATGTAATAATAGAAATGATGCGCTTCAATCATCCTGACACCATAACATCCATGGTGCCGGGATGATTGATGTGCTAACACCAGGTGTTTGGAATATCCTTATCTGCTGATTGTTAAACTTTCTAGAATACACATATTTCTATTGTGTAGGATCTGGGCCTGCTGCCCCTCCATCTCTCTCTCTCTCTCCCTCTCTCTCTCCCTCTCCCTCTCTCTCCCTCCATCCCTCATTTATCTCAGATGCTAACCACACCACCTTAGAGCCACACCCACTATTTCACTGAAGCCCCGCCCATTTTCACCAAGTGGGAGGGGTCAAAAAGGAAGGCACCCCCATCCTAAAACTTCACCAGCCGCCACTGGTGCTGGCTCTGTATGCAATTAACTTATAGAAAGAAATTCAATCAGGATAGCTGCACTCCAATAATTTCCTTATTGGTTAAAAACGATACAGCAAGAGATTGAATCAACAAGTACCAAGTAGTTACGGTTTAAAACACATTAGCTGTTGATTCCATCTCTTGCTGTATGTCTTTTTTAACCAATAAAGAAATTATTGTTGGAGTGCGGCCATCAGGATTGAATTTCTTTCTTACGCTGGCCATACACTGGTAGATTATTGTACAAACACTCATGGAAATATGTCATCAGTGCATACCCTTATCAAGATATGATAAAAATAAAATGTGACTGTACCTTTTTAGCCCTTTGTTTGCCCACCACAGGGACTATAACCCTTTCAGGTTATGTTGTGCGGCCTTCTTAGCACAATGTTATTTTAAAGATAACAAAGATTTCATATGCTCTTGTAGTACCCTCTCAATTAGGCTGCAAATTTAGTTTTTGGCTCCTACTTTTGCTAGAGTAGCGATGCTTGTTTATTTTGGTACTTGGTGGCTGGGAGAGCTGTTAAATAGGATGAGAGAAGATTCTGGACAGCTGCGCTCCAAAAATTAGCCTTTATTCATAAAAAAGGAATATCAAAAATGCATGCCATAGTGTGTTCTGCTGTGGCATGTATTTCTGATATTCCTTTTTATGAATAAAGGCAAATTTTTGGAAAGTGGCTTTCCAGAATCTTCTCTAGGGTTGCCACCTTTTCTTCAAGTCAAACCCGAACACTTTAGAGGTACACAGCAATTTTTTTTTATAGTATAAACTATACATATATTTTGCTACTAAATAACATTTCCAGTCATATGAAGTTAATAACAAGAGTCCCCCTTTACATCAGAGTTCTCCTTTTACATCTAAATCCGCAGAGTTCCCTTTCACTGTAAGGGGGGACTCTGCAGACTCTGATGTAAGGGAGAACTCTGAGGACTCTAACATAAGGGATGCTCTGGGAACCCTGATTTAAGGGGAAACACTGAGAACTCTGATGTACGGAGAGGACTCTGATGCAAGGGGGAACACTGCGGCCTCTGATGTAAGGGGTGCTCTGAGAACCCTGATTTGCCTTAGTGTACTCACTCAGAGGCAAGAGCGAGAGGGGGGAGACTTCAGTTACAGACAGATGGATGGATGGATGGTGAGCTCACTTGGCAGTCAGCACCTCTCATCCAGATGGATCTGAGGCTGCTGGGAAGCCATAGTCCAGTCTAAATAATGTGTCCAGGTTTCAGACAGTCTGAAACCTGGATGAACGATTCCAAACCCGAACTGTCCGGGTGAAACCTGGACAGGTGGCAACCCTAATCTTCTCTCATCCTAATTGCTATATGCATTGCCAGCACCTGTTGCTTCAACTTTGAGGAGAGGTTTATTTCTATTGATCTACTTGGAGCGGTGATCCCCCTTCCCCTTCTGTTCCAGAGCTGTTAAATAGTTAGGCACCCTAAAGAGATTGATCTGAAAGGATGGCTTAGAGGGGATGGATTGGTGAGCTGAGGAAGAGAGGGTCTGCCTGCCAAGAAAATTGCACCTATGGACTGATCTTGTTTCAAGGTTCTGTGAGTAGAGCCTCCTATCTGTTCTACAAGCTGCTTCATGATCCCCAGCCATGAACCTATAGACTGTTTCAGTCTAGCCCATCTCCATCTAATCTAAAGCTGCTTCATGGTCCCCAGCCATGAACCTATAGACTGTTTTAGTCTAGCCCATATCCATTTCTTCTAAAGCTGCCTCATGGTCCCCAGCTGTGAATTTAAAGACTGTTCCAGTGTAGACTATCTGTTCTACAAGCTGCTTTATTGTCCCTAGCTGTGAACCTATAGACTGTTGTAGTCCAGCCTATCTGTTCTACAAGTTACTGCATCCCCAGTAATGAATCCAAAGACTGTTCCAGTATTGCTGCATCTGATTTATGAAATATCTCAAGGTCCCCAGCTGTGAGTAAAAAGAAAATGCACTGCTGCTGTTTACAGAAGTGTCCTCCATAGAACTGTGTCTGATCTGGCATGTTTAGGTTTAAAAAAAACCTTGAAAAGATGAAAATATTTAAAAAAATATGTTTATTTCACACCTAGACAGAGCTAATTGGATGTAAATGGATGCATATGTCTGCCAGCTCATAGACTAACATTCAGCGTCTGTTCAGATCTGCTAAAAAAAACCTGATAGGTGAATCTGATTGGAATCTCAGTGTGAAAGAACCGTTAAGCTGACCATACACTAACCGTTTTTTTTCTTTCGTCTTGCAGCAACAGATTAGCAGATCTATGCTGGATTGGGTGAGCATTTAGGTTTTTTATTTGAATTTTTGTGGGGACTCAAAGCTCTTGAGGTAAGACAGCAGGCTTGGGCACACTCAGTTGAGCCAAGCAACCTACAAAAATGTCTTTGGAGTGAGGGAGTAACTCTTGCAAGCTCACAGAGAACATAAAAGCTTCATGTAGATGGTTGGGATACAAACTACAAACCAAGGACCTTGGTTCTGCAAGACAGAAGTGCTGACCCCTAAGCCACTGTGCTGAGGACAACCTATTGGTCAAGGAAATAAAAAAGGTGGAGTAAAATTCCCCATTAAGTAAATATAAAAAAATGTTGTGTTAATATGATGTACTTTTTAGAGATAAGGTGAAATCTAATACTTTGTCTTTCCCATGCATTCTATTGTATTTATGGAAGGGATCTGTGGGAATGTAGTTCTTACATGTTAATGCAGGGGTGCTCAACCTTTTGAAGAGCAAGGGCCACTTAAGCAACTTGGTAACCAGTCGCGGGCCAAAATGAGTGGAGTGGGCGGATGACAGGTCCGTGTCCACCCTGCATATGCAAAGCGGACACGAACATAGCCCACTCTACTTTTTGGGCCCTCCAATCTGCCCAGATGGAAGGGGACAGATCCCCAGACAGGTTTTTCTTTTTTCTTTTAGCGGATCGGATTGAAGGTATGCAGGTGTAAATGGACACAAGTCTGTTTACATTTGCCGCTCCATAGAGGTGAATGGAGGGTCTGATTGGACTTTGCCATAGAATTCTATTATATCCTGCAGGTGTTGTGCACTTTCTGGAAGCGCACCAAACCCGTGGGTAATAACAGAGGTCTATGGCTCAGTGCAGTTTGAAAGTAGCCTGGTAACCACTGCAGAACAGATATGCCCATATATACACTGTGATTATAGCATTAAACATTCCTTTTAATAACAATCTTCAATTCGGGTATCGCCAGCTGTTGCTGTTCCAGGCGGAGTGCATTTGGTATCACTCCTCCTGTGACAGAAGGTGGCGCTATACAGGAAGCATCGTCTTATGTGGCTCTGCTGTGCAACCGATTGCTTCCTCTACATTCACAACACTGATGCTCTGGGATGCTGGGTCGGGAACCTGTGATTTGGGCTTGCCAACCAGCCATCCTAGAGCAGGAGGTTACGGGCCTCATCAGAGGGCTCTGCGGGCCACATGTGCCCCCCCCCCCCCCCGGGCCACTGGTTGGGCACCCCTGTGTTAATGCATGAAAAAATCATAACCAGGTGACCAACTTCCATTAAAACTGGATAATCCCTTTACATTTGGAATAATCTGTTCAGTTGTGTTTTGTTTTCCTGTGTAAACAGAATGTTAAGGAATATTAAACATTTATATTCACAGGGTAAAGTACTTCCGGCTGGAGGAATAAGAACTGCTTTATTAGATCATTGGCCACTCACTGCTGGGAGCCAATAAATGATTTATCATCCCTGCCTTAGAGAGGATTCCTCATCTATTCCAGGGATGTTGTTCAAGATGGCAGCACAAATCAATTACAACACATTAGTGTACGCTAGGTTTTGTCATTGAACAAAACCCCGTTATTGTTATACTGAGGTGCATGAAACCATAACAGGCAGGGGACAGACAGAATATTGTGAATTGAGGATGAGCACAGCTTGTGATATAAAGAAATTGTAAACCAATAAACAAGAAGATTTGAAAGTAACTGCACTATATTAATGTAACGTGTCCTCTTATGGTGATATTAGGCCATCTATACCGACAAGGTGTTGGTATAAGGTCCAGCTGCTTGATATTTCTAGATTTGGAAATAGGAATGGTCAAATTTGGCATATCCAGATTTTCATGACTGTGTAGCACCCTCTACCATAGGTATGTGCTAGAGTGAGGATTTTTTGGTAAGGAACTGTCAGAACAGGTAAATTTAGGCATACCCATGCTTCAGGCCATGTTTGTTTTGACTTGGGGGCAGGGAGTGGTTAGTGTAGCAGTGGGTGTGGCCACCTGTGCTTTAGTTCTGAGGTGCCTCCCCTGCTTCCAGGTAGAATGTTCTGGAAGAGGGGCAGCGCCTAAGACTGGAGTGGCAGGCAGCTCATGTGAGGAGTCTTGACCAATCCCCAACTGGAATTGGCAGGGGACAGGCCTCCCATATAAGCTGAGGTAACAGGTCACTGGGAGGGGTTGTTGGCCGGGAGAAGTGGAGAATGGAGTACTAGACAGCAGCATCTGGGAGGGGGGTGTGCCGATCGCGGGAGGAGGCCCAGGAGAACTGTGAGGGAACTTCACCCTTACACGGTCATGAGTGAAGTCCTCATCATTACACGGTCATTGATGACGTGTTCCTGGAGCAGAGGGGCAGGAGAAGCTGTCGGAATGTATGGTCCAGTTAAGTTCCCCATCATGGACTTGGGGCAGAGAAAGGTCATGAGTGTACCACAGTGGAGAGCTGGATGTGGAGACATGCCAGGAAGTTTGAGAGGGAACTTCATCCTTACACGGTCATGGATGAAGTCCTCATCTTTACAAGGTCATTGATGAAGAGTCCTGGAACAGAGGAGAGATTGTGGGGAATAGTGTCAAATCAATGCGGCCTGAGGGCGCAGGATTTGCAGGCTGTACTAGCTGGGAACAGTAGTCCACCGTTCAGCACATGCTGCTAAACTACTAGGCTTCCGGGGAGAGGTACTGCGGACCTCTGGCCTAGTAGCAACCAGAGTCAGCATTAGAGACTATTCAGAGTGGGTTCTTTTGCATATAGAAGATGTGACAAACATAATGTGCTACAGAATAAATTTGTGCCTGAGGGAAGGATTCCTGGGAGCAATAGTCTGCATGGTGATGCAGGGAAGAGACTGTAGATGTTATACATGTGCATCATTTCTTTAAGGCTCAAACACAGTTCTAATTTATAAATATGACGGCAAAATAATTCAATCTACGGGCATCTCGTATACCCCTTTCCCCCAACCAGCTTATATCCCCCCAATAAACAAAAACAAAACAAACAAATGACTGTTCATTGTCTCAGAGGTTATATATGGAGGTCTGGCAGCAGGGTGATATGGTGGATGTTTGTTACTTGTGGCAACACACCACAACTGTTTTAGGCTTAATTTGCTGATAAGCTTACTATGTGATTATTAAGCCATTTTCACACCAGCTTAAAGAGGAACTGCAGTTTGCTCACATAATTTGTAATAAAAACATCTTTGCCATTCTGCAGCTTCTCTCCAACCACTTTGCATATTATTTTATACATACTGTGATTCTTTACTTGCCAAATATGCTACAGAAATCTCCCTCCACTAGGTCTGGCTGCAGCCACTTTAACTGTGGGCAGCTGAAGCTGCTACTGCCTGTGTAACAACATATTCGGCGACCCATCGCAGTTTGCTACGGAAGTGACGTTCCATCGCCGCCATCTTGCTACACCCCACACTCGTCCACAGTAAGGATACACTAAGCAGGGGGAAAGAGGACATGTTGTTACACCCACCAGTTTTGCATTTTAGACGTCTTTATAACAGTAAAGTGAGTTTCTATAGTGAAATACGGGACTTAGAACTCCGTCTGACTGCTTAGATGTTGAATTTTAAAAGCAGCGAACTTCTGTCAGATTAGCAAACCTGTGAGATGAGCAGGGTTGCCGCTGCTTTTAAAATTCAAGATCTACCTGTAAGTAGTCAAACGGAGTTGTAAGTCCTGTATTTCACAATATAAACTGACTTATTTACTGTTTACTGTTAGAAATATGTGTAAAATGCAAAACTCCAGTGGATGTAACAAGATGTCCACTCCCCCCCCTTCTTAGTGTAGTCTTACTGTGGACGAGTGTGGGGTGTAGCAAGATGGCGGTGACGGAGCGTCACTTCCGTAGCAAACTGCAATGGGTCGCCAAATATGTAATTTCACCTGTTCATTTCCTGGATTTACACAGACACACTTTGCAAAGCTTTCGGCAAGCTTCAGGCCTAAGCCTTTAAAGCACTGTTCAGCTCCTGTTTGGAAATGTTATACACAGATCCAATGGGAGTGCTGATTTTCCCTTTAAACAAGCTGCTAGCAGGCTGAGGCTGGTGATAAAACCTTCTAGCAGCTTGCCTACAGTGGCGATCAGCTGTTCACACTTCCCTTATACAAACTGAAGCTTGGCCTTGCCACTTGCTGACTGCCTAACTGGGAATGTACATCATGATTTTGATGTTAAATACCCGCGTTATGGCTGTAGTTAGATGCCAAAACACCAGTATTGTTTAGGCGGCCGGCTTTCCGATAAAAGTTATCCCAGCAGCGAATTTACTGCTTGCTCAGCAGGAGATCTGTCCGCTCATCCCTGCTGAGCAGGTGGATGGCAGGTCCGTGTCCTCTCCATTTATGCAGACACAGCCCGCTCTCCACTATGGGTGGTTGGATGTAATAGAAGTAGTAGCCCACCTGTCCGTTCATACCTGACTGCCACCGGAACCGCTGGAAGGGGAACAGATCCCTATCCATCTTTTTTTTTAGCAGGTCGGATTGGATGTATGCAAGTGTAAACAGACACCCGCTGCACCATAGAGAAAAATTGAGGTTCCAATCAGGTCCACCTGAAAGACAGGTGGACCCCAACAGAACATTTGTGTGAAAGGGGCCTTAAGCTGACCACACACTGATTGTTATTTCCTGTTGGCCTGCAGGCAGAATGAAAAAAACAAAAAAAAAAACACATCTTCTCTATCTATGCTATACAAATATATGTCATGGATGAATGAATTTCCTGCAGCACCTGTTGTATTTTGACAGATGGTTGGGCTGGCTTTTAAAATAACTGTACATTGGTAAATCTTATGGGATGCAGCCACTGTTAAGTCAAAAATTTTCCAGTAGGCTCCTTTTGACTATTGCTGAATAGAGTAAAGTCGCACAACCACTCATTGAGCAAACTTCAGCCGGTTCTTCAGGAAGTGGCTGAAAATCGCACAGTGTATGAACAGCTTTAGAGATTCTCTTGAAGTGAGAAAAGCATGGCTCTATTTAACTATTCCAATTATAGAAAAATAGAACAGGAATTAAGAATTTACATGTCAGAATGATGAACTGGAAAAACCCTTCCAGAGGCTGCCATTGCTGTCTTCTCGCTGCTAATGCTAGTAGCCTGGGTGTCATGTTAACCCATTTGCTTCAATACTGAGAATCACTATGCTAGCATTTTGATAATGACTTTTGATTTTACTGGTATGTATACTTACCCCAGGTAAACGATTAAGACATTTTTTGGATATCAGGGCAGCATACAGAACAGAATAGGGGGCTTTGTACTGTTACACAGAGAGCTCTGTACAGTAGTAGGGCTGAAAAAAGAAAAAACGATATAGAGGTTCTGCAAGTTATTTGCCATCAAGCCTATCACTGTTGAGCTCTTATGATCAGAACTCTCATGTGTTCAGACCGTTACTGCATCCACCTAGGTAAGTAGGATTTTTGAAAAAAAGAAAAGCCCAACTTCTCTTTTAATAAAGTATATTCTGACCAATGCTAGGTATACAGTGGGGGGCATAAGTATTTTATCCAATGCAAATCTTTTAAGTTTGCCCACATACAAAGAATTGAAGGGTCTATAATTTTTATCATATGTGTATTTTAAATGATAGAGACAGAATATCAACCAAAAATCCAGAAAAAACACATACATCAAATGCTATAAACTAAGTTGCAGTTCAGTGAGTGAAATAAGTATTTGACCCCCAAGCAAAACATGACTTAGTACTTGGTGGAGAAACCCTTCTTGGCAAGCACAGAGGTAAGACGTTTCTTGTAGTTGGTGACCAGGTTTGCACACATCTCAGGAGGGATTTTGGTCCACTCTTTTTTTATATATCGTCTCTAAATCTTTAAGGTTTCTTGGCTGTTGCTTGGCAACTCAAAGTTTCAGCTCCTTCCGTAAACTTCTATATGATTAAGGTCTGGAGACTGGCTTGGCTACTCCTTGACCTTAATGTGCTCCTTCTTCAGCCACTCTTTTGTTGCCTCGGTGCTATATTTTGGGCCATTGTCATGCTGGAAGACCCATCCACGATCCATCTTCAGTGTTCTGGCTGAGGGAAGAAGGTTCTCATACAATATTTTATAATACATGTCCCCGCCCCTTGGCCCTTCAATGCAGCAAAGTTGTCCTGTACCTTTAGCAGAGAACCAGCTCCAAAGCATCATGTTTCCACCTCCGTGCTGGACTGTAGGGATGGTGTTCTTAGGCTCATACCCAGCATTTTTTCCCCTCCAAAATACGGTGAGTCGAGTTAATGCCAAAGACCTCAATTTTGACCACAGCACTTTCTCCCAAGCCTTCTCTGAATCATTTAGATGTTCATTGGCATGACTGTACATGCCAATGAAGGAGGGGGACTCTCCATGTTTGGAGGAAGAATAATGCTGACTATGACCCTAACAACACCATCCCTACAGTCAATCATGGAGGTGGAAACATTATGCTTTGGGGCTGTTTCTCTGCTAAAGGTACAGGTCAACTTTGCTGCATTGAGGGGCCAATGGGTGGGGAAATGTATTATAAAATATTTTTATATAGCACTGACCCCCGAAGAAGCTGCTGGTTTTATTGGGCTTACCGTTATCTTCTTGACCTCGTCTCTGTCTAGGGTTTCCCGTGGTAGATGGCCCAAAGAAATGCAGAAACTGACACTGGAACTTCTTTTGGGATATTTATTTGAAATAGGAGCAAGATCTCTCAGTTTAGGGTAGAGGGTTAGGAGGAAGTTTAAGTACTTTGGACTGTCAAAAATGGAAAGTCTTTAGTTAAGGGATCCAAAGAATAACCGTTTCACAGCTGGATTTTCACAACCCCCGGATAGACCTCCTCTCACTAGGCCTAGCAGCCGGTAGGGTGTTAAGTAAAGTCTCTGCCACAGACTTGAGCGTAGAATACTTGAGAAAAAAAAGTCTCTGTCACAGACTTGAGCGTAACTGAGGGACATAGACAAATTTATAGAGCTATCATACGGTACCGGTATCTCTCAGCTGATCCGACGATACCGTATAAGTTTGGATCCATTAAATGTCCTTCAACTGAGCCTCCAGGCTCCTTCAGAGAAACCAGCCATGTGCATAGCCTTCTCCTGAAGAGTCCTCCCCTGGATGCCTCTCCATTTCCTGGGTCTCTCCTTAGATTAGACGGCACCCTTGAATCACCAGGTCTCAACATCCATTCAGGCCTGTCCCTGCAGTTGTTTCGTCTCGGGCTATCCAGCCCCGAGACTTGGAAATTCATGGAACCGCAACCCCAGGCCAGGAGGACCATGGGGGCTGGTCAGGAGGACCAGAACCGAACAGACAGAAAATCCTCTGGCATGGAACCCCATAACACGTGATGTCAGCACCTTAAATACCACTTCCCAGAGTGCACAGCAGGAGAACACTCCCACTGGGCTGGCTCCGAGAAAACGTGGCACTCAATACACCCAGCTAAACTGCGTTCTACCTCTTGCCGGCGGTGACAGCGACACCTGCGGCCAAGGAGAACCCAGTGCAACCCAGCTGGACTGGTATTGAAATCATAATTTAGTAAAATTAGCCCTAAAACCCAACGGTGGTTTCAGGAATATTTATTTTGAAAAATATATAGTGCATGCTCATCAGGAGCCAGCGCTACATTTATAATACATGCTACTACTTTAACCTCGTGATCCCACCACTACCACACTTACTGTCCTAGGGTGACAACCATACTGAGCAGTATTGTTACTGTGGGATAGGGAGTGTGTTAGGACTACTTGCCATCTCCCTCTTGTCTTCATAACAAGGAAAGTGTTTTGTAGTCTAGAGTAGAAAGCAAGGAACAAGGATAACTAATAACAGCCCAGAGGAAGACAGTTCAGGGAGTCATCAGTTCACAGGCTTTCTGGCTTGAACAAAAAAATGTTAAAAACATTTTTTGCAGTTTTTGAACAAATATAATGAAACGTTTTCAATGGTATATTTAACAGACCAAAAGGAAGCAAATAAGAGAAATGATGAATGAGAATACATACAAGTTCAAGCAGAAAATGTAGATATTTACTGCTAAATTGTTTGTTGGACATCTGTAATTCAGCACTGAGAACATGTAACATCTGTCTGATCTTTGCTCTCTGTCTCTGGATCAGTTTTAGCTGTAATCATGTGCCAGTAAAATACATCAGCACTGACACATTTAAATGATTGTTCTATCAGCTCGGTGAATGGTTGTTCAAAAGTCTCGTACTGGCTTCTGAATAATACATATGCATTGTACCCCCACTATATACATGTAAGCCTGTAGTGGGATTGCATCATATCAGAGCAGCTATAACCTTGCTAACGTAAGTTCTTTATTTGGAAGCGCTAAATGTGTGCAAATGCTGCTAACCATGCATTGGTGCATTGCTGTATACGGAAAAACTACAGAATATTTATTCTGAAGGGTGCGCCAATGTAAAACAGTGAAATAAATTGTATTATATAAGGAAGCGTGGTGAGAAACAAATACCTACCCTTCCAGTAATGTATACACATTCACGTGCATCTCATAACATGACATATAGCACAACTCATGTTCATTTAAGCTTGGGAAAACTTACTAAATGCACAGTTTGATGTATCTACAGCCAAAACTGTGTTTTTTAAAAGTTGATTGCGCATAGATTGTACAGTTAGATTGTAACTTGTATGGCAATCCTAAAAGGAGATTTTCCTTTGGAGAGATTTCATCACACTCAGTTTTAGTCTATATGGGACAAGAAGTAAAGGCGATTCTCCCCAATGGGGCACATGGCAAAAAAAATATATATATATATATTTTTTATTTATTTATTATTATTATTATTATACTATATATATTTTTTATTATTATTATAATATATATATTTTTTATTATTATTATTATTATTATAATATATATATATTTTATTATTATAATATATATATTTTTTATTATTATAATATATATCTTTTTTATTAATATAATATATATATTTTATATTATATATATATATATATATATATATATATATATATATATATATATATATATAATAATAAAAAATATATATATTATATTAATAAAAAATATATATATTATTATAATAATAATAATAATAAAATATATATATATTATAATAATAATAATAATAATAATAATAATAATAAAAAATATATATATTATTATAATAATAATAATAATAAAATATATATATATTATAATAATAATAATAATAATAATAATAAAAAATATATATATTATAATAATAATAATAATAATAATATATATATTATAATAATAATAATAATAAATAAATAAAAAAAATATATATATATATTTTTTTTTGTATAACCAGTCAATAGTAACAAAAGAAAAAAAGATCTTATTACTCGCCAGATGTTGTTATACTGAATAAGTGCAAAAAATAGGGGCAATGGAAATCTTTTTTGTTTTTTAATTTATAGTAGATTATCTGTTAGACTCATGCAAAGCACATACCATGTATCCACTTCATGGCATGTCTCAGTTAACCTGTGAAACCCTAATAAAATTCGATTTAATTAAAAAAAAGAAATTGTTCCTATGAGGTTGGCGAACACCCAAGTGTGGAAGACCTCCCTGCCTATGGCCAAATTACACAATCAGCTGTTGTAAATCTTCAACTCCTGGCAATACTACCAACTAAAATTTACTTTGGAAGGCGTTTCCTCACAAAAAAAAAAAAAAAAAAAAAATTATATATATATATATATCATAATCAGGTTTGATTTCCTTCTCCAGCAACATAGCTCTCCCTCGATATTTAGTGATAGTGTACAGCAGCCTTTGTCAACATTTCTTACCCTGGAGGAACCCTTGAAATATTTTTGGGGTTTTAGGGAACTCTTGGTTAAAATAATTTTACCTACAGTTCAGTTTGTGGTACAATAGGGTAATCACTAAATTGTAGAATGTTTTAAATATAACAATAATTAATATATATATTTTACACACAGGGCAGATCATTTTTTACACCCTCTTGCTTTATACCACCACATTTTAAGTAATAGTCATAAAGTAACATAACAGAATTGAAACGTAGACAGCAAAAATTGTGGCTTTCCCTAAAATTAGTGGTCAGTTCTCACTGCCCATGGAGCCCCTACCCACCTCAGAACGAACATTAGGGTTTCATAGGATCCCAAGGCTAATGTAGAGTAAAGATTTTACCTGGCAAGGTCCAGGAAGGAGTCCATGGTCTCCTTAGTGGTGCTGATTGTGGTTTCAATGCCCAGGGCATTAGAGTTCAGAGCACTTGCTCCAGCTCCTGGTTTAATTATGAAGGCTAAAGCTATAGCTAACCCAGAAGCCATGAGAGTGGTGACCAAGAAGTAAGCCACAGCAATGCCACCCAATTTGCCCAGTGACCTGGTATCCAGACTGGCAGCGCCAGAGATCAAGCTGCACACTACCAGTGGTAGGATAATCATCTTCAGCATCCTCAGCAGCATCTCTCCAGGAAAGGCAAAGTAGGTCATCTGAGCTTTGGTCAAGTTCATGGTCCTCACTGCTGTGCCCAGGCCAACTCCTACCAGCACCCCAGACACTGTGAGGATAACAATGGCATTCTTCTTCAGGAACTGGGCACATTTTGCCCCTTCACTTTTCTTTGCAGCTTTTCTAGTTCCTTCCATTGGGTAGACGTTGAAATCAGAATACTTGTCAATGTGGCCATTGGTTTCGCAAGTCTTCTCCATCATTGGTGGCACTCTGGTGTGGAGGTGATGAGGATAGGAGCTGGGAGCTTGCTGTGCTTTATAATGTGTATGAGAGGCTTCAGCACACAATGGCATAGAGGGAGCTGCTGACAGTGCTTTGTGCTGGCTCTGCTTCCAGACTCTCACTGCTCTACTCTGGGGCTCTCACAGCCTCTAAAAAAGCTGCAGCTGATGCAACAGAGCTTCCTCCTCTCCCTCCCACCCTCAAATGTGTCTGTATAGCCCTCCCTCCTGGCCCCTGTCTATGCCAAGTCTCCCTCATCACCCCTCAATTTCTCTCTTTACTGTCTGGCTTGCTGCCCTGTCACATATGCAGTGCCCAGCTACAGCAAGACAAGGGACTGAATGGCTGAGCAAGACATGCATAGAGCAGGTGATGGGCTGCTCACACCTTAATTGGAAGGTAGAAGCAGAAACACACAGAGGATCTCAGTACTGCGCTTTATACATCAGTTATTGCTTTGTTGCATCACTTCTTTACAGATGTGTCTGAAACAAGAGTATTGATTTGCATATACATCTTTCACAGGAGACTGGAATATAACCAAAGCAGAACAAAACTTGACCATACACTGTTAGTTTTGGTTTTCGTTCAGCCTGCTAAACAGATTTCTTCTTTGAAAAAAGAAATCTCCACTACCGGGACATTATATTCTGACAGCAGAACCCGTCAGAATACACTAATTAATAGCTGTAGCTAATTGTCTGCAGCCATTGATCAGTTGAAAATTTTCAAACATGTCCCTTCGATAGAAGTCGACAAACAATCAACGCTTGTATAGTGGGGGAGTCTACACACCGATCAAAATTTGCTGGTCCTTCCAAATTAAAAACTGCAGACAGGCTTTTTAATGCAGAAGAAACATTTGCTGTCTTTCCTGCAATAAAACAATCTTACCTGTCTATTTGCAATTTTATTTAGAATGTACACCGAGCAGCACATGCATGGTTTAGTGCAGTGATTAGTGATGGCCGAACGGTTCGCCCGGCGGTCGTTTCGCGGCGAATTTCCGACTTTCGCCGTCCGCGGGTTCGAACGCCTTTTTCCGTCGTTCGCCCCGGCGGACTTACGTGTTTAATGTATACAAGAACTTTAACCTTTCGTGACACGTTTATCATGTGTTACAGGACAACCAATTGAGACATGACAGCTCATGGACACTTGGACATTCCCCCTAACCTATAAATACACCCGATCCGGTGGCCATTTTACATTCTTTCTTCTGTCACTGTAGGGAAAGGATCCTGTGTGGAGTAGGGACAGAGAAAACGCTAGCTATTTGGTACACAAAAGTTCTTTTCAGGACTGGTATAGGTGTTAGGTCAGCAGCCTGAGTTTCTTTTGTCAGTTTAGATAAAGGGACAGAGCGCTGTATGCTGCTATTTTAGGGACAGCTCAGCCAGATTAGTCTTTCTTCATCATCATCATCATCATCATCATTAGCTGTTACTATCAGGTCCACAAAAGAGCTGTTCCAGCTAATCGTTCCAGCCTACTCTTTTTTGCCAATTTGTATAGGGACAGGCAGGAAGCAGTGTGTCAGGCAGTGAGGATAATTTTAAAGACTTGCTGTTACTATTAGTTCCACAAAGGTTCTTTTCAGGACTGGTATCAGTGGTACGGTAATAGGCTTGTACACGTATAATATTCTTTCTTCCAAATATAGAAAGAATATTATACTTGACTGCTGCCCTTCTGCTGCAGTCTGCTAATCATTCACAACTCACTTGTTCCACAAAAGTTCTTATAAGGACTGGTAACTTGGTCTGTCTAGGGTGCTACGGTACATAGGCTTGGGTGCGGTACAGTCTGCTGTTCTGTAAGGACCGCTATCGGTCCACAATAGATAGGGTTGACGTGCACTACTGCTGACCGCTGCCCTATACTGCAGCAGTCCTTCAGCGGTATAGGGACTGACGCACAGTCTGCTAAACACTAACACACAACCTGCTTGGTCCACAAAAGTTCTTATAAGGACTGGTAACTTGGTATAGGGTGCTACGGTACATAGGCCTGAGTGCGTTACAGTCTGCTGTTCTGTAAGGACCGCTATCGGTCCACAATACATAGGGTTGCCGTGCACTACTGCTGACCGCTGCCCTATACTGCAGCAGTCCTTCATTGGTATAGGGACTGACGTACAGTCTGCTAATCACTAACACACAACCTGCTTGGTCCACAAAAGTTCTTATAAGGACTGGTAACTTGGTATAGGGTGCTACGGTACATAGGCCTGAGTGCGTTACAGTCTGCTGTTCTGTAAGGACCGCTATCGGTCCACAATACATAGGGTTGCCGTGCACTACTGCTGACCGCTGCCCTATACTGCAGCAGTCCTTCAGCGGTATAGGGACTGACGCACAGTCTGCTAAACACTAACACACAACCTGCTTGGTCCACAAAAGTTCTTATAAGGACTGGTAACTTGGTATAGGGTGCTACGGTACATAGGCCTGAGTGCAGTACAGTCTGCTGTTCTGTAAGGACCGCTATCGGTCCACAATACATAGGGTTGCCGTGCACTACTGCTGACCGCTGCCCTATACTGCAGCAGTCCTTCATTGGTATAGGGACTGACGTACAGTCTGCTAATCACTAACACACAACCTGCTTGGTCCACAAAAGTTCTTATAAGGACTGGTAACTTGGTATAGGGTGCTACGGTACATAGGCCTGAGTGCGTTACAGTCTGCTGTTCTGTAAGGACCGCTATCGGTCCACAATACATAGGGTTGCCGTGCACTACTGCTGACCGCTGCCCTATACTGCAGCAGTCCTTCATTGGTATAGGGACTGACGTACAGTCTGCTAATCACTAACACACAACCTGCTTGGTCCACAAAAGTTCTTATAAGGACTGGTAACTTGGTATAGGGTGCTACGGTACATAGGCCTGAGTGCGTTACAGTCTGCTGTTCTGTAAGGACCGCTATCGGTCCACAATACATAGGGTTGCCGTGCACTACTGCTGACCGCTGCCCTATACTGCAGCAGTCCTTCAGCGGTATAGGGACTGACGCACAGTCTGCTAAACACTAACACACAACCTGCTTGGTCCACAAAAGTTCTTATAAGGACTGGTAACTTGGTATAGGGTGCTACGGTACATAGGCCTGAGTGCAGTACAGTCTGCTGTTCTGTAAGGACCGCTATCGGTCCACAATACATAGGGTTGCCGTGCACTACTGCTGACCGCTGCCCTATACTGCAGCAGTCCTTCAGCGGTATAGGGACTGACGCACAGTCTGCTAAACACTAACACACAACCTGCTTGGTCCACAAAAGTTCTTATAAGGACTGGTAACTTGGTATAGGGTGCTACGGTACATAGGCCTGAGTGCGTTACAGTCTGCTGTTCTGTAAGGACCGCTATCGGTCCACAATACATAGGGTTGCCGTGCACTACTGCTGACCGCTGCCCTATACTGCAGCAGTCCTTCATTGGTATAGGGACTGACGTACAGTCTGCTAATCACTAACACACAACCTGCTTGGTCCACAAAAGTTCTTATAAGGACTGGTAACTTGGTATAGGGTGCTACGGTACATAGGCCTGAGTGCGTTACAGTCTGCTGTTCTGTAAGGACCGCTATCGGTCCACAATACATAGGGTTGCCGTGCACTACTGCTGACCGCTGCCCTATACTGCAGCAGTCCTTCATTGGTATAGGGACTGACGTACAGTCTGCTAATCACTAACACACAACCTGCTTGGTCCACAAAAGTTCTTATAAGGACTGGTAACTTGGTATAGGGTGCTACGGTACATAGGCCTGAGTGCGTTACAGTCTGCTGTTCTGTAAGGACCGCTATCGGTCCACAATACATAGGGTTGCCGTGCACTACTGCTGACCGCTGCCCTATACTGCAGCAGTCCTTCAGCGGTATAGGGACTGACGCACAGTCTGCTAAACACTAACACACAACCTGCTTGGTCCACAAAAGTTCTTATAAGGACTGGTAACTTGGTATAGGGTGCTACGGTACATAGGCCTGAGTGCAGTACAGTCTGCTGTTCTGTAAGGACCGCTATCGGTCCACAATACATAGGGTTGCCGTGCACTACTGCTGACCGCTGCCCTATACTGCAGCAGTCCTTCATTGGTATAGGGACTGACGTACAGTCTGCTAATCACTAACACACAACCTGCTTGGTCCACAAAAGTTCTTATAAGGACTGGTAACTTGGTATAGGGTGCTACGGTACATAGGCCTGAGTGCGTTACAGTCTGCTGTTCTGTAAGGACCGCTATCGGTCCACAATACATAGGGTTGCCGTGCACTACTGCTGACCGCTGCCCTATACTGCAGCAGTCCTTCAGCGGTATAGGGACTGACGCACAGTCTGCTAAACACTAACACACAACCTGCTTGGTCCACAAAAGTTCTTATAAGGACTGGTAACTTGGTATAGGGTGCTACGGTACATAGGCCTGAGTGCGTTACAGTCTGCTGTTCTGTAAGGACCGCTATCGGTCCACAATACATAGGGTTGCCGTGCACTACTGCTGACCGCTGCCCTATACTGCAGCAGTCCTTCATTGGTATAGGGACTGACGTACAGTCTGCTAATCACTAACACACAACCTGCTTGGTCCACAAAAGTTCTTATAAGGACTGGTAACTTGGTATAGGGTGCTACGGTACATAGGCCTGAGTGCGTTACAGTCTGCTGTTCTGTAAGGACCGCTATCGGTCCACAATACATAGGGTTGCCGTGCACTACTGCTGACCGCTGCCCTATACTGCAGCAGTCCTTCATTGGTATAGGGACTGACGTACAGTCTGCTAATCACTAACACACAACCTGCTTGGTCCACAAAAGTTCTTATAAGGACTGGTAACTTGGTATAGGGTGCTACGGTACATAGGCCTGAGTGCGTTACAGTCTGCTGTTCTGTAAGGACCGCTATCGGTCCACAATACATAGGGTTGCCGTGCACTACTGCTGACCGCTGCCCTATACTGCAGCAGTCCTTCAGCGGTATAGGGACTGACGCACAGTCTGCTAAACACTAACACACAACCTGCTTGGTCCACAAAAGTTCTTATAAGGACTGGTAACTTGGTATAGGGTGCTACGGTACATAGGCCTGAGTGCAGTACAGTCTGCTGTTCTGTAAGGACCGCTATCGGTCCACAATACATAGGGTTGACGTGCACTACTGCTGACCGCTGCCCTATACTGCAGCAGTCCTTCAGCGGTATAGGGACTAAGAGTTTTGTCACAGGGTGATTTAAAAAATGACAGGCAGAGGAAGAGGCAGGCCCTTCCGCAGGGGTGGTAGGGGTAGGGCAGGAGCAACAGCCTTGAGCCAAAGTGGGAAGTTGCAGAAGGTGCGTTCAATTACTTTAAAGGACGCACCAGACTTGGTTGAGTGGCTCACTCAGCCTTATTCTTCTGCACCCTCCTCATCCTCTCGATCTGCACCCTCTTCTTCACTCTCTGCTATGTGCACCCCCAAAGACACTACCACCAACAACACCACCACCACCACATACCTTCCGCTTGAGTGCAAATGGGGGCCTTCATGCTCCAGTGTTTTAATAGGGACCCCCGTATAAAAAGCATGAGGGTCAAGGACCAGTACTGGGTGGCAACGTACTTAGATCCCCGGTACAAACACAAAATGGCGGAAATGTTACCGCCGTCGCAGAGGGCTGTCAGAATGCAGCACTTCCAGGCCTTGCTTCGAGAAATGCTGCATTCTGCTTTTGCGTGCGCTGGCAGAGGAGCAATTCCCACTCCCAGAGAAGGATTTGCGGGTACCAATCCAACAGCGCCTGCAAGAAGAGGCCGGTTTGAAGATGTGTTGGTGACTTCGGATATGAGGTCATTCTTTCAGCCGACCCATCGACAGGTGTCATCCGGATCCAGCATCAGGGAACGCCTAGACCGTCAGGTGTCCGACTACATTGGGTTAACGGCCGATGTGGACGCTCTGAGGAGTGATGAACCCCTAGACTACTGGGTGGGCAGGCTTGACCTCTGGCCAGAGCTTGCCCAATTTGCAATCGAACTGTTGGCTTGCCCCTCATCCAGTGTCCTGTCCGAAAGGACGTTCAGCGCAGCAGGGGGGATTGTGACCGATAAGCGTACTCGCCTAGCTCACGACAGTGTTAACTACCTCACATTTCTAAAAATGAATGAGGCATGGATCTCGGAGGAATTCAACACATGTGATCAGTAGACCATGTATATGTCTATAAACAATTTTTGGAATCAAGCACACAGACCTTCTTAATTCATTTGGCTCACTTCCCTGACCCAAAAAAGCACACCGTACTATATGCCCCTACCCTCCTCTTTGAAGAGGTTGAGCGGTGTCATATTTCTACTGGGGCTGCTTATTATGAGGGGTTCCCACCATCCCTGTGCTGTGCTGACTTCCTCCTGGGTGTTCTTATTATGAGGGGCTCCCACCATCCCTGTGCTGTGCTGACTTCCTCCTGGGGGTTCTTATTATGAGGGGCTCCCACCATCCCTGTGCTGTGCTGACTTCCTCCTGGGGGTTCTTATTATGAGGGGATCACACCATCCCTGTGCTGTGCTGACTTCCTCCTGGGGCTGCTTACGGTGCTGCTGTCAGCGCTGTATGTCACAGAGCTGCTGTCAGCGCTGTATGTCACGGAGCTGCTGTCAGCGCTGTATGTCACGGAGCTGCTGTCAGCGCTGTATGTCACGGAGCTGCTGTCAGCGCTGTATGTCACGGAGCTGCTGTCAGCGCTGTATGTCACGGAGCTGCTGTCAGCGCTGTATGTCACGGAGCTGCTGTCAGCGCTGTATGTCACGGTGCTGCTGTCAGCGCTGTATGTCACGGAGCTGCTGTCAGCGCTGTATGTCACAGAGCTGCTGTCAGTGCTGTATGTCACGGAGCTGCTGTCAGCGCTGTATGTCACGGAGCTGCTGTCAGCGCTGTATGTCACGGAGCTGCTGTCAGCGCTGTATGTCACGGTGCTGCTGTCAGCGCTGTATGTCACGGAGCTGCTGTCAGCGCTGTATGTCACGGAGCTGCTGTCAGTGCTGTATGTCACGGAGCTGCTGTCAGCGCTGTATGTCACGGAGCTGCTGTCAGCGCTGTATGTCACGGAGCTGCTGTCAGCGCTGTATGTCACGGTGCTGCTGTCAGCGCTGTATGTCACGGAGCTGCTGTCAGCGCTGTATGTCACGGAGCTGCTGTCAGCGCTGTATGTCACGGAGCTGCTGTCAGCGCTGTATGTCACGGAGCTGCTGTCAGCGCTGTATGTCACGGAGCTGCTGTCAGCGCTGTATGTCACGGTGCTGATGTCAGTGCTCTGTATTACGGTGCTGCTGTCAGTGCTCTGTATCTCCTGCACCCTCTTGTTTGCCTACCCTGGTCCCTGACCTTCCCTCTCCTCCATTGCCTTCATTAGCTCCATAGTCCTGAATTGTCAGAACAATTTCCCAAATAAAAAAAAAATGCTTGTAGTTATCGATCCCAAATTCACCTCATACATGTATTATGCTATTGTCCAGGTGGTGGGACTACGTGCTACCCCCTAATAATTACCCCGTGGCCGCAAATTCGACCTAAAGGTTTGCGAAATTCGCCTCCCATTGAAGTCAATGGAGCCCGCGGCGAACGGTCGTTTTCGCGAACGTTTGTGCCCGTTCGCGTTTCGCGTTCGCGAAACGTCCCGTCGGAAGTTCGTCCATCACTAGCAGTGATCTCCAAACTGTGGCCCAGGGACCAAATGTGGCCCTTTGATTGCCTTTATCTGGCCTTGGGACACCATTCCGTCTACTGACTAGAACAGGGCATTATGCCTTCCACTGAAATCAACAATGGGTCACTATTCCTCCCACTGACACCAATGATGGGACACTATTCCTCCCACTGATACCAAAAATGGGGCACTATTACCTCCTCTGACACCAAAAATGAGGTACTACTCTGTTCTAAAACACCTCCTACTAATATCAATTAAGGGTCACTATTCCTGCCACTAACCGCATTGATGGGGCATTATTCATAATACTTATATCAACAATGGGACAATATTCCTCCCACTGACACCAATGATGGGGCACTATTCCTCCCACTGACACCAATGATGAGGCACTATTCCTCCCACTGACACCAATGATGGGGCACTATTCCTCCCACTGGCACACATGATGGGGCACTATTCCTCCCACTGGCACAAAATGATGGTGCACTATTCCTTCCACTGACACCAGCAGCGGGGAACTATTCCTTCCTCTGGCACCAGTGATAGGGCACTATTCCTCCCACTGACACCAATAATGGGGCACTATTGCTTCCACTGACACCAATAATGGGGCACTAGTCCTCCCACTGACACCAAGGATGGGGAACTATTCCTTCCACTAATACCAATCAGTAAGATGCAGTGCACAGAAGTCAGTAAGATGCTTTGCAGTGTACAGAGGTCAGTAGTATATGGAGAGCAGTGTACAGAGGTCAGTAGGGCGTAGGACAGTGTACAGAGTTCAGAAGCATGTAAGCCATATATAGGGGTCAATTGTATGTAGAGCAATATAAAGAGATCGGTAGAGCAGATGACAGGGGTGAGCAGGGCACATAATAAGGCTTCAATGGGGCAAAGGACAAGGAGTCAACAAGGCAGTATAAAGGAGGGTGGGGGGTCAGGAAGGCACAGTACAGAGGGGTAAGGAGGATCTGGTACAGGGGGGTCAGAAGAGCCAGGTACAGGGTGGTCTGGAGGGCACAGAGTAGACATGTGCAAAAGGAAAAAATTAGTTTAGTTTGTTTCGTTTTAATTCGTTAATTCATTAATTTCCTTTAGTTATATTCGTTAACTTCCTTAAATTTGTTTTCGGATTTCGATTAGTTTTCTACCGAATTCGAAAAATCGGCCACATTCGAAAATATTTCTACCGGATTCGAAATGATTTCAACATGATTCGACATTATTTCAACCACATTCGAAAATATTTTGTGACCCGACTTTAGGACCATGTATCTCGGGGTCACTTGGTGCTAGAAACTTCAAATTTGGATATGTTGTAGTGCTAGTACTATTGTGTTTTTATACCAAATTTGGGGTTTCTAGATATAAGTAACCCCGAGATATGTGGCCCCAAAATCGGGTCGCAAAATGTTATTCTCTGCTCTAATAACTAATAACATTTTGCGACCCGATTTTGGGGCCACATATCTCGAGGTCACTAATAGCTAGAAACCCCAAATTTGGTATGCAAACACAATAATACTAGCACTACAACATATCCAAATTTGAAGTGTCTAGCACCAAGTGACCCCGAGATACATGGCCCTAAAGTCGGGTCACAAAATATTTTCGAATGTGGTTGAAATAATGTCGAATGCAGTTGAAATAATTTCGAATGCAGTTGAAATTATTTCGAATGTGGTTGAAATAATTTCGAATCATGTTGAATTTATTTGAATTCATTCGTTATATTTCTTTCGTATTCGTTGTAATTTGTTGTTTTTTTTATTCGGACATTCGGATGCATCCGAATGTCCGAAAGATGCAAAATTCAGCCGAATTTCGATTCGTTACGAAACGAATTGCACAAGCCTAGCACAGAGCAGGGTCTGAAGGGCATGGTACGAGTTGGGTCTGGAGGGAATGGAACTGGGGAGTCAAGAGGGCTGGGGTGGCTGGAGGGCACATTACTAGAGACTCAGTAAGGCACCATAATAGGAGGTCAGGAGGGCAAAGTCCTGGAGGGCCAGGGGGGCGCAATACCTGGGGTAAGAAGGCAAAGTTCTGGGGGGGTCAGGAGGACACACTACAGGGGTGGTCTGGAGGGCATGATACTGAAGGGGGGTTGGAAGGGCTCAGAATTGGGAGGTAAGGAAGGCATTGAAATAGGCTGCCAGGAAGGCACACTACAGGGGGTCTGAAGGGTATGGAACTTGGGGTTTAGGAGGGCACAGTACTAGGAAGGCACAGTACTGGGTAGTCACAAAGGCTGGGGGGTGTGGAGGATCAGGAGGGCACATTTCAGAGATGCCAAAAGGGCATGGTACTGGGGGTGAGGAGTGCATGGTACTGGGGGTCAGGATAGCACACAGAGGGGTCAGAAGTGCATGGTATTTGGGGTCAAGAGGGCACACAGATGGGCTAGGAGAGCATGGTACTGGGGGTCAGGAGGGCACACATACGGGTCAGGAGTGCATGGTGCTGGGGGTCAGGAGGGTACATAAATGGTTTCCTGGTGCAGAGCAGCACAGGGAAGCTGCTATGACAGAGCTACCCATTTGGGTGCACTGATCCCCAGCAGAACTCCTCTCTCTTTACATGATATCACCCACAAGGACACCCACCAGAATGAACTGGTGACTGGAGAGTAGGGCCAGCAGGGATCAGCGCACTGCACTCAAGGGGACAAATGCTCAAAAAGCATCCTAGCTGGCAGAGGCATTTCCCGCCCGGCAGCACATCCCTGTCTAGAATCAGCTTTGACTGCTTCCTGGCTTGAGAGTGACAAGACACCTAAGCTCATCCCTCCCCTGCACTACTCTGTCTATTAGTGGAGGGGGGGGGGGAGTACTTCCGAGTTGGCAGAGCAGGGAGTCGACCACGATCGACCCTGCTACCTGCCCACGGTTGACAAGTATATTGTGATCGGGTTGGTCTATAACTTTTATATAGAGTAAATAATTTACACTGATTTGGATTATTTTTACCAAAGAAATGCAGCAGAATATATATATATATATATAAATTTATGAAGAAAGATTATTTATTTGCCAAATGTTATAACCGAAACAAATAAAAAAAAAAGTGTTTGTTGTTTTGCATTTTTCTGTATTTTTTTAATTTATTAAATTTTTTTAAATGTTTTAAATTTATAAAAAATTAAAAACCCAGTATTGATTAAATACCACCAAAATAAAATTATAAAAATTTGGGTACAGCGTTGCATGACTGAGTAAGTGGCATCCAAAGTGTGACAATGCTGACAACTGAAAATTGGCCTGGGCAGGAAGGAGGTGGAAATGTCCAGTATTGAAGTGGTTAAAATGTGTTTACCAGTGTGTTTATATATTTGTAAGTGTTCTGGTGCAAAATGAAAGAGAAGCCCACAGCAAGATGCAGGCTTAGGCACAGGGCTGGCATGACAGGGTAGCAGGGCAAGACAGCATGCATAGGGGTTACATTTGGGGGGGTGTAGTTGGCCAGGGTAGGGGGTGGCCTTAGGAAGTTTATTCCCAAGGGTAGGAGGGGCCTGGGTCTGGGGTCAGTTGGAGTTCCCTGGAGGAAGAAGGAGCTCGTGCCTGCTCCTGCTGCTGTGTGGCTATTTTTTTTTTTTACTATTAGCATGGCCGGTGTCTGATCAGATAGCGTCCCTCATCACATAGTGTCCGCCCTGTACTGCGCTTGCGCAGTACGGGGGACAAGGAGAAGCCGAACATCTTTGAAGATAAACGGCGCCTGTGCACTGTGTCCAGGTTCAAGCCCCATCATCCAAGTGGACATAGAGTTAGAATATTCGGCTTCTCCTTGTCCCCCATACTGCGCAAGCGCTGCCCCTGCGCAGTACGGCCCGGACACTATTCGATAGGTGGACACTTTGTGTCAGAACACTGGCATGGCGGACTTTCTGGTGCAATTACGGGTGGCTGCTGGGTCCCAGGGCTACAGAAGCAGGTCACAGCCATAGAACAGGAAGGTAACCCCGGAGCAGGCACTTCTGGGGGCCGGCACGCTTTGAGGTCTTGGCCTCCAGAGTGCTTTTTAGCCACCTCATCCTCCCGAGCTCAGCGCCATTATGGGAGCCCTACTGTGAGGGACCCTCCAGGCACACCGGCTCTGCCGTCCCCACAGGCGGAAGACAGGAGCAGGGGGCCGTCTCCTCTGGTGATGCGTCTGCCAGGGAGGAGGCATGAGAGAGGTCGTTCTGCGAGCGCCGGCCAGTCCAGAGCGGCCGACGGCTCCCACCACCACATCAGGCTGGTCGGATCCTACATTCAGGGGATGGGGCTGGGCGCACACCCCCCACTTCAGAGAATACAGCCAGGAGGACAGCCAGGAGTTTGGATGGGGCAGCGAGTACAGGAGCGAGGCACGGGTCGGGGGCTGGGACGGGCACTTCCGAATCTGGTGCCGGCGCTTCTTTGGTAGTGGTTCCTTCTGTGGCAAGTCGGCAGTACGCGGCATTCCTCCAGTCAGAAGGTGAGCTGTCCAGCTCAGAAGATGAGGTGCCAGATCAGGCGGCGGTGTTGGATGCTGGACGCGCGGCTGTGGGACCTCCTCCTGTGCAGCCTGGTGAGTCCATTACTAATGCTTTTTTCTCTTTACAGGCTGTGTTGGGTGGGCTTTTAAGCTTGGGGGGGGCAGGCTGTACCCCCTCCCTCGCTGGGGTTGTCTAGCGCACCCTCACCTCACTCACCCCCCGCAGCTGCTGCATTAGGAGCTGGGTCTGATTTGCAGCTTCTCTTGACAGGTTTACGTTTGCTGATCCAGCGTTTTGAGGTAAGTAGCAGCACCCCTTCCCCAATGTCCGGGTGGGTTCCCGATCAGTCAGGGTCAGGCTCCTTGCTAGCAGAGGTTCCAGGGTCAGGGATGGTCAAGGGTCCGGCTTCATTTGGGGGGAAGGGACGGGGGTGCTTTCGGGGGTGCCCCTTTCCGACAAACCCAATGCAGTTAAAGATTAAAGTAAGGTGGCTGACACTGTGTTTGGCAGATGCTGCCAAATGTGAGGTGTATATGTGTTTTGAGGGGCCTTTGGGGGCGCATCTCAAGCCGGAAATGAGGGAAAAATATGGAAGGGTGAGTATGTGTAAATTTTTTTCCTTACTACCACTTGAGAAGTTCAATTTGGATAGGGTGAAACCGGACAAGTCAAAAAAGGAGGAGGAAGAAAGGCATCGCTATCGCCTTATTCCCCGCTCCTTCATTAACTGTTTTGTTTTGCTACCTTGATGCCATCTGGGAGGCACAACGGGTGTGTGGGGGGCAGGCGTAGCTTCGGTATGATGAACAATTTAGTCAGCGGAAAGCAGTTCACCAATCCCTACGCTGGGACCACAGGGACATCAGCTTTTTCCCAGCAGGGTCGGTGGTTCAGATGCCCCAGGACAGTCGGCCCTGAAACAAAAAGGGGTGTGTTGGCAGTTCAATAAATGGGTGTGCAGGTTTGGAAACGGTAGCCAAATATGAATGCTCTGGCTGCGGGGGTAGTCATACCATGTCACGCTGTTTTAAACAAGGGAAAGGATGTTCTGGAGATTCTTAGGGTAAGAGGGATGACTCCAGTGAGATTGGGAAGGATGCTTCCTTTTCTAAGTAGGTATCCAGACCGGGCAGCAGCCCGACTCTTGGAATTGGGCTTTAGGGAAGGATTTCATATTCCGTGTTCGTTGCAGCGCATCCCTCTTGTGTCTGGGAATTTACGTTCAGCATTACAACATTCTTTGGTAGTTTTGGAGAACTGTCAAAGGAAGTGGCGTTGGGCCGCATGTGTGGCCCCCTCCCAAATCCTCCGTTGGCGGACCTAGTGGTTTCTTCAATCCTCCGTTGGCGGACCTAGTGGTTTCTTCAATGGGGGTTGTGCCCAGGTTTTTACCTTTTGGGGTGTCAGTGGCGGGACTTTTTTATGTCAACCGGTGTTTGCTTATGGGCTGTTCAATCTCATGCTCTCCGTTTGAGACCATCAGTTAATTTGTGGAAGTGGTGGTGAGGGACGTGTCGGGCATCTATTCTATCATCCATTACTTGAACGACTTCCTATGCGTGGGCCCTCCTTCTTCCAGGTCGTGTGGGAATTTGATGGCTACTTTGCAGCATATCGCGGAATGTGTCAGTATACCGCTGGCACCTGACAAAACCATTGGCCCACCGGTCGAAATTCGTTTCTTGGGTATAGTAATTGATTCACGGGCCATGGAGTGCAAGCATGCTCTAAAGGCTGAACTCTGCTCAGTGGGGGGCAAGCGCAAAATCCAACTACGGCAGCTTCAGTCCCTGTTAGGAAAGTTGAATTTTGCATGCAGGATTATGCACACGGGAGTCCTTGTCCCCAACAGCTGTGGGAAATTACATTCGAGTCGTTGCAGGTTTGATCCGGAATTTTGTAAGCGTGGGTACACGGTCAGCTTATGCGAAGGTTTGACAGGAGTGGCTGCGAATTGCTGGGATGGGTGGGCCAAGTGACGGGTCAAGGAGTTGTCATGGTCTTGCTGTATGCCATTGGTTTGAATTATGAAAAAGGGTTGTCCGTTTCTGTAATTGACCAGAAGATAGCGCGTTTAGGGTTTTAGTTTAAATTGACAGGGGGTAGGGAGGTTGCCAAAGATTTTTTGATTAGGCAGGCTTTGAAGGGGGTACAGGAGAGGTAACAAGAGATGCGACAGCAGGCGTCCGGTCACTTTTTCCATGTTGCACCAGTTAATGTTACAGGTGGGTAGGGTATGTAATTCCAGCTATGAGGCCAGTTTATTCAAGGCGTCGTTCGCATTGGCTTTTTATGGCGCCTTCAGGGTGGGAGAATTGATCAGCCCATCTAGGACTGCTCTGGGGGGTATCCAGGCGAGTGATGTTCATTGTAGAAGTTCTTTGGTGGCTCTATTCCTTCGCGGGTCAATAACTGACTGGTGAGGGAAGGGGAAATATGTACATGTGTATGGGGTCCCAGAGGAGCTGGTTTGTCCAGTAGTAGTGGTGCGGGAGTTCTTGGTTGTCCGCCCCTTGGGTGGGGGATCATTTTTAGTTCACCAGAATGGGTTGTCCTTATCTGTGTTCCAATTCCGTTCAGTGTTTCGTCTTTGTTTAGTGTCGGCAGGTTACGACCCATTGGTATATTCCAGGCATGTCCAAAGTCCAGCCCGTGGGTCAATTGTGACCCACGTTACGGTTTTGAATGGCCCGCCTGGTTATTTGGACATATATATCTTTTGTGGCCCCCCGACGATCTCCCAGCGCCGGGGACACAAAAGATGTATATGCCTTGGAAGGGACAGGGAGGAGGCAGGACCGAGCTCCGTACACACACAGGAGAATTTTGTGTTTACGGGCGGCCTCTGTAATAGAAAGTCCAGTCTCCAGAGCTGCCATTGGATGACTGTTCTGTCCATGAAAGGAGCCAGGACTTTCTATTAAAGAGGCCACAGTGTAAACAGGAGATTCTCCTGTAGGTAATCTTTGTCGCTTGTGAGTGCATAACCGGCAATGGTGCTGCGTTCCTGGCAATGATAAGTACATTCCTGGCAATGGTGGGGGCATTCCTGGCAATGGTGGGGGCATTCCTGGCACTGAAGGGGAATTAATGGCAATGGTAGGTGCATTCCTGGCAATGGTGGGGGCATTCCTGGCACTAGTAGGTGCATTCCTGGCAATGCTGGGGCATTCCTGGCAATGGTGGGGCATTCCTGGCAATGATGAGTGCATTCCTGGCTATGGTGGGGCATGCATGGCAATGGTGAGTGCATTCCTGGCAATGGTAAGTGCATTCCTGGCAATGGTGGGTTCTGCAGATGGGCACTTGTGAGGCTGCATTGATGAGCACTGATTATTATTTTGCTTCACAGTTCTTTATTTAAAATTAAAAAATTTTCCCTGAAACTTCCCTCTTAAAGTGAAGGTGCGTGTTATACGCCAATAAATATGGTATATCCAAATAATACGCCCAAGCTCATTTCTTTACCACACACAGCCACAAAGACAAGAGAATTCTTGTTGGGCAGTGTATTAGTGCTCAAACGAACACACTTAGACCAAATTTTGATGGTTCAAAGAATGTCAGGCAAAATGGTCGGCCCTCACGCATGTTCACTTTATCAAATCTGGCACTCTTTGAAAAAAGTTTGGACACCCCTGGCATATTCGTCTCATTCCTTCTGCATTGGGGCTGCCACTGAGGCATTGCTATCGCCTTATTCCCCACTCCTTCGTTAACTGTTTTGCTTTGCTACCTGGATGCCATCGGGGAGGCGCAACAGGTGTATGGGGGGCAGGCGTGGCATCGGTACAATTTCATCAGCGGAAAGCAGTTCACCAATCCCTACGCTAGGACCACAAGGACATCAGCTTATGGGTGAAACTTATATCTTTGGCACACGTTTTTTTCCAGCAGGGTCAGTGGTTCAGATGCCCCAGGACAGTTGGCCCTGAAACAAAAGGGGTGTGTTGGCAGTTCAATAAAGGGGTGTGCAGTTTTGGAAACGGTAGCCAAGCATGAATGCTCCGGCTGCGGGGGTAGTCATACCATGTCACGCTGTTTTAAACAAGGGAAAGGATGTTCTGGAGATTCTTAGGGTAAGAGGGATGACTCCAGTGAGAGTGGGAAGGATGCTTCCTTTTCTAAGTAGGTATCCAGACCGGGCGGCAGTCCGACTCTTGGAATTGGGTTTTAGGGAAGGATTTCATATTCCGTGTTCATTGCAGCGCATCCCCCTGTGTCTCGGAATTTACGGTCAGCATTACAACATCCTTTGGTAGTTTTGGAGAAACTGTCCAAGGAAGTGGCGTCGGGCCACATGTGTGGCACCCTCCCAAATCCTTCGTTGGCAGACCTAGTGGTTTCTTCAATGGGGGTTTTGCCCAAGAAGGAGCCAGGTAAATTTCATTTGATTCACCACTTGTCCTTCCCAAAAGGGGGCTTTGTAAATGACGCCATTGACCCGGAGGCATGCTTGGTATCATATACCTCATTTGATGCTGTGGGCCCGTGGTGTGTTGGGTACGGCATTATGACCAGGGTGCTCTTATGGGGTGATATCTTGCGTGGAGCCCCAGATCAAGGGAGATTATCAGTGGTCTTGTATGTCTTCCATTTTCTAATTATTGCTCGCCCGGTTGATTTCTTCACACCAAGCTGCTTGCCTATTGCAAATTCAGTCTTCCCAGCCTGGTACAGGTCTACAATTTTGTTTCTGGTGTCCTTCGACAGCTCTTTGGTCTTCACTATAGTGGAGTTTGGAGTGTGACTGTTTGAGGTTGTGGACAGGTGTCTTTTATACTGATAACAAGTTCAAACAGGTGCCATTAATATAGGTAATGAGTGGAGGACAGAGGAGCCTCTTAAAGAAGAAGATACAGGTCTGTAATTGTCTGGATTTGTTTCCACATTTTATCTCTCATAGTTAAGGTATATTATGTGACAATTGGGGTCAGTGGCGCCTGGTGTAATAACCAGGATACCTGGTTATTACACGCATGAATATAGATTACAGCACTTATACATGTTTGTGTGCACAGGGTTACTATAACACGTTTGATATAGTTTAGGTTCCCTTATGGTAGGTCATACTACTATAGGGAACTAGTATACCTCTGCACATATAATTATTATAAATACTCCTTGATAGGGGATACTGAGGGTGCTCTTTTTTTGGGGAACCGACTATATAGCAGTTACTCCTCCCTTTTTCGGTTACAGCACCTATAGGGGTGTTGTATTGCAACCCTCGTGGAGGTTTTTTAAGGTATGATTTAATATACATGCGTATATCTCAGGTAGCGTCACTGACCCCAATTGTCACATAATATTTTATATCTATAGTCCTCTAGGGGGCTTTAGTTTTTAGGGGAGGCAGCAACCGTGATTGTTAACTTAAGCACGGCTTTGTGTAGTATTAAAATAGTTGAGGTATACCTATGATTTTGGCTGAGCGGTACGCTACTGATCACCTCGTGTTTGTGACGGGTTCCAGGAGAACGGGTCTGTCCATGTGCGTCCGGCCGGCGCCACGGACTCAAGGCGTATTTTCTTTTACACATCTGTAAGTGCATTTTTATATTTTTTATCCCAAAATAAAAGGGTTTTACACTATTTTGAGTTTTATCTCCCTTTATGATTTGGATGCCCCTGCCTTTGCGTCCTTCCTTTTGGACCTTGAGCTAAGTATACGGGAGCAAGCTTTTCTTCCCAAGAGTCTTTGAAGCAGCAAGGTCAGGAGGACATCGTGGAATCCCCTCCCCCGTGGCTGGAAGTGGTGCACAATTTCATAGAGCTCTGTGTGACCCTCTGTAGTGGGGGGTCATATTCGTCTGGTAAGCAGCAAATCTCAACATACGTTGGTGGTGGATTGAACATGACTTTTCTCAGTTTGGATTACATGAGCATTATGTTTTATTTTTAGAGGTTTTTTATTTACAGCCTTACGTCAATCATTTTGGCGTTCTATACACGAACTTATTGTTTATACACTGGGTGTTGATGTTTTATATATTTCTCGTATTTATAAGTTATGTCATGTATTCTTATTATATATAGTGAATCACAGTAGTGAGGTTTTGAATCTGGAACATTAATACATATGTGTTCTACATTACGTACACATATATATAGGTTTGTTGTACCCTGTATAGTGCATATCTTAATACTACTGTACAAGTAGTTGGTCACATTTTCTTTGTTTAAGCGCGGCTTATGTTTTTTCGTATACCTATGATGACAATTACAGGCCTCTTTCATATTTTTAAGTGGGAGAACTTGCACAATTGATGGCTGACTAAATACTTTTTTGTCCCACTGTACATAACACAAATCCATAATATAGTTTTGTACACAAAAATAAATAATTATATATTATATATATATATATATATATATATATATATATATATATACACACACACACACAGTATAAATTTATTTTATTTCATTTATTTTTGTGTACAAAACGATATTATGGATTTGTGTTATGTACAGTTGGGCAAAAAAAGTATTTAGTCAGCCATCAATTCAAATATATATATATATATATATATATATATATATATATATATATATATATATACACTACCGTTCAAAAGTTTGGGGTCACATTGAAATGTCCTTATTTTTGAAGGAAAAGCACTGTACTTTTCAATGAAGCTAACTTTAAACTAGTCCTAACTTTAAACAAATATACTCTATACATTGCTAATGTGGTAAATGACTATTCTAACTGCAAATGTCTAGTTTTTGGTGCAATATCTACATAGGTGTATAGAGGCCCATTTCCAGCAACTATCACTCCAGTGTTCTAATGGTACAATGTGTTTGCTCATTGGCTCAGAAGGCTAATTGATGATTAGCAAACCCTTGTGCAATCATGTTCACACATCTAAAAACAGTCTAGCTCCTTCCAGAAGCTACAAAACTGACCTTCCTGTGAGCAGATTGAGTTTCTGGAGCATCACATTTGTGGGGTCAATTAAACGCTCAAAATGGCCAGAAAAAGAGAACTTTCATCTGAAACTCGACAGTCTATTCTTGTTCTTAGAAATGAAGACTATTCCATGCGAGAAATTGCAAAGAAATTGAAGATTTCCTACAACGGTGTGTACTACTCCCTTCAGAGGACAGCACAAACAGGCTCTAACCAGAGTAGAAAAAGAAGTGGGAGGCCGCGTTGCACAACTAAGCAAGAAGATAAGCACATTAGAGTCTCTAGTTTGAGAAACAGATGCCTCACAGGTCCCCAACTGGCATCTTCATTAAATAAATGAATAAGGAAGGCTATCACTCCATTTTGCAAGGCCATGCCATACCCAGTGGACAGCGCTTGATTGGAGCCAATTTCATCCTACAACAGGACAATGACCCTAAACACACCTCCAAATTGTGCAAGAACTATTTACAGCAGAAGCAGGCAGCTGGTATTCTATCGGTAATGGAGTGGCCAGCACAGTCACCAGATCTGAACCCCATTGAGCTGTTGTGGGAGCAGCTTGACCGTATGGTACGCCAGAAGTGCCCATCCAACCAATCCAACTTGTGGGAGCTGCTTCTAGAAGCGTGGGGTGCAATTTCTCCAGCTTACCTCAATAAATTAACAGCTAGAATGCCAAAGGTGTGCAATGCTGTAATTGCTGCAAAAGGAGGATTCTTTGACGAAAGCAAAGTTTGATGTAAAAACAATGTTATTTCAAATACAAATCATTATTTCTAACCTTGTCAATGTCTTGACTCTATTTTATATTCATTTCACAACGTATGGTGGTGAATAAGTGTGACTTTTCATGGAAAACACAAAATTGTTTGGGTGACCCCAAACTTTTGAAACGGTAGTGTATATATATATATTTATAATATATAGGAAATATCATAAGGAGAAAGGGGAGAGGGAAAAGATTGGGACTTTATATGTGGTATAGGATTGAGACCTTACCCAGGGTCTCTCTCCTAGAAATATATGGCGGACTAGCAAGTTTGGAGATCTCTTCCATTATTGTAAATACTGTTTGATATGTAAATGACTAATGTGTATGTATATATAGATGAATTTATGGGTTATACTACCACTATTAAAAATTGTTTTTATTTTACTAATTATGGTCCTACTGTATTTTAATAACTAGAACTACATTATTACCATTGATAGTAGGTTTTCCCTGAGATTGTGTACTATATATATGCTTAGGTGTATTTCAGACTCTATCCAGAGGTTACAGTACCACTATCATTTATTTATGTTACTTTATTGAATATGGTTCCAATGTATGTATTTAAACAGTTATACTATTGATAGTTGGTTGTCCTTGGAGACTGCATGCTTCATATAAAGCCCCAATCTTTTCCCTCGCCCCTTTCCCCTTATGATATTTCCAACAGATCAGGATGGAGCTATATGACCTAAATGGTCTTTACCTCATATAAAGTCCCAACAGATACTCTACATTTAAAAAAAAAATATATATATGTAGCACTTGCTCCTGACGAGCAGGCCCTATTGTTTTTTGTAAAGTTAAGTTGCCTGAAGCCACAGTTGGGCTTTGGGATTATTTCTCTAAATTTCTGGTTTCAGTACCAGACCAGCTGGGTTGCACTGGGTTCTCCTTGACTGCAGGTTTCGCTATCACCACAGGCAAGAGTAGAAACACAGTCTAGCTGGATGCATTGAATGGCACTTATCTCTCGGAACCAGCCCAGTGCGAGTGTTTTCCTGCTGTGCATTCTGGGGGATGGTATTTCCTTAAATGCCACTGATGCCATGTTGGCAAGAGTGTACTTTCTGGCTGTTGGGTTCTGGTGGTCTTCCTGACCCAGCCCCTTGGCCCTCCTGGCCTAGGGTGCAGAACTATGTATCCTGTGTCTCGGGGCTGGATAGCCCGAGGCGATGCAACTGAAGGGATAGGCCAGAGCGAATTTCGGGGGCCTACTGATCCAGGGATCGTCCGGTGCTGTCTCATCGGAAGGAAGAGGCCCAGCAACTGACAAACCCCAGGGGAGACTCTTTCAGGAGAAGAACGTGCCCAAGGCTGGTTTCTCCGAAGGAGCCTGGAGACTTAATTGAAGGACGCAACCTGGATCAACACTCATACAGTATTGCTGGATCGGCTGAGAGAAACTGGTACCGTATGTCAGTTCTTTAAATTTATCCACATCCCTCAGTAATGATCAAGTGTATCTCACAAGTCTGTGGCAGAGACTTTACCGAGCATCCCACTGGCTGCTAGGCCTAGTGAGGGAGGTCTATCTGGGGGTTGTTGAATTCAGTTGTGAAACAGTTTTATTCTCTGGATTCTCTCAATACTTCCACCTTGCAATTTAAGTGCCTGAACCCACCCATAACCCTCTACCCTCCATTAAGAGATTTTGTTTATATAATAACCCAAAAGAGGATTCAGTGTCAGTTTCAACATTCTTTGGGCCATTTACCATGGGATCCCCAAGACGGAGAAGCAAGCAGGTGAGGTAGCAGTAAGCCCAAATAAAACCAGCAGCTCCTTCAGGGGTTAGTGCTACATACATTATAGAGATACATATATACATATACACACACACACACACACATACACACACAATTATATATGTAATGCCCTGCTCCTAATGGGCAGACACTATTATTTTTCAAATGTAGTTGTCTGAAGCTGCAGTTGGCTCAGGCTAATTTATTCCTAAAAGTTCTGGTTTCTGTGCAAGTCCAGCTGGGTTGCACTGGTTCCCATTTGACCGTAGGTGTCACTGTCACAGCCAGTAGGTGTGGAAATGCAGCAGGCTGGATGTATTGAATACCACCTCTTGCTCTGAAATAGCTCAGTGGGAGTGGCTTCCCTGCTGTGCATTCTGGGGGAGGGTATTTAAGGTACCGACGCCATTTTTGGTCGTTCGTTTTCCCGGTGTCCGCTCTCCTGATCTCATGGCCCTAGCGGCCTGGGGTCTATCTCGCATGGTCCTGCGCCTGCGGCTGGCCTGAGACTCTGCAACTGAGAGGGTAGGCCCAGAAATGTCTTGGGCCCTACTGATCCAGGGGTGGTCCTGTGCTGTCTTGTCTGCAGGGAGAAGCTAAGGAAACTGGAGATCCAGGGGAGGACTTTTCTGGTAGAGGACCGAGTGCAAGACTGGTGTCTCTGGAGGAGCCTGGAAACTCAGTTAGAGGATGCAACCCAGATCAACACCCATACACTATCAACGGGTCGGCTGAAAGAATCTGGTACTGTATGGTAGTTCTTCTAAACTCTCAAGATTTCTTAAGTTTTTTTTTTTTATGAAAAGGAACGTTTATTGAGAATGTATAAATACATAGGATAACAGAAACACATGTGGGGTGCAACATGCACCAAATATACGGATAAAACAGCTGTTAACAATAGCATGGGCTGAGAAAACAGTCCTTTGTTTACAAGTTTAATAGTACATTAACAAGAGTAATGCGGTGTGTTCAGGGAGGGGAGGAAGAGAGGACCTCAGAGAGTGGGAGTCACAGGCAAATCCACAGCCCAGGTTGCGTAAGGTTGTTCAAAGGGGGGGGAACATGGAAAAGATTTCTTAAGTTTAACTGACAAGTCTGTGGCAGAGATTTTGTTGAGCATCTCATCGGCTGCTAGGTCAAGTGAGAGGGGCCTATCCGGTGATTGCTGGATCCAGTCTGTGGAGCTGTTTGTCCTCTGGATCTGACCAATACTTCTAACCCGCAATTACTAGGTGCCTGAACTCCCCTTTATCCTCTGACCCTCTATTGAAGGACTTTTGTGTTTATCCTGAATAAATGTTAAAAAAAGGACTAAATGTCGGATTCAACATCATTTGGGCTACTTTCCAACAGGACCCCGGAGACAGAGAGGCAAGCAGGTGAGGTAACGGTAAGCCCAAATAAAACCAGCAGCTCCTTCGGGGGTTAGTGCTACATATATATATATATATATATATATATTGTGAGGGGTTAGCTCGGCAGCGGGTGTGTGTGACCCCCTGGATGGGTTCACAACACAAAGTCAGGGCACAGCAGACAGTGGTGTAGGTTCAAAAAACAAAAGATCCGGTTTATTTAGGCTACATGCAGTGATACATATAACAGCCAAACAAAATAAAACAAGAAAATAAATCCTGGTCAGCTTGACCTCTAACTACACACGTAGACTCCCTGTCTAACAACTGGGTACAGCCTTGTGCTGCCCCAGTCCCTGTCTCTATTGTAGGGGTTTGCCACACAGGCGTTAACTCACCGCACAGAACAGATCTCAGACTCCCCAGTCTATACACACAAAACTGGTTCCAGGATGGAGCATCTCCCTATGCATGCTGGGGTTTTTTGTAGAGGTCTTAATGAGCCCACTTACTTCAGCTGGGCTCATTAACTCTTCCCCTCTAATTGTAAAAGTCTGCATAAAGCCTGAATCTAGGACACACATATTTACCATCCTGGATACAACCAGGTGACTTTACCTGCCTGCTGCCACAATATATATATATATATATATATATATATATATATATATATATATAAAATATTGGACCCAATTTGGACATTTTCACTTAGGGGTGTACTCACTTTTGTTGCCAGTGGTTTAGACATTACTGGCTGTGGCTGTGTGTTGAGTTATTTTGAGGGGACAGAAAATTTACACTGTTATACAAGCTGTACACTAACTACTTTACAGTGTAGCAAAGTGTCATTTCTTCAATATTGTCACATGAAATGATATAATAAAATATTTACAGGGGTGTGAGGGGTGTACTCACTTTTGTGAGATACTGTATATAAATAAATATAAAAATCATATATTTTTTTGTGTACAAAACTATATTAGGGATTTGTGTTATGTATAACTTATTATTGATTGATTTTTTGTAAAGTGTAAACACTTTAGTAGCAGTCTGTAAAGCCCCTGAAGAAGCCCCAAGTAGGGAAACATGTCAGGAATATATACTATGCTACTAACTTTAATGTGAATACACCATTCTGATCATGGAAATGATAGTTGTTAAATGTTAATATATGGATTTTACTAATGTACTGTAACCTGGGGGACAGGTAGCAGGTACAAAGCTCCCTGGGATGAGCAGTCTTTCAGGTACAGATACTCAATCCAGTGAGGTAGTGACAAACAGTGCTGTGTTTTTAAATGTGTTATATACAAGTCTATATACAGGTGATGTGCAGTGTTCCAGAAAACAAATAAGAACAACAATACAAAACAAAAATCTAAGCGTGTCTCGGCTCTAACTACACAATATATACAGGACCTAACTACCAGTCTGAGCAAGCCTACAGCTTGCCAGCTTCCACATAACCTCCTTAACAGCTTTTACCAGGCATGTACTGGCCATCGGGACTACCGGGAGATTCCAGGTGGGCCGATGGCTCAGTGGGCCGGATGGTTTCAGTGACAGACAGCCTGTCAAAATAATGGATACACGGCCCGCACAGCCATTATTTTGAGCACTGCTGTACTGCCCAGGGCCAGCCCAACCATAGGACCAATTCAGGGGTGGACGCGGTCGGGATGGTGCCTCCAGTATTTCACTGCTTCTGTTGCTGGCCCACCCACCACCTGTAGCACAGAGCCTGTCTGAAAGGTCACACTGGTGGGCAAGGACAGAAGTGCTCCGATTGCCACTGCATCCTCCGGAACATCCCTGGTGCCAGTGTGTGGGTAACTGCTCGGTGCAGCCAGATTGTGACACACACCGCTTCCCGCCCCTCTCTCCTCTCCCGGTCTGTTGCGTTACATCGATGAAGAGCAAGAGGGAAGGTGGGAAGATTAAGCACGTAGCCCAGACCCGGATCTCTCTCTCCGTGTCCCTCTCTCTCCATGTCCTCCCTCTCTCTCTCTCTCCATGTCTCCCCCTCTCTCTCTCTCTCTCTCTCTCTCCATGTCCTCCCTCTCTCTCTCTCTCTCCATGTCCTCCCTCTCTCTCTCTCTCCATGTCCTCTCCCCCTCTCTCTCCATGTCCTCCCCTCTCCCTCTCTCCATGTCCTCCCCCTCTCTCTCTCTCTCCATGTCCTCCCCCTCTCTCTCTCTCTCTCTTCCATGTCCTCCCCCTCTCCTCTCTCCATGTCCTCCCCCTCTCTCTCTCTCTCTCTTCTCATGTCCCCCCTCTCTCTCTCTCTCTTCATGTCCCCCCTCTCTCTCTCTCTCTCATGTCCTCCCTCTCTCTCTCTCTCCATGTCCTTCCCCTCTCTCTCTCCATGTCCTCCCCCTCTCTCTCTATGTCCTCCCCCTCTCTCTCTCTCTCCATGTCCTCCCCCTCTCTCTCTCTCTCTCTCTCTCCATGTCCTCCCCCCTCTCTTTCCTCTCTCTCCTTGTCCTCCCCCTCTCTCTCTCCATGTCCTCTCCCTCCCTCTCTCTCTCTCTCATGTCCTCCCTCCCTCTCTCTCTCTCCATGTCCTCTCCCTCCCTCTCTCTCTCTCTCCATGTCCTCCCCCTCTCTCTTCTGGTACTCGGCATGTCCCCCCCCTCTCTCTCTCTCTCTCTCTCTCTCCTCTCCATGTCCCCCCTCTCTCTCCATGTCCCCCCCCTCTCTCTCTCTCTCCATGTCCTCCTCTCTCTCTCTCCATGTCCTCCCTCTCTCTCTCTCTCCATGCACACACACACACACACCTTACCCCACTCACACCATTCCCCCCCACCTCACACACAACACAATACCTCCCTCTCTCCTCACATTTCCATACCACACTCACACATACCAATACTCCACCACAACACACACCCATGTCCTCTCTCTCTCTCTCCATGTCCTCCCCTCTCTCTCTCTCTCTCTCTCTCTCCCATTTCCTCCCCTCTCTCTCTCCCACCTCCCCTCTCTCTCTCTCTCTCCATGTCCTCCCCTCTCTCTCTCTCTCCATGTCCTCCCCCTCTCTCTCTCTCTCTCTCTCCATGTCCTCCCCTCTCTCTCTCTCTCTCTCTCTCCATGTCCTCCCCCTCTCTCTCTCTCTCTCTCTCTCCATGTCCTCCCCCTCTCTCTCTCTCTCTCTCCATGTCCTCCCCCTCTCTCTCTCTCTCTCTCCATGTCCTCCCCCTCTCTCTCTCCATGTCCTCCCCCTCTCTCTCTCTCTCTCTCTCTCCATGTCCTCCCCCCCTCTCTCTCTCTCTCCATGTCCTCCCCCCCTCTCTCTCTCTCTCCATGTCCTCCCCCCCTCTCTCTCTCTCTCCATGTCCTCCCCCTCTCTCTCTCTCTCCATGTCCTCCCCCTCTCTCTCTCTCTCTCTCTCTCCATGTCCTCCCCCTCTCTCTCTCTCTCTCCATGTCCTCCCCCTCTCTCTCTCTCTCTCTCCATGTCCTCCCCCTCTCTCTCTCTCTCTCTCTCCATGTCCTCCCCCTCTCTCTCTCTCTCTCTCCATGTCCTCCCCCTCTCTCTCTCTCTCTCCATGTCCTCCCCCTCTCTCTCTCTCTCTCCATGTCCTCCCCCTCTCTCTCCGTGTCCTCCCCCCTCTCTCTCCATGTCCTCCCCTCTCTCTCTCTCTCCATGTCCTCCCCCTCTCTCCCCATGTCCCTCTCTCTCTCTCTCTCCGTGTCCTCCCCCCTCTCTCTCCATGTCCTCCCCCCTCTCTCTCCGTGTCCTCCCCCCTCTCTCTCCGTGTCCTCCCCCCTCTCTCTCCGTGTCCTCCCCCCTCTCTCTCCGTGTCCTCCCCCCTCTCTCTCCGTGTCCTCCCCCCTCTGTCTCTCCGTGTCCCCTCTCTCTCTCTCTCCGTGTCCCCCTCTCTCTCTCTCCATGTCCTCCCCCTCTCTCTCTCTCTCTCCATGTCCTCCCCCTCTCTCTCTCTCTCTCCATGTCCTCCCCCTCTCTCTCTCTCTCTCTCTCTCCATGTCCTCCCCCTCTCTCTCTCTCTCCATGTCCTCCCCCTCTCTCTCTCTCTCTCTCTATGTCCTCCCCCTCTCTCTCTCTCTCTCTCTCTCTCTCCATGTCCTCCCCCTCTCTCTCTCTCTCTCTCCATGTCCTCCCCCTCTCTCTCTCTTTCTCTCCATGTCCTCCCCCTCTCTCTCTCTCTCTCCATGTCCTCCCCCTCTCTCTCTCTCCGTGTCCTCCCCCCTCTCTCTCCATGTCCTCCCCCCTCTCTCTCCGTGTCCTCCCCCCTCTCTCTCCGTGTCCCCCCCCCTCTCTCTCCGTGTCCTCCCCCCTCTCTCTCCGTGTCCTCCCCCCTCTCTCTCCGTGTCCTCCCCCCTCTCTCTCCGTGTCCTCCCCCCTCTGTCTCTCCGTGTCCTCCCCCCTCTGTCTCTCCGTGTCCTCCTGCCTCTCTCTCCGTGTCCCCCTCTCTCTCTCTCCGTGTCCCCCCTCTCTCTCCGTGTCCCCCCTCTCTCTGCGTGTCCTCCCCCCTCTCTCTCCGTGTCCTCCCCCCTCTCTCTCCGTGTCCTCCCCCCTCTCTCTCCGTGTCCTCCCCCCTCTCTCTCCGTGTCCTCCCCCCTCTCTCTTCGTGTCCTCCCCCCTCTGTCTCTCCGTGTCCTCCCCCCTCTGTCTCTCCGTGTCCTCCCCCCTCTGTCTCTCCGTGTCCTCCCCCCTCTGTCTCTCCGTGTCCTCCCCCCTCTGTCTCTCCGTGTCCTCTGTCTCTCCGTGTCCTCTGCCTCTCTCTCCGTGTCCCCTCTCTCTCTCTCTCCGTGTCCCCTCTCTCTCTCTCCGTGTCCCCTCTCTCTCTCTCCGTGTCCCCTCTCTCTCTCTCCGTGTCCCCTCTCTCTCTCCGTGTCCCCCTCTCTCTCTCTCCATGTCCCCCTCTCTCTCTCTCCGTGTCCCCCCTCTCTCTCTCTCCGTGTCCCCCCTCTCTCTCTCTCCGTGTCCTCCCCCTCTCTCTCTCTCTCCGTGTCCTCCCCCCTCTCTCTCTCTCTCCGTGTCCTCCCCCTCTGTCTCTCTCTCCGTGTCCTCCCCCTCTCTCTCTCTCCGTGTCCTCCCCCTCTCTCTCTCTCCGTGTCCTCCCCCTCTCTCTCTCTCCGTGTCCTCCCCTCTCTCTCTCCGCCCCCCCCCTCTCTATGCCCCCCATCTCTCTATGTCCCCCCCTCTCTCTCTCTCTGTCCCCCCCTCTCTCTCTCTCTCTCTCTCCATGTCCCCCTCTCTCTGGCAGCAGATGAGGTGGCATGCAATGGTGGCATGTGACACTCGGCATCTGGTGGCAGGCGGAGGTGGCAAATGACATGCTGCATCTGGTAACAGGCAATGGTTCCTACTCATTCTGCATTCTGGTGAGTTGAACTATTTCATTATATATTACAAAGTAGTAATAGAAATAATGTGATTTGAGCATCCTGACACCATATTAAGCATGATGTTGGGATGTTTTACTTGCCAGCACCAGCCATTCACCCAACAAATCACCCCCACCACTGAATTCCCTGTCAACCCTGAGACTACATTCCCCCCGGTCTTTGGCAAAATTGTCCCTGAATGGCAGTCTAGAAATGTGGTCACCCTACCGGGGGGCAAGGTGTCGATTTTCCCATGTGTCGCTCTGATGCCCCATACAAAGGCCTTACCGCTTCCCTCAGATCCATCTCAAACTCAATAAGTATCCATATTGCGAAATTGTGTATGATTTTATATACTGTTTTTGTGCATGTTTGCAAAATTAAAGTGGGCCACTCTGGGTGAAGTCCAGGGCCAAATTTTTGTCCCAGTCCAGCCCTGGCTTTTACCAACCTTTTGCTCTTCACAGACCAGCGTTGTCTGGGTTTTCCAGGCAGAGAGCAAAGGCTGTCTGCTCAGGTGAGCTTAAATTAGCCTGGGGAAGAGGACCAAGACCCAAACTGGACCATGGATCAGAGATCCCTGAACGTATATGAGAGGAGCCTGGGAGATGTATAAACCCCGAAAAGGACATTTCCCAGCTCTCTCTGGGACGCTCTGCTACAGTACCAATAAAATGTGATACATTTATACCTTATATTTTCACTGATTATTACTTTTGTGCCAAAAAAAAGATGCATATTAGGATCAGTAAAATGTATAGGTCTATGTGAATGTAGCTCAAAATCCCTCCTTGCGTTTTAATGCAGGAATTTTTTGCCAGGAATCTGATATTCATACATCATTACAGTGTGCAAGTACCCTAGCTCAACTGAAGTCTCAGAAATAGGTTTCCCTTCAGAAAGCCATTGAACTAATAAACTCCATCTTCATGGTTTCACTTCTACTATCAGTTTATAGCAGGTAAGCAGTGTGCGTTATGAGTGATACTGACAGCTCAGGGTCAGTAAACCATTAGAACACACCTGGCTCTTTCACAGGGGAAACGCACCATACTGTAACAACATATGTCATCACTTAAAGTGGTTGTATGCCCATTTTTAATTTTTTTTCCCTATAGGTAAGCCTATAGTGAGGCTTACATGTAGGAAAAATTAATATCTCCTAAACCTGTATGGTTTAGGAGATGTTCACTTTGCATGCATGCAGCCGCTGATGTCAGTATGCAGTATGCATACTAGCTAATTATGCCTTTGCCTTTCTTTTGTGTTTTTATTTTTATTTTTTTTCTGCGGGTAGATAACCGCTTTAAAAGGGAGAGAGAAAACAACTAAGAAGGGGGAATACTAAAATACTAGATAAAGTAATGTGATACATTCAGGTCAATATTTTCCTTTTACAGCTATGGTATAGGATGTAGCAATGGCGACCGGTAATGCAGGGTGCACTGGCGCCGCCCCCCCATCCATTCGTCCGGCCTAAGAGGAGGAGGAAGGAGATGCACGGCGGAAGCTGGTGTGAAGCCGAGGAGATGCAGGGGAAACCGCCCCATAGCCTGGAGGGAAGAGCTGCCCTAGCCATAACCGACCAGTCAGGGGTGAACTGTTTGCCGCCCCCCCCCCCCCCCGAAAAATTTACCACCAGCTGCCACTGGGATTTAGCAAACTTTTTTGAAATGTATTTGGTGTTTTTGGTCATATATGTATATGGGAGTGTATCATAGCTCCCAACTGTCCCTGATGTTTGAGAGACTGTCCCTGATTTCGATGGACTGTCCCTGATATGGAACAAAGTTCCTCTGTCCCTCTTTCTTCCTCATTTGTCCCTCATTTTGGTCTGATCTATATATCTGTATATAAAATGCACTTTTTATCTTTCAAAAAATGTTTTTCAGTGCTAAACCTTTCATCCAATTTCTAAATTGTTGCATTTGTACATTTCAAATGCCAGCATAGTAGTGGTGTAACAAGGTCCCAGGGCGCAAGAGGCCTAATGGTGACCTCAAGGGTTAGGGAGAGCCGACATACTTCTTTGTAGGGTGGGTTACCAGGCATGGTGGGTGTGATGCAAGAAGAATGATGGGCGCCAGTCACTTTTTGAATGCAAACAAGAGATTTATTTATAAATCTCTATATCTCTATAAAATCTTTATATATCTCATAACAGGACACGGGGGAGAACGGCTAAGAGCCAGGAAACCCTTAAGTAGATGCAATGGTAATTGGCAGACTCCGAGACTTCTATAGGTAAACAGCTATACAGTGGAAGGCCTCCAGCCGGATAACACTTCTGTATAGGTAGGACCGCTGTCTCCTATGGCAACTAGTCTTGCAACATTCAATAACAGTAGCTGTACATAACTCTTGGTAACACAGAACAGTCATTTTACTTATCTCACAGCATCCCACTGTAGATCTTCACTCACTGGGCTCCCAGTCTCTCATTAGACTTCCAGATCCCAGTCGTCACTGGATTCCCTGAGCTCTGCCACAGCTATACCACTGTATACCTCTCAAGCGTCACCCCAGCTATCCCGCTGGGTCCCTGGCTTGGCACTGGCTAATGCTTTCCCATTTCTTCACCTTCGCCGGCTCTTTAATCATGTGATCGGCTGTGTCCAATAACAGCCGGTCACATGTAAACATGGAGATGCTGGTAATCGCCGCTCTTCGCCTCACACTGACAGAGTGTGTGGTGAGGAGAGCCGATCAGTGGCATCTTCTCGCAGGGGGACATCTACACATATAATCAGGTCACTGATCATCAGTGCCCTGATTACAATATAGTGCCAACAGTGTCACCAAACAGTGCCCACCAGTGGCAGCAATCAGTGCCCACCGGTGCCAACAATCAATGCCTACCACTGCCCACAAGTGTCACCAATCAGTGCCCATTAGTGATGCCAGTCAGTGCTGGCTATCAGTGCCACCTATCAGTGCTGCCCATCAATGCCCATCACTGCTGTCCATCAATGCCCATCATTGTCGCCCATCAGTGCCACCCATTAATGCCTATCAGTGCCCACCAGTGCTGCCTATTAGTGCCCACCAGTGCCACCTAACAGTGCCCATCAGTACCACCTAACAGTGCTCATCAGTGCCACCTATCAGTGCCCATAAGTGCGGCATATCAGTGATTTACTGACAGAAACGAAAGTAAAAAAATTTTTTTTTCAAAAGTTTTGGTCTTTAAAAAAAAAGACCAAAAGTTTTGGTCTTTAAAAAAAAAAAAAAAGCCCAGCAGGGATTAAATACGAAAAGAAAGCTCTATTTGTGTGAAGAAAATGATAAAAATTTCATCTGGGTACAGTGTAGCATCACCGCGCAAGTGTCATTCAAAATGCGACAGCGCTGAAAGCTGAAAAATGGCCTGTGCAGGAAGGGGGTGTAAGTGCCCTGTAGGCAAGTGGTTAAAGAAATCCCTGCACATTAGCTGAGATACCCCATCCATCCATAATCTGTCCTTGCTTTGCCCCTGTCTATCTAATGTCACTAGCTACAATGCCCCCTAGTGACAGAAATTAAAAATCAATGGATCTCCTGACAATTAGCTAGGACAATTACTACCTGGCAAACTAAATTGTTTGGTAGAGATCGACAAACTTCCGACGGGATGTTCCGCGGACCGCAAACGCGGCCAAAAGTTTGCGAACCGCAAAGTTTGCGGCGGGCCCCATTGACTTCAATGGCAGGCAAACCTTAAAAACCTACAGGTCATATTTTCAGCCACAAAATACTTACTAGCTGTGCACACATAGTCCCACCACATGGCCACTGAAATAACACATGTATGAAGTGAATCTGGGATCGACAACTACAAGCATTCTTTTTTTATCTGTGAAATTTTGACAATTCAGCACTCAGGAGCGCATGAAGGCAATGGAGGAGAGGAAAGGTCAGGGTAGGCTATGAAGAGGGTGCAGGAGATGATCACCAGCACCGTGATAGAGAGCACTGACACCAGCACTGTGATAGAGAGCACTGACACCAGCACCAGCACTGAGCTAGAGAGAGAGCACTGACACCAGCACCGAGATAGAGAGCACTGACACCAGCACTGTGATAGAGCACACTGACACCAGCACCGAGATAGAGAGAGAGCACTGACACCAGCACCGTGATAGAGTTCACTGACACCAGCACCGTGATATAGAGCACTGACACCAGCACCGTGATAGAGAGCACTGACACCAGCACCAAGATAGAGAGTACTGACACCAGCACCGTGATATAGAGCACTGACACCAGAACCGTGATATAGAGCACTGAAACCAGCACCAAGATAGAGAGCACTGACACCAGCACCGTGATAGAGTGCACTGACACCAGCACCGTGATATAGAGCACTGACACCAGCACCGAGATAGAGAGCACTGACACCAGCCCCGTGATAGAGTGCACTAACACCAGCACCGAGATAGAGAGCACTGCCACCAGCACCATGATAGAGAGCACTGCCACCAGCACCATGATAGAGTGCACTGACACCAGCACCGTAATATAGAGCACTGACACCAGCACCGAGATAGAGAGCACTGACAAGAGCACCGTAATAGAGTGCACTGACACCAGCACAGTGATATAAAGCACTGACACCAGCACCGAGATAGAGAGCACTGAAATCAGCACCGTGATATAGTGCACTGACACCAGCACCGAGATAGAGAGCACTGACACCAGCACCATGATAGAGTGCACTGACACCAGCACTGTGATATAGAGCACTGACACCAGCACCGTGATATAGAGCACTGACACCAGCACAGAGATAGAGAGCACTGAGACCACACCAGCACCGAGATCGAGAGCACTGACACCACACCAGCACCAAAATAGAGAGAGAGCACTGACACCAGCACCGAGATAGAGAGCACTGTGAGCAGCACTGATACCAGCAACTCGCTACTGGGCCCCAAACATATGACACCTTTCAACCTCTTCAAACAGGAGGGTATGGGCATATAGTACGGTGTGCTTTTTTTGTACAAGGAAGTGAGCTAAATGTAGAAAAAAGGTCTTTGTGCTCGATTAAATAAATCATTTATAGAGATATACATGCTCTACTGGTCACATGTGTTGAATTCCTCTGAGATCCATGCCTCATTCATTTTTATGAATGTGTGGTAGGCAACACTGTTGTGAGCTAGGCGAGTGCGCTTAACGGTCACGACCCCCCCCCCCTGCTGCGCTGAACGTCCTTTTGGACAGGACACTGGACGAGGGGCAAGCCAACAGTTCCATTGCAAATTGGGCAAGCTCTGGCCAGAGGTAAAGCCTGCCCACCCAGTAGTCCAGGGGTTCATCACTCCTCAGAGCGTCCACATCGGCCGTTAACCCAATGTAGTCGGACACCTGCCGGTCTAGGCGTTCCCTGATACTGGATCCGGGTGAGACCTGTCGATTGGTCGGCTGAAAGAATGACTTCATATCAGAAGTCACCAACACATCTTCAAACCGCCCTCTTCTTGCAGGCACTGTTGGATTGGTACCCACAACTGTTTCTCTGGAAGTGGGAATTCCTCCTCTACCAGCGCACGCAAAAGCAGAATGCAGCATTTCTGGAAGCAAGGCCTGGAAGTGCTCCATTCTGACAGCCCTCTGTGACGGTGGTAACATTTCCACCATTTTGTGTTTGTGTTGGGGGTTTAAGTACGTTGTCACTCAGTACTGGTCCTTGACACTTATGCTTTTTATATGGGGGTCCCTGTTAAAACACTGGAGCATGAAGGCCCCCATTTGCACTAAACTGGAAGTGGTGTGGTGGCCTGGCTCCTGCTCCTCATCCAGGATAATGTCGTCCTCCTCATTCTCCACTCATCCACGCACAACAACAGGAATCCCAGAAAGGTTTAAAGCATGCTCTTCTTGGTCCTCCGCATCCGCCCCGGCACCATCCTCCTCTGACTCCTCTTCAGACTCCTGTTGTTGACTTGTCTCAGATAGAGTAGCCCCCCTGGGAATTCATCCAGCATTGCGACTTTCACATCTTCCTGCTCCTCCACGGTTTGATCAATGACACGACGCAATGCACGCTCCATAAAGAAGGCATAAGGTACCATGTCACTGATGGCGCCATGGCTGTGACTGAACAGTTTGGTGATCTCATCAAATGGCCACAGAAGTCTGCATGCGTCGCGCATGAGCAGCCACTGGTGCTAACCCCAAGCTCCCCAGAACCTGTTCTGCCACAGAGTTCGTACAGGTAGACGTTAACTGCACGTTTCTGCTGGAGCAGCCTATCAAGCATATAGAAGGTTGAGTTCCATCGTGTCGGGCAATCGCAAATAAGACGTCTGACCGGCAGATTGTGTCCCCACTGAATGTCAGCAAGGCGAGCCATGGCCGTGTAAGATCTTCTGAAATGGGCCGAGATTTTCCTTGCCTGCCGCAAGATGTCCTGGACCCCAGGGTGTTTGACAACGAATCGCTGCACGACCAAGTTTAAGACGTGTGCCATGCATGGCACGTGCGTAATTTTGCGCTGTTTCAATGCGCTAAGCAGATTGGCACCATTGTCACACACCACTTTACCAACTGTCAAATTGAGCGGTGTTAGCCACTGATCTGCCTGTGAAAGCAAAGCTGAAAGGAGTGCAGGGTCAGTGTGGCTCTTGGCTTCCAGGCAAAACAGACGCAGCACAGCATGGCAACGTCTCACCTGGCATGTCGAATAGGTTCTGGGGAGCTTGGGCAGCGCAGCGGAAGAGACGCTAGCAGTGGAAAAGGAGGAGTCAGCCGAGGAAGAGAGGGAGGAGGATGGAGTAGGAGCAGGAGAAGAAGAGGCAGGCCTGCATGCAATCCATGGCGGTAAAACCAAATCTACACGGGTGCCACGGGTTACATGCTTGATGGCCTTTAGAAGGTTCACCCAGTGGGCAGTAAAAGTGATATACCTTCCCTGCCCGTGTTTGCTAGACCATGTGTCTGTAGGTCAGATGTATCTTGGCACCGACACTGTGTGCCAGAGATACATTCACTTGTTGCTGAACATGGCCATATAGCTCTGGGATGCCCTTCTGTGAGAAATACTTCCTTCCTGGGACCTTCCATTGTGGTGTTCCAATGGCCACAAATTTTCGAAAAGGCCTCCAAGTCCACCAGTTTATATGGCAGTAGTTGGGCTATCAGTTCTGACAAGCCAGCCGTCAACTGTTGGGCAAGAGGGCTATCCGGTGTCATCATTTTTTTACACTCGAACATTTGGCCCATGGAAGCCTGTCTTTTTCCAGAAAAACGTGAGGATGGCACGATGGAAGGTGGAGTCGAGGACAATTGTGAGAAGGAGAAGCAGAAGACAAGGCTGGACGGTGAGAGCCTGGAGTGTGGCTTTGTGGGTTCTGTTGCTCCCACTGGGCTCGGTGATGGCAGCTCATGTGCCTTCTTAAGGCGGTCGTCCCTAGGTGAGTGTTGGGCTTACCGCGACTTATGTGTTGACTGCAAAGATTGCAGATGGCAACACTATTGTCAGCAGCGGACACATTAAAAAAGCCCACACTGCGGAGCCATGTGCCGGCGTCCTGGGAGCGCCAAATGTGACCGTACATGGTTGATGCCTCTCTCCTGATACATTAGCAGTCTGCTTTGTGCCTTCTGTGCAATGTAAGTTCTTCCTGCTTCTCCTCCCTATCTGCTGGTCCATATCTCCCTCTGAAATCCCCTTCTCTTCCTCTCTTGTTTGCACCCACGTGACATCACTAGACACGTCATCATCTACGTCACCTTCCCCACCGCTATAATTAGAGATCACGGAGTAGGCAGCAACAGCGGGGACCAACCCCCTCCTTGGGCTGATCTGGGTACTGTCTTCAGACTGCTGAGTGTAGGTTGTTGCTACCTCCCCTTCCTGATTCAATGCCAAGAGTGGCTGTGCATCGGAAATGTCTTGATATGGATCGGAAAATAATTCCTGTGACTCAAGCGGAAGGTATATGGTGGTGTTGGTGGTAGTGTCTTTGGGGGTGCACATAGCAGAGAGTGAAGAAGAGGGTCCAGATCGAGAGGATGAGGAGGGTGCAGAAGAGTAAGGCTGAGTGAGCCACTCAACCAAGTCTGGTGCATCCTTGTAATCGCACGCACCTTCTGCAATTTGCCACTTTGGCTTAAGTCTGTTGCTCCTGCCCTACCCCTACCACCCCTGCGGAAGGGCCTGCCTCTCCCTCTGCCTGTCATTTTTTAAATGACCCTGTGACAAAAGTCTCTCGAGAACTGCAGTATGTATGTGGAAGAAGGCATATAACACCCTGCTTCAATATGTCGTTTTTGGGGGCCACTGGTCTATTACACCAGTTATAATACTTTTTTTTTTATTACGTTTGTCACTCTTTGTAGTATTGCTGCAGAACCACTCAGCAGTCACAATGCTGCACAGTGGAAATGCACTATACTATGCTTTCTATATGTGCAAGTATTTTATACGTGTATTACACACCTATATACTGCACATCAAATAGTACACCTATACCAGTCCTTAAAAGGACCTTTGTGGATATATTAGTAATAGCTAGTGATTAAACTGACTGTCCCTGCTCCACACAGCGTCCTGTCCCTACACTGACAAAAGACAGCTGCAGAATCAGTCAGCAGTGCACTCAGCAATCACCAGCACAGCAGTGCACCAGAACCCTATATACTGTATACCTATACCAGTCCTTAAAAGGACCTTTGTGGACCTAGTAGGTAGTGATTTGCAGACTGTCCCTCAGTCCCTGCACTGACAAAAGACAGCTGCAGAATCGGAGAGCAGTGCACTCAGCAATCACAGCACCCTATATACTGTACACCTATACCAGTCCTTAAAAGGACCTTTGTGGACCTAATAGTAATAGCTAGTGATTAAACTGACTGTCCCTGCTCCACACAGTGTCCTGTCCCAACACTGACAAAAGACAGCTGTAGAATCAGTCAGCAGTGCACTCAGCAATCACCAGCACAGCAGTGCACCAGAACCCTATATACTGTACACCTATACCAATCCTTAAAAGGACCTTTGTGGACCTAGTAGCTAGTGATTTGCAGACTGTCCCTCAGTCCATACAGCGATAAAAGACAGCTGCAGAATCAGAAGAGTAAGGCTGAGTGAGACACTTAACCAAGTCTGGTGTGTCCTTTGACGTAATCGCATGCACCTTCTGCAATTTGCCACTTTGGCTCAAGCCCGTTGCTCCTACCCTACCCCTACCACCCCTGCGGAAGGGCCTGCCTCTTCCTCTGCCTGTAATTTTTTAAATGACCCTGTGACAAAAGTCTCTAGAGAAGTGCAGTATGTATGTGGAAGAAGGTATATAACACCTCGCTTCAATCTGTCATTTTTGGGGGCCACTGGTCTATCACACCAGTTATAATACTTTTTTTAATGCGTTGGTCACTCTTTGTAGTATCGCTGCAGAACCGCTCAGCAGTCACAATGCTGCACAGTGGAAATGCACTATACTATGCTTTCTATATGTGCAAGTATTTTATATGTGTATTACACACCTATATACTGCACACCAATAGTACACCTATACCAGTCCTTAAAAGGACCTTTGTGGACTTAGTGACTGTCCCTCAGTCCCTACACTGATAAAAGACTGCTGCAGAATAGGGCAGCAGTCAGCAGCAGTGAACCAGCACCCTATATATTGTACACTTATACCAGCCCTTAAAAGGACCTTTGTGGAACTAGTAGCTAGTGATTTTCAGACTGTCCCTCAGTCCCTACACTGACTGGTACCACTGGTGCTAACCCCAAGCTCCCCAGAACCTGTTCTGCCACAGAGTTCGTACAGGTAGACGTTAACTGCACGTTTCTGCTGGAGCAGCCTATCAAGCATATAGAAGGTTGAGTTCCATCGTGTCGGGCAATCGCAAATAAGACGTCTGACCGGCAGATTGTGTCCCCACTGAATGTCAGCAAGGCGAGCCATGGCCGTGTAAGATCTTCTGAAATGGGCCGAGATTTTCCTTGCCTGCCGCAAGATGTCCTGGACCCCAGGGTGTTTGACAACGAATCGCTGCACGACCAAGTTTAAGACGTGTGCCATGCATGGCACGTGCGTAATTTTGCGCTGTTTCAATGCGCTAAGCAGATTGGCACCATTGTCACACACCACTTTACCAACTGTCAAATTGAGCGGTGTTAGCCACTGATCTGCCTGTGAAAGCAAAGCTGAAAGGAGTGCAGGGTCAGTGTGGCTCTTGGCTTCCAGGCAAAACAGACGCAGCACAGCATGGCAACGTCTCACCTGGCATGTCGAATAGGTTCTGGGGAGCTTGGGCAGCGCAGCGGAAGAGACGCTAGCAGTGGAAAAGGAGGAGTCAGCCGAGGAAGAGAGGGAGGAGGATGGAGTAGGAGCAGGAGAAGAAGAGGCAGGCCTGCATGCAATCCATGGCGGTAAAACCAAATCTACACGGGTGCCACGGGTTACATGCTTGATGGCCTTTAGAAGGTTCACCCAGTGGGCAGTAAAAGTGATATACCTTCCCTGCCCGTGTTTGCTAGACCATGTGTCTGTAGGTCAGATGTATCTTGGCACCGACACTGTGTGCCAGAGATACATTCACTTGTTGCTGAACATGGCCATATAGCTCTGGGATGCCCTTCTGTGAGAAATACTTCCTTCCTGGGACCTTCCATTGTGGTGTTCCAATGGCCACAAATTTTCGAAAGGCCTCCAAGTCCACCAGTTTATATGGCAGTAGTTGGGCTATCAGTTCTGACAAGCCAGCCGTCAACTGTTGGGCAAGAGGGTTATCCGGCGTCATCATTTTTTTACACTCGAACATTTGGCCCATGGAAGCCTGTCTTTTTCCAGAAAAACGTGAGGATGGCACGATGGAAGGTGGAGTCGAGGACAATTGTGAGGAGAAGGAGAAGTAGAAGACAAGGCTGGACGGTGAGAGCCTGGAGTGTGGCTTTGTGGGTTCTGTTGCTCCCACTGGGCTCGGTGATGGCAGCTCATGTGCCTTCTTAAGGCGGTCGTCCCTAGGTGAGTGTTGGGCTTACCGCGACCTATGCGTTGACTGCAAAGATTGCAGATGGCAACACTATTGTCAGCAGCGGACACATTAAAAAAGCCCACACTGCGGAGCCATGTGCCGGCGTCCTGGGAGCGCCAAATGTGACCGTACATGGTTGATGCCTCTCTCCTGATACATTAGCAGTCTGCTTTGTGCCTTCTGTGCAATGTAAGTTCTTCCTGCTTCTCCTCCCTATCTGCTGGTCCATATCTCCCTCTGAAATCCCCTTCTCTTCCTCTCTTGTTTGCACCCACGTGACATCACTAGACACGTCATCATCTACGTCACCTTCCCCACTGCTATAATTAGAGATCACGGAGTAGGCAGCAACAGCGGGGACCAACCCCTTCCTTGGGCTGATCTGGGTACTGTCGTCAGACTGCTGAGTGGAGGTTGTTGCTACCTCCCCTTCCTGATTCAATGCCAAGAGTGGCTGTGCATCGGAAATGTCTTGATATGGATCGGAAAATAATTCCTGTGACTCAAGCGGAAGGTATATGGTGGTGTTGGTGGTAGTGTCTTTGGGGGTGCACATAGCAGAGAGTGAAGAAGAGGGTCCAGATCGAGAGGATGAGGAGGGTGCAGAAGAGTAAGGCTGAGTGAGCCACTCAACCAAGTCTGGTGCATCCTTGTAATCGCACGCACCTTCTGCAATTTGCCACTTTGGCTTAAGTCTGTTGCTCCTGCCCTACCCCTACCACCCCTGCGGAAGGGCCTGCCTCTCCCTCTGCCTGTCATTTTTTAAATGACCCTGTGACAAAAGTCTCTCGAGAACTGCAGTATGTATGTGGAAGAAGGCATATAACACCCTGCTTCAATATGTTGTTTTTTAGGGGGCCACTGGTCTATTACACCAGTTATAATACTTTTTTTTTTATTACGTTTGTCACTCTTTGTAGTATTGCTGCAGAACCACTCAGCAGTCACAATGCTGCACAGTGGAAATGCACTATACTATGCTTTCTATATGTGCAAGTATTTTATACGTGTATTACACACCTATATACTGCACATCAAATAGTACACCTATACCAGTCCTTAAAAGGACCTTTGTGGATATATTAGTAATAGCTAGTGATTAAACTGACTGTCCCTGCTCCACACAGCGTCCTGTCCCTACACTGACAAAAGACAGCTGCAGAATCAGTCAGCAGTGCACTCAGCAATCACCAGCACAGCAGTGCACCAGAACCCTATATACTGTATACCTATACCAGTCCTTAAAAGGACCTTTGTGGACCTAGTAGGTAGTGATTTGCAGACTGTCCCTCAGTCCCTGCACTGACAAAAGACAGCTGCAGAATCGGAGAGCAGTGCACTCAGCAATCACAGCACCCTATATACTGTACACCTATACCAGTCCTTAAAAGGACCTTTGTGGACCTAATAGTAATAGCTAGTGATTAAACTGACTGTCCCTGCTCCACACAGTGTCCTGTCCCAACACTGACAAAAGACAGCTGTAGAATCAGTCAGCAGTGCACTCAGCAATCACCAGCACAGCAGTGCACCAGAACCCTATATACTGTACACCTATACCAATCCTTAAAAGGACCTTTGTGGACCTAGTAGCTAGTGATTTGCAGACTGTCCCTCAGTCCATACAGCGATAAAAGACAGCTGCAGAATCAGAAGAGTAAGGCTGAGTGAGACACTTAACCAAGTCTGGTGTGTCCTTTGACGTAATCGCATGCACCTTCTGCAATTTGCCACTTTGGCTCAAGCCCGTTGCTCCTACCCTACCCCTACCACCCCTGCGGAAGGGCCTGCCTCTTCCTCTGCCTGTAATTTTTTAAATGACCCTGTGACAAAAGTCTCTAGAGAAGTGCAGTATGTATGTGGAAGAAGGTATATAACACCTCGCTTCAATCTGTCATTTTTGGGGGCCACTGGTCTATCACACCAGTTATAATACTTTTTTTAATGCGTTGGTCACTCTTTGTAGTATCGCTGCAGAACCGCTCAGCAGTCACAATGCTGCACAGTGGAAATGCACTATACTATGCTTTCTATATGTGCAAGTATTTTATATGTGTATTACACACCTATATACTGCACACCAATAGTACACCTATACCAGTCCTTAAAAGGACCTTTGTGGACTTAGTGACTGTCCCTCAGTCCCTACACTGATAAAAGACTGCTGCAGAATAGGGCAGCAGTCAGCAGCAGTGAACCAGCACCCTATATATTGTACACTTATACCAGCCCTTAAAAGGACCTTTGTGGAACTAGTAGCTAGTGATTTTCAGACTGTCCCTCAGTCCCTACACTGACTGGTACCACTGGTGCTAACCCCAAGCTCCCCAGAACCTGTTCTGCCACAGAGTTCGTACAGGTAGACGTTAACTGCACGTTTCTGCTGGAGCAGCCTATCAAGCATATAGAAGGTTGAGTTCCATCGTGTCGGGCAATCGCAAATAAGACGTCTGACCGGCAGATTGTGTCCCCACTGAATGTCAGCAAGGCGAGCCATGGCCGTGTAAGATCTTCTGAAATGGGCCGAGATTTTCCTTGCCTGCCGCAAGATGTCCTGGACCCCAGGGTGTTTGACAACGAATCGCTGCACGACCAAGTTTAAGACGTGTGCCATGCATGGCACGTGCGTAATTTTGCGCTGTTTCAATGCGCTAAGCAGATTGGCACCATTGTCACACACCACTTTACCAACTGTCAAATTGAGCGGTGTTAGCCACTGATCTGCCTGTGAAAGCAAAGCTGAAAGGAGTGCAGGGTCAGTGTGGCTCTTGGCTTCCAGGCAAAACAGACGCAGCACAGCATGGCAACGTCTCACCTGGCATGTCGAATAGGTTCTGGGGAGCTTGGGCAGCGCAGCGGAAGAGACGCTAGCAGTGGAAAAGGAGGAGTCAGCCGAGGAAGAGAGGGAGGAGGATGGAGTAGGAGCAGGAGAAGAAGAGGCAGGCCTGCATGCAATCCATGGCGGTAAAACCAAATCTACACGGGTGCCACGGGTTACATGCTTGATGGCCTTTAGAAGGTTCACCCAGTGGGCAGTAAAAGTGATATACCTTCCCTGCCCGTGTTTGCTAGACCATGTGTCTGTAGGTCAGATGTATCTTGGCACCGACACTGTGTGCCAGAGATACATTCACTTGTTGCTGAACATGGCCATATAGCTCTGGGATGCCCTTCTGTGAGAAATACTTCCTTCCTGGGACCTTCCATTGTGGTGTTCCAATGGCCACAAATTTTCGAAAGGCCTCCAAGTCCACCAGTTTATATGGCAGTAGTTGGGCTATCAGTTCTGACAAGCCAGCCGTCAACTGTTGGGCAAGAGGGTTATCCGGCGTCATCATTTTTTTACACTCGAACATTTGGCCCATGGAAGCCTGTCTTTTTCCAGAAAAACGTGAGGATGGCACGATGGAAGGTGGAGTCGAGGACAATTGTGAGGAGAAGGAGAAGTAGAAGACAAGGCTGGACGGTGAGAGCCTGGAGTGTGGCTTTGTGGGTTCTGTTGCTCCCACTGGGCTCGGTGATGGCAGCTCATGTGCCTTCTTAAGGCGGTCGTCCCTAGGTGAGTGTTGGGCTTACCGCGACCTATGCGTTGACTGCAAAGATTGCAGATGGCAACACTATTGTCAGCAGCGGACACATTAAAAAAGCCCACACTGCGGAGCCATGTGCCGGCGTCCTGGGAGCGCCAAATGTGACCGTACATGGTTGATGCCTCTCTCCTGATACATTAGCAGTCTGCTTTGTGCCTTCTGTGCAATGTAAGTTCTTCCTGCTTCTCCTCCCTATCTGCTGGTCCATATCTCCCTCTGAAATCCCCTTCTCTTCCTCTCTTGTTTGCACCCACGTGACATCACTAGACACGTCATCATCTACGTCACCTTCCCCACTGCTATAATTAGAGATCACGGAGTAGGCAGCAACAGCGGGGACCAACCCCTTCCTTGGGCTGATCTGGGTACTGTCGTCAGACTGCTGAGTGGAGGTTGTTGCTACCTCCCCTTCCTGATTCAATGCCAAGAGTGGCTGTGCATCGGAAATGTCTTGATATGGATCGGAAAATAATTCCTGTGACTCAAGCGGAAGGTATATGGTGGTGTTGGTGGTAGTGTCTTTGGGGGTGCACATAGCAGAGAGTGAAGAAGAGGGTCCAGATCGAGAGGATGAGGAGGGTGCAGAAGAGTAAGGCTGAGTGAGCCACTCAACCAAGTCTGGTGCATCCTTGTAATCGCACGCACCTTCTGCAATTTGCCACTTTGGCTTAAGTCTGTTGCTCCTGCCCTACCCCTACCACCCCTGCGGAAGGGCCTGCCTCTCCCTCTGCCTGTCATTTTTTAAATGACCCTGTGACAAAAGTCTCTCGAGAACTGCAGTATGTATGTGGAAGAAGGCATATAACACCCTGCTTCAATATGTTGTTTTTTAGGGGGCCACTGGTCTATTACACCAGTTATAATACTTTTTTTTTTATTACGTTTGTCACTCTTTGTAGTATTGCTGCAGAACCACTCAGCAGTCACAATGCTGCACAGTGGAAATGCACTATACTATGCTTTCTATATGTGCAAGTATTTTATACGTGTATTACACACCTATATACTGCACATCAAATAGTACACCTATACCAGTCCTTAAAAGGACCTTTGTGGATATATTAGTAATAGCTAGTGATTAAACTGACTGTCCCTGCTCCACACAGCGTCCTGTCCCTACACTGACAAAAGACAGCTGCAGAATCAGTCAGCAGTGCACTCAGCAATCACCAGCACAGCAGTGCACCAGAACCCTATATACTGTATACCTATACCAGTCCTTAAAAGGACCTTTGTGGACCTAGTAGGTAGTGATTTGCAGACTGTCCCTCAGTCCCTGCACTGACAAAAGACAGCTGCAGAATCGGAGAGCAGTGCACTCAGCAATCACAGCACCCTATATACTGTACACCTATACCAGTCCTTAAAAGGACCTTTGTGGACCTAATAGTAATAGCTAGTGATTAAACTGACTGTCCCTGCTCCACACAGTGTCCTGTCCCAACACTGACAAAAGACAGCTGTAGAATCAGTCAGCAGTGCACTCAGCAATCACCAGCACAGCAGTGCACCAGAACCCTATATACTGTACACCTATACCAATCCTTAAAAGGACCTTTGTGGACCTAGTAGCTAGTGATTTGCAGACTGTCCCTCAGTCCATACAGCGATAAAAGACAGCTGCAGAATCAGAAGAGTAAGGCTGAGTGAGACACTTAACCAAGTCTGGTGTGTCCTTTGACGTAATCGCATGCACCTTCTGCAATTTGCCACTTTGGCTCAAGCCCGTTGCTCCTACCCTACCCCTACCACCCCTGCGGAAGGGCCTGCCTCTTCCTCTGCCTGTAAGTTTTTAAATGACCCTGTGACAAAAGTCTCTAGAGAAGTGCAGTATGTATGTGGAAGAAGGTATATAACACCCCGCTTCAATCTGTCATTTTTGGGGGCCACTGGTCTATCACACCAGTTATAATACTTTTTTTTTATGCGTTGGTCACTCTTTGTAGTATCGCTGCAGAACCGCTCAGCAGTCACAATGCTGCACAGTGGAAATGCACTATACTATGCTTTCTATATGTGCAAGTATTTTATATGTGTATTACACACCTATATACTGCACACCAAATAGTACACCTATACCAGTCCTTAAAAGGACCTTTGTGGACTTAGTGATTTTCAGACAGTCCCTACACTGATAAAAGACTGCTTCAGAATAGGGCAGCAGTCAGCAGCAGTGCACCAGCACCCTTTATATTGTACACCTATACCAGTCCTTAAAAGGACCTTTGCGGACCTAGTAGCTAGTGATTTGCAGACTGTCCCTCAGTCCCTACACTGATAAAACAGTGCTGCAGAATAGGGCAGCACTCAGCGGCAGTGAACCAGCACCCTATATATTGTTCACTTATACCAGTCCTTAAAAGGACCTTTGTGGACCTAGTACCTAGTGATTTTCAGACTGTCCCTCAGTCCCTACACTGATAAAAGACTGCTGCAGAATAGGACAGCAGTCAGCAGCATTGCACCAGCACCCTATATATTGTACACCTATACCAGTACTTAAAAGGACCTTTGTGGACCTAGTAGCTAGTAATTTGCAGACAGTCCCTACACTGATAAAAGACTTCTGCAGAATAGGGCAGCAGTCAGCAGCAGTGCACCTGCACTCTATATATTGTACACCCATACCAGTCCTTAAAAGGACCTTTGTGGACCTAGTAGCTAGTGATTTGCAGACTGTCCCTCAGTCCCTACACTGATAAAAGACTGCTGCAGAATAGGGCAGCAGTCAGCAGCAGTGAACCAGCACCCTATATATTGTACACTTATACCAGCCCTTAAAAGGACCTTTGTGGAACTAGTAGCTAGTGATTTTCAGACTGTCCCTCAGTCCCTACACTGATGAAAGACTGCTGCAGAATAGGACAGCAGTCAGCAGCATTGCACCAGCACCCTATATATTGTACACCTATACCAGTACTTAAAAGGACCTTTCTGGACCTAGTAGCTAGTGATTTGCAGACAGTCCCTACACTGATAAAAGACTTCTGCAGAATAGGGCAGCAGTCAGCAGCAGTGCACCAGCACTCTATATATTGTACACCCATACCAGTCCTTAAAAGGACCTTTGTGGACCTAGTAGCTAGTGATTTGCAGACTGTCCCTCAGTCCCTACACTGATAAAAGACTGCTGCAGAATAGGGCAGCAGTCAGCAGCAGTGAACCAGCACCCTATATATTGTACACTTATACCAGCCCTTAAAAGGACCTTTGTGGAACTAGTAGCTAGTGATTTTCAGACTGTCCCTCAGTCCCTACACTGATAAAAGACTGCTGCAGAATAGGGCAGCAGTCAGCAGCAGTGAACCAGCACCCTATATATTGTACACTTATACCAGCCCTTAAAAGGACCTTTGTGGAACTAGTAGCTAGTGATTTTCAGACTGTCCCTCAGTCCCTACACTGATGAAAGACTGCTGCAGAATAGGACAGCAGTCAGCAGCATTGCACCAGCACCCTATATATTGTACACCTATACCAGTACTTAAAAGGACCTTTGTGGACCTAGTAGCTAGTGATTTGCAGACAGTCCCTACACTGATAAAAGACTTCTGCAGAATAGGGCAGCAGTCAGCAGCAGTGCACCAGCACTCTATATATTGTACACCCATACCAGTCCTTAAAAGGACCTTTGTGGACCTAGTAGCTAGTGATTTGCAGACTGTCCCTCAGTCCCTACACTGATAAAAGACTGCTGCAGAATAGGGCAGCAGTCAGCAGCAGTGAACCAGCACCCTATATATTGTACACTTATACCAGCCCTTAAAAGGACCTTTGTGGAACTAGTAGCTAGTGATTTTCAGACTGTCCCTCAGTCCCTACACTGATAAAAGACTGCTGCAGAATAGGACAGCAGTCAGCAGCATTGCACCAGCACCCTATATATTGTACACCTATACCAGTACTTAAAAGGACCTTTGTGGACCTAGTAGCTAGTGATTTGCAGACAGTCCCTACACTGATAAAAGACTTCTGCAGAATAAGGCAGCAGTCAGCAGCAGTGCACCAGCACTCTATATATTGTACACCATACCAGTCCTTAAAAGGACCTTTGCGGACCTAGTAGCTAGTGATTTGCAGACTGTCCCTCAGTCCCTACACTGATAAAACAGTGCTGCAGAATAGGGCAGCACTCAGCAGCAGTGAACCAGCACCCTATATATTGTACACTTATACCAGTCCTTAAAAGGACCTTTGTGGACCTAGTAGCTAGTGATTTTCAGACTGTCCCTCAGTCCCTACACTGATAAAAGACTGCTGCAGAATAGGACAGCAGTCAGCAGCATTGCACCAGCACCCTATATACTGTAAACCTATACCAGTCCTTAAAAGGACCTTTGTGGACCTAGTAGCTAGTGATTTGCAGACAGTCCCTACACTGATAAAAGACTGCTGCAGAATAGGACAGCAGTCAGCAGCATTGCACCAGCACCCTATATATTGTACACCTATACCAGTACTTAAAAGGACCTTTGTGGACCTAGTAGCTAGTGATTTGCAGACAGTCCCTACACTGATAAAAGACTTCTGCAGAATAGGGCAGCAGTGCAACAGCATCCTATATATTGTACACCTATACCAATCCTTAAAAGGACCTTTGTGGACCTAGTAGCTAGTGATTTGCAGACAGTCCCTACATTGATAAAAGACTTCTGCAGAATAGGGCAGCAGTCAGCAGCAGTGCACCAGCACTCTATATACTGTACACCTATACCAGTCCTTAAAAGGACCTTTGTGGACCCAGTAGCTAGTGATTTGCAGAATGTCCCTCAGTCCCTACACTGATAAAAGACTGCTGCAGAATAGGGCAGCAGTCAGCAGTAGTGCACCAGCACCCTATATACTGTACACCTATACCAGTCCTTAAAAGGACCTTTGTGGACCTAGTAGTAATAGCTAGCTAGTGATTAAACTGACTGTCCCTGCTCCACACAGCGTCCTGTCCCTACACTGACAAAAGACAGGCTGCTGCATTCACCAACACAGCAGTGCACTGAACCCTATATACTGTAGTACACCTATACCAGTCCTTAAAAGGACTTTTGTGGACCTAATAGCTAGTGATTTGTGTCACTACAGTCTCTCCCTGCTGCACACAGCGTCCTGTCCCTACACTGACATAAGACAGAATGTAAAATGGCTGCCAGATCAGGTCTATTTATAAGGTAGGGTGTATGCCCAATTGTCCATGTGCTGAAATGTCTCAATTGGCTGTCCTGTACCCCATGATGGATGTGTCATCATGGGTCAAAGTTCTTTCACACTGTAAACACATATGTCTGCCGGACGAACAGCAGCAATAGTCGGCCGGTTTGGCGAATCGCGAACACGCAAAATTTGCCGCGAACTGTCCGCCGGGCGAACAGTTCGGCCATCCCTATTGGTTAGCAACCCTATTATTTCTATAATTCTACCATAAAGTGGTTGTAAACTCTGTTACACCACTTGTACCTACAGGTAAGCCAATAATAAGTGGCTTCTGCTCTCCCACCAAAATAAAATTCAAAATACTAACAACTACTTACTAAGGGTCGGTTCCCACTGAGGCAGCACGACTTGCAGCGCGACTGCCTCAGGCGACCTGGATCCGACTTCAGTGGCGGCTTGCAAAATGACTTCTGTATAAAAGTCAATGCCAGTCGCCTGAAGTCGCCCCAAAAGTAGTACAGGAACCTTTTTCTAAGTTGGAACGACTTGCGTCGCTCCTATTAGAAGAGTTCCATTGTACAGAATGGGGCGCGACTTGTCAGGCGACCAAGTCACCTGACAAGTTGCCCCAGTGTGAACCGAGTCTTAGCCATCCACAACTCTGTCCCAGCTACATCACTGACCTAGTCTCAAAATACCAACCTAATTAGAGATGGCCTTGCGGTTCGCCCGGCGGTCGGTTCGCTGTGAATTTTGCGTGTTTGCGATTCGCCAAACCGGTGGACTTTTGGCGCTGTTCGCCCGGCGGACATATGCGTTTACATTGTGAAAGAACTTTGACCCATGATGACACATCCATCATTGGGTACAGGACAGCCAATTGAGACATTTCAGCACATGGACAATTGGACATTATATAGGGTTCAGTGCACTGCTGTGCTGGTGATTGCAGCAGCCTGTCTTTTGTCAGTGTAGGGACAGGACGCTGTGTGGAGCAGGGACAGTCAGTTTAATCACTAGCTAGCTATTACTACTAGGTCCACAAAGGTCCTTTTAAGGACTGGTATAGGTGTACAGTATATAGGGTGCTGGTGCACTGCTGCTGACTGCTGCCCTGCTGACACAAATCACTAGCTATTAGGTCCACAAAAGTCCTTTTAAGGACTGGTATAGGTGTACAGTATATAGGGTACTGGTGATTGCTGAGTGCACTGCTGCCCGATTCTGCAGCTATCTTTTGTCAGTGTAGGGACTGAGGGACAGTCTGCAAATCACTAGCTACTAGGTCCACAAAGGTGCTTTTAAGGATTGGTATAGGTGTACAGTATATAGGGTTCTGGTGCACTGCTGTGCTGGTGATTGCTGAGTGCACTGCTGACTGATTCTGCAGCTGTCTTTTGTCAGTGTAGGGACAGGGTGCTGTGTGGAGCAGGGACGGTCAGTTTAATCACTAGCTATTACTATTAGGTCCACAAAGGTCCTTTTAAGGACTGGTATAGGTGTACAGTATATAGGGTGCTGGTGATTGCTGAGTGCACTGCTGCCCGATTCTGCAGCTATCTTTTGTCAGTGTAGGGACTGAGGGACAGTCTGCAAATCACTAGCTACTAGGTCCACAAAGGTCCTTTTAAGGACTGGTATAGGTGTACAGTATATAGGGTTGTACACATATAATCTACTTTCTTTCAAATATAGAAAGAATATTATACTTGACTGCTGCCTGATTCTGCAGCTGTCTTTTATCGCTGTATGGACTGAGGGACAGTCTGCAAATCACTAGCTACTAGGTCCACAAAGGTCCTTTTAAGGATTGGTATAGGTGTACAGTATATAGGGTTCTGGTGCACTGCTGTGCTGGTGATTGCTGAGTGCACTGCTGACTGATTCTACAGCTGTCTTTTGTCAGTGTTGGGACAGGACACTGTGTGGAGCAGGGACAGTCAGTTTAATCACTAGCTATTACTATTAGGTCCACAAAGGTCCTTTTAAGGACCGGTATAGGTGTACAGTATATAGGGTGCTGTGATTGCTGAGTGCACTGCTCTCCGATTCTGCAGCTGTCTTTTGTCAGTGCAGGGACTGAGGGACAGTCTGCAAATCACTACCTACTAGGTCCACAAAGGTCCTTTTGAGGACTGGTATAGGTATACAGTATATAGGGTTCTGGTGCACTGCTGTGCTGGTGATTGCTGAGTGCACTGCTGACTGATTCTGCAGCTGTCTTTTGTCAGTGTAGGGACAGGACGCTGTGTGGAGCAGGGACAGTCAGTTTAATCACTAGCTATTACTAATATATCCACAAAGGTCCTTTTAAGGACTGGTATAGGCGTACTATTTGATGTGCAGTATATAGGTGTGTAATACACGTATAAAATACTTGCACATATAGAAAGCATAGTATAGTGCATTTCCACTGTGCAGCATTGTGACTGCTGAGTGGTTCTGCAGCAATACTACAAAGAGTGACAAACGTAATAAAAAAAAAAGTATTATAACTGGTGTAATAGACCAGTGGCCCCCAAAAACGACATATTGAAGCAGGGTGTTATATGCCTTCTTCCACATACATACTGCAGTTCTCGAGAGACTTTTGTCACAGGGTCATTTAAAAAATGACAGGCAGAGGAAGAGGCAGGCCCTTCCGCAGGGGTGGTAGGGGTAGGGCAGGAGCAACAGACTTAAGCCAAAGTGGCAAATTGCAGAAGGTGCGTGCGATTACAAGGATGCACCAGACTTGGTTGAGTGGCTCACTCAGCCTTACTCTTCTGCACCCTCCTCATCCTCTCGATCTGGACCCTCTTCTTCACTCTCTGCTATGTGCACCCCCAAAGACACTACCACCAACACCACCATATACCTTCCGCTTGAGTCACAGGAATTATTTTCCGATCCATATCAAGACATTTCCGATGCACAGCCACTCTTGGCATTGAATCAGGAAGGGGAGGTAGCAACAACCTCCACTCAGCAGTCTGACGACAGTACCCAGATCAGCCCAAGGAGGGGGTTGGTCCCCGCTGTTGCTGCCTACTCCGTGATCTCTAATTATAGCGGTGGGGAAGGTGACGTAGATGATGACGTGTCTAGTGATGTCACGTGGGTGCAAACAAGAGAGGAAGAGAAGGGGATTTCAGAGGGAGATATGGACCAGCAGATAGGGAGGAGAAGCAGGAAGAACTTACATTGCACAGAAGGCACAAAGCAGACTGCTAATGTATCAGGAGAGAGGCATCAACAATGTACGGTCACATTTGGCGCTCCCAGGACGCCGGCACATGGCTCCGCAGTGTGGGCTTTTTTAATGTGTCCGCTGCTGACAATAGTGTTGCCATCTGCAATCTTTGCAGTCAACGCATAAGTCGCGGTAAGCCCAACACTCACCTAGGGACGACCGCCTTAAGAAGGCACATGAGCTGCCATCACCGAGCCCAGTGGGAGCAACAGAACCCACAAATCCACACTCCAGGCTCTCACCGTCCAGCCTTGTCTTCTACTTCTCCTTCTCCTCACAATTGTCCTCGACTCCACCTTCCATCGTGCCATCCTCAAGTTTTTCTGGAAAAAGACAGGCTTCCATGGGCCAAATGTTCGAGTGTAAAAAAATGATGACGCCGGATAACCCTCTTGCCCAACAGTTGACGGCTGGCTTGTCAGAACTGATAGCCCAACTACTGCCATATAAACTGGTGGACTTGGAGGCCTTTCGAAAATTTGTGGCCATTGGAACACCACAATGGAAGGTCCCAGGAAGGAAGTATTTCTCACAGAAGGGCATCCCAGAGCTATATGGCCATGTTCAGCAACAAGTGAATGTATCTCTGGCACACAGTGTCGGTGCCAAGATACATCTGACCTACAGACACATGGTCTAGCAAACACGGGCAGGGAAGGTATATCACTTTTACTGCCCACTGGGTGAACCTTCTAAAGGCCATCAAGCATGTAACCCGTGGCACCCATGTAGATTTGGTTTTACCGCCACGGATTGCATGCAGGCCTGCCTCTTCTTCTCCTGCTCCTACTCCATCCTCCTCCCACTCTTCCTCGGCTGACTCCTCCTTTTCCGCTGCTAGCGTCTCTTCCGCTGCGCTGTCCAAGCTCCCCAGAACCTATTCGGCATGCCAGGTGAGACGTTGCCATGCTGTGCTGCGTCTGTTTTGCCTGGAAGCCATGAGCCACACTGACCCTGCACTCCTTTCAGCTTTGCTTTCACAGGCAGATCAGTGGCTAACACCGCTCAATTTGACAGTTGGTAAAGTGGTGTGTGACAACTTAGCGCATTGAAACAGGGCAAAATTACGCACGTGCCATGCATGGCACATGTCTTAAACTTGGTCTTGCAGCGATTCGTTGTTCAATACCCTGGGGTCCAGGACATCTTGCGGCAGGCAAGGAAAATCTCAGCCCATTTCAGAAGATCTTACACGGCCATGGCTCGCCTTGCTGACATTCAGCGGCGACACAATCTGCCGGTCAGACGTCTTATTTGCGATTGCCCGCCACGATGTAACTCAACCTTCTATATGCTTGATAGGCTGCTCAAGCAGAAACATGCAGTTAATGACTACCTGTACGAAACTCTGCGGCAGAACAGGTTCTGGGGAGCTTGTTTTTTTTTCACCGCGCCAGTGGCTGCTCATGCGCGACGCATGCAGACTTCTGTGGCCATTTGATGAGATCACCAAACTGGTCTGTCGCAGCCATGGTGCCATCAGTGACATGGTACCTTATGCCTTCTTTATGGAGTGTGCATTGCGGCGTGTCATTGATCATGCCGTGGAGGAGCAGGAGCAGGAAGATGAGGAAGTCGCAATGCTGGATGAATTCCCAGGGGGGGCTACTCTATCTGAGACAAGTCAACAACAGGAGTCTGAAGAGGAGTCAGTGGAGGATGGTGCCGGGGTGGATGAGGAGGAGCAAGAAGAGCATGCTTTAAACCTTTCTGGGATCCCTGTTGTTGTGCATGGATGGGGAGAGGAGAACGAGGAGGACGACATTATCCTGGATGATGAGCAGGAGCCAGGCCACCACACCGCTTCCAGTTTAGTGCAAATGGGGGCCTCCATGCTCCGGTGTTTTAACAGGGACCCCCGTATAAAAAGCATAAGGGTCAAGGACCAGTATTGGGTGGCAACGTACTTAGACCCCTGGTAAAAACACAAAATGGCGGAAATGTTACCACCGTCACAGAGGGCTGTCAGAATGGAGCACTTACAGACCTTGCTTCGAGAAATGCTGCATTCTGCTTTTGCGTGCGCTGGCAGAGGAGGAATTCCCACTCCCAGAGAAAGAGTTGCGGGTACCAATCCAATAGCGCCTGCAAGAAGAGGGCGGTTTGAAGATGTGTTGGTGACTTCTGATATGAGGTCATTCTTTCAGCTGACCCATCGTCAGGTGTGTTCTGGATCCAGCATCAGGGAACGCCTAGACTGACAGGTATCCAACTACATCAGGTTAACGGCCGATGTGGACGCTCTGAGGAGTGATGAACCCCTGGATTACTGGATGGGCAGGCTTGACCTCTGGCCAGAGCTTGCTCAATTTGCAATGGAACTGTTGGCTTGCCCCTCGTCCAGTGTCCTGTCCGAAAGGACGTTCAGCGCAGCAGAGGGGATCGTGACCAATAAGCGCACTCGCCTAGCTCACGACAGTGTTGACTACCTGACATTTATAAAAATGAATGAAGCATGGATCTCAGAGTAATTCAACACATGTGACCAGTAGACCATGTATATGCTTAACTCTATAAACAATTTATTTAATCAAGCACACAGACCTTTTTTCTACCTTTGGCTCACTTCCTTGTACAAAAAAAGCACACCGTACTATATGCCCGCACCCTCCTGTTTGAAGAGGTTGATCGGTGTCATATTTTTGGGTCCCGCAGCGAGTTGCTGGTATCAGTGCTGCTGTCAGTGCTCTCTATCTCGGTGCTGGTGTGGTCTCAGTGTTCTCGATCTCGGTGCTGGTGTGGTCTCAGTGCTCTCTATCTCGGTGCTGGTGTCAGTGCTCTCTATCACGGTGCTGGTGTGGTGTCAGTGCTCACTATCTTGGTGCTGGTGTCAGTGCTCTCTATAACGGTGCTGGTGTGGTGTCAGCGCTCTCTATCTCTGTGCTGGTGTGGTCTCAGTGCTCTCTATCTCGGTGCTGGTGTGGTCTCAGTGCTCTCTATCACGGTGCTGGTGTGGTGTCAGTGCTCTCTATCTCGGTGCTGGTTTCAGTGCTCTCTATCACGGTGCTGGTGTGGTGTCAGTGCTCTCTATCTCAGTGCTGGTGTCAGTGCTCTCTATCTCAGTGCTGGTGTCAGTGCTCTCTATCTCGGTGCTGGTATCAGTGCTCTCTATCTCGGTGCTGGTGTCAGTGCTCTCTATCACGGTGCTGGTGTGGTGTCAGTGCTCTCTATCTCGGTGCTGGTGTGGTCTCAGTGCTCTCTATCACGGTGCTGGTGTGGTGTCAGTGCTCTCTAACTCGGTGCTGTGTCAGTGCTCTCTAGCACGGTGCTGGTGTGGTGTCAGTGCTCTCTATCTCGGTGCTGGTGTCAGTGCTCTCTATCTCAGTACTGGTGTCAGTGCTCTCTATCTCGGTGCTGGTGTCTGTGCTCTCTATCTCGGTGCTGGTGTCTGTGCTCTCTATCATGGTGCTGGTGTGGTCTCAGTGCTCTCTATCATGGTGCTGGTGTGGTGTCAGTGCTCTCTAACTCGGTGCTGGTGTCAGTGCTCTCTATCATGGTGCTGGTGTGGTGTCAGTGCTCTCTATCTCAGTGCTGGTTTCAGTGCTCTCTATCACAGTGCTGGTGTGGTGTCAGTGCTCTCTATCTCGGTGCTGGTGTCAGTGCTCTCTATCTCGGTACTGTGGCAGTGCTCTCTATCTCAGTGCTGGTGTCAGTGCTCTCTATTTCGGTGCTGGTGTCAGTGCTCTCTATCTCGGTGCTGGTGTCAGTGCTCTCTATCAGGGTGCTGGTGTGGTGTCAGTGCTCTCTATCTCGGTGCTGGTGTGGTCTCAGTGCTCTCTATCACTGTGCTGGTGTGGTGTTAGTGCTCTCTAACTCGGTGCTGATGTCAGTGCTCTCTATCACGGTGCTGGTGTGGTGTCAGTGCTCTCTATCTCGGTGCTGGTGTCAGTGCTCTCTATCTCGGTGCTGGTGTCTGTGCTCTCTATCACGGTGCTGGTGTCAGTGGTCTCTATCATGGTGCTGGTGTCAGTGTTCTCTATCACGGTGCTGGTGTGGTGTCAGTGCTCTCTATCACGGTGCTGGTGTGGTGTCAGTGCTCTCTTTCTAGGTGCTGGTGTCAGTGCTCTCTATCACTATGCTGGTGTCAGTGCTCTCTATCACGGTTTGGGTGATCATCTCCTGCACCATCTTCATAGGCTGCCCTGACCTTTCCTCTCCTCCATGGCCATAATGCGCTCCTGAATTGTCAACATTTCACAGATAAAAAAAGAATGCTTGTCGTTGTCGATCCCAGATTCACTTAATACTTTTGTTATGTCAGTGTCCATGTGGTGGGACTATGTGTGCACATCTAGTATGTATTTTGTGTCTGAAAATATGACCTGTAGGTTTTTAAGGTTCGCCTGCCATTAAAGTCAATGGCGCCCGCTGCGAACTTTGCGGTTTGCAAACTTTTGGCCGCGTTTGCGGTTCGCGAAATGTCCCATCGGAAGTTCCTCCATCTCTAAACCTAATTGTACGATTCGTTCTTCTCAAGACCTCCTGCTCTCTAGTTCCCTCATCACCTCCTCCCAGGCTCGCCTCCAGGGCATTTCCAGAGCCTCTCCAAACCTTTGTAACTCCTTACCCCAATCTGTCTGATTATCTACTACTCTATTAGCTTTTAGATGATCCCTGAAAACCCTGCTCTTCAGAGACCTCTACCCTACCCACACCTGACAACTACATTTTCATTTTCTCCATCTGTTCATCCCCCACAGCTATTGCCATTTGTTCTACTTGACCCATCCCTTCTAGATTGTAAGCTCTAACGAGCAGGGCCCTCTGATCCCTCCTGTATTGAATTGTATTTAACTGTACCGTCTGCCCCCATGTTGTAAAGTGCTGCGCAAACTGTTGGCGCTATATAAATCCTGTATATTAATAATAATACCTACAGGGTACTGTGAATATCTGCTAAACTTGCATTCAGCTGATTACATTATCGGCACATGCGCTCTGGAAGTCCAGCTTACAGTACGGAACCTTTAGAGCTTGTGTCAGAAACGGTGACTCCCGCGTGCATATGTGGGAGTGACGTCATCGCGCCTCTGGCCACTCACAGCTCCAAAGCCTGCAACACCGAGGGTAAGAAGTCAGCCATCACAGCGGTGAGCAAGCATCGATGGAAGGGCTTCCTTCTAAGGTAAGTATTTTATAATGTGCTTTTATGCGAGCTAAGGGTGGGAGGGTAATGGCCAAGATCTAGTTTAAGGCAATTAACCATCATTGTCTATATTATACATACAGGTTAACTTGCCCACCCTGCTTTGTGCTTTCCTTTACAAGCCTTTAGCAGTGATTCCAAATACAGACTGCCTGTAGTTAACTTTGGGTCTAAATTAAATCAGGCAAGTTATTCTCTCTGCTCCTTATGAGGATACCATTTGAACTACTGCATACAGTTCCCAACTGATGTAGACTAAACTGCATTCCTAGAGCTCCTGCTATCTCCATGTTCTCTATAGTCCAATTTTTCCAACAATATGCTGTTAATTCATTTAGTCCATATTGAAAACTGTTATAAGTACTTTATTATTATTCAGTGTCAGTGCCCTAGTATTATACTGTATACAGTATATCGTATTATACTTGGTGGCATTCTACATTTAAAAAAAAACTCTGGACTAAAATAGAAGGCAAGAGTTTGTTTTCAAATAAGGATCTGTTGAGAACAGATAGGATAAGGGCCGGCCCAAGACATTGTGCTGCCTGAGCCCAAGAATGAAATTCTGCCCCCCCAACAAAAAAAAATCACTCTCACCAAAAGGCCCCCGCATCCATTATTTTATATCATGACAATTAAAGCTAAAATTAAATGTATCAGAAAGTTAGAATTACATGCAACAGTGATGGTGGTGGGGGGGTCCATCCAATGCAGCTGTGGTGGTAAGGGGGATTCAGACAGAGGCAGCGGTGGTGGGAGGGTTCATCCAGAGGCAAATGTGGTGGTGGGGGGTTAGTCAGACACAGTGGTGTGGTGGTGGGAAAGGGATCAATGGCACTGGCTGCCTCTTGTCTCGACATGGCATTTATCTGCAGCAATGGGGGGGGGGGGGGAGCATGGGCGGGCAGTCCGCTGTGTGGGTATGGCAGTGAGTGCTCTGCCCAGGGCTAGACTGGGTCAAAAATTTGGTCCTGGACTTCATCCAGACTGGCCCACTTTACTCCAAAAATCTGGTGTTGGCACTTCAATCATTCCGGCACCATGGTTGTTATGGTGTCAAGATTATTTAAGCACATTATTTCTATTATTACATTGTTATATATAACGAAATAGTTCAATTCACCATAATGCAGAATCAGTGGGAGCCCAGAGTGTGTCACTTGCCACATCACCTGCCACCAGATGCAGCATGTCACTTGCCACGTCAGTTGTCAGCAGATGCAGCATGTCACTTGCTACGTCACTTGTCCGAAAATTAGTATCACTTGCCAGCAAATGCCGCATGTCACTTGCCACGTCACTTGTCAGCAGATGCAGCATGTCACTTGCCACGTCAGTTGTCGGCAGATGCAGCATGTCATTTACCACGTCACTTGTCAGCAGATGCAGCTTGTCACTTGTCAGCAGATGCAGCGTGTCACTTGCCACGTCACTTGTCACCAGATGCGTGTCACTTGCCACGTTAGTTGTTACCAGATGCAGCTTGTCACTTGCCATGTCACTTGTCAGTAGATGCAGCTTGTCACTGGCCACGTCGCTTGTCAGCAGATGCAGCATCTCACTTGCCCCATCACTTTCCACCAGATGCAGCTTGTCACTTGCCCTCACTTGTCAGCAGATGCGTATCACTTGCCATGTCACTTGTCAGCAGATGCAGCTTGTCATGTCGCCTGCCACGAGGCCCCGTCAAGTAGTCTGTACAGAGCACCACAATTACTAACAGCTGCCCTGAAGGCCAGTGTAGTGGCTGTCGTGCCCAGAGTAAGAAGGGACTTTGTGGACAGGGGCAGATGATGCAGAGAACTGGTGTGTGTACTTCTACTTCCTGGTAGCGGTGGAACGCATGATAGGGCGGACGTGATGTCATCAGCTGGAAATGATGCAAGACATCACGTCCACCCCATTCCACTGTCACCAGAAAGTAGAAGTACACACCAGTGCTCTACTGGCCCGAATGCTCCCTGCAAAATCAGCAGCAGACTGGGCAGAATGGTCGGCGGGGGGGACTTTGTTGCCCCTCTGAAAGTGCTGCTTGGGGCCCATGTTTCCACTGGGTCCCATGGTCGGGCTGGCCCTGGATAGGATACACATTAGCAACCAACCTCTTCCACAAAACAGCTGGCAACACATTTCTGCACGCGGCTAGTGCACACCCTCCAGCACTTATTCGAAGCATACCGTACTCTCAGTACATTAGACTTTGCCGAAATTGTACACAGGTGTGAGATTTTCAGCACCAAGCCAAGTTATTACAATCACGCCTACTGGCACGAGGATATAGCTGCTCAGTGCTGCGTCGTGCCTACAACAAGGCCCCCAATCATGCAGTGACCTGCTTTACAAAACCAAGACCATGAAAAAATATATAGTTAAATTGATTACCAAATTTTCATCACACCATGAGGTCATCAGAAGGATAATGGACACACTGGCATCTTCTACAAGAAGACCCAATACTTAGAAAATACATGGGTGAATTTCTGGAAATTGTGTTTAGGTGTGCTAACTCTCTCAGAGGCAGACTTGTCACCAGCCACTACACAGCACATAATCTGTGTACACCCAAGCTGCCTTTGGGGACATCACACTGTGGCAAATGTGCATTTTGCCCATGGGTATTACCTGGACACAAAATCCTACTCCCCAATGGCGAGACCTACTACCCCAAATTTTTTCGCCATTTGTGTTGCACACAAGAGCTAGTATACCTTATGGTGTGCAAATGTGGGGCTTTTTATGTAGGGAAGATGGCCAGACAACTGAGACAGAGAATCAACAATCATCTTTATTATTCGGGCAATGGGAAAATGCTCACTCCTATCAGCCGAGATTTGGATTTTTACCATATCTTCGATACTTTCTCTGTCTCATTTGTTCTGGCCATCGTCCCAAAAAGCCCTAGAGGGGGTGAATGGGACAAGCTCATTTTGCAAAGGGAAACTTTCTGGATAGAACGACTCAATGCTTCCCGAGCAATGGGGCTTAATGAAACCCAGTCCTACAAACCTTTCCTGTAGCTCCTCTGGTTATTGGCTGTCTCTCCCCCCCCCCCCTCCTCTCCCCCTATTCATGCCCCATTCATCTGACTTATCACCTATGTCCATGGTTGACTACAGTCAATGCTCAACGGGCCTTTTTGACTTAATGCTCCCCCAGAACATCGTCTGCTCATTCAACTATATTCTGTTCCCCTTTCCAAAACAAGATTAATTCAATAGCTCTATAGCTAAATCCTTACATGAGATTAAAAACAGAAAAAAATTAACATAAATAATATATATTGCTCTATTTTAGGAATCCTAATCCTTAAACTCTGTAAGAACTATTTATATGGGTATTAACACATCAGATGTTTTGTCATTAATTGCAATTTTATACATTTTTTGTTTACTGATTTGTATGTATCATGTAATATGTTACTCAATCTAACTTTTCTCTTTGCTCCACCTTGAAACTGACCGGCTTTGAACAATTTTTTGTATTTTGTTAATTATGTATTATTTATTTATTTTCTTTCTACATGTTGATACATTGTATATTTATTGTTGCTTTTTCATGTATATTCAATAGAATTTCTTATTCTCCTGAAGAAGTGTACCTCTATGCACAACATGTCGAGCAATTAAAAGAACATGTATACCCGGATTCACATCCTGACCCGCAAGCCTGTATAGTTACACCTTTAACAGGAATACTACTACGGGAATTTCGATTTTAATTTGTCTGGTTATATCATTATGTTTATGCATTGTATGAAGTGGTGTTAAAGGTTATGTAGCGGGTATAAAAGAGTAACCTCATGGAATTGTAGATGTACCTATTTGGACTTATTGTTCTTACCATATGAATTTTGTATTTAATAAACCAACCTTATAATTTTTAGACAGTTTACTTGTGTGCCTCTAAAGTCCATTCTTTAGTTTTTAGTCTTCATATACCCATTATAGAGATGCTGGCACACTGCTACTTGTGTACCCACCCATTGTCACCCTGTGGAAGTACATATTAACTTGGAAGTTTCCTCATTTTCATAATGGATAGCTCTACCTTGTGGAACTACATGGTTATGACGTAACTTTCTGTTTCTGTGTCCCTGTTTACAATAAAACAAGAAGAGCTTAGCTATCCGTCCAGCACCATCTTGACTAGTAAAAGTCATGTCAGTTTTCCAACAAAAACATATTAGCATGATCCATATGACTGCCTGACACATACACTATATTATGAAAAGTATTGGGATGCCTGTCTTTACACACACAAGAACTTTAATGGCATCCCAGTCTTAGTCCGTAGGGTTTAATATTGAGTTGGCTCACCCTTTGCAGCTATAACAGCTTCAATTCTTCTGGGAAAGCTGTCCACAAGGTTTAGGAGTGTGCGCTAATTAATTCCAAAGTTGTTCTATCGGGTTGAGGTCAGGAATCTGTGCAGGCCAGTCAAGTTCCTCCAACCCATGTCTTTATGGACCTTGCTTTTTGCACTGGTCCAAATAATTTGGTGGAGGGGGGGTTATGGTGTGCGGTTGTTTTGCAGGGGTTGGGCTTGGCACCTTAGTTCCGGTAAGGAGAACACTTAAGGCATCAGCATACTAAGACGTTTTGAACGATTTCATGCTCCCAACTTTGTGGGAACAGTTTGAGGACGGTTCCTTCCTGTTCCAACATGACTGTGCACCAGTGCACAAACAGGGTCCATAAAGACATGGAAGAGCGAGTCTGGGGCGGAGGAACTTGACTGGCCTGCATAGAGTCCTGACCTCAACCTAATAGAACATGCTTGGGATGAATTAGAGTGGAGACTGCGAGCCAGGACTTCTCGCCCAACATCAGTGCCTGACCTCACAAATGCGTTTCTGGAAGAATGGTCAAACATTCCTACAGACACACTCCTAAACCTTGTGGACAGCCTTACCAAGAGAGTTGAAGCTGTTATACTGTAGCTGCAAAGGGTGGGCTAATTTAATATGGACGGACTAAGACTGGGATGTCAAGTTCATGTCTGTGTAAAGGCAGGCGTGCCAATACTTTTGGTAATATAGTGTATGTGCAGCAGCAAAAGGATGGGCATTAACGTCCACACGCCACATATATACATCACTGGGCAACTGTTATTTATGTGCTGAGAGCGTGTTCACTGAGCGATTTCAGCGCAAAGACTGAGCTGTCGCAGACAGCTCTCAGTTCGGGCTACAGATCGGTAGCCAGCGGGACCAGCTTCTGATCAAGTGACCACTGTAGGGGTAATCACATAATCGCTGGTCCTTCCTGTCCCCTGGGCATTGCGATCTATTTAACCATTTTCTGGCGGCAACTGTGAGTCAGATTACACACACAAATATATATATATATATATATATATATATATATATATATATATATATATATATATATGTGTGATCCTGCATCTTCGCTGGGTGGTGGCACGTGCGTGCCACTACTGCCGTGATTATTCACAGCAGAAGCCAATCTGCAGGTGGTGGGCTGATCCTTAGGCAAAACAAGGCACACTTTTGTTCTGACAGGGTGAAAGGTATGGATTTTGTGTTCCTGTGGAGCAGGGACTAAAAACTATCTCTTCCCTAGTAAAAGCAGCACACATACCGTGTTTCCCTGAAAATAAGCCCTACCCAGAATATAAGACCTAGCGTGAATATTGGGGAGGGCTGCAATATAAGCCGTACCCCAAAAATAAGCCCTAGTAAAGTACATGAAAAAAACTGAGGTCTGTTTTGTAGGACGATCGTACTGGTACGGGGTGCAGTTTGTCTCCCCTTGTGACTGTTTTAGAAAATACTTTATTCACAGCCGCCGCTGAGATCTTCTTCTCTCCTCCTGGCTGACGTCTGCGGCCCCTCACTCTTCAGTGCTCGGAGCAGGCTGACATCAGTGGGGATCTCGGGTCTTCCCCCTTCTCGTCTCCACCTGGCTGACGTCTGTATCTCCTCCCTCTTCAGTGCACGGAGCGGGCTGACGTCAAAGCGGAAAAGTGAAGCGTCAACTGAGTGCCCAGGGGAGCTGTAAAAAGGTATTTTACAAGAGACATTTGCAATAGGAGACACACTGCACCTTATACCAGTGTGATCTTTTTTTATAAAACGGATTACATCAATTTTAACCACTTAAGCCCCGGACCATTTGGCTGGTCAAAGACCAGAGGACTTTTTACAATTTTGCACTGCTCTGCTTTAACTGGTAATTGCGCAGAAATGCAATTTTGTACCCAAACCAAATTAAGTCCCTTTTTCCCACAAATAGATCTGTCTTTTAAAGGTATTTGATTGCCTATGCGATTTTTATTTTTTGTGATATAAACGGAAAAAGACTAAAAATTTTGATTTTTTTTAATATTTTCTACTATTTGTTATAAGAAAAACCCAATAAATTAAATGTTAGTCATAAATTTAGGCCAAAATGTATTCAGCCACATGTCTTTGGTAAAAAAAAGTCAATAAGTGTATATTTATTGGTTTGCGCAAAAGTTATAGCGTGGTTGACCGCCTTTCAAAGATGTCTCACTTCCTACCCATGGTTGGTACCCCTTCTGCCCTGGAAACTGCCAACATTTTCATTAAGGAGATTATCAGGCTCCACGGGGTCTCTAACAGTATTACCTCAGATAGAGGTTCCCAATTTACCTCAAAATTTTGGAAGGAACTCTGTAAGGTGCTAGAAATCAGGATCTCTCATCTGCATACCACCCCCAGAGTAATGGACAGACAGAGCGAACAAATCAAACCCTAGAACAGTACCTTCATTGTTTTTGTTCAGGATCCCAAGACAATTGGTCTTCCCTTTTGCCGTACACGGAGTTCGCTTATAACAACTCAGTACATACAGCCACTAACCAGACCCTATTTTGGACACACTTTGGGTTTCACCCTTCCTTCCTCCCCAACTCCATTCCAGAATCTACAGTTCCTGCTGTCCAAGATCGAATAACTTCTATTCAATCCAATTTCCAGAAGATCCAGGAGAGCATACAAAAGGTCCAGGATGACTACAAGAGGTATCATGATAAAGGAAGGAAGGAGAACCCTGCCTTTAAAGTTGGAGAAAAAGCCTGGCTATCCACTGCTAATTTCAAACTTCCTTTCCCCTCACCCAAGTTGGGTCCCAAATTCATAGGCCCATTCAAAATAAAAAGAATGATAAACCCTGTAGCTTTCGAGCTAACCCTTCCTGGATCATACAAGACTCATCCTGTATTTCATGCCTCCCTCTTGAAACCGCTGGTCCCTAGTCCTTTCCCTGGAAGAGAGGAGCCTCTGCCTCCGCCCGTCAGGATTGATGGAGAAGATGAGTTTGAGGTGGAAGCCTTACTTGGTTGCAGGAAAGTGGGTAGGCAATTACAGTACTTGGTAAAGTGGAAGGGGTATCCCCCAGAAGATACGGCGCTCTGGCGCACATTTGTGCGCAAAAGAACTGCGCTACAGCACACGTGCATTCGCGGACCCATTGATCCGTGCTCGTGCGTTAAAGCGCACGCATGGCGTGTCCCTTCTGCTGACCTATAAAGGAAGCATTGGCATTCAAGCAAACTGCTAGTTTGTCTTCAGCTACCTGTGATTCCTGCGTTTGTTCATGTGACCTTTCTTACCCATTGTGACCCGGATAGCCTCTAGACCACGTTGATTCTCTCCTGGACCCGACCTCTGGCTTGCTTCTCTGACTTCTGCTCTCTTGCGTGTTTGACCCTCGGCCTGTACCTGGACTTTGCCTCTTGTCTCCTGTGATCGACTCTTGCCCTTTTGTCTCAACATTCCTGGTTACTGATTCCTGATCTGAACTGTGTTTGACCCTCAGCCTGCCTCTTGGACTTTGCTCTTTGCCTGACGGACTCTTTGCTGCTGTTTCCTGGACCCTCACGGGTCGCTTCCTACCTGCTCTGCTCAAGCTGCCCATTGATCTCCAAGCAAGTAGCTGTCCCACTGGTAGCTTGTGCCTCTTGGTGCCAACCACCCTCTGTGCCACCTTCAGGGGCAATGTGCGCCGATTCACAACAGCAACCGCTCTTGGCATCTTGGCCTCAGTGAGTGCACCCTTTATGATAAAAATCAACTGTTTCCACCTGAATGCCGGGTTGGCTAGGGAATGGGGGAAGTACAGGTGCTGCAGAAGTGGTGGGTTCCCAATTAGAATTAGTGAATGCAGCAGGAAGGGCACTATGGGCACAACGGGCCTGTCTTTGTCTTCTTGGTGGCAGTGGGACACTACTTGTGCTTGACACCACGCCAGCTTGAACTGCACTTATGGGACTCGCCACATCACCAAGTGTTACTGCAGTGCTGGATGTATGACCAGGGTGTACTAGGCCACTGGTGGTTGCCAGTTCACCAGAAGGAATAGCGGCACTAGTACAGTACTGCTCTGCTCCATACGAGGGACTTGCGGTTCTTGCACCTCAACAACAGAAGAAGAAGATCGGGGTCTGGTACCTTGGCAGGGACCACAACTCTGTCGTCAGAGCTATCTGTCATGGAGCCACTGTTGTCTACAGGATCGTATTCTGAGCCTGAACCTGATAGATGAGTGACTTCCTCTTCACTATCTGTCATGCTCAGAAACGTGTAGACCTCTTCACTAGTGTACCTTCAATTTGCCATTTTTTGCTCTAAATGTAGTGGTACACTAGTGAGACTCACAGGTATAAAAGCTGCTAGGCTGTCAGTGACTGTATCAAAACGCTACCAAAAAAACTGTTAGCGATCGCAGGAATCAGGCCTGACTCTGTGAACGCTGCAGTTATGTGTGTTTAGTGTTTTGTAAGTGACAGTGATCGATCGATACTGCACTTGGGTAGGCTGGGCTGGGCGGAGGGGCAAAACGCAGGTGCTAGAAGGTATCTGGGCTGATCCCGCTAACACTGCGTTTTTGGGAACTCTAAACTGCCGGGGACACTAGTATAGATCTGATCAGATCAGATATCGTTCCGTTCAGACACTATACCCCTAAGGGAGGTGTATGCTGTGTGCGTGGGTGTTAGCGGTACTGGCACTAACCTGACATTGCCTGTGGCGACTCAGACCCTATATGACCCTAAAACCTAACTTATATCACCTGCTGGGCGATCAGGGGGTTAAACCTTTATTAGGTAATAAACGGCGGGTGCCCTGACACTATAAAAAAATAACGAACTAACCAGCATCACCCGTAACAGTTATACGGTGATCACTGGTGAAAGGGTTAAATAGGGGACAATCAGGGGGTTAAAACCTTTATTAGGTAGTATTTGGGGGTAACCGACGCTATAAAAAGATAACGGCGTACCTAACTAGCGTCACCTGTGACACTAATACAGCAATCAGAAAAACGATCGCTTAGTGACACTGGTGACAGAAAGTGATTACGGGGTTAGGGGGGTACCCTAGACCTAAAGGGGGCTAACCCTAACTGCCCTAACAGTTATTGCAGTCACAAATTACACCAATGCAATAATCAATAAAAAAAAACTGCTATTGGTGTCACTGTGACAGGGGGTGCAGAGGGCTGATTGGGGGGTGAAAAGTGTGCCTGTGTGTTCTACTGTATGTGTAGTGTTGGTGAAACTCACATAGGTCTTCTCTCCTCAGCGCCGGAATGAAAAAGACCGACACGAGGAGAGATTACATCACTTCCACTGCTCCTGTTTACATTACAGGAGCAGAGAAAGCTTTCTATTCGTCAGGAGCGAACGCGAGGGGTGGCCATGAATCAATGCCCCCCCCCCATCCCCGATCGCTCCTGAAGATAATCCGGCCCCCCACCTGTGGGCAGGCAGTGACGTACAGGTACGCCAATATGCCTGCCCATGCCATTTTGCCGAAGTACATCATCGTGTGGTGGTCGGCATCTGGTTAAAAATACTTTAACCAAGATGTTTTTAAAATTATGTCAAAATATTGACTCCTGACCTGGCAGGGGGAGGGGAGAGAAGACAGGGGACACAGGAACTTAAAAAAAACATTTTCTTTATAGTTTTTTCCAGGATTTTAAGAACATACCTAGAGAGGGGTAAATGACACTGCACAAGCACTGTGCTTTAAAGGAACACAATTTTTTTTCAGGGTTACAACTACTTTAAGATCGTCATTGTGCATACCGTATATAAATAAGACATCCCCTTAAAATAAGCCCTAGTGTGTTTTTTGTAAACAAAATTAATATAATATAGACCCGGTCATATTTTCAGGAAAACACAGTAGTAAACACAAACACTGGCTAGGCAAACATTTAACCCATTGATTGCCCTAAATGTTTAACTCTTACCCAGCCAGTGTCATTAGTACAGTGTATATTTTTAGCACTGATCATTGTATTAGTGTCACTGGTTCGTGCAAAGTGTCAGTTATGCCGCGTACACACGACCGGACTTTTCTGCAGACTAGGTCCGACGGTCTTCCCGACGGATTTTCGGTGGAGTTCTGATGGACCTTCCGAACAAACGGATTAGCCCACACACGATCGGATGTTCAGACGGACTGATTCCGTCGGACCTAGTCTGCCGGAAAGTCCGGTCATGTGTACGCGGCATTAGTGTATGACTGTCTGCAACAATATCGCATTTCTGCTATAAGTTGCTGATCGCCTCCATTGCTATTATAAAAAAATAAAAAAATAAAAAAATTCCAGTATATATTCCATAGTTTCTAGATGCTATAATGTTCGCATAAACCAATCAATATACGCGTACTAAAAACATGTAGCAGAATACATATTGGCCTAAACGTATGAAGAAATTACACTTTTTTATTGGATTTTTTTTTTAAATGTTGCTCTTTTTTTATTTATAGCGCAAAAAATAAAAACCACACTGGTGATCAAATACCACCCAAAGAAAGCTGGATTTGTGGGAAAGAAATGGCATACATTTTATTTGACCGCGCAATTATCAGTTAATGTATAGCAATGTCGTATCGCAAAAAGTGTCAGAGGTCAAATGGTTAAAGGGATGTTTGGGTGTGCAGGAAGGGGTTAAATTTGTCCTCAGAGCACTTGATGAACATGTAGATTCAGCTCAGCCAAACATAAAATTTTATGTTAATGGAGAAGGACAGGATGAGTGGGAAGGCTTGCAGTTTGGGTTGTCAAGAGTAGGGATGAGCTTCATGTTCGAGTCGAACGCATGTTCGACTCGAACATCGGTCGTTCGTGCGTTCGCCGAATTCCGAACGTTTGGGCCGTTCGCGGCAAAATTCGTGTGGCCCACAATGCACTGCGATGGCGCAATGCATTGCTGTCTCACGATTGGCCAAGCATGCACTGTGACCCCGCATGCTTGGCCAATCGCAGCGCCAGCAGCGAGGAGAGCCATGGTTGGCCACAGGCATCCTTCCTGTGGCCAATCATAGCTCAGGCTGTGTAGTGCACGCCCCACACTATATAAGGCCGCCATTAAGGCGGCCTCGTGCAGTGTGTTGGCGTCTGAAGCAGTGGGTGTTCTGTGTACCTTCAACACAGTTACACACCAATCGTTTTTGGCTGATTTACTATCTTGCTCTTGTGTAGTGGTTACTGTCTGTGCCCTGACCGCAGTATACACCACTATATTCACCTCACCTATATAGCTAGTGATCTAGCTTTAATAATAGAGCTTGCAGTCAGTAGTGTTAGTGCGTGCTGTCTGCGTGCTCTGTACCCAGTACATACCACTATATACACCTACATAGCTGTTCTCTATTTGAGCCCGATTGTCATCTGCAGGAGTTATTGGAAGTTGTGTGTGCTTCCAGCACAGCACAGTATACATCTGTATATACCCCTTTAACTCTGCTGTTTTCTGGTTATTGTCTGCGTGCCCTGACCGCAGTATACACCGTTATATTCACCTCACCTATATAGCTAGTGGTCCATCTTTAACAATAGAGCTTGCAGTCAGTAGTGTCACTCAGGAGATAGTGCGTGCTGTGTGCGTGCTCTGTACCCAGTACATACCGCTATAATCCACCTACATAGCTGTTCTCTATTTGGGCCCGATTGTCATCTGCAGGAGTTATTGGAAGTTGTGTGTGCTTCCAGCACAGCACAGTATACATCTGTATATACCCCTTTAACTCTGCTGTTCTATAAAAAAGGCATCTGCAGGAGTTAGTGGGTGTTGTGTGCCTCCAGCACAATATAAACTACCCAACTACTGTTTTACCCAACTCCCTTCAGGCCATTACCATGTCTGGAAGGCCAGCAAGGAGAGGCAGACATGCGCGAGCCGATAAAAGAGGGCAAGCAGGCTCTGTGTCTAGAGACAACAGTGCTGGTCGTGGACGCGGTGCATTGTCATCAGCACGTGGCCATGGGACATGCTTGTCCTTCTTTTCTGCAGCTGGACATGTTGAACCGCAACATGCCAACGACTTGGTAGAGTGGATGACCAAGCCCTCTTCATCCTCCTCATCCTCTCTCACCCAGTCTCAGGGTAGTAGAGAAGCAGCTGCCAACACATCGTCGTCCCTCCTCTCAATGTCATCATCAGTGACTCCTTCCCTAGACCCACCACGTCCTCCTGAGGAGTCTCCATAACTCTTTGAGCACAGTGTTGGGTACATGATCCAGGAGGATGTCCAGTGTTTGGTGGGCTCTGATGATGACACTCAGCTAGAGGAAGGCAGTAGCGTGAGCGCAGAGAGAGAGGATGCTCAAGAAGCACAGCAATCTGGCAGTCATGTTCCACAAGCTGCAGCATACTGCCAGGTTTGCTACAGCGATGAAGAGGGAGGGGATGATGAGGGCACTGACTCCACGTGGGTGCCTGGAAGGAGGGAGGAGGAGGAGGAGGAGGAGGCACATGTCCAACGAGGCAGGATGCCCTCCGGGGGCCAGCTTAGGGGCAGCACACCGACTGAATCACACCGCAGAGCTCCGCCTGCGCAGAGCGCTTCCTCTGCGCGTTATTCTAAAAGTTCTTTGGTGTGGGCCTTTTTTGAGACGAGTGCATCAGATCGCACCACTGCTATTTGCAACATATGTCTCAAGCGTATCTCACGTGGCCAAAACATCAGCCGCTTGGGCACCACATGCTTGACCAGACATATGTTGACCTGCCATGCAGCTCGTTGGCAAGCATACCTCAAAGACCCACACCAAAGAACAAAGCGGACCTCTCCTTGCTCCTCATCAGCTGGCATCTCCAACCCCACTAGACCTTCAGTCCTCTCTGAAACCTGCTCTGAGAGGAATGAAGGTGTAGAATTAGCTGTGTCACAGCCAAGTGCTTCCGGGAACTCTGCTAGTGGTACATCCACGTCCGATTATAGCAGGCAAATGTCCCTGCCCCAGCTGCTGGACCGGCGGAAGAAATTTACTCCCAGCCATCCACATGCCCAGCGGTTGAATGCTAGCTTGGCTAAATTGCTAGCACTTCAACTGCTGCCTTTTCAGTTGGTAGACTCGGCCCCCTTCCGTGAGTTTGTACAATGTGCGGTTCCTCAGTGGCAGGTCCCCAAACGCCACTTTTTCTCACGGAAGGCGATTCCGGCTCTCTACCGGCATGTGGAAGGCAATGTCCTTGCCTCGCTGGACAGGGCGGTCAGCGGTAAGGTGCATATTACCGCTGACTCATGGTCCAACAGGCATGGACAGGGACGTTACCTGTCTTTCACGGCCCATTGGGTCACTCTTCTGGCTGCTGGGAAGGATGCAGGACAAGGTGCAGTAGTGTTGGAGGTTGTTCCGTCACCACGCCTCCAAAATGCTACTATTGGTTGTGACACACCTCTCTCCTCCACCCCCTCCTCTTCTTCTTCCTCCATGGCCTCTTCCAGTGCTCTGTCCTCAGAACCAGCGGTGCTCCGTAGGCGTTGCAGGGGCTACGCAAGTACGCAGGCAAAACGATGCCATGCCGTGCTTGCGCTGGTTTGTTTGGGGGACAGGAGCCACACTGGGGCGGATGTTTTGTCAGCTCTGCAGGGGCAGGCCGAGAGGTGGTTGACGCCACGCCAGCTTAAGCCAGGAATGGTGGTTTGCGACAATGGCACCAACCTCCTCTCCGCCCTCCGACAGGGACAACTGACCCATGTGCCCTGTGTAGCTCACGTCCTTAACCTGGTGGTGCAGCGGTTCTTGGGCAGGTCCCCCCGGCTTAGAGGATGTCCTGAAACAGGCCAAGAGAGTCTGTGTGCATTTCCGCCGATCATTTAATGCCTGTGCTCGGCTGGCTGAGCTCCAAAAGGAGTTGAACCTGCCCAAGAACCGCCTTATATGTGACATGCCCACCAGATGGAACTCAACATTGGCGATGCTGCAGCGGCTGCACACGCAGCAGAGGGCCATCAATGAGTACCTGTGCGACTACAGCACCAGGACAGGGTCAGGGGAGCTTGGTTTTTTCTCACCACGCCAGTGGGGCATGATCAGGGATGCATGCACTGTCCTGTCACCGTTTGAGGAGGCCACAAGGATGGTGAGCAGTGACAGTGCATGCATCAGTGACACTGTAACTCTTGTCCACCTCTTGGAGCATACGCTGCGTGGAATAATGGACAGGGCACTTGAGGCAGAACAGAGGCAAGAAGAGGAGGACTTCCTTGCCTCTCAAGGCCCCCTTTATCCAGACAGTGTTCCTGCTGTGCCACCCATCACACAGGAAGAGGGTGAGGAGGAGGAAGAGGAGGAGGAGGATGATTGTGTCAGCATGGAGGTGGAGGCTGGCACTCAGCATCAGCAGCAGCAGCAGCAGTCTTATAGGGATGATTTACAGTCCCAAGAAACACGTGGACTTGTACGTGGCTGGGAGGAGGTAGCTGCGGATCATGTTGTCCTTAGTGACCCAGAGGACTCCGGACCGAATGCCTCAGCTAACCTACGCTGCATGGCCTCCCTGATCCTGCAAAGCCTGCGGAAGGATCCTCGTATTCTTCGGATCAAGGAGAGGGACCATTACTGGCTGGCCACTCTCCTTGATCCACGGTACAAGGGTAAGGTTGCCGACCTTATCTTGCCATCGCAGAGGGAGCAGAGGATGAGACATCTCCGGGAGGCCTTGCAGAAAGCTCTGTGCAACGCGTTCCCAGAGACTGGGAGGTCACAAACTCCTGGTCCTGGACAACGTGTTGCTGAGGCATCAGTCAGAAGGAGCGGTGGAGAAGGTGGCCGTCTGACTGATGCTTTCAGACAATTTTTTAGTCCGCAGCCCCAAGGTATGATTGGTTCCAGCACCCATCGCCAGCGTCTAATTTACATGGTGCAGGAATACCTAGGGGCAAGGTCAGACTTGGACACCTTTCCCACTGAAAATCCTCTGGCTTACTGGGTCTTGAGGATGGATCACTGGCCAGAGCTTGCACAGTATGCAATTGAGCTACTGGCCTGTCCTGCATCCAGCGTTCTTTCGGAACGCACCTTCAGTGCTGCTGGTGGCTTCGTTACCGATCACAGGGTGCGCCTGTCCACCGAATCAGTTGATCGACTGACCTTCATCAAGATGAATCAGTCTTGGATCACCCACAGCTACCAAGCACCTGAAGCTGATGTAACCGAATAATTTTTTTTGAAATACCACATCCCTTCAAGACTGCCTATGCTGATGCTGAGTGACTGTCCTGTTATGTTGATTGTCTATCCTCTTCCTCCTCCGCTGATATGTTGGAAGAACATTTTTGGTTCTGGGTGATGCCAGCAGCCCAATTTTTCTGCCCCTGTTTAACAGGGGCGTTTAAGTACAATTTTTGATGCAATGCTTTGCAGCAGGGCTAATTCCTGCAATAAAACTAGAGTATATGGCAGAGGTTGCAGTGTGATGGCACCAGTGCCTAAGGCCCAATTTTTCTGCCCCTGTTTAACAGGGGCGTTTAAGTACAATTTTTGATGCAATGCTTTGCAGCAGGGCTAATTCCTGCAATAAAACTAGAGTATATGGCAGAGGTTGCAGTGTGATGGCACCAGTGCCTAAGGCCCAATTTTTCTGCCCCTGTTTAACAGGGGCGTTTAAGTACAATTTTTGATGCAATGCTTTGCAGCAGGGCTAATTCCTGCAATAAAACTAGAGTATATGGCAGAGGTTGCAGTGTGATGGCACCAGTGCCTAAGGCCCAATTTTTCTGCCCCTGTTTAACAGGGGCGTTTAAGTACAATTTTTGATGCAATGCTTTGCAGCAGGGCTAATTCCTGCAATAAAACTAGAGTATATGGCAGAGGTTGCAGTGTGATGGCACCAGTGCCTAAGGCCCAATTTTTCTGCCCCTGTTTAACAGGGGCGTTTAAGTACAATTTTTGATGCAATGCTTTGCAGCAGGGCTAATTCCTGCAATAAAACTAGAGTATATGGCAGAGGTTGCAGTGTGATGGCACCAGTGCCTAAGGCCCAATTTTTCTGCCCCTGTTTAACAGGGGCGTTTAAGTACAATTTTTGATGCAATGCTTTGCAGCAGGGCTAATTCCTGCAATAAAACTAGAGTATATGGCAGAGGTTGCAGTGTGATGGCACCAATGCCTAAGGCCCAATTTTTCTGCCCCTGTTTAACAGGGGCGTTTAAGTACAATTTTTGATGCAATGCTTTGCAGCAGGGCTAATTCCTGCAATAAAACTAAAGTATATGGCAGAGGTTGCAGTGTGATGGCACCAGTGCCTAAGGCCCAATTTTTCTGCCCCTGTTTAACAGGGGCGTTTAAGTACAATTTTTGATGCAATGCTTTGCAGCAGGGCTAATTCCTGCAATTAAACTAAAGTATATGGCAGAGGTTGCAGTGTGATGGCACCAGTGCCTAAGGCCCAATTTTTCTGCCCCTGTTTAACAGGGGCGTTTAAGTACAATTTTTTATGCAATGCTTTGCAGCAGGGCTAATTCCTGCAATAAAACTAGAGTATATGGCAGAGGTTGCAGTGTGATGGCACCAGTGCCTAAGGCCCAATTTTTCTGCCCCTGTTTAACAGGGGCGTTTAAGTACAATTTTTGATGCAATGCTTTGCAGCAGGGCTAATTCCTGCAATAAAACTAGAGTATATGGCAGAGGTTGCAGTGTGATGGCACCAGTGCCTAAGGCCCAATTTTTCTGCCCCTGTTTAACAGGGGCGTTTAAGTACAATTTTTGATGCAATGCTTTGCAGCAGGGCTAATTCCTGCAATAAAACTAGAGTATATGCCAGAGGTTGCAGTGTGATGGCACCAGTGCCTAAGGCCCAATTTTTCTGCCCCTGTTTAACAGGGGCGTTTAAGTACAATTTTTGATGCAATGCTTTGCAGCAGGGCTAATTCCTGCAATAAAACTAGAGTATATGGCAGAGGTTGCAGTGTGATGGCACCAGTGCCTAAGGCCCAATTTTTCTGCCCCTGTTTAACAGGGGCGTTTAAGTACAATTTTTGATGCAATGCTTTGCAGCAGGGCTAATTCCTGCAATAAAACTAGAGTATATGGCAGAGGTTGCAGTGTGATGGCACCAGTGCCTAAGGCCCAATTTTTCTGCCCCTGTTTAACAGGGGCGTTTAAGTACAATTTTTGATGCAATGCTTTGCAGCAGGGCTAATTCCTGCAATAAAACTAGAGTATATGGCAGAGGTTGCAGTGTGATGGCACCAGTGCCTAAGGCCCAATTTTTCTGCCCCTGTTTAACAGGGGCGTTTAAGTACAATTTTTGATGCAATGCTTTGCAGCAGGGCTAATTCCTGCAATAAAACTAGAGTATATGGCAGAGGTTGCAGTGTGATGGCACCAGTGCCTAAGGCCCAATTTTTCTGCCCCTGTTTAACAGGGGCGTTTAAGTACAATTTTTGATGCAATGCTTTGCAGCAGGGCTAATTCCTGCAATAAAACTAAAGTATATGGCAGAGGTTGCAGTGTGATGGCACCAGTGCCTAAGGCCCAATTTTTCTGCCCCTGTTTAACAGGGGCGTTTAAGTACAATTTTTGATGCAATGCTTTGCAGCAGGGCTAATTCCTGCAATAAAACTAGAGTATATGGCAGAGGTTGCAGTGTGATGGCACCAGTGCCTAAGGCCCAATTTTTCTGCCCCTGTTTAACAGGGGCGTTTAAGTACAATTTTTGATGCAATGCTTTGCAGCAGGGCTAATTCCTGCAATAAAACTAGAGTATATGGCAGAGGTTGCAGTGTGATGGCACCAGTGCCTAAGGCCCGATTTTTCTGCCCCTGTTTAACAGGGGCGTTTAAGTACAATTTTTGATGCAATGCTTTGCAGCAGGGCTAATTCCTGCAATAAAACTAGAGTATATGGCAGAGGTTGCAGTGTGATGGCACCAGTGCCTAAGGCCCAATTTTTCTGCCCCTGTTTAACAGGGGCGTTTAAGTACAATTTTTGATGCAATGCTTTGCAGCAGGGCTAATTCCTGCAATAAAACTAGAGTATATGCCAGAGGTTGCAGTGTGATGGCACCAGTGCCTAAGGCCCAATTTTTCTGCCCCTGTTTAACAGGGGCGTTTAAGTACAATTTTTGATGCAATGCTTTGCAGCAGGGCTAATTCCTGCAATAAAACTAGAGTATATGGCAGAGGTTGCAGTGTGATGGCACCAGTGCCTAAGGCCCAATTTTTCTGCCCCTGTTTAACAGGGGCGTTTAAGTACAATTTTTGATGCAATGCTTTGCAGCAGGGCTAATTCCTGCAATAAAACTAGAGTATATGGCAGAGGTTGCAGTGTGATGGCACCAGTGCCTAATGCCCAATTTTTCTGCCCCTGTTTAACAGGGGCGTTTAAGTACAATTTTTGATGCAATGCTTTGCAGCAGGGCTAATTCCTGCAATAAAACTAGAGTATATGGCAGAGGTTGCAGTGTGATGGCACCAGTGCCTAATGCCCAATTTTTCTGCCCCTGTTTAACAGGGACATGTAATTACAATTCTTGATATAATATTTCACAGGAGGGCCCCTTCCTGTGCCCACCCAGAGTAATGGTGAGGACTTATAGTGTTGTGGCACCAGCACCACAACCACCAAAGGTCAATTTTTCTACCACTGTTCAACAATGGCATGTAATTACAATTCTTGATATAATCGTTCACAGCAGGGCGCTCCAGCGCCCACCAAGAGTCACTTTGAGGGCTTACAATGTTGTGGCAAAACCAACACCTTGTTCCGCCATTTCTACAGAGCATATAGGGCAGGCCCCTACTTTCAAACATCCAATTTACAAACATCTCCTACTTGCAAACGGAAGGAGACAACAGCAAGTGAGATGAAAAAAGATGGACGACAAAACAAATTATACAGGGGTGATAACCCTTCCCTATGTTTTCCAAAAAGCTTAAAAATAGTTTTTTTGACTGGAGCTACACTTTAAAAATGTACCAGTTGAAAATTACAAACAGATTCAACTTAACACAACAAACCTACACAGTCCCTGTCTTGTTTGCACCACCTGTATACTGCTGTTCTGAGTATATAGGGCCTGGGGGCCACACACATTTCCTTTTTTTAATATGGGTACGGGGTTCCCCTTAATATGCGTACAAGACCCAAATAGGCTGGTAATGGGCAGGGAGGGCTACCCATGCCATATTTCTCAATGATTTTCAACCATATTGCAGGAACCAGATATAACATTAAAACCGCAAGCAGTTTTAAATGGTGTTATTTCCGTTTAATGTCATTTTGTGCAGGGACTGTTCTAAACACGGGAAACACGTGGCACTTCACAGGCATACTACAGACACCCCCCAGGCACCATATTTAAAGGAATATTTCTTTTTTTTTTTCACTTTAATCGTCATTAAAATCAATGTTCCCGCCAAAACGGCCGCTTTTAAAACTTTTTATTGCATTGACCCATGTCCCCTGAGGCAGGAGTCAGGTCCCCAAACCCTTTTTAGGACAGTATCTTGCATATCAGCCGTTAAAATTAGCACTTTCCATTTCGAACGTTCGAGTCCCATAGACTTCAATGGGGTTCTAACGTTCGTTACGAACGCGGGGTCCGTTCGAAAGTTCTGGTGCGAACCGAACTGGGGGGTGTTCGGCTCATCCCTAGTCAAGAGTAATATTTTTTCATGGCTGCCTATAGATATCAGAAGCTCAAGGGGATCAATAGATCTTGGACAAAAGCAGCCAGATTGGGAAATATTTATCTATGGGCACTTTGCATAGAGCTGGGCATTAACTGTATTGTTCAAATATGTACAAATATTTTACCAACTTCAGGTGGCCTCTCAAACCATACAGAAATAGATGATCCACCTTGCAGAATTACCATGCAATGTTTAATACGGTTTCATTAACTTGTCACCATACCATCAGCTCTGTTTTGTTTCTTTAGTAAGAGCCTTACAATACACAAATACTTTTTCCCAAGCTTTCTGCCAGACTAAAAATTTGCTGATTCAGGGTAATTCATACTGAGTGGTGAATGGGAGGAGGGAAATGTTATTGCAGCTGAATGACAATTTCTGTGTCTCCTTATATTAAATATTTAAAATGCCAGGCACATGCTTCGCAGGATAAACAGAAACAAAGACCATTATTATTGCCGCTTAGTCCAAGTCTAAAGAAATTCGAACTCTGCATGCCACCAGCGGTATAAGGCCTCTTTCACACGGGCGGCTGTTCTGCCGCTGTTAAAAGCATGTTTTGTTATTTTGAAATTCCAAGACTCCAGGCACAGCGATCACATTGGGATTAGCAGCGTTTACGCGCGTTTACGTGCGGCTGCGGTGGAACATTCTTACCATTTCTGATGTGCTTCCTCTTGTTTTTCTTTCCTCGTTGCCGCTGCTATCTGCAGGAGAAGTAGTACACTGCGATTTTCTGTGGTTATGTGCGGATAGCTGCGCTAAATCGGTCCTGGAAGCAGTCTAATTTTTTCTAACCGCACAAAACTCCATGTAACTAAACCGTTGCTAAATGCAGTGTGTGAATGGGGCATTGTATGAGTTTAGGTTTGGTAGATAACTTCATCTATCCGCAGCTAAAAGCTGAATTCTATCCGCCCGTGTGAAAGGGGCCTAACTGTGTTACACAATTTGGTACTCATTTCTGTAATATAAATAGAAAGGAGATTGTATTTATCATCAGGATCATATATTTATATTTTTGCCCCTAGGCCAACTGTCTGTTGTCATCCCCCCTCCATCTGACACATACACACCTCCACATACTGTATCAAAAGCTGAAACAGTTTGATCGCATTGCACTTGTACACCTGGAACTCCTTAGTGGTCTGGATGTCTATTACTCTACTCTACTGGTATTTCACATCTAGGTGGTTGAACACATAGATGAACTGAAAGTACACAGTACACTATTTCATAAGCCAATATGCAAAGACTGTAAGGGGGGGGGCAATAGTGGATACGGGTGCCTGGCCCTGGGAAAGTGTCTATTTTGTGTTGATCAACCATGGTCCAAAGGGTTTGGTCCTGAAACACTGGCCAGGAGTCTCTGGTACAGCCCAAGGTGTCCACCGAAAGAAAAGAGTGAGGCAGGAGAACCCCAATAGTGGATACGGGTGCCTGGCCCTGGGAAAGTGTCTGGGTTGTGTTGATCAACCATGGTCCAAAGGGTTTGGTCCTGAAACACTGGCCAGGAGTCTCTGGTACAGCCCAAGGTGTCCACCGAAAGAAAAGAGTGAGGCAGGAGAACCCTTATAGTGTAGTAAATAGCTTAAAATTTCCATAGCATAAAGAAAAGAGATAAAAAAATGATTTACATCTGCTGAGGTTGCAATCACCTCAATAGGTGGAAAACACACAACCTTCCAAGAGCATGGGCGGAGAAAAATTATCCACATATGATCAAGATACTTGCCCTCTATACCTCAGGGATCCCCGTCCTGGATTCTTTGTGGAATTCTCAGGTGGGTAAAAGGAATCAGCGAGTGCAAAAGAAGTCTGTGAAAAAAAAGGCCCGTCGGTGGCCCGATCAGCAGAGACTGTAAAGGGTGCCTCGAGATTGTCCATAATTTGTAAGGGTGACTTGATTGAAAAAAGGTTGAGAAACAGGCTTAGATCTCACATTGCACATACAGTATCTCACAAAAGTGAATACACCCCTTACATTTTTGTAAATATTTTATTCTATCTTTTCATGTGACAACACTGAAGAAATGACACTTTGCTACAATGTGAAGTAGTGAGTATACAGCTTGTATAACAGTGTAAATTTTGTGTCCTCTCAAAATAACTCAACGCACAGCCATTAATGTCTAAACCGCTGGCAACAAAAGTGAGTACACCCCTAAGTGAAAGTGTCCAAATTAGCCATTTTCCATCCCCGGTGACTCATTAGTGTTACAAAGTTACAAAGTTTCAGGTGTGAATGGTGAGCAGGTGTGTTAAATTTGCTCTCACTCTCTCATACTGGTCATTGGAAGTTTAACATGGCATCTCATGGCAAAGAACTCTCTGAGGATCTGAAAAAAAAAGAATTGTTGCTCTACATAAAGATGGCATAGCCTATAAGAAGATTGCCAAGACCCTGAAACTGAGCTGCAGCATGGTGGCCGAGGCCATACAGCGGTTTAACAGGACAGGTTCCACTCAGAACAGACCTCGCCATGGTCAACCAAAGAAGTTGAGTGCACGTGCTCAGAGTCATATCCAGAGGTTGTCTTTGGGAAAAAGACGTATGCTTGCTGCCAGCATTGCTACAGAGGTTGTAGGTCAGCCTGTCAGTGCTCAGACCATACACCGCACACTGCATCAAATTGGTCTGCATGGCTGTCATCCCAGAAGGAAGCCTCTTCCAGCCTCTTCCATAGATGATGCACAAGAAAGCCCGCAAACAGTTTGCTAAAGACAAGCAGACTAAGGACATGGATTACTGGAACCATGTCCTGTGGTCTGATGAGACCAAGATAAATGGATTTGGTTCAGATGATGTCAAGCGTGTGTTGCGACAACAAGGAAGACAAAAACAAGTGTGTCTTGCCTACAGTCAAGCATGGTGGTGGGAGTGTCATGGTCTGGGGCGGCACTGGGGAGCTACAGTTCATTGAGGGAACCATGAATACCAACATGTACTGTGACATACTGAAGCAGAGCATGATCCCTTCCCTTCGGAAACTGGGCCGCAGGGCAGTATTCTAACAGGATAATGACCCCAACACACACCTTCAAGACCACCACTGCCTTGCTAAAGAAGCTGAGGGTAAAGGTGATGGACTGGCCAAGCATGTCTCCAGACCCATCTGTGAGGCATCCTCAAACAGAAGGTGGAGGAGCGCAAGGTCTCTAACATCCACCAGCTCTGTGATGTCTTAATGGAGGAGTTGAAGAGGACACCAGTGGCAACCTGTGAAGCTCTGGTGAACTCCATGCTCAAGAGGGTTAAGGCAGTGCTGGAAAATAATGGTGGCCACACAAAATCTTAACAATTTGGGCCCAATTTGGACATTTTCACTTAAGGGTGTACTCACTTTTGTTGCCAGCGGTTTAGACATTAGTGGCGGCTAAATTACACTGTTATACAAGCTGTACACTCACTACATTGTAGCAAAGTGTAAATTTCTTCAGTGTTATCACATGAAAAGATATAATACAATATTTACAAAAATGTGAGGGGTGGACTCACTTTTGTGAGATACTGCATACCACTGTGAAGTGGAAGTGCAGAACAGAAGTGCTATTTTTCAGGATGAAGACAAAATGTCGATTTTTATGGTTATTTTAGGATATCCTTGCTTCGACAAAATTTATATTTATAGATGTTTCATAACATCACACTCACTTTTTGAGTTCAGGACAGGTCCACTTTAACCGCTTCCTGCCCGCCCTATAGCCGAATGCCGGCCTTAGGGCGGGCGGCTTCCCGTGCCTGGCCGTCCCTGGACGGCCTGGTGTTTACTTCCGCAATGCGCGCCGCCGCGGGCGCGCATCGCGGAAGTTCTGTGTTTGCCGTGTCCCCCGGGGACAGGCAAACACAGATCGCTGTAAACGGCCAATCACAGCGGCCGTTTACAGCGTGATCGGCGTGTCCAATGGGAGATGATCTCATATGTAAACATATGAGATCATCTCTCAGCGCCGCTCTCCCTCCTCACACAGACAGCGTGTGAGAGGGGAGAGAAGAACGGCTGCAGCAGCCGTCAGTGTAAAAAAGAAAAAAAAAAAAAAAAAGTAAAAAAAAAAAGTTTAATAAAAAGTGCCATCCTCCCCCAGAGCCATCCTCCCCCAGTGCCACCCCCCCCAGTGCCATGCCCCCCCCCCAGTGCCATCCTGCCCCAGTGCCATCCTGCCCCAGTGCCATCCGCCCCAGTGCCATCCTGCCCCAGTGCCATCCGCCCCAGTGCCATCCGCCCAGTGCCATCCACCCCAGTGCCATCCACCCCACCCCAGTGCCACCTGCCCGCAGTGCTATCTGTCCCCAGTGCCACCTGTTGTCAGTGCCATTTGTCCCCAGTGCCATCTGTCATCAGTGCCACGTATAAGTGGCATCTGTCATCAGTGCCACGTGTTATTAGTGCCACATAGTGCCATCTGTCATCAGTGCCACGTATTAGTGCCATCTGTCATCAGTGCCACGTATCAGTGCCATTTGTCATCAGTGCCACCTGTCAGTGTCACGTGCCATCTGTTGTCAGTGTCACGTGTCATCAATGCCACTTATCAGTGCCATCTGTCATCAGTGTCACGTGTCATTGGTGCCACGTATTAGTGCCATCTGTCACCGGTGGCACGTATTAGTGCCACGTATTAGTGCCACATGTCATCAGTGCCACGTATTAGTGCCACATATTAGTGCCACGTGTCATCAGTGCCACGTATTAGTGCCACGTGTCATCAGTGCCACGTATTAGTGCCACGTGTCATCAGTGCCACGTATTAGTGCCACGTGTCATCAGTGCCACATATTAGTGTCATCTGTCATCAGTGCCACGTGTCATCAGTGCCACGTATAAGTGTCATCATTGCCACGTATCAGTGCCATCTGTCATCAGTGTCACGTGTCATTGTCCTGGTATTTCAAAAGTGTAATAAGTAGTCAACAAGTTAGATGTGTAATTTATGCTCCTAGAACACGTGATGGCGCTCCCTGCATGTTGGGCCTCTCTATGTGGCCGGGCTGCGAAAAAGTCCCACACATGTGGTATTGTAATACTCAGGAGGAGTAGCAGAATTTTTTGGGGGGTGTCATTTGTGGTATACACATGCCACGTGAGAGAAATAACCTATTACAATGACAATTTTGTGGAGAAAAATAAAGAAAATGAAAAATCTTCATTTTGCAAAGAATTGTGGGAAAAAAATGACAACATCAAAAAGCTCACCATGCCTCTTACTAAATACCTTGGAATGTCTACTTTCCAAAAAGGGGTCATTTGGGGGGTATTTGTACTTTCCTGACTTGTTTGGGTCACAAGAAGCGAGATAGGCCACCAGTACATCAGATGTGATCAATTTTGTGCGATTCGCACCACAGCTTGTAGACTCTCTAACTTTCACAAAGACCAAATAATATCCACTAATTTGGGTTATTTTTACCAAAGATATGTAGCAGTATAAATTGTGGCCAAAATTTATGAAGAAAAATTAATAATTTGCATAATTCTGTCACAGAAACAAAGAAATATGCGTTTTTTTTCAAAATTTTCGGTCTTTTTTCATTTATAGCGCAAAAAATAAAAACCCCAGAGGTGATCAAATACCACCAAAAGAAAGCTCTATTTGTGGGAAAAAAAGGACACAAAATTCATTTGGGTACAGTGTTGCATGACTGAGTAATTGTCATTCAAAGTGTGAGAGCACCGAAAGCTGAAAATTGGTCTGGGCAGGAAGGGTGTTTAAGTGCCCAGTAAGCAAGTGGTTAAAGTAAATGTAAACTGAATGACATTTACAGTGCCTTGAAAAGGTATTCATACCTTTTTACATTTTCCACATTTTGTCATGTTACAACCAAAAACGTAAATGTATTTTTCTTGGGATTTTATGTGATAGACCAACACAAAGCGGCACATAATTGTGAAGTGGAAGGAAAATGATGAATGGTTTTCTACATTTTTACAAATAAATATCTGAAAAGCTTGGCATGCATTTGTATTCAACTCCCTTTACTCGGATACCCCTAACTACAATCTAGTGGAACCAACTGCCTTCAGAAGTCAATTAATTCGTAAATAGAGTCTTCCTGTGTGTAATTTTATATCAGTATAAATACAGCTGTTCTGAGAAGCCCTCAGAGGTTTGTTAGAAAACCTTAGTGGCCAAACAGCATCCTGAAGGCCAAGGAACACACAGGTCAGAGATAAAGTTGTGGAGAAGTTTAACCACTTGCCTACCAGCTGCCACACTTATACAGTAGCAAGCTGGCTCAGCTGGGAGCGAATCGCCGTAGGTGTACTTCAAGCTCGTACACGGCTTTCTGTGGGCACGCGAGCACCGACTGGCCAGCGGGGGAGGCAATCAGCAGGTCCTGCGGACCTGATGTTAGCCGACCGCCCGCAATCGTTCCCCTGCAGAGACAGAATGGGGATCTGCCTGTGTAAACAAGGCAGATCTCCATCTTTTCAGGGGATGACACAGCCTTTCTGCTATGCAGGAAGATGGATCTGTGTGTTGTCCCAAGCAGCCCATCCCCCCATACAGTTAGTAAACACACAGAGGAAACACAGTTAACCCCTTGATCGCCCTTGATGTTAACCCCTTCCTTGTCAGTGTCAGTAGTACAATGTTAGTGCATATTTTTAGCACTGATCACTATAATAATGTCCCTGGTTACCAAAAAAGTGTCAAAAATGTCAGTTAGGTGTCCGATTTGTCTGCCACAATGTCTCAGTCCAGCTAAAAATTGCTGATCACCGCCATTACTAGTAAGAAAAAAAAACTAATAATGAAAAGGCCATAAATCTATCCCCTATTTTGTAGATGCTAAAACTTTTGCACAAACCAATCAATACATACTTATTTTACCAAAAAGATGTAGCAGACTACATATTGGCCTAAATTGATGAAGAAATTCGATAAAAAAAAAAAAAAATTATTGGGTATGTTTTATAGCAGCAAAAATAAAATATTGTTTTTTTTAAATCAAAATTGTCGATCTTATTTTGTTTATAGCACAATTGTCAGTTAAAGTAACGACGTGCCACATCGCAAAATAAATGGCCTGGTCATTAAGGGGTTAAATCCTTAAGTGGTTAAATCAGGGTTAGGTTATGAAAAAAATATCCCAAGCTTTTAACATCTTACGTATCACTGTTCAATCCATCATCCGAAAAGGGATGGAGTATGGCACAACTGCAAACCTACCAAGACATGGCCGTCCACCTAAACTGACAGGCCAGGCAAGGAGAGTATTAATCAGAGAAGCAGCCAAGAGGCCCATGGTAACTCTCGAGGAGCTGCAGAGATCCATAGCTCAGGTGGGAGAATCTGTACATAGCACTGCTGGATCTAACATTTTCTGACAAAAAAATCAGATCGGACATTTTCCGATCGTTTGTAGAGAATTCCGACGGACAAAATGCCACGCATGCTCAGAATAAATTACGAGACAAAAGCTATTGGCTACTGACCTCTAAGTAGTCCCGTTGTACGCAACGAATGTCACCTCGTTCCAAACGATTGGATTTTCCGACAACTTTGTCCAACCGTGTGTATGCAACACAAGTTTCGGCCAAAATCCGTCTGAAAAAATCAGACGGATTTTGTGGTCGGAATCTCCGACCGTGTGGCATTAGTCGTGCACTCCACAAATCTGGCCTTTATGGAAGAGTGGCAAGAAAAAAGCCATTGTTGAAAGAAAGCCAGAAGAAGTCCTGTTTGCATTTTGCGAGAAGCCATGTGGGGGACACAGCAAACATGTGGAAGAAGGTGCTCTGGTCAGATGAGACCAAAATTGAACTTTTTGGCCTAAAAGCAAAACGCTATGCATGATGTAAAACTTATGCCTCATACACACGATCAAACAATCCGGTGGAAAAGTCCGGCGGACTCAAGTCCGCCCGTGTGTAGGCTCCGGCTGACTTTTTTTACCCAAAAGTCTGGCGGACTAAGAAAGTAGTTTTGCACTCCAATCTGTCCGCCGGACTCACATTTCGGTGGACAGTACGGTCGTGTGTGTGCCAGTCCGCCGTACTTTTGAAATGAACCGACTTTTCCGGCCCGGAGAAAGGTCCGCTCATTTTGAGCGCGGCTCCAGGTAGCCAGGGCCAGCGAAGGAGGCGTCGCTGGCCCCGTCACCTGGTATGGACTTAAAGGGGAATCCCTACGCCAAAAAATCGGCGTGGGGGTCCCCTCCAGGTCCATATCAGACCCTTATCCAAGCACGCTACCTGGCCGGCCAGGAAAGGGGGTGGGGACGAGCGAGCGCCCCCCCTCCTGAGCCGTACCAGGCCATGTGCCCTCAACATGGGGGTGCCTTGGGGAAGGGGGGCCGCGTGGCCCCCCCACCCCAAAGCACCTTGTCCCCATGTTGATGAAGCGGTGTACACAGTATCTAATACAGTGTGTAAAGTTTCTACTACACTTCTGGTGGTGTACACATTATCTAATACAGTGTAGTGTGGTGTTGCAAAACAAAATATACATCATGTCCGGAAGGCCACCAAGGAGAGGCAGATGCTCACAGGCCACTAAAAGAGGACAAGCAGCCTCTGTGTCTACAGTCAACAGTGCTGGTCATGGACATGGTGCATCCTCTGCAGGTGGCCATGGGGCATGCTTGTCCTTTTTTTCTGCTGCTGGCTTTGTTATTGAGCCAGAACATGCAGAAGAGTTGGTGGAGTGGATAACACAGCCGCCCTCATCCTCCTCATCCTCTGTCACCCAGGCTCAGAGTAGTTTGCCTTATAATGCAGCTGCCAAAGCGGCCTATTCCACCAGCTCCTTGTCCACAGTCACTCCTTCCATAGCCCCACAATTATGCACCAAAGAGTCCCCAGAACTATTCGACCACAGTGTAGGGTACATGCTGCTGGAGGATGCGCAGCGATTTGATCAAGAAACTGGCAGTCATGTTCCCCCAGCTGCAGCATACTGCCAAGTTTACTCCAGTGATGAGGAGGGAGGTGATGATGAGGTCACTGACTCTCCTTGGGTGCCTGAGAGAAGTGAGGAGGAGGAGGAGGCACAACTCCAATGAGGCAGGATGTCCTCTAGGGTGCAGCTTAAGGGCAGCCACCCTATTGCATCACACCGCAGAGCTCTGCAGGTAAAGGGTGCTGCTGAGTTCCCGCTGACTTTTAAAAGTTCCTTGGTGTTGGCCTTTGTCGACACGTGTACAGCAGATCAGTGTTTCTCAACTCCAGTCCTCAAGGCGCACCAACAGGTCATGTTTTCAGGTTTTCCATTATTTTGCACAGGTGATTTGATCAGTTTTACTGCCTTAGCAATTACCACAGCCATTTCATCTGAGGGAAATCCTGAAAACATGACCTGTTGGGGGGCCTTGAGGACTGGAGTTGAGAAACACTGCAGCAGATCACACCGTTGCTGTTTGCAATCTATGTCTGAAGCAGATCAAGCGTGGCCAGAACAGCAGCTGCTTGAGCACCACATGCTTGACCAGACATATGACGACCTGCCATGCAGTCCATGGCAACAGCACTTGAAAGACTAACATCAAAGAAAAGGGTGGATTTCTCCTTGTTCCTCATCTGGGATCTCCAACCCCACTATACCTCCAGTCCTCTCAAAAACCTGCACTGAGAAGAATGAAGGTATAGCATTAGGTGTCCCAAGTACTTGCAGCCAATTTGCTAGCAGTACACCACCATCTGATTTTATCCGGCAAATTTCACTACCCCAGTTGCTGAACCATAAAAAGAAATTTGGTCCCTGCCATCCACATGCTCATCGTCTGAATGCTAGCTTGGCCAAATTGCTAGCACTGCAACTGCTGCCTTTTCAGCTGGTAGACTCTGCCCCCTTTCGTGAATTTGTGGAATGTGCTGTACCTCAGTGACACATTCAGTGTCCCATGTTTGGCACATGTCCTGAATTTGGTGGTGCAGCGATTCTTGAGCAGGTACCCAGGCTTACAGGATCTCCTGAGGCAGGCCAGAAAAATCTGTGGTCATTTCTTGTCCTTCTTTGGCACCCCCTCTCTCTGATCCCGGATGCATGCACTGTTCTGTCACCATTTGAGGAGGCCACAAGGATGGTGAGCAGCGACAATGCATGCATCAGTGACACTGTCCCTCTTGTCTTCCTGTTGGAGCACACACATCGTGGAATAATGGACAAGGCACTTGAGGCAGAACAGCACGAGGAAGAGGAGGACTTCCTTACTTCTCAAGGCCCCCTTTATCCAGATTCCAAGGACCACCAAACACATAGGAAGAGGAGGAGGAGGAGGAAGATTGTGTCAGTGTGGATGTAGAGGATAACACTCAGCAGCAGTCTTCAAGGGATGGTTTTTCGGTCCCCAGAAACCCAAGGAGTTGTACGAGGCAGGGAGAAGGTAGTTACGGATCAAGTTAACCTTAGTGACCCAGAGGACTCAGAATCAAATGCCTCTGCAAACATACACTGCATGGCCTCCCTGATTCTGCAAAGCCTATGAAAGAACCCTAGGATTCATGGTATCAAGGAGAGGGATCATTACTGTCTGACAACCCTTTTTGATCCACGTTACAAGGGTAAGGTTGCAGAACTCATTCTGCCTTTGCAGAGGGAGCAGAGAATGAAACATCTTCAGGAGGCCTTGAAGAAAGATTTGTGCAATGCATTTCCAGACATTGGGAGATTACAGTTTCCTGGTGCTGGACAACGTGTTTCTGAGGCTTCATTCAGTCAGAGGAAGAGCGGTGGAGATGGTGGCCTGCTGACCGCTGCCTTTAAACAATTTTTCAGTCCTCAGTGCCAAAGTCTGATCGGTTCAAGCAACCATCGCCAACGTCTGCATTACACGGTGCAGGAATATCTAGGGGCAAGAGCAGACTTGAATTCCTTTCCAACAGAGCATTCACTGGGTTACTGGGTCTTGAGGATAGACAACTGGCCAGAACTTGCTCAATATGCAATTAAACTACTTGCCTGTCCTGCATCCAGCGTGCTTTCTGAATGCACATTCAGTGCTGCTGGAGGCTTTGTAACGGACTCCATTGATGGGCTGACATTCATAAAAAGGAATCAGTCTTGGATCAGCAGCTATCAAGCACCTGATTAGGGATGAGCTTCGAGTTCGAGTCAAACTCATGTTCGACTCGAACATTGCCTGTTCGCCTGTTCAGCGAACAGTGAACAATTTGGGCTGTTCGCAGCAAATTCGAAAAGCCGGAACACCCTATACAAGTCTATGGGAGAAATCTAAAGTGCTAATTTTAAAGGGTAATATGCAGGTTACTGTCCTAAAAAGTGTTTGGGGACCCGGGTCCTGCCCCAGGGGACATGGATCAATGCAAAAAAAAGTTTTAAAAACGGCCGTTTTTTCAGGAGCAGTGATTTTAATAATGATTAAAGTGAAACAATAAAAGTGTAATATTCCTTGAAATTTCGTAGCTGGGGGGTATCTATAGTATGCCTGTGAAGGGGCGCATGTTTCTGGTGCTTAGAACTGTCCCTGCACAAAGTGTCATTTGTGCAGGAAAAAACTTTTAAAATCACTTGCGGCTAAATTTTCGGCTCCCCGTAATACAGAGAACATTCAATGAGTGTTCTCTGTATTAGCCGACAATTCATTCATTCATTGATAAAAAAAAAAAAAAAAGCGTGGGGGTTCCCCTAAATTCAATTACCAGGCCCTTCAGGTCTGACATGGATATTAAGGGGAACCCCGTGTCAAATTAAAAAAAAAATTGACGTGGGGGTCCCCCTAAATATCCATACCAGACCCTTTATCCGAGCACGCAACCTGGCAGGCCGCAGGAAAAGAGGGGGGGACGAGAGAGCGGCCCCCCTCCCTCCTGAACCGTACCAGGCCACATACCCTCAACATTGGGAGGATGCTTTGGGGGTCTGTGACCCCTCAAAGCACCTTGTCCCCATGTTGATGAGGACAAGGGCCTCATCCTCACAACCCTGGCCGGTGGTTGTGAGGGTCTGCGGGCGGGGGGCTTATCAGATTCTGGAAGCCCCCTTTAACAAGGGGACCCCCAGATCCCGGCCCCCCTCCCCCCGTTTGAAATGGTAAGGGGGTACAAAAGTACCCCTACCATTTCACAAAGAAAGTGTAAAAATGGTTAAATAAGACAAACACACTTTTGAAAAATTCCTTTATTAAAAATAAAAAAAATAAAAAAAAGATTCCAGCGGTGCTAATCCACTCTTGCTATCCAGCGACGAATCTCTGGGGTCCAGCGATGGATGATCATATCCAGCGACGGGGGATCTCTCAGTCCAGCGCTGTCCATACATCCGTCTTCTGTCTCCACTGCGGAGACTGCGGAGATCCCAGCACTGACGTTTCTTATATTAGGAGGGCGGGGCCACCCGTCACCTGACCCGCCCCTCTGACGCTGGAGAGGGAAGCCAGGGGTTCCCCAGTGACGTGTGGGTGACCCTGCCCCCCTCTGATGTAACGCAGGTTTCCGTTACATCAGAGGGGGCGGGGTCACCCACACGTCACTGGGGAACCCCTGGCTCCCTTCACCAGCGTCAGAGGGGGCGGGGTCAGGTGACGGGTGGCCCCACCCTCCTAATATAAGAAACGTCAGCGCTGGGCTCTCTGCAGTGTCTCCGGAGTGGAGACAGAAGAAGGATGTATGGACAGCGCTGGACTGAGAGATCCCCCGTCGCTGGATATGATCATCCATCGCTGGACCCCGGAGATTCGTCGCTGGATAGCAAGAGTGGATTAGCACCGCTGGAATCTTTTTTTAATTTTTTTTTCAAAAGTGTGTTTGTCTTATTTAACCATTTTTACACTTTCTTTGTGAAATGGTAAGGGTACTTTTGTACCCCCTTACCATTTCAAACAGGGGGGGGCCGGGATCTGGGGGTCCCCTTGTTAAAGGGGGCTTCCAGATTCTGATAAGCCCCCCGCCCGCAGACCCCCACAACCACCGGCCAGGGTTGTGGGGATGAGGCCCTTGTCCTCATCAACATGGGGACAAGGTGCTTTGAGGGGTCACAGACCCCCAAAACATCCTCCAAATTTTGAGGGTATGTGGCCTGGTACGGTTCAGGAGGGAGGGGGGGCGCTCTCTCGCCCCCCGCATCTTTTCCTGCGGCCTGCCAGGTTGCGTGCTCGGATAAAGGGTCTGGTATGGATATTTAGGGGGACCCCCACGTCAATTTTTTTTTTATTTGACACGGGGTTCCCCTTAATATCCATGTCACACCTGAAGGGCCTGGTAATTGAATTTAGGGGAACCCCCACGCTTTTTTTTTTCTTTTTTATCAATGAATGAATGAATTGTCGGCTAATACAGAGAACACTCATTGAGTGTTCTCTGTATTACGGGGAGCCGACAATTTAGCCGCAAGTGATTTTAAAATACTTTTTTTCCTGCACAAATGACACTTTGTGCAGGGACAGTTCTAAGCACCAGAAACATGCGCCCCTTCACAGGCATACTATAGATACCCCCAGATAAATTTAAAGGAATATTACACTTTTATTGTTTCACTTTAATCATTATTAAAATCACTGCTCCTGAAAAAACGGCCGTTTTTAAAACTTTTTTTTGTATTGATCCATGTCCCCTGGGGCAGGACCCGGGTCCCCAAACACTTTTTAGGACAGTAACTTGCATATTACCCTTTAAAATGAGCACTTTAGATTGTGAACGTTCGAGTCCCATAGACTTTAATAGGGTTCTAAAGTTCACACAAAGTTTAGGTCTGTTCGCAGGTTCTGGTGCGAACCAAACAGGGGGGTGTTCGGCTCATCCCTACACCTGATGCTAATGTAACTGATTGAATTTTCTATGGATGTGGGATCCCTTGAAGACTGCCTATGTTGAGTGGCTATCCTATTCCTCCTCAATCTTGATGATGCTAGCTTCCAACAATATTTTTGGTTTAGGGCACCACCACATCCACACAAGGCCCAATTTTTCTGCTCCTGTAGAACAGGGGCATGTAATTACATTTTTTGATGTTATATCTCAATGCAGGGCCCCTTCCTGCACCCAACAAGAGTAACCATGAGGGTTTACAGTGTTGTGGAACCACCACCACCACTCAAGGCCCAATTTTTCTGCTCCTGTTTAACAGGGACATGTAATTACAATTTTTGATGCAATATTTTAATGCAGGGCCCATTCCTGCACCCAACAATGGTATCTGTGAGGGTTTACAGTGTTGTGGCACCACCACCACGACCACCCAAGGCTCCTGTTTAAGAGGGGCATGTAATTACAATTCTTGATACAATATTTCATAGAAGGGTCCGTTCCTGCACCAACAAGCGTAACTGCGAGGGCTTATAGTGTTGTGGCACCACCACCACCAAAGGCCCAATTTTTCTGCCCCTGTTTAACAGGGGCATGTAATTACAATTCTGATGTAATATTTCATGGCAGGGCCTGTTCCTGTGCTCACAAAGAGTAACAGTGATGGCTTACAGTGTTCTGGTACCACCAACACTTAAGGCCCAATTTTCTGCAGAGTATATAGGGCAGGCTGTATAGTATATATACTGCTGTTCAAAGTAAATAGTGCCTGGGGGCCCCCCACACCATTGTTTTTAAAATGTGGGTTCCCTTTAATATCAATACCAGACCATAAGGGCCTGGTAATGGATTAGGGGGGACCCATGCCGTTTTTTCAATGATTTTCAACTATATTGCCAGGACCCGACAATACATTACAACCGCGAGTAGTTTTAAATGACAATCCAAGAGGAAGTCAGAGAAGGTACCTGTCACCCCTTTTTGGTGAAATTCTGCTTTAAATCTGAAGACCCAAATAAGAAATTTGTTATCATATACACAAACAGTAAACTTATTTGTTTCCATTCAATTATAGTTATCCCACTGACCCCATTGTTCTAAATGATACCAACAATGGGGCACAATTCCTCCCACTGACACCAACGATGAGGCACTATTTCTCCCAATCCCATCAACGATGGCACACTATTCCTCCCAATATCACCAATTATGGGCCACTATTTCTCACAATGACACCAATGAGGGGGCACAATTCCCCCCAATGACACCAATTATGGGCCACTATTTCTCCCAATGACATTAATAAAGGTGGACAATTCTTCCCAATGACGGGGTACTATTCCTCCCAATGCCACCAACTATGGGTGCCATTCCTTCCAATGACTCCAACGAAGGGGCACAATACCTCCCAAAGACATCAATGATGTTTGCTCCCACTTATGCCAGGGCATTTTCTACTCCCACTGACCATAGTCTGGCCCCCCTAAAATCTGAAGGACAGTTAACTGGCCCTTTGTTTAGAATGTTTGAAGACCCCTGGTGTAAACGAAAGAAAAGACTCCTTTATTTATGAGTATTATTAAAGGCCTGATTCACATCTATGCATTTTTTAGTGCATTTTCAGTCTTGCTGAAACACGCTATAGTCCATTTAACACGGTTTCCTATGGGTCATGTTCACATCTGTGCATTTTATGGAAAGGGCCAGGAACCAGCAGGCTGTGTTTTTGGTCCTATAGAATTCAATGGATCAAAAACGTGTATTGAAAAACACAAAATGCACCTGGAATATGCAGACTGAAACCGGCATAGATGTGAACCAGGCCTCAATGTAAATGCTTACCTGGAAAGGACCCCAAGGCATTCCAAGGAGAACAATAATAAAGATTGTTATATATGGGGCAGCAAATGTTGGCTGTACTGCATTTTCCGAAAATACGCCCAGGTCTTATATTAATTTTGGCAACAAAAGACACAGTAGGGATTATTTTTGGGGTAGGTCTTATCATGCCATGCTTTGTCTTCTCTCCTTGCCTTTCAGGAATCCCCTGTGTAAAAGTTCTGGTAAAATACTAATATCCATTCCATTACAGTATCATACAATGCAAACAGTGTATGTTTCTGCACAACCATCTCTAGGGTTTACAGAGAAAAGTCTGAAGAGAAAATATCCAGTGAGCATCAATTGTGTGTACACAAATGCTATGTTGATGTCCAAGGTCAGAGGAGAATGGGAAGACTGGTTCGAGATGATAGAAAGGCAACTCAAATAACCACTCGTTACAACCAAGCTATGCAGAATACCATCTCTGAATGCACAACATACCAAACTTTGAAGCAGGTGGGTTACAGTAGCAGAAGTCCACACCGGTTGAAACTCCTGTCAGCTAAGAAAAGGAAACCGAGGCTACAATTCACACAGGCTCGCCAAAATTGTACAATAGAAGATTGGAAAAACGGTGCCTGGTCTGATGAGTCTCAATTTCAGCTGTGACACGCAGATGGTAAAGTCAGAATTTGGCGTAAAAATGAAAGCATGGATCCATCTTGTCTTCTATCAATCGTTCAGGCTGGTGGTAGTGTGGGGGATATTTACTTATTTACCCTTTGGGCCCCTTGAGAAAAATTGAACCACTTCAATACAGGGCACTTTTACCCTCTTCCTGCACAGACCAATTTCCAGCTTTCAGTGCTCTCAAATTTTGAATGATAATTACTCAGTCATACTACACAGTACCCAAACAAAATTCTTATCATATTTTTCACACAAATAGAGCTTTCTTTTGGTGGTATTTAATCACCGCTGGGTTTTTAATTTTTTACGATATAAGCAAAAAAAGAGTGAACATTTTGGGGGAAAAAAACACTTTTTTAGTTTTTATTATAAAATTTAGCAAATAAGTAATTTTTCTTCATAAAATTGGGCCAACGTGTATACTGCTTCATATCTTTGGTAAAAAATAAACCAAATTAGTGTATATTGTTTAGTCTGTGTGAAAGTTTATAGAGTTTATAAGCTATGCTACATGATGTACTGACTGTCTATCTCATTGCTTGAGGCCCTGAAATGTCAGGAAAGTACAAATACCCCTAAATTAACCCTTTTTGGAAAGTAGACACTCCAAGGTATTTAGTAAAAGCCATGGTGGGTTTTTTGAAGTTGAAATATGTTCCCACAATTCTTGGGAAAATTAAGAAATTATAATTTTTTTCCCCACACAAAATTGTCCTAATAACAAGTTATTGTCTCACACACAGCATAGGCATACTTGCAATTACACTCCAAAACACATTTTTCTATTCATGCAGAGTGGCGATACCACATACAGGTATCTGAGACTTTTTCACAGTATTTCCACATACAGAGGCCCAACATTCAAGTAGCACCTCCAGGCATTCTAGGGACATAAATTACACATTTTATTTCCTGACTACAGAAAAAACATTTCTGTAGGCCTTGGATCACCAGGACAATGGAAATGCCCTCAAAATGACTCAATCTTGGAAAGCAAACACCCCAACTTATATTCTAGGAGGCATTATGAGTCTTTTGAACTTGTCATTTTTTTCCACAAGGTTTTGGAAAATGTGGAAAGACCTTTTTTTTTACACAAAATTGTCAATTTATAAGATATTTCTAACACATAGCATGTACATAGCATGTACATAGCAAAAATTACACTGCAAAATACATTCTGCTACTCCTTCTGAGTATGGCGATACCACATGTGTAAGACTTTTACACAGCCTGGCCACATACAGAGGCCCAATATGCAAGTAGTACCTTCAGGTGTTCTAGGAGCATAAATTACACATCTAAGAGATACTGTCAGCATAGCCAAAGCATTGGTACAGGTAGCAGGCAGAGACGTGGTCAGTAGCAGCAAAAGGAATCGCCCAGGCAGCAATACTGTTCATAGTCAGTACAGGCAGCAGGCAGAGATATGGTCAGTCAGTGATTAAAAAATTGAATGCAGGTACTGGACCCACAAAATATATCCTTCCACCTCTGATCGTTGCTGGCGCTGCCTGAAAGCCAGGGGTACCCTGTTCCATATATACTGGACTTGCCCCTTGATATCCCCTTTCTGGATATTGACCCAACAGCTCCTTGTCCGTTTGCTGGAGGTGCCCGTCCCGCCTGAACCCAAGTTCTTCCTATTCGGCCTGTCCCGACTTAAAATAGCTAAACCGTCCCGGAAGCTTTTAAGACACATTCTCACGGCAGCCCGTTGCCTGGAAGCCCTTAATTGGAAAAGCCAAACGGCCCCAACTATGGAAGCCCTTTACTCTAGGATAAAGGACATAAAACTCATGGAAAGAATGACTGCCAGAATACGGGACAGGCTGGAGGAATTTGATTTGGTTTGGGGGAGATGGTGGCTGCTGGAGGACTAAAGGCGCACCAAGGGAGGTATGATGACGTGGATCTCTGGCTTTCTTTTTCCTATCTCTTTTCTGTCTTTCTTCTGCTAACTGTGATTATTTGCGCAGCGGACTCTTGCTGCTATGTTTTAAGTGTGTTGCATAGGCCTTATAGCAGAACTTACCGGGCCTCTCGGGTTTGGGAGCGGGCAGTTGACTTTCTGTGTCTCCTGACCCCCCACACTTGGCCGACCAAACTATTGAAATCTGCTGTATGTGCCCGAGACCCGTTACCACATATAGCGTGTTTATCCCTGACCCTGCAATGTTTTGTAATTACACTGCTGCTACTGTGCTTCTGTAATGCTTATTTCCCTATGCAACTACCAAAAAATTAAGAAAAAATTTAATGCAGCTGCTGTTTCAAATCGTATGCTAGTGATTGATAATGAATGGTTGTGTCACCAGAATCTAAATCCCCGCAGACAAACAGCGCTTGCTAATGATGAGTGTATAAGAATAACTCAATGGGCTAGTGCAATCACAATAGACCCACACAATAATCTGTGTAGTTACTGGAGATTACATTGGCTGTGTCATGTCTGTGTCTTTTCTTCCCAGCAGACTGTGTTTGTGAGGGCAGAGCCCTCTCTCCTTTTACATTTCAGCACAGGGAGAGAGAGGCAGAGCTCAGCAAAAAGTGCCAGAAACAGGTTAACTTTGTCCCTGGGGCAGCATAAAACTCTACTTGTCAGCCCGAGCAGAGCTATAGAAGGGACATTGGGAAAAACTGTTATATTAACCTGTTCCCACCCACACTATAGCCGAAAGGCAGCTACAGCGTGGGCTTAAAATGCCAGGAGCGCATCCATGGATGTAGTTCCATCCATCAGTGCCACCTATCAGTGCATACTGATCAATGTCGCCTCATTAATGCCCATCAGTTCAGCCTATTAGTGCCCATCAGTGCAGCCACATCAGCGCACACCACAGAAGGAGAAAAAGTACAAACTATGAAAATATTTTAATGTTAAATGTGTATTTTTTTAATTTAGCAACAAATAAAAAACCCAGTGGTGATTAAATACCACCAAAAAAAAGCTCTATTTGTGTTAAAAAAAATGATAAAATGGGAAAAAAATTCATATGGGTATAGTGTTGCATGACCGTGCAATTTTCATTCAAAGTGTGACAGCGCTGAAAGCTGAAAATTGGCCTGGTAAGGTAGGGGGTATAAGTGACCAGTAGGCAAGAGGTTAAAAAGGGCACCCTGATTATGAAGCACAGTGATGGAAGTTGTGGACCTTTTATATGTGGGTGGAAGTTGTCCCAACTCTGTGGTGCTCCCATGGAGAGGAGTTGTAAAAGAAAGATGGCTTACAAATGACTATATGCTGTCTTTTGTGCCCAAATGAAAACTACAGAATCATACCTCCCAACTATTTGAGATGGGAACGAGGGACATCTATTAGCAAAAGTAATCAGGCAAGGGACACACCCTCTTCCGTGCCCGCCCCCCCCCCCCCCCCCCCCAAAGGAGAATTCTACAAAAAAAAAAATAGTTAAACCCACAAGTGCATTTTTTTTTACCACTACTATTTCTTTATACTGGCTTTACAAATGCAGCAATTTAGAAATAGGATAAAAGGTTTAGCACTGGGAAACACTTTTTGAAAGATAAAAAGTGGTTTGTATACACAAATATAAAGATTAGATCCAGAGGCGTCTGCAGGGGATGTGTCTGGGCACACCCCAATGCCTAGGCACAGGCACACCCCAGGTTTTTTTCACTGTCACAACTGTGGAACAACTCCAGTTCGGCACCCCTGCTAACTAATAGCGCTGCTACCAGTGGGACTATTTTTCAGTTGAATGCCAAATTTCTGTGAGAACTGCAGTTACTGGCCACAGAATAAGCAGTCAGGCAGCCAGATTTTTCAATACTGTCTCTCTAGTTCCCGCTACAGCGTCCCTGACAGCTGAATATCACACCGCCGCCTGCTATTACAGCTGTTGTACCTGGCACTTTAGAGGCAGCATGGGATATTTCCTACCTGCTTACTCCACAGCTGGTGGCTGCAGTCCTCACAGGAGTTAGTGGTTATCAGAGACCACCATCCTATGCTTCGTGTTGCCACAACAAGGGCTCATTTACACTTGATTTGGCTTCAACCCACATTAACGGCTAGTTTACACTTGCTTCAAAACAAGGCTTTGGGCAGGCTTTGTTAAAGCTTTCTGAACGCTAGTCAAAGCTCCTGTCACTAAATAAAATGGTTAGCTTATAGTCCTGTTTTACCTTGCTTTTGCTTTGCTTTGGCTTCGCTTCAAAAATGAAACCCCATGTAGCTTTTAGTGGTGCTTCAAAGCATCTTCAAAGTCTCCATAAAAGTCTATAACAAAGCTTGCTTGAAGCCCCACCAAAGCTTCACTGAAGCCCTACAAATCCTCACTGAAGCCCAACCAAATACTCATCGAAGCCCCATCAAAACTCCTCCAAAGCCTCATCAAGCTCCACCAAGGCCTCATCGAAGCACCAAGCAAAAGCAAGGTGTAAACAGGACTGTAAGCTAACCATTTTATTTAGTGACAGGCACTTTGACTGTCGTTCAGAGAGCTTTAACAAAGCCAGTCTGAAGCCATGTTCAAGCAAGTGTAAACTAGCCCAAACATCTTATAATGGGAAAGCTGTCTCTCTTCGGGTACTCATTTGTCTGGCTGAGCAGGAAGCGATCATCACAGTGCAGCCAATCATTCTTCCTGCCCAGCACACACACAGCACCGCTCTCCCCGAGGCAGACTGAAGATCTCAGAGGACAGATAGCAGCCTACATCTTCTCACCCAAAGCCTTGACATCACATGTAGACATGTAGATGCACCAATTAGAAACAAATCTTTACAAGACCTACTGATTACCAACAATACAGACCTGATCATGGATGTGGAAATAAGAGGCAATTTAGGAAACAGCAATCATAGGTCAATTCGCTTCAGTATAATTCACACAAATAGGAAACATAAGGGGAATACAAAGACACTGAATTTCAAAAGAGCCAACTTCCCTAAACTATGAACCTTGCTAGAAGATATAAATTGGGAAAAAATCTTAGGAACAAAGAACAAGGAGGAGAGATGGATTTGCTTTAAGCCCTTGTACACACGGTCGGAGATTCCGTCGGAATGTGTCCGATCGGAGCGTTTTTTTTGGATATTCCGACTGTGTGTGGTATGCATCGGACTGTTTCCGTCAGAATATCCGTCGGACCAAATTTTCCAACTTGCTGGAAATATTTTCCGACAAACTGCTCCAATCGGACATACTCCGATCATGTGTAGAGAATTCCGATCGGACAAAGTGCCACACATGCTCAGATCAAATTCCTACATAAAAGCTATTGGCTACTAGCCTGAACGTAGTCCCATCGTAACGAAATTACGTCATTACGTTCTGAAAGATCTGATTTTCCGACAACTTTGTCCGACCGTGTGTATGCAACAGTTTCGGACAAGAGCCATCGGACAAAATCCAATGGACAAAATCCGACGGATTTGGTTGTCGGAATCTCCGACCGTGTGTACAAGGGCTAAGAGAATATTAAATAAGGGCATTAGCCAGTGCATCCAATTGGGAAATAAATTTAAAAGAGAGAACAAAAGTCCTGGATAGCTTAACTCCAAAGTGAAAATGCATATAAATGCAAAGGAGAAGGCCTTCAAAAAAATACAAGGCTGAGGGATCATCATCAGCATTCAGACTTTACAAAAAATGCAACAAGAAATGTAAGGGTGCAATTAGGGTGGCTAGAAAATGAAAGTCACATAGCAGAGGGGAGCAAAAAAATCCAAAGAAAGTATATAAACAGTAAAAAAAGGAAAGAAAGACCATATTGTCCCCATAAAGAATGAGGAAGGATATCTGGTTACAAAGGATGAGGAGATGGCGAGGGTATTGAATTTATTCTTCTCCTCAGTATTCACAAGGCAATCAGAGGGCTTCAGTAACCAAAACTGCAGTGTTTATCCTCATGACACATCACAGGAGGCACCCTCATGGCTAAGAGAGGACAGAATTATAAATAGACTTGGAAAACTTAACATTAATAAGTCACCGGCACAAGATGTCTTGCACCTGAGATCCTTAGGGAACACAGTGAAGTATTTGCTAGACCATTGTTTCTAATTTTTACTGACAGTCTACTGACTGGAATGGTACAAGCTGATTGGAGAAAAGCCAATGCAGCGCCAATATTTAAAAAAGGGCCAAAATATATCCCTGGGAATTACAGACCAGTTAGCCTAACATCAATAGTATGCAAGCTCTTGGAGGGGATGATAAGGGACTATATACAAAATTTTAGTAATGAAAATGGTATCATTAGCAGTAATCAGCATGGGTTCATGAAGAATCGTTTTTGTCAAACCAATCTATTAACCTTCTATGAGGAGGTGAGTTGCCATCTAGATAAAGAAAGACCCATAGACGTGGTGTATCTGGATTTTGCAAAAGCATTTTACACAGTTCCCCATACATGTTTACTGTACAAAGTAAGGTCCATTGGCATGGACCATAGGGTGAGTACATGGATTGAAAACTGGTAACTATAGAGGGTGGTTAGGGTTTGGCTAGGGTTGGATTTGGTGAAGGTTAGGCTTGGGTTAGGTTTTGGCAGGGGTTAGAGTTAGGCTAGAGATAGGGTGTGGTGGGGGCTAGGGTCATATTAGGGCTTGGCTAAGGTTAGGGTTTGACTAGGGTTAGGGTGTGGCACAGGTTATGGTTTAGCTAGGGCAAGGGTTAGGGGTTGGCAGTGGTTAGGCTTTGGCTAGGGTTAAGCTAGGGTTAGGCAGGGGCTAGTCTAGGGTTATGGTTTGGCTTTGGGTTAGGGTGTGGCATGGGTTTTGGTTCAGCTAAGGCAAGGATTAGGGGTTGGTGGTGTTTAGGATTAGGCTAGGGTTAGGGGTCAGCTGGAGTTAGGCAAGGGTTAGGGTTTGGCTGGAGTTAGTGTTTGGTGAAGGTTAGGATTAGGGTAGGGTTAGGCTTGAAATATTGTTTAGACAGAGCTAGGGTTAGGCGGAAATAAGGGTTTGGTGTGGTTAGGATTAGGGTTAAGTTAGGGTTAGGCTAGGGTTAGGGTTTGGTAGGGGCTAGTATTCAGCAAGGATAAGGGTTAGGCTAGGGTTAGGGTTATGCTAGGTTTAAGTGGAGGTTAGGGTTTGGATAGGGTTAGGGTTTGGTGGGGTCTAGTGTTCAGCTATGGTTAGGGTTAGGCTAGGTTAGTGTTTGATGGTGCTAGGGTTATGCTAGTGATAGGGTTTGGCAGTGGTTAGGATTCGGCGTACACACAAACTGAATTTTGGTTGGAAAAAGCTCTGATGGTTTTTCTGATGGAATTTCACTCAAGGGTTAGATTTTGGTGGGGGTTAGGTTTAGGCTTGGGTTAGGGTTTGGCAGGGGTTAGAGTTAGGCTAGAAATAGGGTGTGGTGGGGGTTAGGGTCATATTAGGGTTTGGCTAAGGTTAGGGTTTGGCTACGGTTAGGGTGTGGCACAGGTTATGGTTTAGCTAGGGCAAGGGTTAGGGGTTGGCAGGGGTTAGGCTTTGGCTAGGGTTAAACTAGGGTTAGGCAAGGGCTAGTCTAGGGCTAGGGTTTGGCTTTGGGTTAGGGTGGGGCATGGGTTATGGTTCAGCTAGGGCTAGGATTAGGGGTTGGTGGTGTTTAGGATTAGGCTAGGGTTAGGGGTAAACTGGAGTTAGGCAAGGGCTAGGGTTTGGCTGGAGTTAGGGTTAGGTGAAGGTTAGGATTAGGGTAGGGTTAGGCTTGCATTATTGTTTAGATAGAGCTAGGGTTAGAGTTTGGTGGGAATAAGGGTTTGGCTAGAGAGCATTTGGTTGGGGTTAGAGTCTGGCTAGGAATAGGGTTTGGCTAAGGTTAATGTTTGGTGGGGATTAGGGATAGACTAGAGTTAGGGTTTTATGTGGGTTTAGTTAGGGTTAAGCTAGGGCTAGGGTTAAGATTTAGCTGGAGCTCATTTTAGGGTTTGGCAGGGATTTGGATTAGGTTAGGTTAGTGTTTGGGTTAAGCTAGGGTTGGGTTTTGCAGTGGTTAGGGTTTGTATAAGTTTAGGTTTTGGCAAGAGTTAGGATTTGGTGAGGATTAGGGTTAAGCTAAGGTTAGGGTTTGGCAGGGGTTAGGTTTAGGCTAGAGTTAGGGTTTGGCGGGGGTTAGGGTCTGGCTAGGGTTTGGCTATGGTTAGGGTTTGGTGGGGGTTAGGGTTAAGCTAGAGCTTGGTGGGGGTTAGGCTAGAGTTAGCGTTTGGCGTGAGTTAGGGTTAAGATAGGGTTAGAGTTTGGCAGAGTTTATGATTAGGCAAGGATTAGGCTAGTGTTAGGGTTTGGCAGTGTTTAGGATTAGTTACAGTTTGGCTAGACTTAGGGTTTAGCAGGGGTTACGCTAGGCTTAAGGTTTGGCCAGGGTTAGGGTTTGGTGGGGGTTAGTGTTAAGCTAGAGCTAGGTTTAATTGGTGGTTTGGATTAGGCTAGGTTTAGGGTTTGTTTGGGGTTAGGATTAGGTTAGGGATAGGCTAGGGCTAGGGCTTGGTGGGGGTTAGGGTTCAGTAATCGTTAGGCTAGGGTTTGGTGGTGGTTAGGGTTAAGCTAGGGTTAGGGTTAAGCCAGAGTTAGACTTTGGTTGGGGTTAGGATTTGCCAGGGGTTCGATTAGGGTTAAGCTAGGGTTTGGTGGGGGTTAGGCTAGAGTTAGTGTTTGGTGGGGGATAGGGTTAAGCAAGGTTTGGATAGGGTTAGGGTTTAGCAGTGTTTAGGATTAGATAAAGTTTGGCTAGAGTTAGGGTTTGGCAGGGGTTAGGCTAGGGTTAAGGTTTGGCTAGGGTTTAGATTTGGCTAGGGTTAGGGTTTGGTGGGGATTAAACTAGGACTAGGTTTAGGTGGTGGTTAGGATTAGGCTAGGTTTAATGTTTGTTAAGTATTAGGATTAGGTTAGGGTTAGGCTTGGGCTAGCGTTAGGGGTAGGCTAGGTTTAAGCTAGGGCTAGGGTTAGGATTTGGCGGGGGTTAGGCTAGTTTTAGGGTTAAGCTAGGGTTAGGCTAGGATTAGGGTTTGATAAGCGTTAGAGTTGGGCTTGGATAAGGGTTAGGCTAGGGTTAGGCGGGGGTAGGGTTCAGCTATGGTTAGGGCTTGGGTTATGGTTTGGTAAGGGCTAAAGTTCAACTAGGATAAGGGTTAGGCTATGGTTAGGGTTAGGGTTTGGATAGCGTTAGGGTTTGGTGAGGGCTAGGGTTCAGTTATGGTTTGGTGGGGGTTAGTTAGGCTAGAGTTAAGGTTAGACATGTGCATTCATTTTCGTCCGAATGCATTTTCGTCCGAATTTCAGCTATTTTCATTTTCGTTTTGACAAACGATAACGAAAGCACAGAATCCGAAAAACGAAAGATCCGACATAAATAAATGCTTTATTTTCGTTTTCATTGTTACAACAGTTTGATATAGAATAGGAGATTCGATGTGACTCTGACAATATCAATGCAATAAAAAGTTTTAAAAACTGCAGTTTTTTCGGGAGCAGTGATTTTAATAATGATTAAAGTGAAACAATAAAAGTGTAATATTCCTTTAAATTTCGTAGGGGGGGGGGGTGTCTATAGTATGCCTGTGAAGGGGCTCATGTTTCTGGTGCTTAGAACTGTCCCTGCACAAAGTGTCATTTATGCAGGAAAAAAAGTCTTTAAAATCACTCGCACCTATTATGAATTGTCGGCTCCATAATACAGAGAACACTCATTGAAAGTCATTGATAAAAAAAAATAAAAAAAAATAAATAAAAAGCGTGGGGGTCCCCCAAATTCAATTACCAGGCCCTTCAGGTCTGGTATGGATATTAAGGGGAACCCCGCGTCAAATGTAAAAAAAAATTGACGTGGGGGTCCCCCTAAAAATCCATACCAGACTTTTTATCCGAGCACGCAACCTGGCAGGTCGCAGGAAAAGAGGGGGGGAAGAGAGAGCGCCCCCCTCCCTCCTGAACCATACCAGGCCACATGCCCTCAACATTGGGAGGATGCTTTGGGGGTCTGTGACCCCTCAAAGCACCTTGTCCCCATGTTGATGAGGACAAGGGCCTCATCCCCACAACCCCGGCCGGTGGTTGTGGGGGTCTGCGGGCGGGGGGCTTATCAGAATCTGGAAGCCCCCTTTAACAAGGGGACCCCCAGATCCCGCCCCCCCTGTTTGAAATGGTAAGGGGGTACAAAAGTACCCCTACCATTTCACAAAGAAAGTGTAAAAAATTGTTAAATAAGACAAACACACTTTTGAAAAATTCCTTTATTAAAAATAAAAATAAAATAAAAAAAAGATTCCAGCGGTGGTAATCCACTCTTGATATCCAGCGACGGACGATCATCTCTCCAGCGATTGCTCATCTGAATCAGCGCAGCGAATCCACCCTTCTTCTGTCTCAACGGAGGAGACACTGCAAGGATTCCGGTGGCCTGACGTTTCTTATATACGAAGGGCGGGGCCACCCGTCACCTGACCCCGCCCCCCTCTGACGAAAGGGGAAACCCGGGGTTCCCTGTGACGTATGTGTGACCCCGCACCCCTCTGATGTAACACAGGCAGGTTTCCGTTACATCAGAGGGGGCGGGGTCACCCATACGTCACGGGGAACCCCGGGTTTCCCCTTGGGTCAGAGGGGGCAGGGTCAGGTGACGGGTGGCCCCGCCCTCCGTATATAAGAAACGTCAGGCCGCCGGAATCCCTGCAGTGTCTCCTCCGTTGAGACAGAAGAAGGGTGGATTCGCTGCGCTGATTCAGATAAGCCATCGCTGGAGAGATGATCGTCCGTCGCTGGATAGCAAGAGTGGATTACCACCGCTGGAATCTTTTTTTTTTTTTTTTAATAAAGGAATTTTTCAAAAGTGTGTTTGTCTTATTTAACTATTTTTTACACTTTCTTTGTGAAATGGTAGGGGTACTTTTGTACCCCCCTACCATTTCAAACAGGGGGGGCGGGATCTGGGGGTCCCCTTGTTAAAGGGGGCTTCCAGATTCTGATAAGCCCCCCGTTCGCAGACCCCCACAACCACCGGCCAGGGTTGTGGGGATGAGGCCCTTGTCCTCATCAACATGGGGACAAGGTGCTTTGAGGGGTCACAGACCCCCAAAGCATCCTCCCAACATTGAGGGCATGTGGCCTGGTACGGTTCAGGAGGGAGGGGGGGCCGCTCTCTCGTTCCCCCCTCTTTTCCTGCGGCCTGCCAGGTTGCGTGCTCGGATAAAGGGTCTGGTATGGATTTTTAGGGGGACCCCCACGTCAATTTTTTTTTAAATTTGATGCGGGGTTCCCCTTAATATCCATACCAGACCTGAAGGGTCTGGTTATGGATATTTAGGGGGAACCCCACGTCAAATTTTTTCTTAAATTTGAGGCAGGGTTCCCCTTAATATCCATACCAGACCTAAAGGGCCTGGTAATTGAATTTGGGGGACCCCCACACTTTTTTTTTATTTATTTTTTTATCAATGACTTTCAATGAGTGTTCTCTGTATTACGGAGCCGACAATTCATAATAGCTGCGAGTGATTTTAAAGGACTTTTTTTCCTGCATAAATGACACTTTGTGCAGGGACAGTGCGCCCCTTCACAGGCATACTATAGACACCCCCCCCTACGAAATTTAAAGGAATATTACACTTTTATTGTTTCACTTTAATCATTATTAAATTCACTGCTCCCGAAAAAACTGCAGTTTTTAAAACTTTTTTTTGCATTGATCCATGTCCCCTGGGGCAGGACCCGGGTCCCCAAACACTTTTTAGGACAGTAACTTGCAAATTAGTCTTTAAAATTAGCACTTTAGATTGTGAACGTTGGAGTCCCATAGACTTTAATAGGGTTCTAAAGTTCACACGAAGTATGCTATATACTAGCTCCGTCGAATCTTCTTCATACATTCGACAGACACCATAAGCCTTCAAAGACAGATTCGACCGTAATTCATGTGTTTTTTTGGACGAATGCAATTTTTGAACGAAAAACGAAATAAATAAAAACGAATTTCGGGAGTAACTAAATGAATTAATTTTTCGGACGAAAACTAAGTTCTGAAACGAAATATTTTACTCTGCACATGTCTAGTTAAGGTGTGGTGAGGGTTCAGGTCTGGTTAGGTTAGGGTTTGGCAATGGTTAGGGTTAGGCTAGGGTTAAGCTAGGGATAGGGTTAAGCTAGATTTGGGTTAGGGTTTGTTGCTGGTTAGGATTACGCTATGGTTGGGGTTTAGCTGGGGCTAGAGTTAGGCTAGGATTATGGTTAGGGTTAGGGTAAAGATAGGGTTAGGATTTGGTGGAGATTAGGATTAGGCTAGGTTTTGGCTAGGGTTAAGGGTAGGCTAGGGTTAGGGTTTGGAGGGGGCTAGGATTAGGTTTGGGTTAGGGTTTGGCAGGGGTTGGGGTTAGGCTGGGGTTAGTGTTAGGCTGGGGTTAGGGTTTTGGCTGAGGTTAAGGTTTGGTGGGGTTAGGGTTTGGCTAGGATTGGGTTAGGGTTAGGCTAGGGTTTGGCAGTGGTTAGGGTTAAGATGGGTTTAGGCTAGGGCAAGGGATTGCCAGTGCTTAGGATTAGGCTACAGTTAGGGTTCAGCTGGGGTTAGGGTTAGGCTACAGCTAGGGTTATGCTAGGGTTAGGTTTTGGTGGGGAATAGGTTAGGGTTTGGCTAGGGCTAGGGTTAAGCTAGGGCTAAGCTTAGGGTTTGGTGGTGGTTAGGATTAGGCTAGGTTTAGGGTTAAGTTAGGGTTAGGCTAGGGTTATGGTTTGGTAGGGGCTAGTATTCAGCAAGGATAAGGGTTATGCTAGGGTTAAGTGGAGGTTAGGGTTTGGATAGGGTTAGGGTTTGGTGGGGTCTAGTGTTCAGCTATGGTTAGGGTTTGGCTAGGGTTAGAGTTTGGCTAGGTTAGTGTTTGATGGGGTTAGGGTTATGCTAGTAATAGGGTTTGTCAGTGGTTAGGATTGGGCTAGGGTTATGCCCCGTACACACGATCTGAATTTTGGTTGGAAAAAGCTCTGATTGTTTTTCTGACGGAATTCCACTCAAGGGTTAGATTTTGGTGGGGGTTAGGTTTGGGCTGGGGTTTGCTGTGGGTTTGGGCTCAGCTAGGGTTAGGCTAGGGTTTGGTGGGGGGTGAGGGTTAAGCTAGGGTTTGGCCGTGGTTAGAGTTAAGCTAGGGTTAGAATTTTATGAAGTTTAGGATTAAGCTAGGGTTAGGGTTTAGCAGGGGTTAGGTTAGGGTTAAGTTAGGGTTAGTGTTTGGCAGTGATGTGGCGAGGCAAGCGCTGTACAGTTTCTTATTATTATTTTTCTGTTCCCTCCCAAGGGGCACAGCACTCACAGCAGCAGACCAAACATTTATTCCACGCTACCAAGGCACGAGTGTCACACACTTTCAGAAGCTCTTATGCCTCAACTGTCGTGGTGGTAAGGAAGAAGAATGAAACGCTTCAAATGTGCATTGACTACCACACCCTGAACAGAAGGACCATCCCTGACCAATACACCACCCCTCGTACTGAAGATGCCTAGAGTGGACACTATCAGATCCCTATTCACCCCAATGATAGGGAGAAGACAGCATTTACTTGCCCACATGGGTTCTATGAGGTCAACATGATTGTGCCTCAGGTATTATCGGGAGCTCCGGCCATGTAACAGCGGCTGATGGAGCGTAGGGTTGTTACATGAGCTTGATTGAGGTCTTGGTGTATTTGGATGATATTATTGTCTTCGGAAGGATCCTGAAAGAGAGTGAGGCAAGGCTTGAAAAAGTCTTTGAGAGGCTTCATGAAGAGGGGCTGAAGTTGTCATTAGAAAAGTGCCAGTTCTACCAAACCTCAGTAATCTACTTGGGGCATGTTGTGTCCATGAAGGGCATTGCCATGGACCCTGAAGAAACTAAAGGCAGTCACCACTTGGTCCTGGCCGAGGACTGTGACGGAGCTGTGGTCTTTCCTCAGATTCTGCTCCTCTTGCCAGAAGTTTGTAGTGAATTCCGCAAAGATTGACCGGCTACTTAACAAGTTACTCCAGATTGAGATGGAAGACAAAGGCCATAAGCTGAGTCAGGCGAGACAAGGGTCCTGGAGGCTGAGGGAGAAAATTCAAGAGCAGTAGACTCCCCACTGTGAGCAAGCTTTTCAAGGCCTCAAGAGAAGCCTCAGGGAAGCTCCAGTACTGGTCAATGCAGACCCACGAAGCTCTACGAACTTCAAGGAGGTGCTAGCCAAAAGGGGCTGGGGGGAGTCTTGTACCGAGAGCAGGAAGGTGGAGTCGAAGCATGATACAGTCCGAAAAAGGATAATCCTGTGCACATGCTGAAACTGAAGTGGGCTGTAGTGGACACATTGAAGAATTATCTGTATGGAGCCTCTTTCGTGATGATGGATAACAATCGTTTAATGTACTTGTTGACCTCAGCCTTGCTGGATGCAACTGGGCACTGATGGGGGCGGCCCTGTCCAGGTTTCAGTTCAGCCTGAAGTATGGACCTGGGTCAGGAAACAGAGACGCTGATGCTCTGTCACAAAGGCCTCTCAGACCAGTCAGAGCTCCGGAGGACTGGAACTATGTGACCTCGGAAGGAGTGCAAGCTCTGAGTCAGGGCATTGCCCACAGAATCAAAGAGGCTGTTGGAACGGAACATAGAGAAGCTACACCTTCTGGGATATTGAAGAGTTACTGAGTCTTTTAGGAGGGTTTATGTTATTTCTCAACTAGATAGGCGACTGTCAGACACAGATTCAAAGTTCAAGTTCGTGTTTTGGGCATTATCAGGGCTGAAAGATTCCAAGGGTGGCTGAATTGACTCCAGGTCAGGGCAAGAAAGTCCAGTGATGTTGTCACCAGGATTTGTACAAAAAGCAGTACTGGGGCAACCACTGGGGCAACCACATCGTCGCCATTGTCCATGCATACAACAGCACGACGAGTGATGCCACCAGGTACTCTCCCTACAGACTAATGTTTGGCAGAGAGGCCTGACTTCCAGTTGACCTGGTCTTTCAAAAGCCCACAGACCATACTTCCCTAGCCTCCTACAAAAGATATGTTGACAGGCTGTGGAAGAACCTGAAACAGGCTTTTGAGAAAGCAATAGGGAATGCTACTACTCAAAAGCAGAGGAACAAAAAAACTTGACCTCAAAGTAAAAATGCAGGACCTCCAACTGGGAGATCATATATTGTTGAGGAACCTGGAGATGCCGTGAAAACACAAGTTGGCAGATCGCTGGTGACCTCAATCCTACATTGTCTGCAAGAAACTCCCTGGGCTGCCAGTCTATCAAATACATCTTGAGGAGAGGACAGGCCATTTGTAATTGTGGCATCAAAATCATCTGCTCCCTCTATCTAATGCTGTCTGAGTACCTCAGTCCACCCCCCCCCCCCCCCCGGTGCTGGACCACCATCTCTTAAAGCGGCGTTCCACACATACAGTGGTGTGAAAAAGTGTTTGCCCCCTTCCTCATTTCCTGTTCCTTTGCATGTTTGTCACACTTAAGTGTTTCGGGAACATCAAACCAATTTAAACAATAGTCAAGGACAACACAAGTAAACACAAAATGCAATTTGTAAATGCAGGTGTTTATTATTAAAGGTGAAAAAAAATCCAAACCATCATGGCCCTGTGTGAAAAAGTGATTGCCCCCCTTGTTAAAACATACTATAACTGTGGTTGTCCACACCTGAGTTCAATTTCTATAGCCACACCCAGGCCTGATTATTGCCACACCTGTTCACAATCAAGGCATCACTTAAATAGGAGCTGCTTGACACAGTAAGGTCCACCAGAAGATCCTTAAAAGCTACACATCATGCCGAGACCCAAAGAAATTCAGGAACAATTGAGAAAGAAAGTAATTGAGATCTATCAGTCTGGAAAGGGTTATAAAGCCATTTCTAAAGCTTTGGGAATCCAGCAAACCACAGTGAGAGCCATTATCCACAAATGGCGAAGACATGGAACAGTGGTGAACCTTCCCAGGAGTGGCCGGCCGCCCAAAATTACCCCAAGAGCGCAGCGACGACTCATCCAAGAGGTCACAAAAGACCCCACAACAACGTCCAAGGAACTGCAGGCCTCACTTGCCTCAGTTAAGGTCAGCGTTCATGCCTCCATCATCAGGAAAAGACTGGCAAAAATGGCCTGCATGGCAGAGTTCCAAGGAGAAAACCACTGCTGAGCAAAAAGAACATCAAAGCTCGTCTCAATTTCTCCACAACACATCTTGATGATCCCCAAGACTTTTGGGACAACATTCTGTGGACCGATGAGACAAAAGTGGAACTCTTTGGAAGGTGTGTGTCCAAGTATATCTGGCGTAGAAGGAACACTGCATTTCATAAAAAGAACATTATACCAACAGTAAAATATGGTGGTGGTAGTGTGATGGTCTGGGGCTGTTTTGCTGCTTCAGGACCTGGAAGACTTGCCGTGATAAAAGGAACTATGAATTCTGCTGTCTACCAAGAGATCCTGAAGGAGAATGTCCGACCATCTGTTCGTGTACTCAAGCTGAAAGAACTTGGGTTCTGCAGCAGGGCAATGATCCTAAACACACCAGCAAGTCCACCACCGAATGGCTGAAGAAAAACAAAATGAAGACTTTGGAGTGGCCTAGCCAAAGTCCTGACCTGAATCCTATTGAGATGTTGTGGTATGACCTTAAAAAGGCCGTTCATGCTCGAAAACCCTCTAATGTAACTGAATTAGGACAATTCTGCAAAGATGAGTGGGCCAAAATTCCTCCAGGACGCTGTAAAAGCCTCATTGCACGTTATCGCAAACGCTTGGTTGCAGTTGTTGCTGCTAAGGGTGGCCCAACCAGTTATTAGGTTTAGGGGGCAATCACTTTTTCACACAGGGCCATGATGGTTTGGATTTTTTTTCACCTTTAATAATAAACACCTTCATTTACAAATTGCATTTTGTGTTTACTTGTGTTGTCCTTGACTATTGTTTAAATTGGTTTGATGTTCCGAAACACTTAAGTGTGACAAACATGCAAAGGAACAGGAAATGAGGAAGGGGGCAAACACTTTTTCACACCACTGTAGATGGAATTTTGGAACGCTCCCCCCCTCTGATGTCACATTTGGCACCTTTCAGGGGGGGGGGGGGGTGCAGATACCTGTCTAAGATAGGTATTTGCACCCACTTCTGGGTATAGACTCCCACGGGAGGACCATTCGGATTGCGCAGTGCGACTCACGCATGCACAGTAGCGAACCAGGCTGTGAAGCCACAACTTCTGATCACTTCCTGATTCCCTTACCGAAGATGGCGGCGTCAACACCCGAGAGCAGAGGGAGAGATCGGCTTTGGGTGCCGACATCGTGGGCACCCTGGACAGGTATGTGTCCTTATTTTAAAAGTCAGCAGCTGCAGTATTTGTAGCTGCTGACTTTAAAAAAAAAAATTGGCGGACCTCTTTAAGCTTTAAGATCCGATCGCGATGACGGAGCCAGACCAACCAGCCAACTGGGACAACAGTTGACAGTGATTAGATGATAATGCCTTTCTGGTTATGGCTAGTGGATCATGAAGTTGGTCCTAGCCTTCGTACAGTTGAGGAGGAGAGTCACAGTCCTTCAGGACCAGAAGTGGAGATTCTACCTTCCACCAAAAGGGTGGGAGAGGTCAACATAAAGTCAGTTAGTACATCTCAAGAAGAGAGTTTTGAAGACCTAATTAACTTCAACGATGAAGATCGTTTGCAGCCCAGATTAGACGGACCCGTGGCAGTTGGAACCTTACTTGCAGAAGATAAGGTATACTATCATGAGAGAAGGGTTTGTACAAATCCTAGTGACAACATCACTGGGCTTTCATGCTCTGAGCGGGAGTCAGTTCAACCACCCTTGGAATCTTTCAGCCCTGATAATACCCAAAACATGAACTTGAACTCTGAATCTGTATCTGCCAATTTCTCCCATATCTAGTTGAGAAGGAACATAAACCCTCCTAATAGACTAACCTATGACATTTTAGGGGAAAGCGCTGATGAACTTATACCCACCATTCAACGACAGAACGTCATGCCAGACTCCACTACCATCCATTGGGTAGCGGGTGACCTTGACCCGCCCTCTGACACTACTGGGTGGGCCACAGCAATAGCCCTGGCCTGTAAGCAAACTGATTATGAGCTAACTGAAAGTGTATATCAATGGTTTCAACAAAATCCAAATATATGGAAATACCTGCTGAATTTAGGTTATGGTTGATAGTGTTATAATTTGTGTGTCTGCTTTATCACTAATTACTTACTAGTTAAATAGAACCTTGTAAAGTTTCTACCTCTTTGGAGAACCAAAGATTTCCTTCCCTGGGGTGAGGATGTAGCCAGGAGCTGGCTAGATTACCTGTGTTGTCAGGGGACACTCTGCAGCACCTGCTATAGTGAGGCTGCCTTGTCACATCCCGAATGCAGAGTGGGTGAGAGCCGAAAGAGGAGCAAATTATCTTGGGACATGTAATCTGAAGAGCCAAGTTTACACTGAAGTCTGATTGTTGTGGACTACAAATTCCAGCCGGCTGGAGGGAACAGAATGCTAGGACAGGTGATATATATAGCCTGTGCTGGGAAGGGATCGCTCTCTTGTGACCATGGCATTATGCTGAAAGCAGAGCCTAGGTTGGTCGGAGGAACTTGAGTTACTGCTGTGGCCTAGGTAGGGACACATCCATCCTTACGTTGACAGTCGGGGGTCACCAGATTGTACAGAAGCCTGTTCCAGGATCAGTCCTATTCCCATGCTCCTAGTATCAATTGGATTGGTGAGCGGGCAGAAGCTTATTCTCTGTATACCATAGATACACTGCATGCAGGTACCTGTACCCCATTTGCTTTAAACCAAGATTCTAACAAGGAGACACTTTGCACTTGCTACTTACAGCATTGAAGCAATTATACAGGAATCTCTTTCTGGGCCCAGATTCAGAACTTCTACACCTCAAAGAATCCTTCACCCCCCCCCCCCCCCCCTTCCCAACACACACTTAAAGGACTCAGTGAACAATATCTATACCCATCTAAGGGGGTATTCTTCCCAAAAGTTCTAATGTTACCTTCCTGGTTTTAAATGTGTTTTTGGACCTGTGGCACCAGGGATTGACGGGAGCAGTCTGATATGTGGTCATAGCTTCACTCTCAGGCTGTCTAATCACTTATTTGCATTGCAAATGGTGTAATATTACTAAGCTAATACTGAGAAAAATGCTTGCTTAAAGTGGTTGTAAACCCTTACAGACCACTTTTACCTACAGGTAAGCCTAGATTAAGACTTACCTGTAGGTGCAAGAAATATCTCCCCAACCTACACAGTTTAGGAGATATTTGCAAAAGGCAGGCACCGATGTCTACAGTGCATGCGCTGTAGACAATGGCGCGCAGGCGCACTGAGTGTGCTGTTTCTTACAGCGATCGCGCCATTGGTGGCGGCTCCCACGTGCATGCGTGGGAATGACATCATCGCGGCCAATCACATCGCTGGAGCTGCGATACTCGGAAGGAAGATGGACGCTTTGTGGAAGAGGGGACAGCGGTGACATAGCAGGCTCCTGTGTCAGGTAAGTGACACATAATGGGCTACTATGCGATGGATAGTAGCCCATTAGGCTTTACCTTTGCAGGGAAACAAAGCGGAAGTAAAACCCACCAGGGTTTACTTCCTTTTTAAGCTATTACTGTTCCATACACTTAAAGCACTTTAAAGTAAATACACTTGGTTACTGTATCACAGTTTGGGGTTTGTGTTATTTCATTGCTAACTTTGAAACATGGGGTCTCAATCTTTGGGGTCAGTCATCTCCTAGTGACCCTCACGAAGGAGGTAGCTCTACAGAAGGATGCGCTCTATTACCAACCCCCTATTACACTATTTTAAACAGCATTAACACCTCATTTTGCACTTTGCAGACCAAAGTCCAACAAAAGAGTTTTAATATCAGATTTCAACAGCATGTCACACTTTTTGTGTGCTCTAGAAGTACAGTCCCTGGAATATCCAATATAACTATTGAATCTTTTAGAAGCTATATTAAAATGTAAATATGTTTTCAACCACTTCAGCCCCGGAAGAATTTACCCCCTTCCTGACCAGAGCACTTTTTGCGATTTGGCACTGTGTCGCTTTAACTAACTGGACCAGTCGTGCGACGTGGCTCTCCGAAAAAATTTAAGTCCTTTTTTTTTCCACAAATAGAGCTTTCTTTTGGTGGTATTTGATCGCCTCTGCGGTTTTTTTTTGCGCTATAAACAAAAAATATAGTGACAATTTTGAAAAAAACGCATTATTTTTTACTTTTTGCTATAATAAATATCCCCCAAAAATATTAAAAAAAAAACACTTTTTTCCTCAGTTTAGGCTGATATGTATTCTTCTACATATTTTTGGTAAGAAAAAAAAATTGCAATAAGCGTTTATTGATTGGTTTGCGCAAGTTATAGCGTCTACAAAATAGGGGATAGTTTTATGGCATCATTTATATATTTTTTTTACTAGTAATGGCGGTGATCAGTGATTTTTATCATGACTGCGACATTATGGCGGACACAACGGACAATTTTGACACATTTTTGAGTCCATTGGCATTAATACAGCGATCAATGCTAAAAAATTGCATTGATTACTGTAAAAATGTCACTGGCGGTGAATGGGTTAACCACTAGGTGGTGCTGTTGGGGCTAAGTGTGTCCTAGGGAGTGATTCTAACTGTGGGGGGGAGGGGCTGTGTGTGACATGTCACTGATCAGCGCTCCCAATTACAGGGAGCGCTGATCAGTGACAGTGTCACTAGGCAGAATGGGGAGATGCTTGTTTACATTAGCCTCTCCCCATTGTTCCTCACCGTGAGATGATCGCTGGTATCCCCGCGGACATCGGGTCCGTGGGACCCGTGATCACGGAGCTCCCATTGCGAGAAGCCTCTTAAAGGGCAACTTACAGGCACGTTAATCTGCCTGTACGTGCCCTTCTCCTGCAGTATATCTGCGCGAGGCGGTCGGGAAGCTGTTAAAATACAATAGTGCTTCAAGAACTATCATCATAAAACCCGGGTAAAGTTTGTTTTAATGATTTCTGTTCTTCTTTATTTTTTATTAGATATATAGATGTGTTAGGTGATGGCTATCTAACAGATAAAGCACTGGTATCATTGCTCAGTGAATACTAAAAGTAATAATAAAATATTTTATAACAAATTTTAAAATATTATTTACAAAATAACACCTAAAATATGCCTATTCCCTGACCTGAAACAGTTACAATGCTGGTTCCCGCATCACACCTCTCCCACAGGCAGTTCATACTGTTTTCTACGAACTGCTGTTGGCGTCAATACAAAGTTAATGATAGCCCCAGATTGGTTCACAGATCGCAGTGCGAAATGTGAACTCGCACAGGAATCAGATCGCATAGGTGAGAACACCCATGCGATCCAATTCTAGTGCAGGGAAAAACAAGTCCTTGGACCTTTTTCTGTGCGAATTGAATGTGAGTTCAGCCATACAACTGTACAGACATCGCATGATTGGCACCTGCGGTGCGGGTGCGAATCACATGCAATGTCAGGGAATACAATAGTGTGAACCTGGGCTAAAGGTCAAAACCCTCTGTGACCCAAATGCCGCGTACACATGATCAAATTGTCCGGCGTACTTAGTCCGCCAAAACGCATTTCACCGGACAATTGGATCATGTGTGGGCTTCAGCGGACTTTCTCAGCATAAAGTCTGGAGGACTTAGAAAGTATTTTTGCAGTCCAATCTTTCCGCCGAACTTGGGTTTCAGCGGACAATACGTTCGTCAGTATGCTAGTCCGGCGGACTAAGAATGACGCATGCTCAGAAGCAAGTACGAAAAGGAAGCTATTGGCTACTGGCTATTGAACTTTCTTTTTCTAGTCCCGTCGTACGTGCTGTACGTCATCACGCTAGCAAATGCCGGACTTTCTGTGTGTCCGTGTGTGGCCATGTTCGTTCGGTAGAAAGTCCGCTGGACTATCCACCGGATTGTTTGCCGGACTAAGTACGCCGGACAATTTGATCGTGTGTACGTGGCATAAGTGGTCCATTTATAAATGGTTTTCCACAAGATTTAAAGAGCCTTCACCCAAGATTCTAACATTAAAATCCAATTAAAAAATGTCTGAATTTTGTGAGGAGTCAGACACTATGACTGTGCTGTTCAAAAGAAGCACAATAGGCATATGATCAAGTATGTGTAAGAGAAAAAAGTAAATTAAAAAAAGAAAACTGCGCTGGTGGAAACCACTAAAAAAAGCTGCAACTCAACAGTGAAATACACACCAAGTAAAAAAAAAGAAAAAGAAAAAGAAAGTTGCGTTATTAGATGAGGTACACAAATTAATGTAATGTGATGAACAAATAATCCTATAAGGCAAGTAAATTGATACAAAAACATGAAAGTGTGAAAAACCTACAGTAATGAACTAGTACAAAGTGATAAAAAACAAATGTGGCATACTATAAAAATTGTTGATCCTGTATAGTGACAAATACACAAAACCTCATGAGTGAAACAAAGGCAAACAGTCCAAAAAATATGTAAATATGTGAATAGAAAAAATATTGAATAAGCCAACAGATAAACATATATGCTAAAAAGAACATAAAAAATAAAAGTTGTGAATAAATGGAAAAAGAAATGAAAAAGACAGAATGAAAGTCTCTTCAATGGTATCTCCCAACAGGGAGTAAATTATGAAAACACCCTGTGAGGGATCTTCTCAAATCAGAGAACATGACTCTACCACCATGTAAATTGAAAGCTTACTGGCTCAACAAGTTGTCAGAGCTTGTGGTTAATACCCAGCCAGGGCCATGGAATCCTAACAGCACCTCCAGTGGCCAACGGGCTGAGCATTCCTGTGGACTTGATAGGTGACCAGCAGTTCAGACAGATGGGCACAAACGTATCCTCAGAGGGAGAGTTGAGCCCATAAAGCAAGACAATAAAGGTTTTCCATCAGTAAAACCAGGTGGTGTTTATTTGTAAAAAGTCTCAAAAAACAGAAAGACTAGATAAATGTTTCCATAAACAAGCGGCAAAAAATGGTACAAACATGCCTGTGCAAGCGGAAAGTGGAAACCAACACGGTGACATCAGTACGTCGCCTCCTCCCTACACGTTTCGTCACTAGGCCCTAGTTTGGTATTAGCCACAAGCTCTGACAGCTTGTTTAGCTGGCAAGCCTTCAATTTATATGGTGGCAGAGTCACTGTGTTCTCTGAATTGAGAAGATCCCTCACAGGGTGTTTTCATCATTTACTCCCCGTTGGGAGATTGGGGGATACCATTGAAGAGACTTTAATTCTGACTCTTTTATTTCTTTTTCCATTTATTCACAATTTTTATTTTTTATGTTAGCATATATGTTTATCTGTTGGCTTATTCAATATTTTTCCTATTCACAATATTCACATATTTTTTGAACTGTTTGCCTTTGTTTCACTCAATAGGTTTTGTGTAGTTGTTACTATACAGTATCAACAATTTTAATAGTATGCCACTACATTTGTTTTTTTGATCACCTTGTACTAGTTCATTACTGTAGGTTTTCACATTTTCATGTTTTTTTATCAATTTACTTGCCTTATAGGATTATTTGTTCATCACATTACATTAATTTGTTTATCTCATATGATCAATTATGTCTGGACCCCATGTACTGTACATGTATAAATACATGCTAAATAAATTAAAAAACATTATTAAAAAAGGTAGCCCATGTTAACATTATCATTTACATTGACTTATTCCGGTTACATACATATGTTTTAAAAAAAACAAATAGTCAATCATTTTACTGTAAGTACTTTTTTCAAGCTTAAAAAATAGCACATCCAAAGTTAACCAACATCTTCTGGTTTCACAGGTTCAGGAAGTGGAATTATGGACTTCTTCTCTGTGTCTCTTGAGAGCGCTTTCCTCATATCTGTAAAAATACATACAGTTTAATCTTCAGATGTATTAAGAATCACTGTCCACTTTTAAATGAGGAAGTTATAAAATGTGGGCTGGTTTAATATAAAAAAACAGCCTTAGAGCCTGCACCCTTAAACCCATCACGACCAAAGGTAAAACAAAGCTTAACAACGAAAACCCAATATTGCAACTTTGACACGTGTTAGTAAAATTGTACATATGATCGCAACTACTTTGTATATCCAGGTGGATTACCCCACCAAAGAACAACCCAAAATAAATTCTCCTGCTCGTGACAATCGCAGCGATATCACATGTGTATGTTTTTTGTTGTTTATACCTGTAGTAGGGCCCAGAAACAATAGTGCCATTTTTTTTTTTATCTTACTTAGAATATACTGACCCTGACATTTGACCCCAGCCTTGGACCCCGGCATTGACCTTTGACCCTTACCTTGTCCCTGACACTGACCTAGATCAAACCTTGATCTAGTTATTTTTACCAAATTTTTAAAAATGTCATTTTTTTTTTTTTTTTACACATTGTTTGTTTACATCTTCTCTTCATGCAAGGAGAGAAAGATATGTAACTTTCTCTCCATTCAGAATAGAAAGAAAACACATGGGCGAGCTGCACACTGACTAAACACTAGAAGCTATCACATCGATTAGGTGACAAGGAATCGGGAGTTCCAGGTTTCAATCATTAGTACAAGACCCGGGGCTCTCAGTGAGAGCCCGGTCTCTATGCTAGGATCCCGCTGTGCAGCGTGCTCTCAGCACAAACACAGGAGCACATACATGCCGCGCCCACATTTATAGCCCACCTCCTGGATGCCGCATATATTTGTTCTTGTGTCGCTATGGGGTTAAAAAACCAAGTCCGCAGTGGCAGCTCCCATGGTTCTATCACTTTAAGCTTGTGTCAATATTTTAGAGGCTGCACCTGTTTTCTCTATATGACTACCATTCAATTTTCTGAGACTTGCCTGTTTAAAGCCTAACACCAGGCAACTTTTTTTTTTTCTCTTACTCATGGCTATCATACAGAAAAATACCTCACTTCCTGACAATTTTGACATGTGTCGTACGAACAGAAAGTGAAGAGAAATCCCCCAAACTTGGATACAGACAGCAATAACAGCATTTCTGGTAAAGTGTGGTAGGGTTAGGACATATGTCAAGTTTGCATTGCTGCCTATGTGCCCATGAGGAGGAATTCTCAATACCAATATAGTAATTTAGGTTTACCAGTACTAATGTTTTTCTGCTTCTAATAATTTTTTCATTGTTTTGTTATACTTATAGTATTGTTTTAATTTGTTACTGTTTTAGGTAATACCCTACTCAATTTCTTTATTAACAGGTAAATAAATGGACAGAAATGTGAACAAAAATATGTTTTTAATAATTTTTTTATTTTATAGAAAATAATTTTAAATACTGTAATTGTGTCTGACAATTACAACATTAAACAGAAGCACATTGCCATCTCTTTTCTGAACCTTCGGCCTTAATGTGATCCCACTTATTGACTGTCATTGATTGGCCTTAGTAGAGATCTTTGACTGTCAGTGAAAACTTAGTCTGTCCTTTAGCAGAGCGAAGTGTACACCTAGCCCTCAAAGAAGGAATGTAGATTAAGGTTTCCTCAACACAGGGACTCATGACTGGAACATTAGTCTACAGATTGCAGACACCTAGCAGTTAAACTAGATATCTGTATTACAAATAAACATTTAACAGTGACCTAGGATCCTCCAAAGCACATTAGTTTACTTTGCATTTCATTCTGTAAGATATAAATCTTAGACAGACTCGACTGTCTAAGGGAAGACGTATACCTCCTAATTTATATTATGTACATAAGGGTATTTCGGTGGATCACTCGACCACTGTGTTCCTTAATAAATCATATGTCAAAAAAGGAGAAAAAGAATAGAACTTTTGTGAAGGCGCCATCTCTCAAAGAATGACCCAAGGGCTTATAAGTACTATATTCATTTTATTAACATAATCAAAACTTTTCTATTTAGATTAAAACCTACCCACTGGCAGACTGCACTCTCTTGGTTGCATCCTAGTAAGTTATCACCTCACTTCTCCTGATGAAGCAAAATTCTTAGAACTATGACCACCACTCAGAACCTGAACCTCAAGGTCTTTGAGAGGGAAGGGCCTGAAGATGGCGCCAGCAAGGAGCCGGCGTTGAGCCTATCAAGCTCCCAGCTGATGCAGTAAGCTGCCTATGACCCCCATCCCAGCAACCCCCCCACCTGTGCTGCCTAACTGGAGCTTGTCCTATGGCCGAGTGGGGAAGAGGCAGGTGGACCATCTAAAGGAAGCAGCGGGCATATTACCCTGATCGAGTGGCAGGGAGATCTCGCGAGAGAGCTGAGAGAGTGAAGCTGCAGAGACGCCGGAGCAATGTGTCCAGGGGATTGGAGAGGAGGAGTGATGGAAGCCGAACAACAGACAGCAGGAAGGTTGGCCAGGCACAGTAAATGGCTCGCAGCCATCAGGACAACAAGCAGGGAGCCTGCTGACACCTGCAGTGGATGAGAGTAACTACGGAAGGGGAAGATTCCCCCCATAGAGAGAGTGGAGACCAGCTGGAGCATTTAGCAGAAATGGGGAGGCACGCAGCGCCAGAGTCATAGAACTCTACGCTAACAGGACGCTTAATAGGTCCTAGACCAGGGGTGCCCAGCCTTTTGAAGAGCGAGGGCCACTTAAGCAACTTGGTAACTGGTCGCGGGCCACAATAAGTGGAGCAGACGGATGACAGATCCATGTCCACTCTGTATATGCTGAGTGGACACGCACACAGCCCACTCTACTCTGTGGGCCCTCCCATCTGATCCAACGAGATGGAAGAGGACAGTTGGAGGTAAGTGGGTGCAAATGGACACAAGTCCGTTTACATTTGCCGCTCCATTGAGGTGAATGGAGTGTCCGTGTGGTTTGAACCGATCATGTGAAATGGGCCTAAGGTTGCTTTCACACAGCGCAGTGGACCTGTGGCTTTCCTGGGTTAGCTGCACATATACTGCAGGTGTGGTGCACTTTCTGAAAGAACACCAAACCCGCAGGTAATAACAGAGGTCTATGACTCAGTATAGGTAACCCAAAGGTTTGAAAGCAGCCCAGTAACCACTGCAGAACAGATATGCCCATATATACACTTTTTAATAATAAACTTACCTTTAATAACAGCCTTTTATTCAGGTATCACCGGCTGTTGCTGATCCAGGCAAAGTGAATTTGGTATCACTTCGCTTGTGGCAGGACCCAGCGCTATACAGGAAGCATCGGCATATGCTGCTCTGCTCCCTCTGCAATCGCTGGCTTCATTCAGAACACTGATTCTCTGGGATGGCGGATCGGAAACCTGCAATCTGGGCTTGCAAGCCTGCTATCCCAAAAGCAGGAGGTCGCGGGCCACATCAGAGGGCACCTCTGTCCTAGACTGACATAAGATATAGAGCTCTAGCTGGCCCTGAGATTCACTGTTGGACACCAGCAGCTTAAAGGATGCTAAAAGAACTTTGTACTAAAAAAAAAAGGACAAGGGAATTAATAACTAAATGAGCTGGTAAACAAAGGCAAATAAAGGAACTGTAAACTGGGGATCAGTGAAGGCAAGTTAAAACTTTTATGACCTGTGAATGATGAACTGTGATTTATAGACAATGGTTTTGTTACAAGAAAGGGTTCTGCGGGTGCTGGCCAATTTACTTAGCACCTGAACCTGATGTATATTGGAGATTGTATACTGGAGATTGCAGGGTGTACCTGCATCAGCTCAGGGCCTGCTGATTAATACTATCCGGACTAAGATACACTGGTTCTCACATCTCCCCCAAGTGACCATTGGTTTAATGCTCTTCAAAATCTCGTGGACATCACATAGGACTAAGTCAAATAACAAGGGGTGTAGGGCATCAGATGGAAAATATTGAACCTAGGGGCTTGGGACAGGGTGCTAGATGATTGGGGGCGTCGTGGATGATACAGGCTGAATGTCAAACGGGACTGTGAAAATTCTGTTACCTTATATGTATGGTTCTGTGGATGTAAAAGCCATGAACCCAGTCGAGTTTACATTGAAAGATGCCCAGACAAGTTCGGCTCACAAAGTGCATTTTGTATATATTTATTTGTTATTTCTGGATGAGGGGCTCATCTATCTCTATTGATAATCATGCTATATTTAAATTCTGTATAATAATTGTATTTCTATAAGTGGACTAATAGTCATAATATATCATGTTTTTACCAAAGAGTATTGATATTGTTAACTTGATTTGTAATAAATAATCAAATTATCAATACAAATAAGGTATCAATTCAGTTACAGGCCTCATATAAAGTCCAATTCTTTTTTCCTTCTTGTCTTTTAGTATATATTAGGGATGGAGTTTTGCCACTGCAACAAACAGGCTGTGTCAGGTCATGTTATCATATTGCCAATAGTGCTGGGTTAGGTCACATTATCATAATGTTTAATGTAGGAAGATTTAATCTTGTTTTATACTGTGCTGTTTATTGTACGGAATTGTTGAAAAATCAATAACTATTTTTAAAAAAAAAAGAACTATGACCACATCCATAATCAATGCATTAATCTACTTCTTGATCAGTTCTAAATGTTGTTGGTGGTATACATTGATATGTATAGACAAATATAACTACACTGACGGCAATAGGCATGGACTGGTCTTTATGAGGTGTACTATAAATACATTGTTGTATTAATGTGAAAATGCAACAATTCTGTGGAAATGCATCAATCCTGTCTTTATGATTTGAGATTTTATTTCAAATACCAAAGTTTTGATTATGTCATAAAAAATGTTTCTAATAGTACTTATATGCCCATAGGTTATTCCTTGGGAGGAAGCACCTTCACAAAAGTCCTGTTCTTTTATTCTTTTTTGACAAACGATTAAGGGAGGAGTCACTGCTTTGATGACACTTTTGAGTTCTGAAAACAGTGAGCTTCTTTCAGCAAGGGTAAAAACCAATCGTGCTAATGTGAAATGGGGATTAGAGCTCCACCTACTGGCTATATGGAAGGCTAAATAATATTAATTTGTAGTATTTTTGCCCAACTAAAAGAAAAAAACAAATGTAATAAACAAGGGAAAACAAGTAAAAAAACACAAAAAATAAAAAACCTACTACCGGTATACATTCCCCCCTTCAAACAGACTTTTTCCCATCATTCTCCATGTTTTTACTACTTACCATAGGCATCTTCATCTGGCTCACCACTGCTGGTTGAATAGTACTTTAACACTGTCCGGTAAACACTATATCCCAGTTGTTTATACGTATTAAATGCAACCTGATTGGAGACTCTTACATAGAGATCCACAAAAAAACCTCCTTTCCTGAGTGAAAAGAAAAAGTCAGCAAGTTAGCAGAAGATTGATATGCAGTAGAGCTCATACTACATTATAGTGAAAAAGCGACATAGTCACCTCTCAGAAATCTCTTCCAGAAGTTCCATTAATTTGGCAGCTAAGCCCAGGCGTCGAAATTCAGGCGCCACAGATACTGCAGTGACATGTCCATGCCACTGTTCTCGAGCCATAGAGCCCTCAGCTTTTCCCATTACTACAAAGCAAACATTTATATAATGCATACAGACTGTTAAACACAACCTTACAGTAAGTACAAAATACAGACTCCTAAGCTTGGCCAAGGAGCTCTTGCAATGCCATAAACATTATCAAAAAGGCAGAAAGATGATCAGAGGTTCTGTACTTAGTGGACTGAGACAGGGTGGAGAATCTGTGTATAGATACTGATAACATCTACATGTGCCACTAAAACTGTAATGCTGCGTACACGCGATCGGAATTTCCAACAACAAATGTTCAATGTGAGCTTGTCGGAAATTCTGACTGTGTGTAAGCTCCATCGGACATTTGGGTTCTGGAGTGTGTTGGTGATAGGGTGCAGGCTCCGCTGGCAGTCCTTTTGCTGTAAGGATGTTAGTCCTGGTTGTTTTAGCAGCTAGTCCGTGTTGTACATGGTGTGGGAAGCTCCACACTAACCACCCTGGAACGCGGGGGAGGAAGTGATGTCAGCAGTGCTCAGCAAGCACTCAGACACAGAGTATAGAAAGTACAGGCTACGCGCTCGGGGCTCACAACTCCTTCTACTGGCCTGTTTGCTCTCAGGAGGAGAGCAACTTAAATACAAGTGCAGGAACTCCAGCTGGGAATGTGGGCGGGAAGTCTGCGGCTGTGGAACCATAACAGCCAGCAGACCCGCATTTTTGAAAAAAGTGAAAAAAAAAAGGGGAATGAGGATTAAAAATCTTTTATTTAATAAAAAAAAAAAAAACAATGAATGGGAATTCATACTAGAATATAAAAAAAAATGTTTTAAATATTTTTTGAAAACCAGATAAAATGTTTATCTTTACCAAAAAAAAATGGAACATTCACTGCTAAGAAAAGAAAAAAATAATTAACGATATTTTAAAATAAGGATATTTTGAAATGGCAGTTCAGCATGGTGGAACTATAATTATAATAAAGAATGTGTCTTTAGTTCTTCATTAAGCCCCCCCCGGCGAGAGAGTACCCAAAGAATATATCCAGTAGGTTTCTTGCTGACATAAGCATTTAAAACGTTCTGCGACAGGGAAGACCTCTGGAAATAGCCTCTATAACTCAGACTCTAAGGCCCTTAGTGGATTTTTGATGTTCCTTTAAAAAATGAAGGGGGACACTATGTTTGTCCCAACCTTTCTCTATGAAACGCCTATGTTCCCCAAAACGTTCACATAGAGTGCGTATGGTCCTGCCCACGTAAAAAAGACCACATGGGCAGGTTAGGCAGTACATTACGTACTCACTGTAACAATTGTGAAATTCTTTGAAATTATGTTTTACTTTTAATGGTAAAGTTTTCTGACCATGATCAACAAATTTACAGGTAAGACATAATTTTTTCCCACATCGATACATTCCCAGTAACGGAATTAGGGGAATGTGTGAAACCGGAGCGGATGGAACATTTCGAATTCTGATAGGTGCTATTTTACTTGTTATATTTTTTGCTTTGCGATAGGATACCTTAGGTTGTTGAGTGAGGGAAGAACCTAAAAAAGGGTCTCTGAGCAGGATGCACCAATGTTTGGCTATGATATTCTCCATTTTTTTATGACAATCATGGAATTGGGTTGTGAATCATGTTGGTTGCAGATCCTCTAATGTCTTTGCCTTTGGTAAAGGTTTTTTTTCACTTGTTGAAGGAAGGTTTCTTGAACCAGATTTGGTGGATATCCTTTATCCTGGAATTTTTCTGAGAGAAGTTTACCCTGGGTATGGTAGTCTTCATCTTTAGTACAGTTTTGCCGGATTCTGTAAAATTGACTCCTGGGTATGTTCTTGATCTTGATTGTTTGTTTTACAAAATTTGTGGCATGTATTTGGGAATCGCTATGAAAAAGTTCTAAGTCTAAAAAGGCTCATTTTGTTGAGTCTTTGACATAAGTGAAGGTTAGAGAGTTGCGGTTGCAATGTTCTACAAAGGGATTGTAAATAAAAAGTGTGATTGAACTCAAAATAATTATGTTCTAAGCAGAATTGTGTGGCCTCCAGGATGAACTGTGCCTGTCTGGGGTTGATAAGGTGATCTTCAGAGAGGAAATGTTCTACTGCTCTAAGGCCTATAGCGTGGGGAATGGAAGTATATAGGGACATGACGTCCAAGGAAACCCAATGATAAGTCGGTTCCCAGGTGTAGAAGGAGAGCATATCCAGTAGATGCGTGCTATCTTTGATGTATGATGGGAGGTTTTGAGCAGGGGGTTGGAGGAAACGGTCTATATACATGAAAAAAACGCTGGTAATACTCTCCACAGCCGCTACTATGGGACGGCCTAGTGGATTGAACTGGTCCTTATGGATTTTTGGCAGATGATAGAAGTAGGGTGTTTTTCGGAAACCCTTGACAAGAAATGACAGTTCTGCTTTAGAAATGATATTTTCTTCAAAGGCTCTGTTAGCCAAGCTTCTTGCTTCCACAAACTGATTTACACATTTCAATTAGATCAGTATACATGACATGGTAAAATGTATGTAAATAAGGGCCCTTTTTATGTACTGGATTAAAGATGGACTTAGGTTTGAATTTTGTATGTTGAATCAGGGGAGGTTAGGCAATGTTGAGTATATACAGTAATTCCATATCTACAAACGGATTTTCTGTATAAAGTTCGTCTAGGTCCGTGCTAGCGGAGGAATCAATATCTGCACAAACTACATCAGGGTTGGTAGTTCCATTGTCTTCTTCCAGGGGTGGCGGCTTAAGGGAGGATTCAATATTGTAAAACCTTTTGACTGTCAGGTCCCGGATACATTTATTGAATAATATGAAGGGGTTTGGGTGAATGGTTGGTGCAAACGTTAAACCTTGGTTTAGGTTTGTTATTTTTTAGTTTCGATGCCACATCTTCAGAGGCCCTGGTTCTCCCTCAGGTCTGATTTGGTAGACTGGTAGCCCATGAAGCTGTTTACAAATAAAATAAGGTTGTGGTCTCCATCAATCAGCCAGCTTATGTTTCCCTGATACCCCCCAAGTTCAACAACACACAATCTCCGGGTTGCAAATGATGTATTCTCACTTTTAAGTCAAAGTTCCTTTTGTTTCTTGATTCCCTAGCTGAGATATATTCCATACCTTTCTCACATGCTTGCCGCAGGTTCTTCCATAATCTGTCAACTCAGCCTCTGTGAGATATTAAAGGAGTATTATCAATTGAGGTGCCAAAAATGAAGTCAACAGGGAGATGGGCTTCTCTCCCAAACATGAGGCGATATGCAGAATAACCAGTGGCATCACTCACAGTCAAGTGATGTAAGTAACTGAGTTAAAATAAATGAAGTTACGTAACGCAGTTACTTTAGAGCAGGGATGTCCAAACTTTTTTCAAAGAGGGCCGGATTTGATGAACTGAACATGCGCGAGGGCCGACCATTTTGCCTGACATTCTTTGAACCATTAAAATTCGGTCTAAGCGTGTCCATCCGAGCACTAATACACGGCCCAACAAGAATTCTCTTGCCTTTGTGGCTGTGTGTGGTGAATAGATGAACTCAAGTGTATTATTTGGATACACCATATTTATTGACGTATAACACGCACCTTCACTTTAAGGTTGAATATATTTTTTATTGCGTGCCAAACAGGGAAAAATAACACAGTTACAAACAGGCAATTGCATCATATACGTAGCCTGGACGCCGAATAAGGCACTGCAATATAAACAGGATGAAGAGAGCAAAGAAAGGGGGGGGGGGGAAAGCAGAGGAAGCGGGTATATCAGGGAGAAGGAGAGAAGGGGCAGGGGGGGAGGTAAAGATAGACAGTAAGAGCTGAAAGAGAGAAGAGTAGGATGGGGAAGAACAAGGGGAAGCACAGCATTCGCATTAATAGAAACAGACATGTGCAAAGTGCACCTTATTGTCATGCACTCACTTCACAACAAAAATGTTTAGCACAAAAGTTGGCAGTAATCAAGTAATTAAGGTTTGGCCGCTAGGCCACAGATGGTCAAAAGAACGACACCTTCCTCCAACCAAACCCGGCAAGCAGCCTGCTCATGAGAATGTAAGGTTGTTAAGGAATAATTCCGTCTGCGAGTGGTGTCGCCAAATGGACCATAACATGGTAAATCTTTCATAAGCGTCATCCGCCTTCGCCTGCAATTCCTCCATGAGCATAGTGTCATTAAGGATAGCCACCCACGCTGAAACAGGGGGGGTGGAATCTTTTTTCCAGTAGAGAGAGATGGCGTGACGAGCCGCGGAGAGAAAAAAGCTCAGGAGATTGCGTTTCTGCGACCGTATCGACCCAGGGAGAATGGATAAAAGTGCAGACAAAGGCGATGGAGGCAAAGAGGTCTGATACATGTCATTGTAAATCGCAAAAATCTTACCCCAAAAAGGGCGTATTCCATCACATTCCCACCAGATATGAACATATGATCCCTGTGCTCCGTGACAGCGCCAACACACATCAGTGGTGGACGGAAACATCCTGTGTACCGAGACCGGGGTCCTGTACCACCTCGAGAGTAGTTTATAATTTTTCTCCTGTGTAAACCCTGACCTGGAGGATTGATGCGTATGAGTAAAGGAGGTAGACCATTGTGCGAGGGAGATCTCTAAGTGCAGGTCCCTAGACCAGTGGTCCGTGAATGCAGGGAGAGTAGCATACAATCGGGTTTGGATGTCTTTATAGATGTACGACAGGGTATGTCTTGGGGTTTGAGTCAGGTTGCAGAGATCCTCAAATGGTGTGAGCGGTCTATGCGTATTTCCGGAGAGATGGAGATCTCTGCAAATCTGGGTCAGCGAGATAGTTGTGAGCCAGTCCGTCTTTACATTGGTCTGGGGATGTGGAGGAGGGCGGAAATGACCAGTAGTAGGATGAACGAATTGATTGGCTGTGGGCCAATGTTCACGGGTATAGTTCCCACAGTGTTGCTTAGCAGCAAGGGCCGGGAGGACCGGGTTGTCGAACAGGGGGGTCAACGGACCAGGATCTGTGGACAGAGCATAAGGGACAGCTTTAACATACCACAATGTGAGAGCTGCCCTTGTTAGAGGGGAAATCCCCTGCATCATCCGGAACCTGGCGTGATGTCCCCACATAAGGGCCCATAGGTCCACCGGGACCATGTCTTGTTCAATGAAGGTGGAAGGTTTAATGCGAGGTCTCGGGAACCAGTCCAAGAGTCGGGATAGTATCGCGGATGTGTGGTACAGTCGGAAGTCAGGGAGGCCTGCTCCCCCTCTGAGTTTGGGGGCATTTAAAACCTTATGTTTGAGTCTAGAGGGGTGGTGTTGCCACACAAACCTGCCCACCATGGCTCGCAAGGCCAAAAAAAAGGATGTCGGTAGAAGGATGGGAAGGGTCTGGAACAGATATAACGCCTTCGGGAGGACATCCATTTTAATAACACTCATTCTCCCCCACCAGGAGAGCTTGAGAGTGTGCCATTTTTCGAGAGAGAGCTTAATGGAAGTCAACAAAGGACTAAAGTTTAGAGCGTACACGTCGTTAAAGTTAGCAGGAATCTCCGTACCGAGATATTTGATCGAACGAGATTGCCATTTAAAGGAGAAGCGTTGCTGGACAAATTTTAGGTCGGTCTGGGATAGAGATACATTTAAAGCTTCCGTTTTGTGCAGATTCAGTTTAAAATTACTATGAGCTCCAAACCGATCAAGCTCCTCGAGTATGGCAGGAAGGCTAATGCGGGGTCGAGTGACATACAATAGTAAATCATCTGCATAGAGAGATAGCTTACAGGGAGCCGAAGGGGTGTCGATCCCATGAATAGAACTATTATTCCTGATGGCTTGAGCCAGATGTTCGACCGTTATCGCAAACAAAAGAGGCGATAGGGGGCACCCCTGTCTGGTACCGTTCCGGATCCCAAAGGCTTCCAACGTTTCCCCGTTAGCTAGGACCCTGGCAGATGGATTCTCGTAAAGAGCCATAATTTTGGAGAGCATGCGTGGACCCAGACCTATTTGCAGTAGGGAGGCCTGGAGAAACTTCCAGTTCACCCGATCGAACGCCTTTTCGGCATCACAAGCTAAGAGACAAGTGGGGATATTGTGTGATTTGGCGTACGAGATAAGGTGTAGGGTTTTAGTGGTGTTGTCCCTGGCTTCGCGGCCTGGGACAAAGCCCACTTGGTCACCATGAATGATCGAGGGGAGCAGGGGGGCTAGGCGTGTCGCCAGGATTTTAGAATAGAGTTTGAGGTCCACGTTTAATAGGGATATAGGCCTATAATTTCCACATTGTGTGTGATCCTTCCCTGGTTTGGGTATGACCACTATTTGGGCTTGGAGAATCTGCGGGGAAAGGGAATGTGTGTCGTCTATTTCCTCGAACGTCTTGGCCATAAGCGGGGCAAGTTGGTGGGCAAATTTCTTATAAAATAGCGGAGAGTATCCGTCGGGCCCAGGGCTTTTACCATTCTTCAGACCTTTTATTGCTATAAGGAAGTCATTCGTAGTCAGGGGCAATTCTAGATTAGAACTATCAGCAGAGGAAATGATAGGTAAGGCCGTGTCCTGAATATATTGCGATAAATCGGGTGGAGAGACGGAGGAGGAGGGAGTACTCGGGGAGGGGAGATTGTAAAGTGAGGAATAGAAGTCTTGGAACTCCGAAACAATCTCAGAGTTCCGGAACCTCTTCTGTTGGGCAGAGGAAGAGAGGTAGGGGATGTGTTGCCTCCGCAGTCTGGGACTGAGAACGCGCGCGAGATGCCTTCCACATTTGTTCGCCTGCGAGTAGTGAATGTGACGGCCCTTGTGGAACGCGTTCAATGACTTGGCTGAGAAAATCTGAAGCAGATCCCGACGAGCATTCGAGAGTTCCGTAAGAGTTCGCGGTTCTAGGGTGCGTTTATGCGAGGCTTCCAGGGACGCTATCAGGGAGAAGAGTCGGCGTATGTCGTCAGTGCGCGCTCGCTTCAACCTGGAGCCGTGCTTTATAAAAACACCACGGATGACGCATTTCAGGGCCTCCCATTTGGTCATGTTGCTAGTCTCATCATGGGCATGATCAGTAGTAAAGTCCGTGATGGCTTGGGACACCTCAGAAATACATAAGGTATCTGTCAGCAAATTGTCGTTCAGCCTCCATGCGCCTCGCCGAAGGCAGCGAGGGAGGTTCCCGAGGGTCAAGTGTACCGGAGCGTGATCCGACCACAGCCGCAACCCAATTTCACATTGAGGGGCAAAGTCCAAAAGGTTTTGGCTGAGGAGAATGTAATCAATCCTACTATAAGAGTTATGTGCCGGGGAGTAATAAGTGTAATCCCTGTCAGAAGGGTGTAATAGTCTCCAGGCGTCTACTAGTGTCATGTCTGCTAAGGTGGCTCTGAGCCTGGTCAACGAGGTGGGTGACAGGTGAGACTTACCAGTGGAAGAGTCGAGTCTCGGCACAAGAGGAACATTCAGATCGCCCCCTAGGATCAGATTAGTGGTTCCGAAAGATTTGAGGCGAGTGGTCACGGAGCACAGGAATTGGAGTTGATTCTGATTGGGGAGATAAACATTGGCAATAGTCAACACATTTTCAAAACATTGCAATTTTTAAAATAAAAACCTGCCATTAGGGTCTATGTCGCTCTCAAGCACTTGTGGTGTAAAAGAACTGTGAAATGCAATCGAGACCCCTCTGGAGCAAGCAAGAGGGTTCATGCTGTGAAACCAGGTGGTGTAATGTCTATCTGGGATAGAAGGTACTTTATCAGTTCTAAAGTGAGTCTCCTGTAATAATAGAATTTTCGAACCGGCCTTATGAAAGTGACGTAAAATCTGTCTACGCTTTTCAGGAGTGTTAAATCCTCTACAATTAAGAGAGGAGAACTTAAGATCTATCCCAGCAGACATATTGTACGGAGGTAGGCGGCATGATAATTGGGTTCATCGAGTGCAGCTAAGCAGAAGAGTGTGGAAAAGAGCTGTGCAGCAGGGGTGAGGAAGAGAGGAAAAACTAAGAAGATCAAGGGAGGAGAGAGGTGAAGAAGGTCAGAGCGCTGAGGTAGGACAGAGGAAATGTGAGGCCCTAGGAAGGCTAGGGACATGTAGTGCAGGTAAAAGTGTGAACAATGGTCCTGTAACAGCATGAATTAATGGTCGCTTAATAGCAGAAGATGTAAAATTGTAGGGAGAATGCTCCCTCTAGTGTCCATATGGGGGTAAAAGTGATAGACACTACAACAAAAGAGGCTAAAGAATAAAACAGAAACAAAGTCACTAAAGACTCTGTACACCCTATCGTGGGGGAACGTGGGTGAGGTAAACTCAGGGGCTCCGCCCCACCTGCAATAAACTGTAATAAATGCTAAACAGATGAACAGCACACAGCGCCTGAAAATATAAATGACAGATGATGTGCGTTACAGAAAACAGATAGCAAAACTATAGGGCGGACAACCACCCACTAACATTTGAAGGGCACATTACATCAAGCCAGGGGAGCAAAGTTAGTGGGCTCAGTATAAAAAACATATAAACCGAACAGACATCCTGAAAAAAGATAAAAGAGAGAGGAAAAAAAAAAACAAGGGATCAGATGTTTGACATTCAGGTCAGAGGATGTAAAGGGACGACCCGGGAACCAGGAGTCCAAAAAGGCAGCCGTAGAGAACGTAGAGGTAGTCACCCACTGTCAAGTGGGACTGAAAGTGTTCATCCTGGAGGAGATTTGGTGGTACGGGAGCGGGACCTCTTCTTCTTGGTCTGCTTCTCCCAAGCAGAGGTGCTGGGCAGGCCAGGGGTAAAGGCAGTAAGGGGCCAGTCCGGGATCCTGATTTGGGGCAGTTCAAAAGTGCTAAGGAAGTTGGGCAAGTCCCCTAGCGTGCGGAATGTAGCAGATTTACCCTCATGGGAGGCGAAAAGGTGAAAAGGGAATCCCCATCGATACTTGATCTGTTTGGCATGCAGAGCGTCGGTGATCGGCCTCAGGGCCTTCCTCATCAGCAGCGTCTGCTTAGAAAGATCCGTCAGGAGCATCACAGGTGTGCCGTTGAACAAGATGGAGTCCTGTGCACGCGCGGCTTGCATTATTTCAGCTTAAATGTTAAAGAAATGGACGCGGCAAATAACGTCTCTGGGGTGATCAGGGCTAGGATTGCGAGGACCAAGAGATCTATGAATCCTATCGATCTCAATCGGCGACTCCTTAGGTTTATTCAGCAATTGGTTAAACATGGTGGTGGCAGCCGATAACAGATCCTTGTTTTCAATCGTTTCAGGAATACCGCGAATGCGGATATTGTTTCGGCGACTTCTGTTTTCCTGGTCATCAACGCCATAGAATAAGTGCTGAATCTGGTTAGTATGTTGCTGTAAAATATGATCATGTTCCTTGAGTCTATTCGCAGACTCCTCAGCATGGAGCTCAATGTCCTCAAAACGCTGACCAATGTCCTGGCGCAGATCCTTAAGTTCCCTTCTATAGGACCTCTCTAGTCTGGTTATATAGGCTTCAATGTCACCTTTAGTGGGGAGAGCTTTAATATTGCTTTCCATATCCCAGCCTCTGCTCTGCTTGCGAGAGGCTGGAGAAGGGCTTCTGGAGGGTGCAGGGCTCTCTGGGCTCCCAGCCCGCATCTCAGGGCACCCTGGGGAGGACGGAGGTGAAGGGGGCCGGGAGGCCTGTACCTTAGAGGCAGTGTGAGCTGCCTGTGCTGCCGCCGAGCGGGTCGCCGCCATCTTGGATTCCGGCGCGGCTTTGTTATTCGATCCCCTCGCGGGGAAGAAGCTGTCAATGTCCCCCGGTTTTTGGGTCCCCGAGGTGCGGGGGGTGTGTGGGGCTCCTCTCCTGCTCATGGGGATGTCCGGGGAAGCCCGAGGCAGCGGCGCTGTGTGCCGATGGGAACGGTGGAGCGGGAGCTGAGCTCTCACGCGTCCGTCTCCTCCATGCGCTTGGCCACGCCCCCCACCTTCACTTTAAGAGGGAAGCTTCAGGAAAAAAAACTTAAAATTTTAAATAAAGAACTGTGAAGCAAAACAAGGGTCAGTGTCTATCTGCAGACCCACAATTGCTAGGAATGCAGCGCTCACCATTGCTAGGAATGCAGCGCCCACCATTGCCAGGGATGCACCCACCATTGCCAGGGAATTCACCCACCATTGCCAGGGAATTCACCCACAATTGCCGGGAATTCACTCACCATTTCCTGGGAATGCAGCCACCATTACCAGGGATTCACTCACCATTGCCGGGAATGCAGCCACCATTGCCAGGAATTTCACCCACCATTGCCAGGGATTCACCCACCATTGCCAGGGATTCACCCGCCAATGCCAGGAATTCACTCACCATTGCCGGGAATGCAGCCACCATTGCCGGGAATGCAGCCACCATTGCCAGGAATGCAGCCACCATTGCCAGGAATGCAGCCACCATTGCCAGGAATTTCACCCACCATTGCCAGGAATTTCACCCACCATTGCCAGGAATGCAGCCACCATTGCTAGGAATTCACTCACCATTGCTAGGAATGCAGCGCCCTCCATTGCCAGAGATGCACCCACTATTGCCAGGGAATTCACCCACCATTGCCAGGGAATTCACCCACCATTGCCAGGGAATTCACTCACCATTGCCGGGAATGCTGCCACCATTGCCGGGAATGCAGCCACCATTGCCAGGAATGCAGCCACCATTGCCAGGGATTCACCCACCATTGCCGGGAATGCAGCCACCATTGCTGGGAATGCAGTCACTATTGCCGGGAATGCAGCCACCATTGCCGGGAATGCAGCCACCATTGCCGGGAATGCAGCCACCATTGCCAGGAATGCAGCCACCATTGCCAGGGATTCATCCGCCATTGCCAGGAATTCACTCACCATTGCCGGGAATGCAGCCACCATTGCCAGGAATGCACTCACCATTGCCGGGAATGCTGCCACCATTGCCATGAATGCAGCCACCATTGCCAGGAATGCAGCCACCATTGCCAGGAATGCAGCCACCATTGCCAGGTATTTCACCCACCATTGCCAGGGATTCACCCACCATTGCCGGGAATGCAGCCACCATTGCTGGGAATGCAGCCACCATTGCCGGGAATGCAGCCACCATTGCCGGGAATGCAGCCACCATTGCCAGGAATGCAGCCACCATTGCCAGGGATTCATCCGCCATTGCCAGGAATTCACTCACCATTGCCGGGAATGCAGCCACCATTGCCGGGAATGCAGCCACCATTGCCAGGAATGCAGCCACCATTGCCAGGGATTCACCCGCCATTGCCAGGAATTCACTTACCATTGCCGGGAATGCAGCCACCATTGCCAGGAATGCACTCACCATTGCCGGGAATGCTGCCACCATTGCCAGGAATGCAGCCACCATTGCCAGGAATGCAGCCATCATTGCCAGGTATTTCACCCACCATTGCCAGGAATTTCACCCACCATTGCCAGGAATGCTGCCACCATTGCCGGGAATGCAGCCACCATTGCCGGGAATGCAGCCACCATTGCCAGGGATTCACCCGCCAATGCCAGGAATTCACTCACCATTGCCAGGAATGCAGCCACCATTGCCAGGTATTTCACCCACCATTGCCAGGAATTTCACCCACCATTGCCGGGAATGCAGCCACCATTGCCAGGAATGCACTCACCATTGCCGGGAATGCTGCCACCATTGCCAGGAATGCAGCCACCATTGCCAGGAATGCAGCCACCATTGCCAGGTATTTCACCCACCATTGCCAGGAATTTCACCCACCATTGCCAGGAATGCTGCCACCATTGCCGGGAATGCAGCCACCATTGCCGGGAATGCAGCCACCATTGCCGGGAATGCTGCCACCATTGCCGGGAATGCAGCCACCATTGCCGGGAATGCTGCCATCATTGCCGGGAATGCTGCCACCATTGCCGGGAATGCAGCCACCATTGCCAGGAATGCAGCCACCATTGCCGGGAATGCAGCCACCATTGCCAGGTATTTCACCCACCATTGCCGGGAATGCAGCCACCATTGCCGGGAATGCAGCCACCATTGCCAGGGATTCACCCGCCATTGCTAGGAATTCACTCACCATTGCTGGGAATGCAGCCACCATTGCCAGGAATGCAGGCACCATTGCCAGGAATGCACCCACCATTGCCAGGAATGCAGGCACCATTGCCAGGAATGCAGGCACCATTGCCAGGAATGCACCCACCATTGCCAGGAATGCACCCACCAATGCCAGAAATTCACTCACCATTGCCGGGAATGCTGCCACCATTGCCGGGAATGCTGCCACCATTGCCAGGAATTTCACCCACCATTGCCAGGAATTTCACCCACCATTGCCAGGAATGCAGCCACCATTGCTAGGAATTCACTCACCATTGCCAGGAATGCAGCTACCATTACCATCAGTGCAGCCATGGAGGGCAGGACGAGCGCCAAAGACATCTTACAGGAGAATCTCCTGTTTACACAACGGCCTCTTTAAGAGAAAGTCCCGCCTCCTTTGATGGACAGCACAGTCATCCAAAGGCAGAGACGGGACTTGCTATTACAGCTGCCGTGTAAACAGGAAATTCTCCTCCTGTGTGCACAGCACTCGTCCCGCCTCCTCCCTCCGAGGCAGCCGGACTTTTGTGGCCCCGGTGCTGGGAGATCGCCGGGGGCCACAAAAGATATATGTGTTTAAACAACCAGGCGGGCCGTTCAAAACCAGACCGCGGGCCGCGAATTGGCCCGCGGGCCGGACTTTGGACATGCCTGCTTTAGAGGGTAACGAGTAATCTAACTGATTACTCTTCCCCTCATGGTAACTCAGCTTCCGTTACTTGGGCAGAGTTACCTCAATTACATCTACCGCCCAGGAGGCCCTGCCGTGGCCGCGCTGCCTCACCGTTCGTTCCGCCACGGGAGGGGGGCTTTTTCACCCGCTGAGCTGAGGAGAGGCTGAGACTCAGAGAGACTGTCTGGACCGCCCCATCCCACCATGCCTATTAAGAGAGAGAATGTAGGGAGGCGAGGCGGACACTGAAAAATGAAGTCAGCTGACACCAATCAAGTGAACTTCCTCTCTCCCCATGAGGAAAGGCATCCCTGGAGGCATTCAAGTAAGCGACTGATGATTCCTATTGCAGTGCACAATCGATCCATACCAAGTTCTCCACCACCTCTGCTTCTTACTGATCCCATCCCTACCCACCCACTATCACTTCTACACAGAGGTGATGGGGGGGATAGGGTAGGGATGATATCAGTGGTGGTGGGGAATGGGATCAGTAAGAGGTAGAGGTGGTGGGAGAGGATGGCACCACCACCGCTGCCACCCCCCAAGTACCACACTGCCTGCCACCCCCAAAGTACCACTGCTGCCACCCCCCCAAGTACACCACCACCACAGACACCTCCCCAAGTACCACCCCTGCCACTCCCCAAGTACACCACCCCCCCCCCCAAGTACCACCACTGCCACCCCCTCAAGTACCACCGCTGCCACCCCTCAAAAACCACCGCTGCCACCCTCCTCAACATTTGGGTTCAAATAAATACCAAATGTTCCAAAATACTGTATATAGTGTTTTTATTCTTCAATCTGTTAATATAAACATCTTTGATATTAAAGATGTTATAGAACGTAGTTGCATTATAGAATATTTAAAAAAAAAGTCACAGTTACTTTGCTGAGTAACTAATTACTTTTCCAATGTAGTAATTGAGTTCCTAACGCAATTACTTTTTGGGAGAAGTAATTTGTAACTTACCTAATTACTTTTTTAAAGTAAGATGACCAACACTGCTCACAGTACTGTTGTAAGCATGTACCATGGCTGCAATATGATTTGCCCAGTGCTGCTTCTTTTCTGGGGATAAAGTCCCCAACATATTCAACAATGTTTGATTAAATCTCTCAGGCTGAGGATCCTCTTGTGGGTGGTATGGCATGGTTCGAGATTTCTTGATGCCCAGCAGGGTGCAAAGCTGATGAACTAGCTAGACTCTCAAACCACCAGGATGCTGTTTCTTCCACCTGTATCAGGTTCCAGGCACAGGAAATCAATGCAAACCAACTCTAAAGGCTCTTAGCTCTGCAAATGTCCCATAGGAGCAGCCCTGACTAGTAAGGTTTTACACTGAATACATGCTGAACAGACAGTGACAATAACTCTATCCTCTCCTCTCATATTAGGCCAGTAAAACCTCTGATTATGCGTAAAGTCCTCTCTGTCCCTAAATGCCCATGATCATCATGCAAAGAGGTCAGAATGGTTTAAACGATGCTTCTCAGGAAGGAATAACTGCCATTTCTCTTCTCTGTCTTCTGAAGGGCCTTGCCTATACAACACTCCATTCCTTAACTGCAATCTGTTCCATTCCCTATGTAGAACCTTCCCTCCATTCACAGGGCTTTTCAACAGTAATCCAGGGTCCTGCTTGTTCAGGTGGCATAGCAGATCCTGATTCTGATCCCTCCTTAAGTCTCCTTTAGACAGCTGAAGCAGGCCCTCAACTCGGACTTGCATCAGCCCACAGTAGCACCTGGGTATCCCAGAGGGGTGAACTTTGATAGACTCATCGGCAACACCTCCCTTCATCTTCTGAGCCAGGCCCTGGCAGAAGGCCCACACACCTTCTTCAGTCACGTAGGCCCAATCCTCCAACACTTCTTCTTTCCTATGAGGTCTGCGAGACAAAGCATCTGAATCTCGATTAACTGCACCAGGTCGGTACTTCAAGCTGAACTTTAACCCAGCCAAAGCTGCCAGCCATCTATGCCCTGTAGCATCTAATTTGGCTGATGTCAAGAGGTATGTTAAGGGATTATATCCATCTTTACGATAAACTCAGTTCCATAAAAATAGTCCTTCAGTTTGTCTACCACTGTCCACTTTCGGACCAGCAACTCCAACTTGTAAACAGGGTAGTTCCTCTCAGATGGTGTAAGACTCACATAAGTCACGGGTCTGATACCACAGTTCTGTTCTTGATAGAGAACTCCTCCCAGTCCCTCTCTACTGGTGTCCACATGAAGTTCATAAGGCTTGCCAGGATCAGCATAAGCCAAGACCAGGGCTTCCGTGAGACTCTTATTTAGTTGCCAAAATGCTCTTTCACACTGAGGAATCCATTGATCCTGTACTGACTCTCTTTTCCTGCGACCACCAGACTTCTTTGCCCTGACTCCATCCTCTCTTTTTCCCGTGGCCACTTGTAACAGCTCATTAAGGGGCCAAGCAATCTTGGCGAAGTTTGCCACAAATCACTGATAATAAGAACAGAACCCCAAAAAAGATCTTAGTTCAGTCACAGTTCTTGGCCTGGGCCAGGTGGTAACTGCCTCCAACTTCTGTGGATCCGTGGCAACCCCTCCTGTGGAGACAACATGACCCAGATACGTGACAGAGGTTCTGTAAAACTGACACTTCTCCAAAGACAACTTCAATCCTTCTTCATGGAGGCGTGAGAAAACCTTCACTAATCAAGCTTCATGTTCTTCCAATGTTATTCCAAACTCAATGATGTTGTTCAGATACACTAACACTTCCACTAGATTCATATCTCCTACCATTCTCTCCATCAGTCGCTGGAAGGTCGCAGGGGCCCCTGATATTCTTTGAGGCATTCGGATGAACTCATAGAATGAGAAGAAGTTTTTTCTCGATCTTCTGGATGCATGGGAATCTGATAGTACCCGCTCTTCAAGTCAAGTACGCTGAACCATTTGGCCCCAGTAAGACACTGAAGGGCATCTTTAATGTGGGGAGTTGTGTACGGATCAGGGATGGTGCGACGATTTAGAGTCCAGTAGTCAATACACATGCGTAATGATCCATTCTTCTTCCACTTCACCACAATAGGTATATGGGCTCCTGGATTCCTGAATGACCCCTGACCTCTTCAGCTTTGCCAACTGCTCTCAAAGGTCTTCCAGGTCACTGAAGTGTATTCTCCTAGCTTGTTCTTGAAAAGGCTTATCCTCCTGCAACCGGATTTATCATGGATAGGCCAGCCCCGCTACTATCACAGATTGGCCAGCCCCGCCGCACATGACCCCATTCACCGATCACAGGGCGCCAGCCGCAATTGAGCGCAGGGACACAGAAAGTAAACATTAGGGGGACAGAGCCGGCAGTGACACACACTGCCTGGCACAGGATTTTGCCCCCTAAATGGGGAGATGTGCTGGATTTTGTGTCCCTGCTATGCAGGAATAAAATCCAGCACATCCCTTAGTAAAAGCAGCACACAGTGTACAAAAAGAACACTGGTTAGGCACACAGTTAACCCTTTGATCACCCTAGATGCCTAACCTCTTCCCAGCCAGTGTCTTTAGAATAGTGACAGTGCATATTTTTAGCAGTGACCACTGTATTAGTATCACTTCCCACAAAGAGTCAGTTAGTGTCACATTGCCTGCTTCAATATTGCAGTACCACTATAAGTCGCCAATCGCTGCCATTACTAGCATAAAAATAAATCTAGTTTGTATATATATATATATATATATATATATATGCAGGTGCAGGTGAGTTGTTGGGGTAACTAATGCAAACCTGGCTTGTTGGGGTAAATAACACAAATCTGTTGTGTTGCCCACCTTGGGCAAAATACAGGTTTGCTTTAGAAAGCCAACAAGTGAAACCCACCAGGCAATACCTGAAACATATTGACTTCAGCATGCTGTGGGACAGCTAATACCCTGATAACAACTCTTAAATTCTTATTTTGACTTTACAATTTTGAATTAAAGAAGTACTTACTGTAGCCCATAAGTTCTCCTCCAGGAGCCTCCGCAATGATGCAATACTCTGGCCAGTGTGACAGGTACTCTAAATAGAAAGGAATTCTATACTGGAAATTTTATTAAGGAAAACCAACAATTGTTAACAAAATAAAGTACCTTGTAATTAAAATCCTAAACATTAAAGTTCTTTACGCTGAATTCTCTGTACTTTGAAATTAATAGAATTATAGTACAAGAGATTCAGGAAGGATACAGTTTCTGTGAGGGGATCCAAATTTCTGTAGAAAAATAATAAATTATATAAATGACATGTTGAAAATGGGTCAAGTGAACTCCAAAAAATATATACAGTATAAGTACTTCTTATGAAAGGAGTGGAACTCCTGATCATGAATTACAAGGCCATTATGGTTCACTGAGGAATTTCAGGATCATATTTATGTACAAGTCAACAGCACATTTATATGGCTCAAAAAAGACCAAAGACAATCATAATATTCCTTATTGCAGGAGGTAGATAATCCCTTACAATAGACTTAAGTTGGCCATACATGGTTCCATTTTCTTTGTTCAGCCAGTGGACTGAACTAAAAAAAGTGAATCAATCCCCCCCTCATCCACACAATCAGGGTAGATGGGAACCCTCCCCACTACAATATTGTATTTTGACAGTGGAATACTCCCCCACTGTCAGAATACACAGATCAGTGTTTCAGCCATTGACTGCAGCTGTTGATTGAGCGGTTTCTATCCAATGGGGTGGCTGAACAGAAGTCGATTGATGGATTGACTTCTACTCAACTGCAGTGGCCATACATAAATTGAAATTCGGCCAGTTCAGCAGGGACTGTCCGAATTCTGATCCATACGTGGTCACTGCAGTTGAACATACACCCACCGGCCACTTTATTATGTACACCTTGCTAGTACGTGGTTAGATCCCCAACTTTGCCTTCAGAACTGCCTTAATTCTTTGTGGCATAGATTCAGCAAGGTGTTGGAAAACATTCCTTTCAGATTTTGGTCTATACTGACATGAAAGCATCACACAGTTGCTGCAGATTTGTCAGCTGCACGTCCATGATGTGAATCTCCTGTTCCACCGAGATCTGGTGACTGTGGAGGCCATTGGAGTACAGTGACCTCATTGTCATGTTCAAGAAACCAGTTTGAGATGCTTTGAGCTTTGTTACATGGTACACTATCCTGCTGGAAGTAGGATAAGCTGTTTACGCCAAATTCTGACCACACAATCTGAATGTTGCAGCTGAAATCGAGACTCATCAGACCAGCCAGGGTTTTTCCAATCTTCTATTGTCCAATTTTGGTGAGCCTGTGTGAATTGTAGCTTCAGTTTCCTGTTCTTAGCTGATAGGAGTGGCACCCAGTGTGGTTTTCTGCTGCTGTGGCCCATCTGTTTCAAGGTTCGATGTGTTGTGCGTTTGGAGATGGTATTCTGCTTACCTTGGTTGTAGCAAGTGGTTACAGCATTTACGTTACTGTTGCCTTTCTATCACCTCAAACCCGTCTGCCCATTCTCCTCTGACATCAACAAGGCATTTTTTGGACCATTCTTTGTAAACCTTAGAGATGGTTGTGTGTGAAAATCCCAGTAGATCAGCAGTTTTTGAAATACTCAGACCGGCCTGTCTAACACCAACAACCATGCCACATTCAAAGTCCCTTAAATCCCCTTTCTTCCCCATTCTGATGCTTGGTTTGAACTTTAGCAAGTTGTCTTCACCACATCTAGATGCCTAAATGCATTGAGTTGCTGCCATGTGATTGGCTGATTAGCAATTTGTGTTACCGAGCAATTGAACAGGTGTACCTAATAAAATGGCTAGTGAGTAAGTCGATCTACCGATTGAATGCTGATCAACCTCCCTGTTGGATAAAAGATGCATGATCAGTGGATGCAGCGTTGGTCCGTGTATTCTGACAGTGGGAGTTCCCAGCTGTTGGAATACAATGGCACAGTGGGGAGGATTCCACCTTCCACCTTGAATGTATTGCCATGTATGGCCAGATTTAGCCTGTGCTTTAATCAGTTTTAAGCAATCCATAGATACAAAGCTAGCTTGGCAGTGCTGAATGGCAAAAACTGCTCTGGTCAGGAAGGGGGTAAATTCTTCTGGGATTGAAGTGGTAAAGCTCTGCCTTTGCATTGATTTATGTAAAAAACTTGCCCTGCTGCTGGGTAACTGAGGCACTACATTAAGATATCTGAAGAGAGTAATTGATCAATCTGCTCTAAACTACAGAGATTTTACTGGCCATACACATTTTGACCAAATCCTGTGAATTTGAGCCACGAGGGCCTTGCCGATACCACTCAGCTTGACCAAATTCTATTAGGAAATCGAAGGAGCCAGGTAGAAAAAACTCAGCTGACTGCAGCCGACAATAACTGACAGCAGGCCATTTCTCTCATTCAGCAGGCTGTCACTGTTCAGGGGTTCTGATGGTTGCGGGGTGCCGGCTACAGCAGCTAGTAGTGATCCATTCATTCATCCATACTGTTGGTAAAGTGTGGATGGGGGAATCTATAGATTTTTTTATGTGAAAATCTAGGGAAACCTTTCCTTGTATGGCCAGCCTTATGCTGCGTGCACACGATCGGATTTTCCGACGGGAAATGTTGGATGTGAGCTTGTTGGCGGTAAGTCCGACCGTGTGGATGTTGGCTAGCATGTTCTCAAATTTTCCACCAACAAATGTGTGTTGTCGGAATTTCCGATCGTGTGTACACAAGTCTGTCGCACAAAAGTACAAACACGCAAGCTCGGAATCAAGGACAAGCCGGAAGTGCTCGGTCTTGTAAAACTAGCGTTTGTAATGGAGATATCACATGACTATTGAACTTCCTTTTTATCGGCTCCCCGTATGTCTTGTACTTCACTACGTTCATAATTGTTGGCCAACATTTGTGTGACCGTGTTTATGTAAGACAAGTTTGAGCCAACACCCTTCGAACAAAATTCCACATTTTTTTTGTCGGAAAGTCTGATCGTGTGTACGGGGTTTTAGCCTCAATTATATGTCTAATGTCGCGTACACACGACCGGACTTTATGACAGACTAGGTCCGACGGTCTTTCCGATGGACTTTCTGAACGAACAGACTTGGCCACACACGACCAGACTAAGTCCATTCGAAAGTCCGTTCATTTTGAATGTGATGACGTAAACGGGACTAAACAAGGAAGTTCAATAGCCAGTAGCCAATAGCTGCCCTTACGTTGTATTTGGTCTGTCGGACTAGCACATAGACAAACGGTTTTCCCAATTTTTTGTCTGTCGGACTTCAGCCCATCAGATAGATTTGAAACGTTTTATTTCTAGGTCCGTCTGACTTCTGAGGAAAAAAAAGTCCGCTGGAGTCCACACACGATCGAATTGTCAGACGGATTCCGGTCTGCCGCACCAAGTCTGACAGAAAGTCAGATCGTGTGTACGCGGCATAACAAGTATATCCTACCTTAGGTTACACAAAAGTAAATGTAAAGTCAAATATCTTAAAGTAAATGTAAAGTCAAAACATTTTTTGCTAGTTTTGGTTAGATTATGTATATCTAAACCCCCTGTCATGCTGTGTTTTTATTTTTTCTTGCATGTAATTAGCCACGGAGAGTGAAGAAAAGATAAAATAGTGGTTCATTTGTGCTAATTTACATAACATATGGTTGTATATGGGTGTGATATATGTATACAGGTAATTAATGGATCTTCTTTTTTAATTATTATATATTTCCCCAATTCATTACACATATAGCAGTCTATTCTTTAACCACTTCGGCCCTGGAAGGATTTGCCCCTTAATGACCGGGCCATTTTTTGCGATACGGCACTGCGTCGCTTTAACTGACAATTGCGCGGTGGTGTGACGTTGTACCCAAACAAAATTGACGTCCTTTTTCCGCACAAATAGAGCTTTCTTTTGGTGGCATTCTGTGTTTCTAATCGCACCAACTGTTGTCCTCTCATTAAGATGCTTGCCAATGGTCTTGTAGCCCATTCCAGCCTTGTGTAGGTCTACAATCTTGTCCCTGACATCCTTGGACAGCTCTTTGGTCTTCGCCATGGTGGAGAGACTGGAATATGATTGGTTGATTGCCTCTGTGGGCAGTTGTCTTTTATACAGGTACCAAGCTCAGATTAGGAGCATTGCCTTTAAGAGCGTGCTCCTAATCTCAGCTCGTTACCTGTATAGAAGACACCTGAGAGCCAGAAATCCTGCTGATTGATAGGGGATCAAATACTTATTTGACTCGTGAAAATGGAAATCAATTTATACCTTTTTTGAAATGTGTTTTTCTGGATATTTTTGTTGTTATTTTGTCTTTCACTTTCAAACCTACCATTACAATTATAGAATGATCATTTCTTTGTCAGTGGGCAAACTTACAAAACGAGCAGGGGGTCAAATACTTTTTTTCCCTTACTGTATCATAAATAATCAATATATGTGTGTTGAATGTTTGCTTTCTATAACCATCAGTTTCATCTAGTGGTCAGAGTGTGGTATTTTCCTGAAAGCTGTGTGAATGCTTGAGAATTTTTTATAGACAGACCCAACCTAATTTATATCTAATTTAATAATAGGTCTTTGTTACTCAATTTATTGTATTATATACAGTGTGCATGTGGAACTTAGCACTACCATGTGTTTTTGAGATGTTAATTTAGTATTATCTTTAAAGCCCAATTACACTTTTATTTATCTCTCTTTTTTTTTTAATGACCAACCCAGTACTTGGAAAAAAATGCTTCCTAGAACTGCCTTACACCCTATTCAAGGTGAAGAGATCTATGACAAAACGCCTAGATAAATAAAGATAAATTAAAAGCTCATCAGAACTCAGTGGTATTGTTGTGAAGAATATTTATCTACATACAGTGTGTTCCGGCCTTAAAATTCCAAAGAATTCCACCAATTGTCACTAGAAAGCCTATGTAGGCAAATGCAACTGAACAATATTCTGCACGTCAACAATAAACAGGATTTTTTCCCTTGTTCTTGCCCCTTATCCACCTCAGAGCACCATTCCTTGGTTCCACCCCCTTCCCACCTCCCAGTGATGCCCCTTTTAGAGAATACAGAAACAAGTGTCCTTTTGTGGTGCTAAATAATATGTATGAAATTAGGTAAAGCATTAAAACAGATCCGCTGCAGCCAGCAACAAATTCCTCCCACCCCTATACAAAAGATCCATTCCAGCAACAATAGACCCCATCAGCAATAATAGATCTCCCAACAGCCAGCATCAAAAGCTCTGATGATAAATGTATTATATCAAATATAACAACTTTTGCACAGTTATAAGTACTTGTACCGTGTATGGTTGTGAATAGAGTAAAAGAAAACAGAGTGCATTGATCTAATACTCTTGTGGCAAAACCGCTACTCCTAAAATTTGTGTCATTCGCTGCAAATCATGCTGATCAGATCACATATACCTATTTAATGAAACCTTCAAAAACTGTTAAATATTGAATAATTCGACAAAATTTGCTCTGTTTACATAAAACCACTGAAAAGTCTTCTTATCTGTTTGCAAAATGTATATGAAATCACATGTATTTTAAAGGTTAGTCTTCATTATAATAGAAGTGACGTTACAAAACGGTTATTCTATCTCCATATCCTTACATGTTGTTGAATCGGAAGAGATCATCACAGATGAAGGGTCTCAGGGAAGTCATCCTCTGGACAGAAGGGATACACTGGTATACTTATTGGAGTGGCACTTGCACAAAGTCAGAATGGAAGTGGCATCAAGATTCTGGCAAACTACAAATTCACCATGAGTGGTGTTGGCACTGCAAGTGAAACTCAGCAGCTGATAGGTTGGCTCAAGCTAGAATTTGTGCTTCCCTTTCTATTCTGGTCGTTCCCCCTGCTGCCATTTATCACGGACAGCTGTCAGGTGGACTGTTATGTGAAGATTAGCACTAGCTAAATGCATGCAGACATTTCTGTCTGCCCGGGAACTTTTTACTTTGCCACAATTAACATAGCATTTTATTTGGGGATTTTTGGGTGAATATACTGTAAATATATAAACAATGTGTTGCGCTGTTAAATCCAATAAACAATTAGGCTCGGTTCACACAGGGGGCGACGCAAGGCGACACGACTTGCCGCGCCGCGACCTGCCGCGACCTCAGCGGCGACTTGCAAATTACTTCTGTATAGAAGTCAATGCAAGTCGCCCAAGGTCGCCCAAAAGTAGTACAGGAACCTTTTTTCTAAGTCGGAGCGACTCGAGTCGCTCCTCTTAGAACGGTTCCGTAGTACAGAACGGGGGCGACTTGTCAGGTCGCGGCACGGCAAGTCGTGTCGCCTCGTGTCGCCCCCTGTGTGAACCGAGCCTTAAGTGCATAAATACAACAAATCCTGATTTTAAAAAAAAAACAATAAAGTAAAAAGTCCACGGAAACTGTATCCTTTGCACCACCTTCACTAATCCAGTGTTCTTAGCCACCACCACACCAATCTGCTTACCAGATTATTAGACCCACAAAACACAAGAGGTCTAATATTGCTTTATGCTGCCCATGGAGGGATGGGTGAATGAATGGCTCTCCGCTTGTGCCACTCATAGCTGACCACACACACACACACACACACTTGGAGCAACTCTCATAAACATCAGAAGCAAATAGTATACAGTATCTCACAAAATTGAGTACACCCCTCACTTTTTTGTAAAGATTTTATTACATCTTTTTGTGTAACAACACTGAAGAAATTACACTTTGCTACAATGTAAAGTAGTGAGTGTACAGCTTGTATAACAGTATAAATGTGCTGTCACCTCAAAATTACTCGATACACAACTATTAATGTCTAAACCGCTGGCAACAAAAGTTAGTACATCCCTAAGCGAAAATGTCCAAATTGGGCCCAATTAGTCATTTTCCCTCCCCGGTGTCATGTGACTCGTTAGTGTTACAAGGTCTCAGGTGTGAATGGGGAGCAGGTGTGTTAAATTTGGTGTTATCGCTCTCACTCTCCCATACTGGTCACTGGAAGTTCGACATGGCACCTCCTGGCAAAGAACTCTCTGAGGATCTGAAAAAAAGAATTGTTGCTCTACATAAAGATGGTCTAGGGTATAAGAAGATTGCCAAGACCCTGAAACTGAGCTGCAGCATGGTGGCCAAGACCATACAGCAGTTTAACAGGACAGGATCCACTCAGAACAGGCCTTGCCATGGTCGACCAAAAACGTTGAGTGCACATGCTCAGCATTATATGCAGAGGTTGTCTTTGGGAAATAGAAGTACGAGTGCTGCTAGCATTGCTGCAATGGTTGAAGGGGTGGGGGAGTCAACCTGTCAGTGCTTAGACCAAACGCCACACATTGCATATGCATGGCTGTCGTCCCAGAAGGAAGCCTGTTCTAAAAATGATGCGCAAGAAAGCCTGCAGTTTGCTGAAGACAAGCAGATTAAGGACATGGCCTTGCTAATGAAGCTGAGGGTAAAGGTGATGGACTGGCCAAGCATGTCTCCAGACCTAAACCCTATTGAGCATCTGTGGGGCATTTTCAAACAGGAGGTTGAGGAGCGCAAGGTCTCTAACATCTACCAGCTCTGTGATGTGGTCATGGAGGAGTGGAAGAGGACAGCAAATTTATACTGTTGTACAAGCTGTACACTCACTACTTTACATTGTAGCAAAGTGTAATTTCTTCAGTGTTGTGACATGAAAAGATAAAACATTTTTTTTTTTTAAATATGAGAGGTATACTCACGAGTGGAGTCCATGCCAGTTGTGCCGTTTAAGAAATAGTTGGCCCATGTTTAATAAAGAAAAAATAAAACAAGTCCAATAACAGAAGAGTTGCCAGCACAGGGGGTTTCAGCTTTCCACAGCAACAATGTAAGTCACAAACAGAAAATACTGAGCCACCTGGCTCTCTTTAGCAGCACTGCTGCTCAGGCTTTATGTTTCAGCCCTCTTGGCCATATAACAGAGTCATTGTACAAATACTGTTAAGCCCCGTACACACGAGAGGACTTATGTCCAACAGACTTCCGAAGGAGTTCTGCCGGAGTTCTGCCGGAGTTCTGACAGAGTTCTGACGGACTTTTCGACTGAGCGCACTTGGCCACACACAATCACACTAAACTCCGACGGATTCGAACGTGATGACGTACGACTGGACTAGAATAAGGAAGTTCATAGCCAGTAGCCAATAGCTGCCCTAGCGTCGGTTTTAGTCCGTCGGAATAGCATACACACGAGCAAATTTATCGGAGGGACCGGGTACGGCGGAGTTCCGTCGGAAAAATTTGAAGCATGTTCCATTTCTAAAGTCCGTCAGACTTTTGCGAATCAAAAGTCCGTTGCAGCCCACACATGATCGAATAGTCTGACGGAATCAGTCCGTCGGACTTTGGATGTTGAAAAGTCCGCTCGTGTGTACACGGCATTACTCTTTTCCAGCTTTTTGTGCTGCTCAGCCTACAGGCTCGGGCCCTCTGTCTAACTATACCGTGCAGACGTGCATGTTTCTCCCTTGCATGCCTGGACTCCTCCGGAGGGTGGAGCCCAGAACCATGGTCAGGTGTCTACAAATAGTCCAACACACACCTGACCGGTCAGTGTGGTGAGTCTCAAAATGAGGTCCCAGGACTGGGCTCTAGATCCCAAAACGGATTTTCCTGAACAACGAGGAAACTTCAAAGCCAGTTTTCTCCCAAATAAGCAAATCCCCTGGAGCCCCTCAACTTGCCTGGTTAGGAACCCTGCTTCCTTCTGCTGGTGGGATACCACACCACCACAATATATATGTATATGTACAGTATTTGTGTGTATATATATATATAAATATCTATACAGTGGTGTGAAAAAGTGTTTGCCCCCTTCCTCATTTCCTGTTCCTTTGCATGTTTGTCACACTTAAGTGTTTCGGAACATCAAACCAATTTAAACAATAGTCAAGGACAACACAAGTAAACTCAAAATGCAATTTGTAAATGAAGGTGTTTATTATTAAAGGTAAAAAAAAATCCAAACCATCATGGCCCTGTGTGAAAAAGTGATTGCCCCCTTGTTAAAACATACTATAACTGTGGTTGTCCACACCTGAGTTCAATTTCTCTAGCCACACCCAGGCCTGATTATTGCCACACCTGTTCACAATCAAGGCATCACTTAAATAGGAGCTGCTTGACACAGTAAGGTCCACCAGAAGATCCTTAAAAGCTACACATCATGCCGAGACCCAAAGAAATTCAGGAACAATTGAGAAAGAAAGTAATTGAGATCTATCAGTCTGGAAAGGGTTATAAAGCCATTTCCAAAGCTTTGGGAATCCAGCGAACCACAGTGAGAGCCATTATCCACAAATGGCGAAGACATGGAACAGTGGTGAACCTTCCCAGGAGTGGCCGGCCGCCCAAAATTACCCCAAGAGCGCAGCGACGACTCATCCAAGAGGTCACAAAAGACCCCACAACAACGTCCAAGGAACTGCAGGCCTCACTTGCCTCAGTTAAGGTCAGCGTTCATGCCTCCACCATCAGGAAAAGACTGGGCAAAAATGGCCTGCATGGCAGAGTTCCAAGGAGAAAACCACTGCTGAGCAAAAAGAACATCAAAGCTCGTCTCAATTTCTCCACAACACATCTTGATGATCCCCAAGACTTTTGGGACAACATTCTGTGGACCGATGAGACAAAAGTGGAACTCTTTGGAAGGTGTGTGTCCAAGTATATCTGGCGTAGAAGGAACACTGCATTTCATAAAAAGAACATTATACCAACAGTAAAATATGGTGGTGGTAGTGTGATGGTCTGGGGCTGTTTTGCTGCTTCAGGACCTGGAAGACTTGCCGTGATAAAAGGAACTATGAATTCTGCTGTCTACCAAGAGATCCTGAAGGAGAATGTCCGACCATCTGTTTGTGTACTCAAGCTGAAACGAACTTGGGTTCTGCAGCAGGACAATGATCCTAAACACACCAGCAAGTCCACCACCGAATGGCTGAAGAAAAACAAAATGAAGACTTTGGAGTGGCCTAGCCAAAGTCCTGACCTGAATCCTATTGAGATGTTGTGGTATGACCTTAAAAAGGCCGTTCATGCTCGAAAACCCTCTAATGTAACTGAATTAGGACAATTCTGCAAAGATGAGTGGGCCAAAATTCCTCCAGGGCGCTGTAAAAGCCTCATTGCACGTTATCGCAAATGCTTGGTTGCAGTTGTTGCTGCTAAGGGTGGCCCAACCAGTTATTAGGTTTAGGGGGCAATCACTTTTTCACACAGGGCCATGATGGTTTGGATTTTTTTTCACCTTTAATAATAAACACCTTCATTTACAAATTGCATTTTGTGTTTACTTGTGTTGTCCTTGACTATTGTTTAAATTGGTTTGATGTTCCGAAACACTTAAGTGTGACAAACATGCAAAGGAACAGGAAATGAGGAAGGGGGCAAACACTTTTTCACACCACTGTATATCTATATATATATATATATATATGATATACAGTATATACTGTATTTAAAAATTGATCAATCCTGATGCCATTTCTCAAGGCCCTAAAATGCCAGGACAGTACGAATACCTCCCCCCCATGACCCCTTTTTGGAAAGTAGATAGTTCAATGTATTTAGTAAGAGGCATGGAGAGTTTTGTGAAGTTATAATCTTTTGTCATAATTTTTTGGAAAAATTAAGAAATAAAATGATTTTTTTTTTCACATTTTTTTTACATACTGTCTGGCTTTCCATTCATGACAGTTTGCTTACTGTTGTGATCTGTGATTGGCTACAGCTAATCACCTGGTACAGGGTGCAAGGTACAATGTGATAGCTGTGGGTCAATTACAACATCACAACAGTAAGCAAGCCATTCATGACAGTTGGCTTATTTAGATATCATGTGATCGTTATGATCGGTCAAATAGATCAAATTATACCCTGGCCATTCACAGCAGCTGGGTACCAAGCACAGTGATCTGTTGTGTACAGACACAGCGGTCACAGAATCATGCAACTGTGCGCATGTGCTAGGTGTCATACCAGTACGTCACCTAGCCTGGCTGTGCTGCCCACCTAAAGTAAATGTATGTGAGTGGGAGGCTAGTGGTTAAATGTTATTTTGATTTTGCTATATGTGCTCTGTGTAATTGCCCTACTTGTTAGATAGAAGATAAGTTCCTTCAGACTTAAGCTGATTTAGGCCCCTTTCACAGGGGCATCTGTCTGTCTGGTTTTCATTCATCCATTGACGAATGAAAAATGAACAGCAATGCATTTCTATGGGCAAACAGATGTTAACGGATGATCATCTGTTTATATCCCTGTCTGTTCAGATCCAGTTTCTTACTCGAAACAAGTCTCTGCTTAAAACATGGAAGCAGACCTAAATGGATGTTAATGGACAGTAGTCATTTTCTGCATTCGTTTTTGCATTGGTTGTTAGAAACAAGAACCCTAACAATCAGTGGCTCATTCCTGCTGTCAAGGACCTCTCTGTCTTTAAGCCAAAGACGAGCAGGGGCAGAAAGTTATTGCATTACCAGGACTCCTCCTTGCTGTCTCCCAGCTAAAGATGTGCTGGAGAAGCCTTTCATTGCTATGGCCTCTCCTTATTTTCAGGCAGGTTCAGAGATGTTTTTTGTGGCCAACTCAGCAAATAAAGATGAACTTGAAACACTCATATAGTTAACCTAATTGTACAGTAAAGGACACAGGACTTGTATTCTTAAACAATGGGTATGGGTAATATGTAGCTATCTTCAGGTGATTGGACCCTGGAAAAAAACTTATTAGGACATCCATCAGAATTGACCATATATCCTCATCCCTCTGTGAAGCTCCAGCTTTCAGTTGGTGTCCCTTGGTGATGGACCTGTTCTCCTCTGAAGAACTATTTTTTTCAAATTCCATTTTTTTTTCTTCAACTTCTTTTATTATTTGACTGCTTACTGCCCTGGGCTATCTAGAAGGTTCCAGTATGGTTCCCCTCAGCATGTACCTTGGAGGACAATACCTTGACCCCATTGTGTGAGGCCAACATGTACTGTAATGTTTGCTTTGGGCATGGGATCCTGCACTAGACACTCACCTTGTCACCTTTAATAGGCCCAGCGGTGTGAATGAAATAAGATGAGCTTTTCTTTTGTACACTGTCTCTCGGTTTTTACTAAGAATATGTTTCTCACAAGAACAATTTAAACTGTCCAAGTTTAGTTTGAAGGTATGATAAAACTATGTCACAGCTCCTGGATGATGCCTTCCTGCCTGCCAAAAATGCATGAGGCAAGTTGCTGCGCTCCTGCTGCCATCTTTTACATTTACACAGCCACAGGAACACTCTCTTAATGATGGCAGTTCATAGGTAGCAGGGACATGGGTAGAGGCGGTACCTGGTCACGTTCGTATAAGCAATTTTCCGGTCCTCTTGGTTGTTGGCCACATTCGGTGGAATGCACGCCGTACACAACGAGGAACCACGAGTACATTACGAAACGATCTGATAAGTGAGCAGCCCCAGTGCCAGGTCGGACACTGAGTAATGTAAGCAGCTATTTGGCTTTATGTTTTTAAATTTCTGTTTTAAATAAATATTATTACGCTATGGATATTGTTTGCTCTTTCTTTATGCCCCGTCTGAGCCTATGAGGAGGAAGGTGATCTCTATAGAGTTTGTGTCATATTCCATGTGAGCAGGCACTCACCTGCACAAGCTCAGCTGACTATCTTTTTAATTAAAGTAGTCATTATAATCTGGTAAGGAGATTATTGTATCATCACGATTGTGTGTCTTTGTGTTCAAACCTGTGGTGGAGGGATCTCTAACTAATCTCAGAACATTTTACTGTATTCTGGAAACGGATCTAGTTGAAGCATATCACAATCATATTTGTGGGGTTTAATCATTGCATGGACTTTGGATATATGTCTTCTTTTCCAGTATCTAATTGGGACTATTTAATTAATAAATGTTTGCAGTTGTTTTTTTATTTATTATTGCATGCTTAGTGGGTTGTAACACCACTATAATCACGTACCGGTGATATTGTAGTACTTTTCACTTATAAATCATTCAATGTAATGTTTAAGATATGAGGTTTCCCCTCTCTTTCTAATAGCGCCCCTATCGCCACCAAACCACAGCAGGGACAGAAGCCTACCAGAAACACTATTGACTGCTATGTGTGAAATCTTTGGAAAACTCTTAGCATTTCAAGAAACTTCAGTTTCCAAAGGACAGAAATGCTCCTCTATTCCCCTTGATCTTTTTCAAATACAGAAGCTGAACCTTCTTTCCTTGAGGATATTATGAGTAGGGATGAGCTTGATGTTTGGGTCGAACATTAGTTTGACTCGAACATCGGGTATTCGCCCGTTCGCTGAATATCGAACATTATGGGGCCAATCATGGCTCAGGGGGATTAAGCCCATGCCCCACACTATATAAGGCTGCCTGCACGGCGGCCCTGTGCAGTGTTGATGGCGTGGACGGAGACATAGCTTGATTAGATTTCAGCAGTCAGGTTATTCAGTTAGTGGTAGCGTATATAATATATATATATATATATATATACAGTCAGTCTAGTGTATGTATATGTATATGTATATATATATATATATATATATATATATATTATATACGCTACCACTAACTGAATAACCTGACTGCTGAAATCTAATCAAGCTATGTCTCGGTCCACGCCATCAACACTGCACAGGGCCACCGTGCAGGCAGCCTTATATAGTATATATATATATATATATATATATATATATATACAGTCAGTCTAGTGTATATATATATATATATATATATATATATATATATATATATATACTCTGCATCCCGTTAGTGTAGCCTGGAGATCTACATTCTAAAGTGCACTTAAGGTGGTGTATTTGATATATATATATATATATATATATATACAGTCTAGTATATATACACTCTGCAGCATCCAGTGTAGCGTATATCTACAGTGCATTCTCTGGTGTACTGTTTCTACTACTTTTCTGGTGGTGTACACAGCACACAATACAGTTCAGCTGTAGTGCAGTTGTTACTACTTTTCTGGTGGTGTACACAGCACACAATACAGTGGAACCCTAGTGCAGTTGCTACTACTTTTCTGGTGGTGTACACATTACTTCATACACTGCAGTCATAATACAGTTGCTACTACTTTTTTGATGTTGTACATATCACAAAATACAGTGCAACCGTAGTGAAGTTGCTACTACTTTTCTGGTGGTGTACACAGGGCTTTTTTTCAGCGGAAACGCAAAAAAATCGCAATTAGCGATTATTGATTGGTTTGCGCAAAAGTTATAGCGTTTACAAAAAAGGGGATAGTTTTATAGCATTTTTATTAATATTTTTTTTTACTAGTAATGGCGGCGATTTTTATTGTGACTGCGACATTATGGCGGACACATCGAACATTTTTGACACATTTTTGGGTCCATTGTCATTTATACAGCAATCAGTGCTATTTAAATGCACTGATTCCTGTGTAAATGACACTGACAGTGAAGGAGTTAACCACTAGGGGGCAGTGCAGGGGTTATGCGTGACGTTATGTGGGTTTTTTATTGTAGGGGGCGTGGCCTGGCATGTGACGTCACTGATTGTCTTTCCCTATAACAGGGAACAGACGAACGGTGACAGCCACAGGAGGAAGCACAGGGAGAGGTTTGTATACACAGAACTCTCCTCGTTCTTCAGCTCTGTGACCCACACGGGACACCAGCGGCGATCAGTTACGGAGCTCAGGACCAGGTCAGGAGCGCGCCGCCGGTGGCGCGCGCTCCCGACCCATGGCTGGGCACTTAGAGAGCCACGTACAGGTACCTGATTGTGCCCAGCCATGCCATTCTGCCGACGTATATGTACACCCCAAGGAAATTGCTGAGGGGCATGTTGAATCCATTGAATATTTTTTTTTTGTCCCAAGTGATTGAATAATGACAAAAAAAAAAAAGTTTACAAAAAGTTGTCACTAAATGATATATTGCTCACACGTGCTATGGGCATAAGTGAAATTACACCCCAAAATAAATTCTGCTGCTTCTCCTGAGTACGGGGATATCACATGTGGGGGACTTTTTGGGAGTCTAGCCGCGTACGGCACCCTGAAAACCAATCACTGCCTTCAGGATTTCTTAGGGTGCAAATTTTTGATTTCACTCCCCACTACCTATCACAGTTTCGAAGGCCATAAAATGCCAAAATAGCACAACCCCCCCCCCCCCCCCCAAATGACCCAATTTTGGAAAGTAGACACCCCAAGCTATTTACTGAGAGGCATGTTGAGTCCATGAAATATTTTATATTTTGCCACAAGTTGCGGGAATATTACAAACTTTTTTTTTTGCACAAAGTTGTCACTAAATGATATATTGCTCACACATGCTATGAGCATATGTGAAATTATACCCCAAAATACATTCTGCTGCTTCTCCTGAGTATGGGGATACCACATGTGGGGGACTTTTTGGGAGACTAGCCGCGTACGGGACCCCGAAAACCAAGCACCGCCTTCAGTATTTAAATATAAAACGCTACCAAAAAAACTTAGCGATCGCAGGGATCAGGCCTGACTCTGCGATCGCTGCAGTTATGTGTTTAGTGTTTTCTAAGTGACAGTGATCGATCGATACTGCACTTGGGTGGGCTGGGCGGAGGGGCAAAATGCAGGTGCTAGCAGGTGTCTGGGCTGATCCCGCTAACAATGCGTTTTTTTGGAACCCTAAACTGCTGGGGACGCTAGTATAGATCTGATCAGATCAGATATTGATCTGTTCAGATTCTATACCACTACGGGAGGTGTATGCTTTGCGCGTGGGTGTTAGCGGTACTGGCACTAACCTAGCGCTGCCTGGGGCGACGCAGACCCTATCTGACCCTAAAACCTAATTGTTATCACCCGCTGGGTGATCAGGGGGTTAAACCTTTATTGGGTAATAAATGGTGGGTGCCCTGATGCTATATAAAGCAAACTAACTAACCAGAGTCACCCGTAACACTTATACGGTGATCACTGGTGAAAGGGTTAACTAGGGGCAATCAGGGGGTTAAAACCTTTATTAGGTAGTATATGGGGGTCCCTGACGCTATATAAAAACCTGACGGGGGACCTAAATAACTAACTGGCTATCCAGCGTCACCAGTGACACTTATACGGTGATCGCTGGTGAAAGGGCTAACTCTAGGGGCAATCAGGGGGTTAAAATCTTTATTAGGTAGTATATGGGGGGACCTAACAGTATAAAAACTTGGCGGTGAACCTAAAAAATAACTAGCTACGTAGCGGCACCAGTGACACTAATGTAGCGATCAGAAAAAGGATCGCTTAGTAACACTGGCAAAAGGGGGTGAAAGGGTTACCTGGGGCAATCAGGGGGTTAAAACCTTTATTAGGTAGTATATGGGGGTCCCTGACGCTATATAAAAACCTGACGGGGAACCTAAATAACGAAATAACTAGCAAGCGTCACCAGTGACACTTATACGGTGATCGCTGGTGAAAGGGTTAACTCTAGGGGCAATCAGGGGGTTAAAACCTTTATTGGGTAGTATATGGGGGTACCTAATGCTATAAAAACCGGGCGGTGAACCTAAAAAATAATTAGCTACCTAGCGGCACCAGTGACACTAATGCAGTGATCAGAAAAACGATCGCTTAGTGACACTGGCAAAAGGGGGTGAAAGGGTAAACTCTAGGGGCAATCAGGGGGTTAAAACCTTTATTAGGTAGTATATGGGGGTCTCTGACGCTATATAAAAACCTGACGGGGAACCTAAATAACTAACTGGCTAACCAGCATCACCAGTGACACTTATACGGTGATCACTGGTGAAAGGGTTAACTCTAGGGGCAATCAGGGGGTTAAAGCATTTATTAGGTTATATATGGGGGCACCTAACGCTATAAAAACCTGGCGGTGAACCTAAAAAATAACTAGCTACCTAGCGGCACCAGTGACACTAATGCAGCGATCAGAAAAATGATTGCTTAGTGACACTGGCAAAAGGGGGTGAAAGGGTTAACTCTAGGGGCAATCAGGGGGTTAAAGCTTTATTAGGGGGGTAGGGGGCTACCCTGAACCTAACACTAACTGCCCTGACAGTTTTTACAGTTACAACTGGCATTAAATGCAGTGATCAGTAAATAAATGATCACTGCAATCAGTGACACTGTGACTGGGAGGGGGGGGGGGGGGCGGGGGGATCGTGGGGGTGATGGGGGGGGTGACAGTGTGCCTATGTGTACCTACATGTCAGTGTAGTGTTGGTGCACTTACTATGTCTTCTCTCCTCGCAGTCCGGTCAAAAAGACCACCCCGAGGAGAGTGACATCACTTCCTCCTGCCTGTGTTTACACTACACAGGCAGGGGAAGCTTCTCATTCGCCAGGAGCGATCGAGAGGGGATGGCCAGAAACCAACGGCCATCTCCTCATTCCGGATCGCTCCTGAAGCGAAACAGACTGCCGCAGCCAGCGGGAGGGGGTCCGATCGGACCCCCCATCCGCTGGAAGGCAGGCACGTATGGGTATGTGCTTGTGCCCGTACATGCCATTCTGCCGACGTATAATTACGTGCGGCGGTCCTTAAGTGGTTAATAATAGGGATGCACCAATAGCATTGTTTAAATACAGGGTAAAAGTATCATACATTTTTCTATTACCAATTTTTTTTGTAATATTACGTGACCATTTTAAAGTACAGTACAGGGAAACTTGTCATTTTTTAGGAACACGTATGTCTAGGATTTCAATGTTTTTGGTGAAATCTGGGCTTAATGCTGCAAACTAAAAGTTTGCCACATGTTATATTTTTAAATATAAAGCTAACAGTGTTCACCAGGTAAACGCAGGTGGCATACAATGAATGCCTTTTGTCACTGAGACACTAATGCCCCGTACACACGATTGGATTTTCCGACAACAAAACCGTGCAATTTTGTTCGAAGGTTGTTGGCTCCAACTTGTCTTGCATACACACAGTCACATAAATGTTGGCCAACAATTGCGAATATAGGAATGTGGTGACATATAAAATGTACGACGAGCAGAGAAAAAGGAAGTTCAATAGCCAGTGCGGCTCCTTCTGCTTGATTCCAAGCATGCATGGAATCAAGTATACTTTTGTGCGTCGGACTTGTGTGCACACGATCGGAAATTCTGACAACAATGTTTTGTTGGCTGAAAATTTGATAAACTGCTAGAAAACATTTGTTGGTGGAAAGTCCGACAACAAATTTTCAATGGAGCATACATACTGTCAGACTTTCAGCCTACAGCCATTTGTTGTCGGAATTACGGTACGGGCATTAGTAATATTTTATCTATGAATTGTGTTCTATGTTTATAGGTATGGAGAAGAGGTACAAGGGCATTTTCAAATTCCTTTCTGTGAGAGAATACCCATCCGGGTATGACAAGTGCAAAAATAGATAATTTTAAGCAGGCCGCTGCTAAATTTAATCTAAAGGGTGAGTATCAGAAATACAATCAATTTTAGTGGTTTGGCAAAATAGCTTTGTAATGAATGTAGCTTTTGAATTTTCCCTTTCATTACAGAAGTCGAGCTCTTTGTTGGAAAAACAAAAGTAATTAAATCGGAGGAAGAAGCAAAGAGGATCTTTGCAGAATTCCACTCATCGCTAATTGGAGGCCATTCAGGAATCAACCGAACGCAGTCGGCAGTAATTCTTATGGCACAAAATGAGCAAAGATATTGGGGCACACACTAATTACTTTTGTGTCTTGCAATATATATTAAAGTAGTACACAGGTTAACAAATGATTTCCTACAGATCCTGGAATAAGAAAATACAGTATAACATAAGAGACATTAGTATATTAAAAATAAATATATTTGTTTCATCACATTAGGTGCCTTCTGTCTGGGAGCTTATTGGGATTGACCTAACAGGCCCTTTGCAAAAGACAGAGGATGACTTTCAATACATCTTGACAGCCACAGATTATTTTTCAAAGAGGGTAGATGCTTTTCCACTGAAAACAAAATCTGCAGCAGAGGTGGGACGCCAATGTACGTTCGATGATGTATCGACATGTTTGTCACAAACGCATACTCTCTGACCAGGGCAGAGAATTCAGCAATCAAGTATGTGTAATTTCCAATTACCATTTTTGTAAAAATTATATAGAAATCTATTAGTTTATTAGAAATTTATATTCCTGTATTTTTTGTTTTATTTTTTAAAGCTCAACGATCATATGCGCAGTATGCTGGTAATCGTAAGATGCGTGACAGCAGCGTATCACCCTCAGACAAATGGACTGGACGAAAAGACTAATGATAATATCAAGCGGCAAATTAAAGTAAGTCTTTTTTAGATTCAGACTTTTATTAAAACTTTCTTCCACAGATTTCACTAAGTAATATTCGTCTTGCATTCTACTTTTGTTTCTATTTGTGTATGGTTTGAGCTTTAAATTCTACATTATTTACGAGAGTGTGTCGTTAATGTGTATTTATCTTGTTTTATCTTTTATTTATTATAGAGCTCATGCTAAATTGGTAAATGATAGACAAAATAATTGGGATGTGTACTTGGAAGCAACCTTATTTTCTGTAAGGTCGAAGGTCCAAACAACAACCAAGCATTCACCTTTTCTACTGATGTACGGGAGGGAGGCAATCTTTCCGGCAGTAGTTCCTACTGAGCTGCTAGTGAGGCGTTTTTTTGTTTAGATTTTTGTTTTGTTTTTTGTGTATTTTGTGCAGTAAAATATTTGCCTATAGTATAATTGTTTAGTATATAAAGAGCCCTGATTCTAAATACTTGCTTTATCCAGCATAAGTGGCACATAAGAAAATGTGACAGATATTTGTTAGTTAACTGTTAAATGGTAAAGTTAGCTGCTACTACTGTATTTAAAGATAGTGAACATTTAATGAAACATTTTTCAGCATTCGTAAGCATTTTAATCTTGATAATTATCAGTTCTATTTTTCTTCAAATTGTATGACTATATTACAAAATGTATTTACTTATTTATCTTGTCAAAATTTCAGTCATACTAGGGGGCATGGCCGGCAATGGAGCGCAATGGTAACACACTAGCAGAGCTCCTGTCCATAGAGGCTCCTTACAGTGGCTAGTGGTGACAAAAAGCAGACCCAAGGGTACTCACACCAGAGGATCCAGGGAACATGAGGAGAACCACAGGGAAATGTAAATTGTGGGACGGACCCTGCAAATTGATCTCCTTTAGCAGCCCAGCCAGGTCTCCTGTGAAGAAAGATGGCGCCGGCTCCTCCTCCCCCCACAGACACTCTGATATACAGGCTGGGAGAGAATGGGAGAGAGGCCAGGAACAACTACATATCAGATATGAAGAACCCTGCATACCTAATGTGAACAGCCCAGTAAAGCAGAAAAAAAATTATTTCTGCTGAAGAACAAGTAAGTGATATCTCTCCTGATAGAAAAAAGGAGGAAAGCCGCACTTAACAAAAAGAAATTATAAAAAACTAAAAAAGAAGCAGCAACCCAAATGTTATACTACATTTGGCATGAAAGAAAAAAGAGTGGGTTGCGCTACAGAAACTTACTAAACAGAAAATACACCTACGTGAAAAAGCTCACAAAAACATTGACTTAGTAGTGTGTCTATCCTATACGGAAAAGTTTAAAATGCGACAAAAAATTGGACTATCCTATAAAGATAGAAAATGCTAAGTCAGTGAAGGTTGCAAATACACCTTAATATGGTTTCACAAAGAACACCCTTAATGGCAGTGAATATTCAAATGAATGTGGGATAATAAAGAAAAAAATACTGACTAAACCTGAATGAATAAATGTGAATAAAAAGGAGAAAAAAAATATGTACCAACTATACCTAAAGATTGAAATCGTATTAGGTATCAAAATAACAAATAAAAACACCTTAAGTAATATGAACAATCATAATATGATGTGAACCTGTAAAAAAATATAACATCCAATGGCCCATTGCCTTAAAACATTAATGAAACATGGATATGAAAATTAATTATGAACATAACATAAAATGTTGCAATGTTCAAAAAGTCCATATAAAGTCTCTATTTGCAAGGTATTCCACAGTGAAATGGTGACAGCATAAATATCCAAAACGAACGTGACTCGTGCTTAGCCTCCACCAAAGATATTACTGCCGCTTACCAGAAATGAATGGTTTCTTATTATAGAGAACCATGCAGAGCAGATGACTGATTCCCCCAGTCCAGGGTTTTCACGAATGGATGTGAAGAAACTCTGGAACCCGTTCGCCTCTCGATTCACTCCCGTTCACAGGTTTGCATAAAAAGTAATAAGACTCACAATAGTGTAAAACCCAAATATATCTTTAATCGAACGTAAGAGACAAATGCGCACTTACAGAAATGAAGATTAAAACGATCGTTTCAGCAAAACCGAGCCGGCCGGTCTCGATTCGCGCCCGTTATACCGTAAACAAACAACACGAGATGGTGGCGTCAGCGACGTCCTGACGCCACCATCTCGTGTTGTTTGTTTACGGTATAACGGGCGCGAATCGAGACCGGCCGGCTCGGTTTTGCTGAAACGATCGTTTTAATCTTCATTTCTGTAAGTGCGCATTTGTCTCTTACGTTCGATTAAAGATATATTTGGGTTTTACACTATTGTGAGTCTTATTACTTTTTATGCAAACCTGTGAACGGGAGTGAATCGAGAGGCGAACGGGTTCCGGAGTTTCTTCACATCCATTCGTGAAAACCCTGGACTGGAGGAATCAGTCATCTGCTCTGCATGGTTCTCTATAATAAGAAACCATTCATTTCTGGTAAGCGGCAGTAATATCTTTGGTGGAGGCTAAGCACGAGTCACGTTCGTTTTGGATATTTATGCTGTCACCATTTCACTGTGGAATACCTTGCAAATAGAGACTTTATATGGACTTTTTGAACATTGCAACATTTTATGTTATGTTCATAATTAATTTTCATATCCATGTTTCATTAATGTTTTAAGGCAATGGGCCATTGGATGTTATATTTTTTTACAGGTTCACATCATATTATGATTGTTCATATTACTTAAGGTGTTTTTATTTGTTATTTTGATACCTAATACGATTTCAATCTTTAGGTATAGTTGGTACATATTTTTTTTCTCCTTTTTATTCACATTTATTCATTCAGGTTTAGTCAGTATTTTTTTCTTTATTATCCCACATTCATTTGAATATTCACTGCCATTAAGGGTGTTCTTTGTGAAACCATATTAAGGTGTATTTGCTACCTTCACTGACTTAGCATTTTCTATCTTTATAGGATAGTCCAATTTTTTGTCGCATTTTAAACTTTTCCGTATAGGATAGACACACTACTAAGTCAATGTTTTTGTGAGCTTTTTCACGTAGGTGTATTTTCTGTTTAGTAAGTTTCTGTAGCGCAACCCATATCTCTCCTGATACTGGTCACATGCTCACAAGCAATCCACACAATGATAAATTACATTCCTTCCCTACATCAGGCCAGCCAGTCATAGACACTGACCTAAAAGAGATGCTTCTGTCACTTAAATGGGCAATCCAGCATGACATGAGAGAATTTATGCAAAAATCGAAAATGAAAATAGATTCAGTAGGAGAAAGAGTGGATTATATTGAGGACAACATTGGTGACTTTGCAGAAGTGTGTGATGATTTGGCAGACCTAGAGGATAGGTCTAGATGCAACAATATTAAATTCCATGGCATTCTGGAAAATGTCAAGATCAAGAATGCAAATTTAAAGCAATTTCTGCGCCGCTCGATTCCAGGCCTACTTTCTACAATACCTCAGCAAGAACTGGTAATAGACAGGGCACACAGGCTGCCAAAGCCCTCTCACATATTCTGAAATCACAAGATTATTTACAAATGGGGATTCCCCACTAAACTAATGATTGATCAAAACAACACCTCCTATACAATATCGAAGGGGGTCTAAAAATCCTCAAATCCTGAGGGCTACTGCCAGATGATGAAGCTAGTGGCACAAGCAAACACTCCCCTAAGAAGATGTCCCAGCAATGGCCAGGGCTGGATTAAGAACATCATGGACCTGGTGCTGAGGATTTTGGTGGGGCTTTTTATAAAATATATAAATAATTAAATAAATAAAACACATTAAATTAAATAGAGAGAGGGAGGATGAGAGAGAGAGAGAGAGAGAGAGAAAGGGGATGAGAGAGGGGTGAGGGGTAAGGGGAGGATGAGAGAGAGGGGGGATGAGAGAGAGAGAGGATGCGCATGAGCATGTGCGAGAGTGACAGAAACACAGCCTGGCCAAGGCAAGGCACAGAACCCGGAAAGGAAGACCGGGTGAAGATGGAAGTGCCTAGGACCTGCCGGATTGATCATAACGCAGTGCTGGAGGGCTCAGTCTGACAGGTAGGTGTACTCTAATGTGCTAATATACTGTGCATACTTGAACATTATGGCATAACCTACCTCAGGGCCTCTAAAAATGTTAGCAAAATTTACTACCGCTTTAATATCACAGGATCCCAGGAGCCTCTCATGGGGCCCCCTACCGACCCGGTGGCCCTTGAGCAGTGCCCAAGTGCATAGTTGCCAACATTTCAAAAATATTTTTACAGACACCTTTTTTTTTACCAGTGGTATATTTAGAGTAGCTAATATTCCCTATGTAATCACAAAATTAAATGAGTACTAATAATGGGCAGAACAAATATGAGGACTGAGAAGATTTCCTTTAGTTGAACAAGCAAACGTGTGCCCATTCTAGAGCTAATAACATTGAGGATATTCAATATCATTTTAAAGAACTGTTTTGTGGTAAGAGGCATAAGGGAGGAGTATGGATGGTATAAAAGTGGGAAGCATGTGCAGGTGAGGGAGGGGAATGTGGAGGGTATAACAGTGGGCACTATGTACAGGAGAGGAGTGTGGAGGGTATGGCAGTGAGCACTATGTACAGGAGGAGTGCAGGGGGTATGACAGTGGGCAGTATGCCCAGCAGAGGAGTGTGGATGGTTGACAGTGGGCACTATGAACAGGAGAGGAGTGTGGAGGGTATGCCAGTGGGCAGTATGTACAGGAGAGGAGTGTGGAGATATGATGAGGGCAGTATGTACAGGAGAGGAGTAGGGGGTGTATGATAGGGGCAGTATCTACAGGAGAGCGCGGAGAGAAAGACAGTTGGCAGTATGTAGAGAAGAGCAAGGTGGAGGGTATGACAGTTGGCAGTATGTAGAGGAGAGGATTGTGGAGGGTATGACAGTGGGCAGTACGTAGAGGAGAGGAGTGTGAAGGGTATGACAGTGGGCAGTATGTACAGGAGAGGAATGTGGAGGGTATGACAGAGGGGGGCTATGTACAGGAGAGAAGTGTATGACAGTGGGCGCTATGTACAGGAGAGAAGTGTATGACAGTGAGCAGTATGTACAGGAGAGGCGTGTGGGGGTATGACAGGGGGCACTATGTATAGGAGAGACGTGTGGAGGTTATGACAGTGGGCACTATGTACAGGTGAGAAGGATGACGGAATCTGGGAAGGAAAAATATAAAGGTTTGTGGAAGAATCTTTAGGGACTGCATAGTGGTTAAGCAGGCCATACATGGATTGAAATTAAGTCAATTAAGCAGAGGCCAGCCATAGTCAATCTATGTATGGGCTTGTTTGTTGTACACAAGTCATTCTATTAATTGACTTGAGTACAACCAGCCTGTCAGGTCCCCCCCCCCCCCAAAAAAAAAATCAGTACTGCCAGCTACAGTTAGCAACACTGATCACTGTATTCTGTGGGTAGGGAACACAATAACAATGCGGGAGTGATTCCCCCATCCACAGGTCAGCAGATGAGAGTGTGTGTGGGGACAGGCTAGGGAGAGATGTCTGTCAGCAGGGGGGTGTGAGGTGGTCATGAAGGGATATCAATCAGAGGGTGGGGGGAGTAACTGGGAGTGATAACTTTTGGAGTAGGGTCTGTCAACTGCAGGTTGAGAAATAGTCACCTGTGATATAAGTTGAAGGGAGGTGGCTAACATGGAAAGTGGCATTACCTGGTTGGTGGGGAGTATGATATGATGTGTTTCAAGTTTCTTTCACATTTGTGGTAATGCTTACTGCCCTCTGAAAAGTGATCTGTGGTGGATTGCTTTTCAACGAGTGGTATAGCAGCAGCTGACAGGCAGTCTTGAGGTGCTACGGCAAGTGAGTTTGGCTTGCAGTTGCAGAGTGGCCCCATTGAAATCAATAGGCGAGTTTGACAAGTGGTGCTGCCTGTCAAACTCTGCAGGTTCCAAGCTGTCCATTGAGCTCTGTGCCTCTGACAAGAAGTGAGGAGAAGCACTATTGGCTCATCCTCTCCGTCTGCTGCAGAGTGTGCCAGCTTGTATTTAAACTGGCCGCTCTGTATGTAGCTTCTGACAGGCTGCGCAAGGAGCCCCGTATATCCGGAAGCATAGATGTTAGGAGCCTCAAATTTTGACCAGTGACTGGGGTAGGTCTTCAGGTAGGTCTTCCACTGAACCATGACCCTTAAAGTCAGTCATTTTTTTGGGGGGCAAATGGGCCTCTCTTAAGGTAAGGGGCCTGGAGCTGCCTCTCCAATAGCCCCTATGTTAATCCGGCCCTTGCAATGGCACAACAGGCAGCCCTGGCTGTCCAAGATATATATTTTCTAATACCAACTACTCCTCCATGTTTGTACAAAAAGATCACTCTTGGGTTACACAACCCTTTAGGAGCTCTTCTGTGTTGACAACTCGTTGCCTATTCCCTCACGTTGAAAGTACAGAGAACACTGCACCCACCAGTTGCATGGCCACACTTCATTTTTTTTATACGTTATGGTTTTAATTTGAATTATTGTTTAAGTTTTCTTCCCTACCCCTCCCCCATGGTAGCTACAGGTCTTTGGTAGTGATGGACGAACTTCCGACGGGACGTTTCGCGAACGCGAAACGCGAACGGGCACAAACATTCGCGAAAACGACCGTTCGCCGCGGGCTCCATTGACTTCAATGGGAGGCGAATTTCGCAAACCTTTAGGTCGAATTTGCGGCCACGGGGTAATTATTAGGGGGTAGCACGTAGTCCCACCACCTGGACAATAGCATAATACATGTATGAGGTGAATTTGGGATCGATAACTACAAGCATTTTTTTTTTATTTGGGAAATTGTTCTGACAATTCAGGACTATGGAGCTAATGAAGGCAATGGAGGAGAGGGAAGGTCAGGGACCAGGGTAGGCAAACAAGAGGGTGCAGGAGATACAGAGCACTGACAGCAGCACCGTAATACAGAGCACTGACATCAGCACCGTGACATACAGCGCTGACAGCAGCTCCGTGACATACAGCGCTGACAGCAGCTCCGTGACATACAGCGCTGACAGCAGCTCCGTGACATACAGCGCTGACAGCAGCTCCGTGACATACAGCGCTGACAGCAGCTCCGTGACATACAGCGCTGACAGCAGCACCGTGACATACAGCGCTGACAGCAGCTCCGTGACATACAGCGCTGACAGCAGCTCCGTGACATACAGCGCTGACAGCAGCTCCGTGACATACAGCACTGACAGCAGCTCCGTGACATACAGCGCTGACAGCAGCTCCGTGACATACAGCGCTGACAGCAGCACCGTGACATACAGCGCTGACAGCAGCTCCGTGACATACAGCGCTGACAGCAGCTCCGTGACATACAGCGCTGACAGCAGCTCCGTGACATACAGCACTGACAGCAGCTCCGTGACATACAGCGCTGACAGCAGCTCCGTGACATACAGCGCTGACAGCAGCACCGTGACATACAGCGCTGACAGCAGCTCCGTGACATACAGCGCTGACAGCAGCACCGTGACATACAGCGCTGACAGCAGCTCCGTGACATACAGCGCTGACAGCAGCTCCGTGACATACAGCGCTGACAGCAGCACCGTGACATACAGCGCTGACAGCAGCTCCGTGACATACAGCGCTGACAGCAGCTCCGTGACATACAGCGCTGACAGCAGCTCCGTGACATACAGCGCTGACAGCAGCTCCGTGACATACAGCGCTGACAGCAGCTCCGTGACATACAGCGCTGACAGCAGCACCGTGACATACAGCGCTGACAGCAGCTCCGTGACATACAGCGCTGACAGCAGCTCCGTGACATACAGCGCTGACAGCAGCTCCGTGACATACAGCGCTGACAGCAGCTCCGTGACATACAGCGCTGACAGCAGCTCCGTGACATACAGCGCTGACAGCAGCTCCGTGACATACAGCGCTGACAGCAGCTCCGTGACATACAGCGCTGACAGCAGCACCGTAAGCAGCCCCAGGAGGAAGTCAGCACAGCACAGGGATGGTGTGATCCCCTCATAATAAGAACCCCCAGGAGGAAGTCAGCACAGCACAGGGATGGTGTGATCCCCTCATAATAAGAACCCCCAGGAGGAAGTCAGCACAGCACAGGGATGGTGTGATCCCCTCATAATAAGAACCCCCAGGAGGAAGTCAGCACAGCACAGGGATGGTGGGAGCCCCTCATAATAAGAACACCCAGGAGGAAGTCAGCACAGCACAGGGATGGTGGGAACCCCTCATAATAAGCAGCCCCAGTAGAAATATGACACCGCTCAACCTCTTCAAAGAGGAGGGTAGGGGCATATAGTACGGTGTGCTTTTTTGGGTCAGGGAAGTGAGCCAAATGAATTAAGAAGGTCTGTGTGCTTGATTCCAAAAATTGTTTATAGACATATACATGGTCTACTGATCACATGTGTTGAATTCCTCCGAGATCCATGCCTCATTCATTTTTAGAAATGTGAGGTAGTTAACACTGTGGTGAGCTAGGCGAGTACGCTTATCGGTCACAATCCCCCCTGCTGCGCTGAACGTCCTTTCGGACAGGACACTGGATGAGGGGCAAGCCAACAGTTCGATTGCAAATTGGGCAAGCTCTGGCCAGAGGTCAAGCCTGCCCACCCAGTAGTCTAGGGGTTCATCACTCCTCAGAGCGTCCACATCGGCCGTTAACCCAATGTAGTCGGACACCTGACGGTCTAGGCGTTCCCTGATGCTGGATCCGGATGACACCTGTCGATGGGTCGGCTGAAAGAATGACCTCATATCCGAAGTCACCAACACATCTTCAAACCGGCCTCTTCTTGCAGGCGCTGTTGGATTGGTACCCGCAAATCCTTCTCTGGGAGTGGGAATTGCTCCTCTGCCAGCGCACGCAAAAGCAGAATGCAGCATTTCTCGAAGCAAGGCCTGGAAGTGCTGCATTCTGACAGCCCTCTGCGACGGCGGTAACATTTCCGCCATTTTGTGTTTGTACCGGGGGTCTAAGTACGTTGCCACCCAGTACTGGTCCTTGACCCTCATGCTTTTTATACGGGGGTCCCTATTAAAACACTGGAGCATGAAGGCCCCCATTTGCACTAAAGTGGAAGCGGTGTGGTGGCCTGGCTCCTGCTCATCATCCAGGATAATGTCGTCCTCTTCATTCTCCTCTCCCCATCCTCGCACAACAGGGATCCCAGAAAGGTTTAAAGCATGCTCTTCTTGCTCCTGCTCATCCGCCCCGGCACCATCCTCCTCTGACTCCTCATCAGACTCCTGTTGTTGACTTGTCTCAGATAGAGTAGCCCCCCCTGGGAATTCATCCAGCATTGCGACTTCCTCATCTTCCCGCTCCTGCTCCTCCACAGCCTGATCAATGACACGACGCAATGCACGCTCCAGAAAGAAGGCATAAGGTACCATGTCACTGATGGCGCCATGGCTGCGACTGACCAGTTTGGTGATCTCCTCAAATGGCCGCAGAAGTCTGCATGTGTCGCGCATGAGCAGCCACTGGCGCGGTGAAAAAAAACCCAGCTCCCCAGAACCGTTTCTTTCGCAGAGTTCATACAGGTAGACGTTAACTGCACGTTTCTGCTGGAGCAGCCTATCAAGCATATAGAAGGTTGAGTTCCATCGCGTCGGGCAATCGCAAATAAGACGTCTGACCGGCAGATGGTGTCGCCGCTGAATGTCAGCAAGGCGAGCCATGGCCGTGTAAGATCTTCTGAAATGGGCCGAGATTTTCCTTGCCTGCCGCAAGATGTCCTGGACCCCAGGGTATTTGACAAGGAATCGCTGCACGACCAAGTTTAAGACGTGTGCCATGCACGGCACGTGCGTGATTTTGCCCTGTTTCAATGCGCTAAGCAGATTGGCACCGTTGTCACACACCACTTTACCAACTGTCAAATTGAGCGGTGTTAGCCACTCATCTGCCTGTGAACGCAAAGCTGAAAGGAGTGCCGGGCCAGTGTGGCTCTTTGCTTCCAGGCACAACAGACGCAGCACGGCATGGCAACGTCTCACCTGGCATGTGGAATAGGTTCTGGGGAGCTTGGGCGGTGCAGTGGAAGAGACGCTAGCAGCGGAAAAGGAGGAGGCAGCTGAGGAGGAGAGGGAGGAGGATGGAGTAGGAGGAGGAGAAGAAGAGTCAGGCCTGCATGCAATCCGTGGCGGTAAAACCAAATCTACACGGGTGCCACGGGTTACATGCTTGACGGCCGTCAGAAGGTTCACCCAGTGGGCAGTAAAACTGATATACCTTCCCTGCCCGTGTTTGCTAGACCACGTGTCTGTGGTCAGATGTATCTTGGCACCGACACTGTGTGCCAGAGATACATTCACTTGCCGCTGAACATGGCCATATAGCTCTGGGATGCCCTTCTCTGAGAAATACTTCCTTCCTGGGACCTTCCATTGTGGTGTTCCAATGGCCACAAATTTGCGAAAGGCCTCCGAGTCCACCAGTTTATATGGCAGTAGTTGGCGGGCTATGAGTTCTGACAAGCCAGCCGCCAACCGTTGGGCAAGAGGGTTATCCGGCGTCATCATTTTTTTACGCTCAAACATTAGGCCCACGGAAGCCTGCCTTTTTGCAGAAAAATGTGAGCTTGGCGTGATGGAAGGTGGAGTGGAGGACAATTGTGAGGAGAGAGGAGAAGGAGAAGTAGAAGACGAGGCTGGACGGTGAGAGCCTGCAGTGTGGCTTTGTGTGTTCCGTTGCTCCCACTGGGCTCGGTGATGGCTGCTCATGTGCCTTCTTAAGGCGGTCGTCCCTAGGTGAGTATTGGGCTTACCGCGACTAACGCGTTGACTGCAAAGATTGCAGATGGCAACGCTATTGTCAGCAGCGGACACGTTAAAAAAAGCCCACACTGCGGAGCCATGTGCCGGTGTCCTGGGAGCGCCAGATGTGACCGTACATGGTCGATGACTCGCTCCTGATACATTTGCAGTCTGCTTTGTCCCTGCTGTGCAATGTAAGTCATTGCTGCTTCTCCTCCCTATCTGCTGGTCCATATCTCCCTCTGAACTCCCCTCCTCTTCCTCTCTTGTGGGCACCCACGTGACATCACTAGACACGTCATCATCAACGTCACCTTCCCCACCGCTATAAGTAGAGTAGGCAGCAACACCGGGGACCAACCTCCTCCTTGGGCTGATCTGGGTACTGGCGTCAGACTGCTGAGTAGCGCTTGTTGCTACCTCCTCTTCCTGATCCAATACCAAGAGTGGCTGCGCATCAGAAATGTCCTCTTGATATGGATCGGAAAATAATTCCAGTGACTCAAGCGGAAGGTATGTGGTGGTGGTGGTGGTGGTCGTGTTGTTGGTGGTAGTGTCTTTGGGGGTGCACATAGCAGAGAGTGAAGAAGAGGGTGCAGATCGAGAGGATGAGGAGGGTGCAGAAGAATAAGGCTGAGTGAGCCACTCAACCAAGTCTGGTGCGTCCTTTAAAGTAATTGAACGCACCTTCTGCAACTTCCCACTTTGGCTCAAGGCTGTTGCTCCTGCCCTACCCCTACCACCCCTGCGGAAGGGCCTGCCTCTTCCTCTGCCTGTCATTTTTTAAATCACCCTGTGACAAAACTCTTAGTCCCTATACCGCTGAAGGACTGCTGCAGTATAGGGCAGCGGTCAGCAGTAGTGCACGTCAACCCTATGTATTGTGGACCGATAGCGGTCCTTACAGAACAGCAGACTGTACTGCACTCAGGCCTATGTACCGTAGCACCCTATACCAAGTTACCAGTCCTTATAAAAACTTTTGTGGACCAAGCAGGTTGTGTGTTAGTGATTAGCAGACTGTACGTCAGTCCCTATACCAATGAAGGACTGCTGCAGTATAGGGCAGCGGTCAGCAGTAGTGCACGGCAACCCTATGTATTGTGGACCGATAGCGGTCCTTACAGAACAGCAGACTGTACTGCACTCAGGCCTATGTACCGTAGCACCCTATACCAAGTTACCAGTCCTTATAAAAACTTTTGTGGACCAAGCAGGTTGTGTGTTAGTGATTAGCAGACTGTACGTCAGTCCCTATACCAATGAAGGACTGCTGCAGTATAGGGCAGCGGTCAGCAGTAGTGCACGGCAACCCTATGTATTGTGGACCGATAGCGGTCCTTACAGAACAGCAGACTGTACTGCACTCAGGCCTATGTACCGTAGCACCCTATACCAAGTTACCAGTCCTTATAAAAACTTTTGTGGACCAAGCAGGTTGTGTGTTAGTGATTAGCAGACTGTACGTCAGTCCCTATACCAATGAAGGACTGCTGCAGTATAGGGCAGCGGTCAGCAGTAGTGCACGGCAACCCTATGTATTGTGGACCGATAGCGGTCCTTACAGAACAGCAGACTGTACTGCACTCAGGCCTATGTACCGTAGCACCCTATACCAAGTTACCAGTCCTTATAAAAACTTTTGTGGACCAAGCAGGTTGTGTGTTAGTGATTAGCAGACTGTACGTCAGTCCCTATACCAATGAAGGACTGCTGCAGTATAGGGCAGCGGTCAGCAGTAGTGCACGGCAACCCTATGTATTGTGGACCGATAGCGGTCCTTACAGAACAGCAGACTGTAACGCACTCAGGCCTATGTACCGTAGCACCCTATACCAAGTTACCAGTCCTTATAAGAACTTTTGTGGACCAAGCAGGTTGTGTGTTAGTGATTAGCAGACTGTACGTCAGTCCCTATACCAATGAAGGACTGCTGCAGTATAGGGCAGCGGTCAGCAGTAGTGCACGGCAACCCTATGTATTGTGGACCGATAGCGGTCCTTACAGAACAGCAGACTGTACTGCACTCAGGCCTATGTACCGTAGCACCCTATACCAAGTTACCAGTCCTTATAAGAACTTTTGTGGACCAAGCAGGTTGTGTGTTAGTGTTTAGCAGACTGTGCGTCAGTCCCTATACCGCTGAAGGACTGCTGCAGTATAGGGCAGCGGTCAGCAGTAGTGCACGGCAACCCTATGTATTGTGGACCGATAGCGGTCCTTACAGAACAGCAGACTGTACTGCACTCAGGCCTATGTACCGTAGCACCCTATACCAAGTTACCAGTCCTTATAAGAACTTTTGTGGACCAAGCAGGTTGTGTGTTAGTGTTTAGCAGACTGTGCGTCAGTCCCTATACCGCTGAAGGACTGCTGCAGTATAGGGCAGCGGTCAGCAGTAGTGCACGGCAACCCTATGTATTGTGGACCGATAGCGGTCCTTACAGAACAGCAGACTGTACTGCACTCAGGCCTATGTACCGTAGCACCCTATACCAAGTTACCAGTCCTTATAAGAACTTTTGTGGACCAAGCAGGTTGTGTGTTAGTGATTAGCAGACTGTACGTCAGTCCCTATACCAATGAAGGACTGCTGCAGTATAGGGCAGCGGTCAGCAGTAGTGCACGGCAACCCTATGTATTGTGGACCGATAGCGGTCCTTACAGAACAGCAGACTGTAACGCACTCAGGCCTATGTACCGTAGCACCCTATACCAAGTTACCAGTCCTTATAAGAACTTTTGTGGACCAAGCAGGTTGTGTGTTAGTGATTAGCAGACTGTACGTCAGTCCCTATACCAATGAAGGACTGCTGCAGTATAGGGCAGCGGTCAGCAGTAGTGCACGGCAACCCTATGTATTGTGGACCGATAGCGGTCCTTACAGAACAGCAGACTGTACTGCACTCAGGCCTATGTACCGTAGCACCCTATACCAAGTTACCAGTCCTTATAAGAACTTTTGTGGACCAAGCAGGTTGTGTGTTAGTGTTTAGCAGACTGTGCGTCAGTCCCTATACCGCTGAAGGACTGCTGCAGTATAGGGCAGCGGTCAGCAGTAGTGCACGGCAACCCTATGTATTGTGGACCGATAGCGGTCCTTACAGAACAGCAGACTGTACTGCACTCAGGCCTATGTACCGTAGCACCCTATACCAAGTTACCAGTCCTTATAAGAACTTTTGTGGACCAAGCAGGTTGTGTGTTAGTGATTAGCAGACTGTACGTCAGTCCCTATACCAATGAAGGACTGCTGCAGTATAGGGCAGCGGTCAGCAGTAGTGCACGGCAACCCTATGTATTGTGGACCGATAGCGGTCCTTACAGAACAGCAGACTGTACTGCACTCAGGCCTATGTACCGTAGCACCCTATACCAAGTTACCAGTCCTTATAAGAACTTTTGTGGACCAAGCAGGTTGTGTGTTAGTGTTTAGCAGACTGTGCGTCAGTCCCTATACCGCTGAAGGACTGCTGCAGTATAGGGCAGCGGTCAGCAGTAGTGCACGGCAACCCTATGTATTGTGGACCGATAGCGGTCCTTACAGAACAGCAGACTGTACTGCACTCAGGCCTATGTACCGTAGCACCCTATACCAAGTTACCAGTCCTTATAAGAACTTTTGTGGACCAAGCAGGTTGTGTGTTAGTGTTTAGCAGACTGTGCGTCAGTCCCTATACCGCTGAAGGACTGCTGCAGTATAGGGCAGCGGTCAGCAGTAGTGCACGGCAACCCTATGTATTGTGGACCGATAGCGGTCCTTACAGAACAGCAGACTGTACTGCACTCAGGCCTATGTACCGTAGCACCCTATACCAAGTTACCAGTCCTTATAAGAACTTTTGTGGACCAAGCAGGTTGTGTGTTAGTGATTAGCAGACTGTACGTCAGTCCCTATACCAATGAAGGACTGCTGCAGTATAGGGCAGCGGTCAGCAGTAGTGCACGGCAACCCTATGTATTGTGGACCGATAGCGGTCCTTACAGAACAGCAGACTGTAACGCACTCAGGCCTATGTACCGTAGCACCCTATACCAAGTTACCAGTCCTTATAAGAACTTTTGTGGACCAAGCAGGTTGTGTGTTAGTGATTAGCAGACTGTACGTCAGTCCCTATACCAATGAAGGACTGCTGCAGTATAGGGCAGCGGTCAGCAGTAGTGCACGGCAACCCTATGTATTGTGGACCGATAGCGGTCCTTACAGAACAGCAGACTGTAACGCACTCAGGCCTATGTACCGTAGCACCCTATACCAAGTTACCAGTCCTTATAAGAACTTTTGTGGACCAAGCAGGTTGTGTGTTAGTGATTAGCAGACTGTACGTCAGTCCCTATACCAATGAAGGACTGCTGCAGTATAGGGCAGCGGTCAGCAGTAGTGCACGGCAACCCTATGTATTGTGGACCGATAGCGGTCCTTACAGAACAGCAGACTGTACTGCACTCAGGCCTATGTACCGTAGCACCCTATACCAAGTTACCAGTCCTTATAAGAACTTTTGTGGACCAAGCAGGTTGTGTGTTAGTGTTTAGCAGACTGTGCGTCAGTCCCTATACCGCTGAAGGACTGCTGCAGTATAGGGCAGCGGTCAGCAGTAGTGCACGTCAACCCTATGTATTGTGGACCGATAGCGGTCCTTACAGAACAGCAGACTGTACTGCACTCAGGCCTATGTACCGTAGCACCCTATACCAAGTTACCAGTCCTTATAAGAACTTTTGTGGACCAAGCAGGTTGTGTGTTAGTGTTTAGCAGACTGTGCGTCAGTCCCTATACCGCTGAAGGACTGCTGCAGTATAGGGCAGCGGTCAGCAGTAGTGCACGGCAACCCTATGTATTGTGGACCGATAGCGGTCCTTACAGAACAGCAGACTGTACTGCACTCAGGCCTATGTACCGTAGCACCCTATACCAAGTTACCAGTCCTTATAAGAACTTTTGTGGACCAAGCAGGTTGTGTGTTAGTGATTAGCAGACTGTACGTCAGTCCCTATACCAATGAAGGACTGCTGCAGTATAGGGCAGCGGTCAGCAGTAGTGCACGGCAACCCTATGTATTGTGGACCGATAGCGGTCCTTACAGAACAGCAGACTGTAACGCACTCAGGCCTATGTACCGTAGCACCCTATACCAAGTTACCAGTCCTTATAAGAACTTTTGTGGACCAAGCAGGTTGTGTGTTAGTGATTAGCAGACTGTACGTCAGTCCCTATACCAATGAAGGACTGCTGCAGTATAGGGCAGCGGTCAGCAGTAGTGCACGGCAACCCTATGTATTGTGGACCGATAGCGGTCCTTACAGAACAGCAGACTGTAACGCACTCAGGCCTATGTACCGTAGCACCCTATACCAAGTTACCAGTCCTTATAAGAACTTTTGTGGACCAAGCAGGTTGTGTGTTAGTGATTAGCAGACTGTACGTCAGTCCCTATACCAATGAAGGACTGCTGCAGTATAGGGCAGCGGTCAGCAGTAGTGCACGGCAACCCTATGTATTGTGGACCGATAGCGGTCCTTACAGAACAGCAGACTGTACTGCACTCAGGCCTATGTACCGTAGCACCCTATACCAAGTTACCAGTCCTTATAAGAACTTTTGTGGACCAAGCAGGTTGTGTGTTAGTGTTTAGCAGACTGTGCGTCAGTCCCTATACCGCTGAAGGACTGCTGCAGTATAGGGCAGCGGTCAGCAGTAGTGCACGTCAACCCTATGTATTGTGGACCGATAGCGGTCCTTACAGAACAGCAGACTGTACTGCACTCAGGCCTATGTACCGTAGCACCCTATACCAAGTTACCAGTCCTTATAAGAACTTTTGTGGACCAAGCAGGTTGTGTGTTAGTGTTTAGCAGACTGTGCGTCAGTCCCTATACCGCTGAAGGACTGCTGCAGTATAGGGCAGCGGTCAGCAGTAGTGCACGGCAACCCTATGTATTGTGGACCGATAGCGGTCCTTACAGAACAGCAGACTGTACTGCACTCAGGCCTATGTACCGTAGCACCCTATACCAAGTTACCAGTCCTTATAAGAACTTTTGTGGACCAAGCAGGTTGTGTGTTAGTGATTAGCAGACTGTACGTCAGTCCCTATACCAATGAAGGACTGCTGCAGTATAGGGCAGCGGTCAGCAGTAGTGCACGGCAACCCTATGTATTGTGGACCGATAGCGGTCCTTACAGAACAGCAGACTGTACCGCACCCAAGCCTATGTACCGTAGCACCCTAGACAGACCAAGTTACCAGTCCTGATAAAGAGCTTTGTGGAACAAGTGAGTTGTGAATGATTAGCAGACTGCAGCAGAAGGGCAGCAGTCAAGTATAATATTCTTTCTATATTTGGAAGAAAGAATATTATACGTGTACAAGCCTATTACCGTACCACTGATACCAGTCCTGAAAAGAACCTTTGTGGAACTAATAGTAACAGCAAGTCTTTAAAATTATCCTCACTGCCTGACAACACTGCTTCCTGCCTGTCCCTATACAAATTGGCAAAAAAGAGTAGGCTGGAACGATTAGCTGGAACAGCTCTTTTGTGGACCTGATAGTAACAGCTAATGATGATGATGATGATGATGATGAAGAAAGACTAATCTGGCTGAGCTGTCCCTAAAATAGCAGCATACAGCGCTCTGTCCCTTTATCTAAACTGACAAAAGAAACTCAGGCTGCTGACCTAACACCTATACCAGTCCTGAAAAGAACTTTTGTGTACCAAATAGCTAGCGTTTTCTCTGTCCCTACTCCACACAGGATCCTTTCCCTACAGTGACAGAAGAAAGAATGTAAAATGGCCACCGGATCGGGTGTATTTATAGGTTAGGGGGAATGTCCAAGTGTCCATGAGCTGTCATGTCTCAATTGGTTGTCCTGTAACACATGATAAACGTGTCACGAAAGGTTAAAGTTCTTGTATACATTAAACACGTAAGTCCGCCGGGGCGAACGACGGAAAAAGGCGTTCGAACCCGCGGACGGCGAAAGTCGGAAATTCGCCGCGAAACGACCGCCGGGCGAACCGTTCGGCCATCACTAGTCTTTGGGAACATTTATCAACACTTTGGTTCCAATACAATCTATTCTAACGCTTTACCTGCTCATCAAATCTACCCAACATGGCACAACTTAAGATCCTATCTCTCAATGTAAAAGGTCTCAACAGCCCTTATAAAAGAAAAGCTCTTTGGAATGATGCAATAAAAACCAGTATTAACATACTATGCATTCAAAAGTCCCATTACACCAGAGACAACGCTATATATTTTAGGAACACACAGGCAGCTTTGGTCACTGGACAAACTTTTTCTTAACATTTCTTTGCTAATACTGCCATCTACTGCCCATTGTTATGTTCACCAGAGTCATCCCTAACTGGAAAAGGTTATGGTTTTTATCTTTTCACATTCTTTCAGGGGTAACCTCAGATGGCTATACACAGACTGCCTTTGACTTATTTTTTTAATTTTTTGGTTTTGGTTTTTACTAGATGCATTACTTATCAGAACGATTTTATTGATAACAATGTTTTATCTCTAGTTACCTGATTTCAAATCCTCAATATGAAAGGCTTGTTGATTTTATTATATAAGTTAAAGTGTTTGTAAACCCTCCCCCACAACTTTGTAACCATGTAAATCAGCATAAAAAACCCTAATGAACACTGCTTGTAGATATCTCCTTACTTGCTTAGTATTGTTGTAATCCTTTTTGTTCTTTAGAATGATGTCACTGAGCATGCCCAGATCTCTCCTGATTTAGGGCACACTCTCTATGTGCTTATCTATCTGTTATCAGGACTTCCTACACACAACACTGAACTCCCAGGAGACTTCATAATCACTCAGAGCTTCCTTCTACACACCATGTGACCATGTGACATCACATGCTGTGTAAAGCAGGGCATGGGACAGCAGTACTGCAGTCTTATCAGCTGAAGCTGATAGGACTCACACAGTGAGTGAAGATGATATGTCTACATGGATCCTATTAGAGCATATAGCTACATCCTGAATGCCCAATGCAGTTTGTCTAAAAACACTTCCTTGGGTTGGATGCTATAGGGTATCTAAAAAGGACAGAGTATAATTGAGTCAAATGTTTGACTAACTATAACCGGAAAGGACAAGATTGTCACTCCTGGGTACTTATATAATACAACAAATTATAAAGTGTGGGGGCCAGAAGGATTGTCTGTCCCAAGAGCTGATGTAGGTCCCAAACTAAACAGGGTGCATGCGCATCATCCCCAAAACACAGGTTGTCAATCTCCATAATGTATCAAAGTGATGAACAGAAGTGATAGCTGGTAAATTAAATAAGTAATGGATGAATAAAATACCCCTTAAATCATGTGTAGCACCCTGGAGTTTAGAGAAGTGGACGTGACCCTTAAGGAAGATACCACTGTGACGATTGGAGGAGCTCAAGGGATTCAGTTGCAGTGAATCAGCGGGTCTAGTGAGAGACCAGGAGCTCAGTGGGCTGAAGAACTACAAGGAGCGATTGTAGTGAGAGTGAAAGAAATGTTACGCTTTGTGTTAGGAACTGTTAAAGACTGTTGCCATAGGAGACAGCATTTCTGCACATGCAGATGTGGTGTCTTGCTGGATGCATTTCCCTGCATGGCTGTCCTCCTATTGAAGTCTCGGAGTCTGACAATTAATCTTGCAACTACCACCAGGGTGTCCTGGCCCTAACCCTCTCTCTCCCAAAAAATTTAAGAGAAATAAACTTTCTTTTGCATTCAAGAAGTGTCTGGCGCCCAATAACTTTAACTACTCTACACCCACCATGCCTCACAACCCACCACATACAGAAGGATGTCAGCTATCCCCAGAGGTTCTCATTAGATCAAAGGAGGCCTGGGACCTTGCTACACACATGACAAATATGAAAGTGAGAAGGGACTGGGTGCTTACCTTATTATCTTATGCAGAGACTTTAACTTGTTATCACAACCAGCTTTGGATAGGAGTAAATTTACCCCACACTTGGGTGCCTTCCCCAAAATCGATGTACACAACTTAACTCCTATCAGCTCATCGGTTCTTGGAGAGCTCTGAGCGTGGGGACATGCGATTGCACCCATTATTCACACCCCCATGATTCATATGCCAAATTAGATGACCTTTTCTGCACCCCCATCATTCTGGCGAACTCCCAAGATGCTTCCATTCATGTCTGTCCTTGGTCAGGCCATCACGTAGCGGCGTTTACAACTTCCACGATAGGCCTTGCAAACACCCCATACTCATGGAGGCTTAATGAGTCCCTAATTTCAGACCTCGCCACACAACAAATTATTAGCACACATATGGAAGAATATTTTAGGCTTAATTCCACCACAGATATTCCAGTCACAACATTAAGGACAAGAAGAAATTATATTAAAAAGGGCCCAGGCGCTACCTAAAATAACTAAATAAAACTCTGTATGCTGTATGTAATATGTAAAAAATGTGTGTACGCAACCTTGTACCCCCGCCAAAGGGGGGTAGACACCAGAGTGAGTGGTGATTAAATTCCCCAGCACGCACGAATGCACGCACGAATGAGAGAAGGCCAAGAGGGAGGAATAGGCGGGACAGGCTTCAGAAAAGTACTAATAATGTATAACTCTCGCCCAAAAGTAAATAGATGACAGGAAGATATAGCTCCAATATAAATAATTACAAGAAGAAAGGAGACCTACAATACTGGCTCAAGTAATACTAGGGGGTATTCAAGTTCAGCCTAAATGACACTATAAAAGGTCATGGGTGCATATAAATAGCACTATATCATACAGATGTATGCGTATACCCAGTCTGAGATAAGTGTTAAGATTGTGCATATAAATGTGTGAAAGTGCAAAAAAACTGCAAAAATGTGCAAAAATTGCAAAACCATAAGTGGTCACATGAAATTAAATATATATATGTAAATATAGCTTAGTGCATAAAGTCCATAGACAAATACATTAGTTGATCAGTGAAGCGTCCTTATAAAAAACAGGTGGTGCAGTCCTTATAAAAAACAAAAACAAAAAATCAAAAACAAAAAGCAAAAAGTGCAGTCCAAATCAGGATAGAAATAATATACCGTATATACTCGAGTATAGGCCGACCCGAATATAAGCCGAGGCCCCCAATTTACCCCCAAAAAACTGGAAAAAATTATTGACTCGTGTATAAGCCGAGGGTGAGACATGCCTGTCCATCCCTGTGTGTCCGTCCATCCCTGTGGGTCCATCCATCCCTGTGTGTGTGTCCATGCATCCGTGTGTGTGTGTGTGTGTGTCCATGCATCCGTGTGTGTGTGTGTGTGTGTGTGTGTGTGTGTGTGTGTGTGTGTGTGTGTGTGTGTGTCCGTGCAGCCTACCTGTGTCCAGCCTGCCTGTGTCCGTCCAGCCTGTGTCCGTCCAGCCTGCGTCCCGTCCAGCCTGCGTCCCGTCCAGCCTGCGTCCCGTCCCGGCCCGGCCCGTCCCGTCCCGAGCCGAGCCTCCGTCCTTCAGCTCTTCGTCGGCGGCCATTCTAGGATTCAAAAGCCGCGCCTCCGTCGGTGATAGGCGGAACACTCAATTTCCCACTGACTGCTGTTCCGCCTATCGGATGTCCGTGATAGGCGGAACACTGAATTTCCCAGCAGCCTGTGTTCCGCCTATCACGGGCATCGTCTCATCCTCGTCCGTAGTACGAGGATGAGACGATGCCCGTGATAGGCGGAACACAGGCTGCTGGGAAATTCAGTGTTCCGCCTATCACAGGCGAAGGCGGAGGCGCGGCGTTTGAATGTTAGAATGGCCGCTGTCTGTCTGCTCGATACGCTGATCGAGCAGGCAGACAGCGATGACTCGAGTATAAGCCGAGGGGGGCACTTTCAGCCTCAAAAAAGAGGCTGAAAATCTCGGCTTATACTCGAGTATATACGGTAAGCTCTAAATCTTCATGCAGATGCAGTTTAAAGTGACTGGTGCTCAAACATATGAAATTCAGGTGACTTCTGTGCTCACCCCCTCAGCTCCCCACTCACCGAATCCCTATGCCTACACAGGGCAAACAGGCCTGTATGATTCACAGTGCAGGGTCTGGTTACTCCACGGGGAAGCACATCCAAAGGGAACGACCTTCCACCCTTATCTCCTTCCTCGGTATATGGAAAAATTTCCACTCGGTTGGTGATAATATATCAGGGTATCCTCGTATATGATCAGCATTCATATGGAGGATCCACCATTAACCCTCCATCGCCCGTGCCCTGCACACACCCTGCATGTCCTCTGATCGGGAGCTCCCCACTCCGCTCGACGCGCCAGCATTTTTACTGTGGGTACCCGGCTGTGGCTTCACAGCCGGGCACCCACTGCGCATGCGCAAGTGGTGCACCGTTATTACGCCGCACAGTCATCTGGGACACGTGACAGGTCCCAGATGACTGTACGGCGCCGAGGGGAAGTGATGCCACCAGCCTGGGCAATGAAGGAGGCAGACTACGAGGGACCCCCTAGCAACAGGCATTTAGAGATGAGTAAAAAAAAAAGTTTTTCCAATTATTTATTTATTTACTTTTTTATGAATTTTAAGCAATTTTTTTTTGGTGCCAACACCACTTTAACCACCTCAATACAGTGCAGTTACACCCCCTTCCTGACCAGACCAATTTTCAGCTTTCAGCGCTCTCACAGTTTGAATGACAATTACTCAGTCATGCAACACTGTACCCATATGAAACTTGCGTCCTTTTTTCCACACAAATAGAGCTTTCTTTTTGTGGTATTTAATCACTAGTGAGTTTTTTATTTTTTGTGCTATAAATAAAATAAAATGTAAATTTTGTGAAAAAAATGCCTTTTTCTTTGTTTTTGTCATACATTTTTGCTAATTAGTAATTTTTCTTCATACATTTTGGCCAAAATTTATACTGCTACATATCTTTGGTAAAAATAACCCACATTAGTATATATTATTTGGGCTTTGTGAAAGTTATAGAGTCTACAAACTATGGTGCCAATCGCTGAAAATTGATCACATCTGATCAGGCCTTCAGTACATCAGGCGTACCTCATTTCTTGAAACACTAGCAAGTCAGGAAAGTACAAATACCCCCCAAATGACCCCTTTTTACAAAGTAGACATTCCAAGGTATTAAGTAAGTAGCAATATGTTTTTTTTTTAAGTTGTCATTTTTTCCCACAATTCTTTGCAAAATGAAGATTTTTTTTATTATTATTATTTTTTTACAAAATTGTCATATTATCAGGTTATTTCTCACACACAACATATGCATACAACAAATTACACCCCAAAATACATTCTGCTACTCTTCCCGAATACGGCGATACCACATGTGTGAGACTTTTACACAGCCTGGCCACATACAGAGCACCAACATTGATGTAGTACCTTCAGACGTTCTACGAAATGACGCATCTCATTTCTCAACCACCTATTACACTTTTGAAGGCCCTGGAGTACCAGGACAATGGAATTTCCCATAAAATGACCCGATTTTGGAAAGCAAACACCCCAACGTATAATCTGTGAGGCATAATGAGTCTTTTGAATGGTTACTTTTTTTCCAGAAGTTTTTGGAATATGTGGAAAAAAATGTAAACGCATTTTTTTTTTTTACACAAAATTGTCCATTTATGAGATATTTCTAACACATAGCATGTATATAGCAAAAATTACAACCCTGCTACTCCTCCCGAGTATGGCGATACCACATGTGTAGGACTTTTACACAGCCTGGCCACATAGAGAGGCCAAACATTGAAGTAGTACGTTCAGGCGTTCTAGCAGCATAAATGACACATCTCATTTCATTCCTACCCATCACACTTTTGAAGGTCCTGGGCCACCAGGACAGTGAAATTACCCACAAAATGACCCCATTTTGGAAAGCAAACATCCCAACGTATATTCTATGAGACATGGGCTGCAAATAGGTACTCGGGTACTCTGATGGGCTGGAGATAGGTACTCTGGTACTCTGATGGCCTGGTGACAGGTACTCGGGTACTCTGATGGCCTGGTGACAGGTACTCGGGCACTCTGATGGCCTGGTGACAGGTACTCAGGTACTCTGATGGCCTGGTGACAGGTACTCGGGGTACTCTGATGACCTGGTGACAGGTACTCGGGGTACTCTGATGGCCTGGTGACAGGTACTCGGGGTACTCTGATGGCCTGGTGACAGGTACTCTGGGTACTCTGATGGCCTGGTGACAGGTACTCGGGGTACTCTGATGGCCTGGTGATAGGTACTCGGGGTACTCTGATGGCTTGGTGACAGGTACTCGGGGTACTCTGATGGCCTGGTGACAGGTACTCGGGTACTCTGATGGCCTGGTGACAGGTACTCGGGTACTCTGAAGGGCAGTGACAGGTACTCATATGGACTGTGACAGGTACTTGGGTACTGAGATGAACTGTAACAGGTACTCAGATGAACTGTGACAGGTACTCGGGTACTCAGATGAACTATGACAGGTACTCAGGTACTCAGATGAACTGTGACAGGTACTCGGGTACTCAGATGGACTGTGACAGGTACTCAGGTACTCTGATGGGCTGTGACAGCTACTCGGGTACTTTGATGGGCTGTGACAGGTATTCGGGTACTATGATGGGCTGTGACAGGTACTCGGGTACACTGTTGAACCGTGACAGATACTTGGGTACCATGATGGACTGTGACAGGTACTCGGGTACTTTGATGGACTGTGACAGGTACTCGGGTACCCTGATGGACTGTGACAGGTACTCGGGTACCATGATGGACTGTGACAGGTACTCGGGTACTCTGATGGACTGTGACAGGTACTCGGGTACTCTGATGGACTGTGACAGGTACTCGGGTACTCTGATGGACTGTGACAGGTACTCGGGTACTCTGATGGACCGTGACAGGTACTCAGGTACCCTGATGTGCCGTGACAGGTACTCGGGTACCCCGATGGACTGTGACAGGTACTCTGATGGACCGTGACAGGTACTCGAGTACCCTGATGTGCCGTGACAGGTACTCGGGTACTCTGATGGGCCGTGATAGGTACTCGGGTACTCTGATGTGCTGTGACAGGTACTTGGGTACTCTGATGGGCTGGGACAGGTACTCGGGTACTCTGATGGGCTGTGACAGGTACTCAAATACTCTGATGGACTGTGACAGATACTCTGATGGACTGTGATTGACAGGTACTATGAGGGGTGGTGACAGGTCCTCTTTATTGGGGGGGCAATCAGTGTGATTGGTGTACACTAGGTGGTAACGAGATGTTACCGCAATCTCCTCCTCACACACGATCGGTGTGTGAGGAGGAGAACAACCCGGTAACATCACGTTACTGCGGTTTGTTTACATTTTAGTGATCGGCTGTGAAAGGATCACAGCCGATCACGTGGGTAAACAGCTGGCCAATGGCTGTTTACCGGGTCGGTGACGAGCAGTGTTCCCGGGGATCGCGATCGCGCGCATGCGCCGTGCACAGCCGGGGTGTGACCATATGTGATCGGCCGTGACTTCATCACGGCCGATCACGTGGTAAACAGCCATAACCAATGGCTGTTCACCCCGTTCGGTGGCGATCGGTGTCTCCGTGACACGCCGCCACCGAAGAAACAGGGATGCGCGCGCACGATCGCACGCATTCCCTGTTTAAATGGGAGGCCGTCATATGACGGCCTCCCGCCACTGTTACCGGCCTCAAAATGTGAATTAAGAGAGCCGATGATTGTAGACGTGATGAGATAAGGTGATCAGCTTGGCGTGGACTGCAAAGAATCACACAAACAGCATGAGATATGACCACTGACTTTATGGCTGGAAGTAGTTTAATTTTTACATAACAATACATCTTTTACATTTTTATAGTCACATGTTTATAACCATTAACAATATATATAATACCGATTTTTAACTAAAGTATTTTAAAACGTAGTTATAACAATGAACATTACTAAATTTAATAACATATATATCCCTGTTATTCAGTGTTATAGATAATTATCTTTATCTCTCTGGTACACTTTAAGTGTGCAATAATCATACTAGAAATGCATTGCTTTAATACAAATATTTTCATGGTAGTACTCTTTTTTAACCACTAGATGGTGCACATTGCATGTCTGTATGATGCAATACATAAGCTTTACATACAATAGTTTTTTTTTTTATATTAAATAACAGAAAACATGTGCTTCTATAAATCTATGCAATTTCCAATAAATCAGGTTTAAATATACCTATTTAGAAAGGTTTAGTGTTTATCATAGACATTTGTTCTGACTAATGCAGTATTTTCATATTCTTATGCACTTTTCACTTGTTTCTGACACATACTGTTCTAAACTTCTAATTACAGCAAAACTATAGCATACAATCTGCTGAGACTTTTTCTGCATCTGCTCAAGATGTTTAGGAATCTTTCTATCACAGGTTAATACAGATTAGGAACAATTTAGAGTACATACCTGCAAAGAATCACACAAACAGAATGAGATATGACCACTGACTTTATGGCTGGAAGTAGTTTAATTTCCAGTCACATGGTGCGTGGCCTTATATAGACTCTGTTTGTGTACCTTCTCTGCCATCTACTGGTTATTAATAGAATAGAAGGGACATGTTTAGAAATATAAAAAAAAAATGAATATGTACTTTGCTTTGGGGTGTCTGTTTTGTGACCATATAAACCCCAGTCCGTCACACTCTCCCCTCCTTCAGTTAATGGCTCCCGACATTAAACTCAATTGGTATCTGAACACTATTTAGTGATTTAAGTAACCCAAATAGGTACTTGTTGCCACCAAGGAGCTACGTTAACTACCTGGCATGTCCTGGGAGTAGCTAGCATTGTAGGAGTTTGTATGGTGTGAATCTGACTTGGTATGTATCTTGGCTGACCTAGTGTGTCATATGTAAAGATCTCTTTAGGCTTAGCTTGTCTGGTAGATCTTCTGACAGGAGTTGAGTCTTCTCCATCAACATCATTTTCCATTTGCATATCTTGGTTCACAGGTAAGTCTTGACTTAATGAGGGTAATTCTGCAGTGTCTAGTCCCACCATGTCTGTAGCCCAGATTTGGTCGCCAACTACTGTTCCATCATTTTGTTCTTGTTCAAGATTGGGTGTGGTAGTTGTAGGATAGAACTCTTCAGCAGAAACTCTTAATGGGATTTTCTGTACGTTTTGAGAGTTTTGTTGAGACACAACACAATCATGACTTTCTGTAGTCTGTGGTATATAAGGATAATACCATCTTTCTTCATCTGAACATTCCTCCTCCTGGTCCACATCCATTCTGGTATCCTTTCTGTTACTTGATTGTCTTTGTTTCATCGGTACTCTTGGAATGTGTCCTTCAATTGGTAGGTCATTTACTGGTAGTAAAAGATTTCTGTGCAGTACTCGAATAGTCTTTTTACCACTTTCAGGCTGAATTTTGTACACAGGCCCATCTTTGATTCTTTCTACCACTTTGTGTACTGATTCTTCCCAGTATGAACGAAGTTTACCAGGTCCTCCTCTTTCAGAGAGATTTCGTACTAAGACCCGATCACCCGGTTGAAGAGGTGCTCCTTTTATCTTTTTGTCATAGTACTTCTTCCCTTTAGCAGATGATTTTTTGCTATTCTCGGATGCGATTTTGTAAGCTTCTTGCATTCTAGATGCCCATTTCTGAGTAAATGTTGGTTGACTTTCTGATTCCTTTTCCAAATTTAGGTTGAGCATTAGGTCAATTGGCAAACGAGGAGATCTTCCATACAATAGAAAGAATGGCGAGTATCCTGTGGCTTCATGCCTGGTGCAATTGTATGCATGAACCATATGTGGAAGATGTTCTTTCCAATCTGACTTTTTCTCTTCCTCTAAGGTGCGAAGCATCTGTAACAAAGTACGGTTCAGTCTCTCCACTGGGTTACCCTGTGGATGGTATGGAGTAGTTCTTGAATGAGAAATCCCTGCCAATCGTTGCAATGTCTGAAATAAGTTGTTTTCAAATTCTCTTCCTTGGTCATGGTGGAGTTTCTCTGGATAGCCAAAACGTGGTATGAAATCTTGAAAGATCTTTTCTGCCGCCGTTTTTCCAGATTTGTTCTTAGTTGGATACGCTTGTGCAAAGCGTGTGAAATGGTCAACTATTACAAGTATATACTCATATCCTCCTTTGCTTTTCTCCAAGTGAAGATAATCAATGGATACTAACTCCAAAGGTGAACTGGTAGTAATCGAACCCATAGGTGCTCTTTCGGTGATATTTGGACGCTTTCGTTTGATGCAGCTGCACTTCTTCAGCACATATTCATCAATGTCTTTTTGCATAAATGGCCAGTAAAATCGTTCACGTGCTAGGTGGGTTACCTTGTCAGTACCAATGTGACCCATGTCATCATGAAGATTTCTTAAGACCAATGGTTTTAACTTTTCTGGTAGAACTAGCTGTTTTCGGGTTCCAGAGTGTCGGTAGAGGATTCCTTCATCGACTCTGAGTTTATTCCATTCATGTATCAAACGTCTTGTTTTGCTGGTCATACTCTCCTTTTCTTTGTGGTTTGGAATCCAGTCGTTCTCCTTTAGCCAGACCACTTCTCTAATGTTGGTATCGTCTTGTTGTAATGCTCTGATATTCTCCTGAGTCATTGGGCAGATTGCCTGTCCTTTCAGCAATTCTTCGGCCACATCACTTTCTGAGTGAAGAGTCAATGAAGCCACCCATAATGCCTCTTCTTCGTCAACAGCTTTGCTCCCTTGCCACATAGCTGACACAACCTCAGATGGTACAAGCTCTGTGTACTCACTCAGATTCTTTGTGAGTTCCACCGGAAATCGTGACAGTGTATCTGCGTCTGCATTCTGTTTACCTGGCCTGTACTTGATATCGAAGTGGAAATCAGCCAACTTGCCAACCCAGCGATGACCCACAGCATTCAGTCTGGCAGTACTCAATACATATGTCAATGGGTTGTTGTCTGTGTAAACGGTGAATGTTGGAGCGTAGTACAAGTAATCTCTGAATTTGTCACAGACTGCCCACTTGAGAGCTAAAAACTCAAGTTTACCAGAGTGAAGATGGTAATTGCGCTCTGCTGGAGTCAATGTTCTGGAGCCAAACCCAATAACACGAAGTTTTTCTCCTTGTCGTTGGTATAGTACAGCACCTAGGCCTTCATTGGAAGCATCAGTGTGTAAGATGAAGGGTAAGTCAAAATCAGGGTATGCTAGAATTGGTGGATTGGTTAGCATGTCCACCAGTCTGGATACTACAGCTTGATGTTTGGGTGTCCATTGAATCAGTGTTTTAGATGGCACTTGTGCTTTGTTCCCGTTTTTCTTCATAGATTCCATCCGATTGTTTTTGGGGATGGATGTAGCAGATTCTTTCTCAGTGTTCTGCAAAAGTTCATACAGTGGTTTAGCAAGTCGAGAGAAATCTTGAATGAAGGACCTGTAGTAGCTCAGGAATCCTAACAAAGATCTGACTCCTCCCACTGTTTTTGGTTCTTTCCTTTTCAAATGTAATACCGCTTCAAGATCTTTTGGGTCAATTTTTATGCCTTCTTCTGACACCATTCGTCCAAGGTATCGAATCTGTCGTTTAAAGAGTTCACACTTCTTCGGTCTAAGTTTGATACCATGCTCACGCATTCGACTAAGCACTTGCCTAATATCATTGACATGCTCCTGAAAAGTTTTGGAGTAGCAAAGTACGTCATCCAAGTATGGAGAACAACATTTGTCTCTGATGCCCTCTAATACATTCTCCATGCATCTCTGAAAAGCTGCTGGGGCATTCGTTAATCCAAATGGAATACGGTTCCACTCCAGGAGTCCCCAGGGGGTGCTGAAAGCCGTCAGATGTCTGGAGTCTTCATGCACAAAGCCTTGATGATACGCACTACCCTGGTCCAGGATTGAGAACCACGTAAATCCTCCTAAGCTATCCAGCAGATCTTGTATTCTGGGTAGTGGATGTCTATCTGGTATAGTCTTTCGGTTTAACTCCCTAAAGTCAACACATAGTCGTAGGCTACTGTCCTTCTTTCGAACACAAACAACTGGTGATGAGTATGCGGAAGAAGATTTTGTTACCCAACCTCGGTCAAGAAGGTTTTGGATATATTCTTTCACTTCTTTGTATAAGGGTTTCGGTATCGAATTGTAGCGTTTCTGGACAGGAGTTTCATCTTTCAGATTTATCCTCAGTTTCAGGTTAGGGATGCATCCTATGTCTCCCTCATCTCGAGCAAAGACATCTGATTCATCATATAACATTTGTCTCGCTATCTCCTGTTCTTCTTCTGAGAGATCTTCCAAATTGACAGGTGGGTGCCACTTAACAGATTTGTTAGTGGGTAGCTGATTTCCAGTGTCCACTTGATTCAACTGGTTTACATGAAACAACCTTTTCTTCTGGTCAATTCCCTTTCCATCGTCTTTGTTTGGAGACAATGGTAGAATCTCAGCTGCTGGAGAAATGGTACCCAATACTGTTCTGGGTGGAAGGTAGATGTCATGTTGAGCACGGTTCAGTATAGGTATCTTCACCAGTTTAGAGAACCCATTTGGCACATCTACCACTGAAGGAAATAGTTCAAGTCCTTCCTCGACTGGATATTCGGGAAGTGGTTCAAATGGCATGATTCCTCCTTTCGGCCACGCTCTAATTCTGCATTTGAATTCACAGAGCTTGCCTCCTTTAATCTGGAGTCCCTTCTTCCCCACTTTGACCATACGACTATCGAATATTTCTCCTGGGTCAGTTGCTTGACTGACAGCATTGACAATGTTATTCGCTACACTCTGTCTTACTTTCATAGCTTCACTCAGCAAGATAGTCAGGTTTTGGGTGCTGTTTGGTCGGTCACGGTTTTCTCTGATCAATTCTTCGATAACATTAAACCCAAGAATTGGATTGTCATTACAGCAGTCACTCACCAGCATTGGCACATAAATGGCTGAGTTTCCATGTCCACTACTTTTGAATTCCAGGCAGACTTCAATCCATCCGATGAATGGAATGAGAGAACCATTTGCAGCTGTAATGGATAAGTTGTCATCACAAAGTAAATCTTGTATGTGCCTAATGGAGACACTGGGTAGAAACTTTTCTAACCATGCCTTCCCGACAATGCTGACCTGAGCTCCTGTATCCATCAACATGTCAACCGGTACACCATTCATCCGACATGACAGTAGGCATTTTCCTCCAATTAATTGTGCTACGTGTTGTTTGGAGAATCCATTCTCTTTTGGGAGTGTTCTAGTTGACCGGTGGGTGAATACCCTGTTTACCTTAGCATGGGACAGATCATTTGAGGTGGTCACTGGTTGTCCCTTTCCCAGTGACCGTCTGTCGTTTCCCGACTGCCTTCTTTTCTTCAAGCAATCAACCGCTCTGTGTCCTGTCCAACCACAGTAGAAACAATGGTAGCAGTTCTGACTCTCTCGTTTAATGAAATCATCACACCTGGGCTTGCAGTGAGTTGTATCTGGAACTTGAACATTGGTTAGTGGCTTAGTCATTTGGTTTCCAACAATAGGAGTTAGCTTCATCATCTTTTCCAGGTTCTTTGTGAGAGCAGAGACCTGTGTTGTTAGTTCCATTAATGCAGTGTGATTTGCTCTAACATCTCCCTCAACTCTCTGTTGCAAGGTGTCTTTTTCACTATTCCCTGGTGTCTGTGATGAATGAACAGTAAGAGGTTTATGTTTGGGTGCACTGTTTAAGCGTCTCTGCCTTTCTGTTTCCTCATCAACTGATCTGGTGACCTGCTCTATGATAAAGTCATCCGTTACTGTCAAATCAGACACGTAAGGCTTGATATCTCGTCTAACATTAGAATTTTTCTCATTTAGTCCCTGATAGAGTGTATGAAGGAATATGCCTTGCACCAGTTTTTTGTCATAGTTAAGCTCTCGCCTATCATGTTGTGATGTAGACAGAACTTTTTGTTTTAACCCCACTAGCCTGTAAACAAATTGTTGTGCTGTTTCTCTTTCTTGCTGGGTAGCATTGCTAAGGTCCTGAAATAACTCATTACCACTTCGTTCTCTCATATGTGACTTCAAAAACCTTTTCAATTCAGCAACAGTAAGATCATCTTTGTCAGTCAACATATCTTTAAAATTACCAGGTTTGATTATTCTCAACACTGTGCATATAATTTCAGATTCAGGGAATTTTTCTGTTAGACCCTCGTCAATTTGTCTGCACACGCTACTGTAACTCATGTCCGAACCATGATCTGAAATTACACCACCATGCATTTTAAATTCTCTACGTGGCAATAGAGCAACAACATCAGTTAATCTCACCACCTCCGATACCTGTTCAGTCCTTGCAGTCCCACTACTTATTTTTTTTGCAGTGGTTGCAATGTCCACAGTTGGTGTACTTTCCTTGTTAAGTTTTAGTTCATTGATCTTGTCTTGGATGATGAGTAGGTAAGACATACCTTGATCTTCCAACTTTTCCAGCTGATCACTTCTCAAGTAGTCTTCAATAAATTCAACAAGTTCCATTTCGTTGGTACCAGTCACTGATGGAACGTCCACGTCTCTTTCATCTTCCAGCATAATAGCGAGGCTATGCAGCTGTTCTTCATTAAGCAGATGAATTTGTTTCTGGATATCCCACATCAGCGCACGACGAGGAGACGCCATCCCTGTTGCAATCTGAAGACTTGCACTCACGAGGCAGACGACACTCACGACTCTCCTTGTAGCTCTGTAGCAGGCTCTTGCTTGTCTCGCACTTCCCTCTCACTGGTAACACAACGAATCCCGGCACACGAGCCCCCAAAATGTTACCGGCCTCAAAATGTGAATTAAGAGAGCCGATGATTGTAGACGTGATGAGATAAGGTGATCAGCTTGGCGTGGACTGCAAAGAATCACACAAACAGCATGAGATATGACCACTGACTTTATGGCTGGAAGTAGTTTAATTTTTACATAACAATACATCTTTTACATTTTTATAGTCACATGTTTATAACCATTAACAATATATATAATACCGATTTTTAACTAAAGTATTTTAAAACGTAGTTATAACAATGAACATTACTAAATTTAATAACATATATATCCCTGTTATTCAGTGTTATAGATAATTATCTTTATCTCTCTGGTACACTTTAAGTGTGCAATAATCATACTAGAAATGCATTGCTTTATTACAAATATTTTCATGGTAGTACTCTTTTTTAACCACTAGATGGTGCACATTGCATGTCTGTATGATGCAATACATAAGCTTTACATACAATAGTTTTTTTTTTTATATTAAATAACAGAAAACATGTGCTTCTATAAATCTATGCAATTTCCAATAAATCAGGTTTAAATATACCTATTTAGAAAGGTTTAGTGTTTATCATAGACATTTGTTCTGACTAATGCAGTATTTTCATATTCTTATGCACTTTTCACTTGTTTCTGACACATGCTGTTCTAAACTTCTAATTACAGCAAAACTATAGCATAAAATCTGCTGAGACTTTTTCTGCATCTGCTCAAGATGTTTAGGAATCTTTCTATCACAGGTTAATACAGATTAGGAACAATTTAGAGTACATACCTGCAAAGAATCACACAAACAGAATGAGATATGACCACTGACTTTATGGCTGGAAGTAGTTTAATTTCCAGTCACATGGTGCGTGGCCTTATATAGACTCTGTTTGTGTACCTTCTCTGCCATCTACTGGTTATTAATAGAATAGAAGGGACATGTTTAGAAATATAAAAAAAAAATGAATATGTACTTTGCTTTGGGGTGTCTGTTTTGTGACCATATAAACCCCAGTCCGTCACACCACAATAGGTGCGCCGCCTGGCCGTCATTGGACGGTCGGCGGTCAGCATCTAGTTAAGGAAACTTAAGAAGTATTGCAAGATGGCGATTATATCCTGCACACACCCAAGCATTGTTTTTCTTTCTTATAACTATATATGGTAATATTCTAAGGCCGCGTACACACGGGCGGACTGTCTGAAGGACTTGGTCCGCTGAAACGTGTTTCAGCGGACAGTCCGCTAGTGTGTGGGCTTCAGCTGACTTTTTCAGCGGACAGTCTGGCGGACTAAGTCTTTCGGAATTTCCGTAATATTGTCCGTCCAACTTTGGTTTCAGCGGACAGTCCGCTCGTGTGTAGGCAAGTTGGACGGACTAAGTATGGCGCATGCTCAGAAAGGATTTACACGGCCGAAGGTTGCATTGCAGTGTATTGGACGTCGTATTTCTAGTCCCGTCGTACGTGCTGTACACGTCATCGCGCAAGTTTTCAGCGGACTGTCTGTTCATCGTGTGTGGTCAAGTCCATTCATTCAAAAGTAGGACGGACTGTCTGTCGGATTGTCGGACGGACTTAGTTGGCCAGACAGTCCGCCCGTGTGTACGCGGCCTAAGATTGTAAGGTTTTCTGGCGCAGACAATAAAGTTAAGTCCAATGAGCTGCCAGCATACACCTAGAAACTTATGACTCCTATAACTTCCTCTTTTCACTACTATTAAAGGCTGAGCCCGTGGTCACCAGGTGTCAGGTCATCACTCCTTCTCGCTTCTTCCTTGCTACAGACCAGGAGTATTGATTGATCTAAGGTGACCAGGAGATTTTCCTGACATCATGCTGACTCATCTAGGATCTCACCATCGGGTGCTATTGTCCATGGACCTCCGGTTGATAGGTGCATAATTTAAAAAATATTCACCAATAAAAGACCCCCAGGCAGACTAACAGCAAACAGGGGCCAATTGGTGACCGGATATTTGGTCCGAGGTCCAGATCCGTTACCCATAGATCTTGTCCTCCCTCTCAGAGTAAGGTAAGAATGTTTGCTTTGGCTTATGATTGTAGGTGAAATAGCAGCATCTTGTGGTCTTTGTCTAGCAGTGATTTTTCCTATGTATGATAATGATAGTATTAGTCAAGTTGTTTTTCTTTGTGCTCTTTGTTAGTTTAATAACATTAATTGAGAGAGAATATGGCCCCTTTCACACTGACGGACCGTTCAGGTCCACCTGTCAGTTTTGACGGCAGACCTGAACGGGTGCTCCATGCTGGTCTATGGAGCGACGGATGTAAGCGGAGACATGTACGCTGACATCCGACCCGGTCCGATCCGCCAAAAGCAGACGGATGGCCCTATGTCTGGATCTGTCGCTGGCAGATCGGATGGAGTGAGATCTGATGAAAATAGACATGCTGTCCGTTTTCATCCGATATCTCCATAGAGACCAGCGGCGCTGGACAAGCCCCTCCCCGCTCGTGAGCAGAGAGGGACCTGTCATCCGCCGGCTCAGCGGAGATCAACGGAGAGATCTCCCGCTGAGCCAGCGGACAGAGCCGGACTCCGTGGAAGCGGAGTCCGCCTCGTGTGAAAGGGGCCTAAGAGTACCAGTAACCCCAGTATGATTCTGTAGAGGGAATCTCTGGGGTGCTGAACACAGGACCATTTGGACCGGGGCTGAGGTAACTATAACTAACTGAGTCCTCTGCCTAGGTAGGAAAAGACAGTTTTGTTACAAGGGAAGAAATATTGTGAGTCAGCGCTATATTGTTAGAGTTGTCCGGACATCTAAAGTGTAGTTCCTCTTTTGTGTGAGTGCGCGTGCAATGCATGTGTGAGTGATTTCTGATCACATGACTAGTCTTACTGTTTCTGTTTCAATTATACTCTCTGTGGTGAAAAAGGTGAAGGTATAATTTTTTTAAATATTTCCTGTTGTTTGGAGAGTTTTTACTTTCTGTTTGTTGTTATATAGATTTTGGCAGGGTCCGACAGTAGAATTTCTTGTATTCTAAACTCAAAAATGTAGCAAAAGAAACAGAGACATGGGGAACAACACCTGTAAAGGTAGATGTGCCTGGCTCTGCTGCTGCTGCGTCCCTGCAACTCCCTTAGAGGGAGACAAAAAGTTTATACACAAAAAGGACCCAGCAACTATTAAATACTGTACTAAGTGGGAAAAGAAGTTTGGGTTTAACACCAAGCTTTATGTTAAAGGGTGTGAGGAACTAGTTGAAAAAATTAGCAAGTTGGGACCCAAAGAACAAAAAAAGTATGGTTTCGGTGTGGCTCAGAACTGGTTAGAACAGGCTAGAATTTGTACTCAAGGAGTGTCTAAGAGGAAGTTGCAAGAGTGCCCCCCCTCTTAGACAAGGAAGATGAGAACACTGTATTTGTCCAAAGGCCCCCCTCAAGCCCCTCTGCAGCCGCCCCCATATGTAGCCCCAGAAGTGGTCCCTCCTACTCCAAATACATCCACCCCCCTTAGATGGAACACTCCCCCTGAACAAAGCTGAGCTTCCCTTCCACTCATCTCACCAGTCCAAGTTGAATCCACAAGGAGAGCGGGTGGATGGGGATCTCTCAATGACCTGTCGGTCCAGAGTCCGGGGGCCAAGTGCTCAAGGTCTTACTAGGAGCCCATCATTAGATCTGACTTAGATTAGTAGATTTTTACAGGATACCCTAGCTGAAGGACTCAAAATTCTAGGGGAAAGATTTCTGGAAGATAGGGATAGACATCCACCCTGCAGATATGGAGACGGAGATAGTAGCTTTATGGCACCAATGATAGAATTCCCCAACCCTAGGGCTGGACAGCTCATACAAGGTGGAGTTGATGACATATAAAACACCCAAAACTTGGGCCAGGAGAATTTGTGAAAAATATCAGAAATTTGAGAGACAATTATATATTAACTGGAATAGAAATAGAGCAAGCATTGAGACGAATTTTGGGATCAGATTGGGCTACTGTGAAGGGAGATTGGGACCCTCTACAGGCTTCCCCTGCAGTCGGCCAGTGGAGGGAGCCACTTGGGCCAGATCGTGCAGATCTGACTCTCCGGTTAGATGCCCTACTTCAAAGATACACAGCTAGATGGGTACAGAAGACAGATTGGCAACAAATTAACATGGCTACACAGGAATCAAATGAGCCTGTGGAACAATACCTAAATAGACTTAGGGAAATTTTCAAAGTGCAGTCAGGATTGCTGGAAGATGATAATGCAAACAGTGCGTATCAATAGCAACTTAAGATCGCTTCTGTTAATGGACTAAAGAGGGAACTGGGTGGTTATATTACTAAGTACATGGTGACGTATAGGACAGCCTGGTTACTAGCTGTACTGCAATGGGCTAAGCATTCGGAGAAGTATCTTAGAGAGAATGTGAAAAATAATGTTAAGGTTAAAGTGTTTTTGCAAAGTGAAGATGGGGTAGGAGAAGAAGAAGAATATACCCTAGAAAGGAGGTTCAGAGGTAGCGGGCATGGGGGAGAGGGAAGAGCAGGTAGACAGGATGGCTTTAAGCCATTGACATGCTAGACATGTGGTGGACAGGGGCACTTTTATAGAGATTGACCTGAAATACCAGCATGGAAACAAGACTGACTAGAGAATGTGTATTTGGGACATTTGGCTGATATGAATTACGTCAGCTCATTGCCCCAAGTAGATCTGTTGGTAGAAGGAAGACTAGCGCAATTTTTGGTGGATTCTGAAGCATCTAGAACCCTGCTACATCCAGCTGATATACCTCATTTCACTACATCTGAAAAGTCCATCACAGTCCAGGTCGTCAGTGGCAAGACTGGGCAAGAGCCGCTGTCAAGTTATGTCACCATTGAGGACCCTGGCAGAGGGGTCAAAGTAGCTACATGTGTCATAATGTCAACAGTATATTCAGTTAACTTATTGGGAAGAGATCTAATGTTACTATTATTCACTTGATGTAAATTTAGCAAATCCAAGTACAAAACTCGATGTTTCCCTAATGTGTGATGAGACTAAAGAGATGTTAGAGGATATCTCAGGGGCTCAGTTCCAGGTAGAAGAGGCAGTCCATTACACCATGTACTTTAGAATATAAAAGGGACCATACAAGCCCTACATTCATACAAAAAGAGTCAAGTTCACAGCTCACCAATATGTATTGGAACAAACAGGGTTACTGTGCTATGGCTTGTAGACTACCTCCTGAAAGAAAACCACAATTCAGAGAAGTGACTTCACATCTTTCCCTGTCAAAGTCAAAAGCAGCCCAGTGGAAATACCTAACCCCTTTTGTTAAGAGGTGATAGGAAATAAATAACTGGGGGCCCTATGGACCATTTCATGATGTCTTCTGGAGTCCCCGTGCTAAAGCATTCTGTAAAAAGAAAATGGTAGCTTGATAATCGTTGTACCCAGAGCCCTCATATGGGAGTCAGTTACACCTTGATCCATATTCATGACTATGGAACCAAGTCCATACCCTGAACTTGATTCCTTGCCAAATACTCTGTGTTCAACAGGACCAGCAGATATGTGTTTAATGAAAGGAGTACAGCCAGTCACAATCACTCCTAAATCCCACCATAGACCTCACCAAGCACAGTACCTCTTAAAGCGGAGGTCCACCCTAAAGTGGACCTTCCGCTCATCGGAACCCTCCCCCCCTCCGGCGCCACAATTGGCACCTTTCAGGGGGGACGGGGGTGCAGATACCTGTACAGTACAGGTATCTGCACCCACTTCCGGGATAGCTCTCTGCGGAAAGGGGCGTAGATTACGCCCCTTTCCGCAAGTGCCCGCCCCTTTCCGCAAGTGCCCCGCTGCCTGCTGGGAAACACACAGATCCCAGAGGCAGCGGGGACCGTCCTTATTGTGCAGCGCGACTCGCGCATGCGCAGTAGGGAACCGGGAAATGAAGCCGAAAGGCTCCATTTCCTGACTCCCATACCCAAGATGGCGGCGGCAGCACCCGAGAGACGATCTAGAGATCGGCTTCGGGTGCCGACATCGCGGGCGCGCTGGACAGGTAAGTGTCACTATTTTAAAAGTCAGCAGCTGCAGTATTTGTATCTGCTGGCTTTTAAAAAAAAAAAAAAACGCGGAGTCCCGGCGGACTCCCGCTTTAAAAAAAGGAGGCAAAGGAAGGGATAAAACCTGTAATATCCTCCCTGTTAGCTGCAGGTATTATTAGGCCTTACCCTGACAGCCCTTGGAATACTCCTCAGTTCCCCGTAAAAAAAGGACCCTCCCTCAATAGGCTGGAGACTAGTACAAGACCTACAAAAGGTAAACCAGGCTGTGGTTCCACAAGCACCAGTGGTATCAGACCCACATACCAGCCTGAATGAGTTAGAACCAAAAAGTAACTTTTTCTTAGTAATTGAAATAAGCAAAGCTTTCTTTAGCATTCATATACATCACCACCAGTTTTGGTTTGCCTTCACCTATAAAGGAAAAATGTACACCTTTACAAGATTGCCCCAGGGATACTGTGAGTCACCTACCATTTTCTCACAAGAGATTGCATCGAACCTAGCCAAATTCCAACCCCCGGAAGGGGGCCAGCTGCTGCTGTATGTCGACGACATACTTTTGGCATCAGAAAATGAGGAAAAGTGCAGAATAGATACTCTGGCTCTACTCATATTCCTCCATGACCAAGGACATCAAGTAAACAGAGCAAAAAACGTATGGTCGGAAACAGTAAAATACTTGGGATACAATGTATCTCATGAAGGCAGGAGCTTGGATGAAGCCCGAATCGAAGCCATATTACAGGTTCCCCACCCCTGACAAAGAAACAAATTATGTTCTTTCTGAGGATGGCCAATTTCTGCAGGGCCTGGGTCCCTAATTATTCCACACTGACAGCACCTTTGGTAGAGTTGATCCATGGAACCCCCATTGCACCTCAGGACAACATAACAGGGATTGGCGAGACTGTAAATATATTTTCTAAATTAAAAAGGGTCCTTGCAGGCTCCTCAGTGTTATGTTTACCTAATTATGACAAACCATTTGTGCAAACAGTGGACTCAAGAGAAGGACATAAAACTTTAGTGTTGACCCAGGATCATGGTGGACGACAGAGACCGATAGCTTACTATTCTACCAAACTAGACAGTGTTGCAAGAGCGCTGCCACCCTGTGTACAATCCGTAGTGGCGGCAGCGGAGGCAATCAAAGCCTCTGCTTCCATTGTATTATACCACCCTCTCACTCTCAAGGTACCACATGCAGTATCTGTCCTGTATGACTGTACTACTGACACAACTCCATTTATAATTGAGAGGTGCACCACCCTCAATCCCTCCACATTACTGCCAATTGCAAGTAATGGTGAACCCAGGGCCGTCTTTAAGGCAGGGCAAAAGGGGCAGCTGCCCTGGGCCTTGTCATTGTTGTGGGGCCCAAAGCAGCTGCCTCATACTTGCCAACTACCCCAGTTTAAATTCCCTTGTCCCTTGAAGTTTTAGTCCCGTGGTGTGTCCTGATATCTCAGTGTGAAGTGCTGCTATTAATGCTGTCCAGCTCTGCCCTATTGTGTACAGATGACTTACCTGCAGACCCTGTGTTTACATGGAAATAACTGGCATTCATATTTATTTAGCGGCGCCATTACTAAGTAAATAGCTGCAGCCGAGGCATTGATATGTAAATAAAGGCGGCATTCATATGTATATCATGCCCCCTGCAGTGAGGAGTTGATTATTATTATTATACAGGATTTATATAGTGCCAACAGTTTGCACAGCGTTTTACAACATGAGGGCAGACAGTACACTTACAATACTAATCAATACAGGAGGGACTAGAGGGCCCTGCTCGTTAGAGCTTACAATCTAAAAGGAAGGGTCAAGTTGAAACAAAAGGTAATAACTGTGGGGGATGAGCTGATGGAGAAAATTAAAATACAGTTGTTAGGTGTGGGTAGGATAGGATTCTCTGAAAAGTTTTCAGGGATCGTCTAAAAGCTAATAAAGTAGCAAATAGGAGGACAGATTGGGGTAGGGCATTCCATAGGATTGGAGAGGCTTTGGAAAAGTCCTGGAGGCGAGCATGGGAGGAGGTGATGAGGGAGCTAGAGAGCAGGAGGTCTTGAGAGTAACAAAGAACGAGTAGGTTGGTATTTAGGGACTAAGCTAGAGAAGATGTGCTGTAACCTCTAGCAACCAATCAGTGATCAGCATTGCTGTACAGTAATCTCTAGCAACAAATTAACAAGCAGAAATCATTTGATGTGATCTCTAGCAACTAATCAGTGAACCGCAATGTGTGCTGTAACCTCTATCAACTAGTCAGCAAGCAGTAATGACATGCTGTAACTGCTGCCAACCAATCGCAATTGCTGCCTGATCTGATACAGTAAACTGATTTTAAGTCTAGCTGCTATTTATTGTATGTCTCAGAGCAGGTGGAGAGAGAAATTGTATGGGTGGGGGGGCCCAGGAAAATGTTTGCCCAGGGTCCAAACAATATTAAAGACAGTCCTGGGTGTACCGCATGACTGCACTGCAGCAATACCAGAGAAGGTGCTACCTAGAAAAGACCTGAGTGACGTACCATTAGCCAACCTTTACATGATACTTTATGTGGACGGCTCTAGTAAAAAGAATCCTGATGCCACTTTGCACAGGGTATGCTGTAGTCTCTTTTTTTTAATTTCAATAATCTTTATTTATTTTCTTCATTAATACATCTTTTATACAAAATTACAAGTTTACAACCTATATAACAAAGTTACATCGAGAGAGAGAACAAAAAAACTAAACAAAAAAACAAAAACAAAAACCAAATCTATATGCTAAAAAAAACAGAGCTAAAGCCCAGCAAATGACAATGAGCCTCCCGTTCCTCCTCCCCCTATATTGGATATCCCATTCTGTCCAACCACAGTTTCCACATTTTCACAAATTCTTTCAGGTTTCCTCTCCTTGTATATACTACTTTTTCCTTCCATACTGTTTCTGTAATTAGGTTTACCCACTTCCCTACCGATGGGGGTTTATCTGCCTGCCACCTCTGTGCTATTAGCTTTCTTGCCTGGAACATACACCTCAGTATTGGTTTAATTGTACTTAGTGAGCCTCCTATCCCTTCCGGCAGGCCCAACACGCATAATCTGCCCCCCCCCCCCCCAATTCTCACTCCATACGTTTCTTTCAGAATATCAATGATCTCTGCCCAATAGCGGAACAGTTTGGGGCATCTCCAGAACATGCTGTAGTCTCTAACTCAACCATACTTGAGGCCTAACCTTTACCAAGACACTATTCAGCACAGGCTACAGAGCTTATTGCCCTAACAAGAGCATGCATACTCTCCAAAGGTAAGGCACTGATGGTCTACACAGACAGTCAGTATGCTTTTTCCACAGTATTGCACAGCAATGCAAAAATTCTAGTGGAAAACCTATTACACATAGAGATTTCATCCTTCAACTGCTTGATGCCATTCAACTTCCCAAACAGTTAGCTATATGTAAATGCCAAGCACATACAAATAAAACAGACAAAGTCTCAAAGGGAATAGGAGAGCAGATGAGGCAACCAAACAAGCAGCCATCACACAACTTACAATAATAGAGAGTACAGAACCTAATCAAGTTATACTAGATTACACTGTACTGAAGGAAATTCAACAAGTTGCCCCACTAACAGAAATTACAATGTGGAAAAACAAAGATTGTACGCTCATTAATGGAATTTACATGTAACCCATGTGTCAAGCGGAGGGATGGTTGCTATGTTAAATAAAGTTTGTACAACATATGGATTCACAAACTACTCAAAAGATTTTTATTTACAATGTATGATATGTGTCAAGAACAATTCACAAGAAGGGATAAGAACCCAGAAAGGTAAATTTCCAACACCACAATATCCTTCCCAGCACATATGTATGGATCTTATAGAGCTAGACAAATGTGAGAGGAAAAAGTATTGCCTACTAATCATAAGATGCACTAACAAAGTGGGTAGAAGTATTCCCCACAGGAAATGTGGATGCATATACAGTATCAAAAGCACTGTTAAGGGATAGTATCCTAAGGTTTGGGATCCCTGAGAAAATATACAGTGACAATGGCCCACACTTTGTGAACAAAACAATTACACACTTAACTGAGGCTATGGGAATACAGGTAAAATATCACTGTGTCTTACACCCAGAGTCAGCAGGGCTGGTTGAGAGATGCAATGGTATACTAAAAAGCAAACTAAGAAAAGCTATGCAAGAAATAGGGAAGAATTAGATGTATTGCTTACCATTAGCTGTTCTCAGCATGCACATAACACCTAAGAAGCATAGGCACACCCAGATGGGAAGGGCCTTTCCAGGTCCTTCTGACCACCCCTACCACAGTAAGGATAGCAGAAAGATCCACTTGGGTTCACCAGTCACACTGTAAAAAGGTTTTTCAGGCCGACTAGGAAAAGGTTACTGTGGCAACCCAGGAAGTCTGGCTACAAAGAGGGGGTTGAATGATAGGTACAACCCGTCTCAAAACGGTACAGTTTCCACCACCCTGCCTCTTGGAAAGTCAAAGTCAGGATGAAAGGGACTCTGGTGAGTTTAATTTGGGTCTCAAACACCCTGGTTCTGAAGGGAGACCCTACACTGTGGAAGAAACTGTTTTTAAATCTAACTTTTGAGGAGGGAGTGACACGTATGATACTGGTTGACGTGTGTCAATTGGTGGACTGTGGGAGTTATCAACAACCACAGAACCTAGTGGGATCATATATATATATATATATATATATATATATATATATATATATATATATATATATATATTATCTGTTATGGGGAACTGATTGTGCCTCCTGGAATTATGGACAACGGCTAATCCAGATTAGGGGTATACCAACCCATGGGAGGCCTATGCAGGAGTATGAGAACCTGCTAAAGGACTAAAGACCAGACTATCAGTAACAAGAGCTTCAAACTCCCTTTGCAATCACCAGAGGAACTGTAATAAGTTGCTGATCTCACTAACAGTACCCCAACTAGGGGACCAGAGACTGTTTGCCATCAGCATATACAGTGCCTTGCGAAAGTATTCGGTCCCCTTGAACTTTTCAACCTTTTGCCACATTTCAGGCTTCAAACATAAAGATATAAAATTTTAATTTTTTGTAAAGAATCGCCAACAAGTGGGACACAATTGTGAAGTGGAACGAAATCTATTGGATAATTTAAACTTTTTTAGCAAATAAAAAACTGAAAAGGGGTGCATGCAAAATTATTCGGCCCCTTTACTTTCAGTGCAGCAAACTCACTCCAGAAGTTCAGCGAGGATCTCTGAATGATCCAATGTTGTCCTAAATGACTGATGGTGATAAAGAGAATCCACCTGTGTGTAATCAAGTCTTTGTATAAATGCACCTGCTCTGTGATAGTCTCAGGATTCTGTTGAAAGCGCAGAGAGCATCATGAAGACCAAGGAACACACCAGGCAGGTCCGTAATACTGTTGTGGAGAAGTTTAAAGCCGGATTTGGATACAAAAAGATTTCCCAAGCTTTAAACATCCCAAGGAGTACTGTGCAAGCGATCATTTTGAAATAGAAGGAGTATCAGACCACTGCAAATCTACCAAGACCTGGCCGTCCCTCTAAACTTTCAGCTCAGACAAGGAGAAGACTGATCAGAGATGCAGCCAAGAGGCCCATGATCACTCTGGATGAACTGCAGAGAACTACAGCTGAGGTGGGAGAGTCTGTCCATAGGACAACAATCAGTCATACACTGCACAAATATGGCCTTTATGGAAGAGTGGCAAGAAGAAAGCCATTTCTTAAAGATATCCATAAAAAGTCTTGTCTAAAGTTTGCCACAAGCCACCTGGGAGACACACCAAACATGTGGAAGAAGGTGCTCTGGTCAGATGAAACCAAAATCCAACTTTTTGCCCACAATGCAAAACGATATGTTTTGCGTAAAAGCAACACAGCTCATCACCCTCAACACACCATCCCCACTGTCAAACATGGTGGTGGTAGCATCATGGTTTGGGCTTGCTTTTCTTCAGCAGGGACAAGGAAGATGGTTAAAATTGAGGGGAAGATGGATGCAGCCAAATACAGGACTGGATGAAAACCTGTTGGAGTCTGCAAAAGACCTGAAACTGGGACGGAGATTTATCTTCCAACAAGACAATGATCCCAAACATACAGCAAAATCTACAAAGGAATGGTTCACAAATAAACGTATCCAGGTGTTAGAATGGCCAAGTCAAAGTCCAGACCTGAATCCAATTGAGAATCTGTGGAAAGAGCTGAAAACTGCTCCATCCAACCTCGCTGAGCTCGAGCTGTTTTGCAAGGAAGAATGGGCAAGAATTTCAGTCTCTCGATGTGCAAAACTGATAGAGACATACCCCAAGCGACTTGCAGCTGTAATCGCAGCAAAAGGTGGCTCTACAAAGTATTAACGCAAGGGGGCTGAATCATTTTGCACGCCCCACTTTTCATTTTTTTATTAGTTAAAAAAGTTTCAAAAATCCAATAGATTTCGTTCCACTTCACAATTGTGTCCCACTTGTTGGTGATTCTTCACAAAAAAGAAAAATGTTATATCTTTATGTTTGAAGCCTGAAATGTGGCAAAAGATTGAAACATTCAAGGGGGCCGAATACTTTCGCAAGGCACTGTATGTCACTGGAACTGATCCCATGGTTCCTTCCTTGCAGTTAAAAGGTGAAATGAGACAGGGCCCCAGATTGAAGAGGAGAAAGAATTGCCACCAAAAACAGTAGTAGAGCAAAATGGCCCTGTGGTTAGGTTCACTAATCTGACCTTGGAAGATAGATTTGCTCTGGAGATAAGAATGAGTGGCTGGAATGGCTGAGGTATACAGCTTGGACACTAAAAAGGGAAAATTGGCTGGTATGCACTGGAGCAAGGCCTCACTTGGCTACAGTACCTTTTCCAATAGATGATAAAACTGATCCTGAAGGACTACAATGCATGTTGAAACTGTACAAAAAGGGTTACACACCTAATATTAACCACTTGCGGACCAGCCGCTGCAGCTTTACTGTGGCAAGCTGGCTCCGCTGTGCGAAATCATGTTATTGTACGTGACCTCGCGAGGCTCGGCTAGCCCGACAACGGGTCCTGCAGACTCGATGACTGCGGGCATACCCACAATCGCCTCACGGAGAGGAAGAACGGGGAGATGCTAATGTAAACAAGCATCTCCCCTTTCTGCCTAGTGACAGTGTCACTGATCAGCTCTCCCTGTGATTGGGAGCACTGATCAGTGATGTGTCACACAGCCCAGCCCTCCCACAGTTAGAATCACTCCCTAGGGCACACTTAGCCCTTGTACACACAGTCGGAGATTCCGACAACCAAATCCGTCGTAGTAATTCAGACGGATTAAGTGATGTTGCATACACACGGTCGGACTAAGTTGTCAGAAAATCCGATTGTACATAACGTGATGACGTTATTTCGCTACGACGGGACTACGTTCTGGCTAGTAGCCAATAGCTTTGGTCTAGGAATTTGATCTGAGCATGTGTGGCACTTTGTCCATCGGAGTAGGCTACACATGATCGGAGTATGTCCGATAGGAACATTTTGTCTGAAAATTTTACCGGCAAGTTGGAAACCTTGGTCCGTCGGATATTCCGACGGAAACAGTTCGATGCAGACCACACACAGTCGGAATATCCGACAAAACGGTCCGATAGGACACATTCCGTCGGAATCTCCGACCGTGTGTACAAGGGCTTAGGCCGCATACACACGGGCGGACTGTTCGCCCAACTTAGTTTGTCAAACAATCCGACAAACAGTCCGCTCAAAATTTGCATGAGCGGACTTGACCACACACGATGAACGAACAGTCCGCTGAAAGCGTGCGCGATGACGTGAACGGCACGTACGACGGGACTCGAAAAACGACGTCCTATACACTGCAATGCAACCTTCGGCGTGTAAATCCTTTCTGAGCATGCGCGGAACTTAGTTTGACGAACAAGCCTACACACGAGCGGACTGTCCGCTCAAACCAAGTTTCAGCGGACAGTCTTACGGAAATTCCGAAAAACTTTATTCGTCAGACTGTCCGCTGAAACTGTCCGCTGAAGCCCACACATGAGTGGACTGTCCGCTGAAACACTGTTCAGCGGACAAAGTTGGGCGAACAGTCCGCCCGTGTGTACGCGGCCTTAGTGTTAACCCCTTCACTGCCAGTCACATTTACACAGTAATCAGTGCATTTTCAATAGCACTGATCGCTGTATAAATGTGAATGGTCCCAAAATAGCGCCAAAATTGTCTGATGTGTCCACCATAATGTTGCAGTCACGTTAAAAATCACTGATCACCGCCATTACTAGTCAAAAATAGAAAATTATAAAAATGCCACAAAACTGTCCCCTATTTTGTAGACGCTATAACTTTTGCGCAAAGCAATTAATAAAACGCTTATTGTGATTTTTTTTTAACCAAAAATATTTAGAAGACTACATATCGGCCTAAACTGAGGGACATTTTTTTTTATTTATATATTTTTTGGGGAGATTTATTATAGCAAAAAGTAAAAAATAATGCGTTTTTTTCACAATTGTCGCTATTTTTTTGATTATAGTGCAAAAAATAAAAATTGCAGAGGTGATCAAATACCACCAAAAGATAGCTCTATTTGTGGGGAAAAAAGGACTTCAATTTTGCCATGTCACACAACCGCACAATTGTCAGTTAAAGCAACACAGTGCCAAATCACAAAAAGTGCTCTGGTCTTTGGCCAGCCAAATCCTCGGGCTGAAGTGGTTAATACATCCTGTTATACTTTGAGTTTGTTATTTCTCCAGGTTCATAGACCTCAAATATCCCCAGTGGTCATGGCGTATCCTGGTAACTGTTCTTGTTTTGCACTCACTGGGAATGAGAGCGGAACAGACCTGGGACAATTACCAGATGGCTACAGTAGGAATAGAGTGGTCACAAAAGAAGGTGGCCAGGATCCCAGGCAATGCCCGAGAGGATTGCGCTTTGGTCCAGCTAGCTATGCCCATACTCCTCCTTTCAGAATCCCTGTGGAAGGAAAGCCACCCAGAAGAGTAGAGAAACACCTCTCCAAAAGGGTCTTTTGATTCCCAGGTCTATATTGATGAGAAAGGGGTCCCGTGGGGAGTGCCGAATGAGTTTAAGGCCAGGAACCAAGTGGCAGCAGGGTTTGAATCTCTGTTCTTCTGGTGGAGTACGATAACTAAGAAAGTTGACTGGATAAATTACATTTATTACAATCATCAGAGATTTGTAAATTATACTAGAGATGCAGTTAAAGGTCTAGCTGAACAATTATCTCCCACATCACTTATAGCTTGGCAAAACAGAATGACACTAGACATGGTGTTAGCAGAAATGGGGGAAATTTGTAAAGCATTTGGAAGCCTGTGCTGTACTTTCATTCCCAATAATACAGCTCCAGGTGGAATTGTAACATGGGCAAGCGAGGGCCTCACTGCATTATCGAATAAACTGTCCAAATACCTCAAACTGTCCGAGAACTCCAGAATAAATGACCCATTTTCATCCTGGTTGGAAGGATGGCTCGGAAAATGGACCAAATTGATCACATCAGCACTGATTTCCATCGCCATAGAGTTGGCTGTACTGATAACCTGTGAATGCTGTTGCATCCCTTGCATTCGTGGACTATCACAAAAACTGATTGAGACGGCAATGACAAGAACTATGCATCAGACAGTCCCTGCCTCAGATGAGACTTATGATGATGTTGGCGCTGAAACTGCGATTGATGATGACCAGGCTGAACGTGTGGCAACACAGGCACTGTGTTTGAAAACCACCGTAGATGAACAACAGCCACAAAGAGGAGGGAAATGTTGGAATTATCAAGAACTGTTTGTGCCTGTTCTCCATCTTATAGGCTTAATTAAGCACACTTAAGAAGTATTGCAAGGTGGCGATTATATCCTGCACACACCCAAGCATTGTTTTTCTTTCTTATAACTATATATGGTAATATGCTAAGATTGTAAGGTTTGCTGACACAGACAATAAAGTTAAGTCCAATGAGCTGTCAGCATACACATAGAGACTTATGACTCCTGTAACTTCCTCTTTTCACTGAGCCCGTGGTCACAATTGCAAGCAGCGCAACATCAACTGTCGCATCAAGCGTATGACAGGTTGTGAAGACGCCGACATGCTATTGATAATCTGCACTACGCCCATGTTGTCGCAATTTAACCGCAGTTTCAGGTTCCGGCAAGCCTGCCCCCACAATTCTAAAGCCAGCACCACCGGAAAAAGTTCCAACAGTACCAAGTTCCGTAAAAACCCAGCTTCGACCCACGATTGAGGCCACGGCGCAGCACTCCAACGGCCTTGGAAAAACGCTCCATATCCTGTTGATGCCGCTGCGTCCGTAACCAACTCTACATCGAAGTTGCTCACCGGGCCCGACATCCACACTGACCTGCCGTTGTACTCGGAAAGGAACTGATACCAAATCCGGAGATCCTCCCTATGTTCCCTACTCAGCCAGATAAAGTGCGCAGGTGCCCTTACCCCTGCCGTAGCGGCCGACATCCGACGACAGAAGACCCTTCCCATCGGAATGATACAGCAAGCGAAGTTCAACTTTCCCAGCAGGGACTGCAATGCATGTAACTGAACCTTCTTACAACCATGAACTGCCCTAATCTCCGCCTGCAAATCCCTGAGCTTCCCTTCCGGCAACCTGCACTCCATGGCCACGGAGTCAATCACAATACCCAGGAAACTCAGCTCCGTCCGCGGGCTCTCCGTTTTGTCGGCTGCCAAAGGCACCCCAAATTTCACTGTGATGTGTTGCAACGTTGACAATAAAATAGAACACACATTGGACGAAGGAGGGCCCACGCAGAGAAAATCATCCAAGTAATGGATGACGGAATCCAATCCAGCCATGTCCCGCACTACCCACTCTAAAAAGGAACTAAATGCTGCGAACACAGCACAAGAAACCGAACAGCCCATGGGCAAACACCTATCCACGTAATAGCTTCCCTGCCAACAACAACCCAGCAAATGAAAACTGTCGGGGTGCACAATTAATAGCCGAAACGCCGATTCCACATCGGCCTTAGCCATTAACGTCCCCTGGCAGTAACGCCTAACCCACCGGACCGCTGCATCGAACGAGGTATAAGAAACCGTGCAGGCCTCGGGGTCGATTAAATCATTCACCGAACCCTCTTTCGGGAATGACAAGTGGTCAATCAATCTAAACTTATTTGGCTCCTTTTTGGGAACCACCCCTAGCGGGGACACCACTAAATCGTCTAAAGGAACCTGAGCGAATGGCCCCACCATTCTCCCCAAGGACACCTCCTTTGCCAATTTTTTGGAGACCACCGCCGGGTGTTGTATAGCCGACTTCAAATTATTCGCTATCGGGGGAATCACAGTCAATGCACACGGGATCCTAAAACCGTCCTGAAATCCAGCGCTGATCAACCTCGCCGCCGCTCTATCCGGGTACCTATTTAGGAAAGGCTGCATCCTTTCCCGCATCACTGGAGTCGTCCCTCTTGTACGCAGGCTCCCCGGCACGCTTTCCTTTCTTGAAACACTTGGCGAGGGTATGCGCACCCCCGCATCCTGAACACTCGTGCTTAAATCTGCAGCCACCACCGAACTTGCAAGAGCCCTCGTTGAAATGCCAGCATACTCCCAATTTTTTTCCGGCCGGCAGTCCCGAGGAGTTGCTACCCCCGGCCCCCCCTTGAAAGGACTGTGTAGCGGGGCCCGAGCCGACGCCATTAGCCTCATCCAGAGGCTAATATGCTTAAGGTTCCAACGCAGGGCCGGGCGGTCCACCCTGCGCTGATGAAACTGCTCGTTATAGCGCAGCCATGCCGAGCCCCCATAAAGCCGATCGCCTCCCCAATGGCGTCCATGTAACAAAATAATGCTGAACAATGTTCAGGGTTCTTCTCACCGACGACACTTGCAAAGATAGTGAAGGCTTGCAGCCAATTTGCAAATGTACGCGGAATCAGGCGGTAACGCCGTTTCTCTTCATCCTCCTTCTTCGTATCGTCCGGCTTGACCCTGTCCAGGTTAAACTTCTCAAGAAGCAACAGGGAGAAAATCTCCACATATTCCCCTTTCCAAATTTTGTCCCGGACCTCCTGCTTCAGGTGGGCTCCCAACGGTCCCTTGAAGCACACATACACTTCGCAGCGCGCCGCATCCGCGATCCTCACAATGTCGGCTCTCCCTGCCGGCACCGTGGACCCTGACACCAACGCACTCACCTTCTCCGTGGCCTCCACCACAGCCTTGACCGGCGATGTCACCGTATCCGAATGGCCCTGCTCTCCTCCGACGACCGGCACCACTCCAGCCGCGGGCCCGCCCCCAGGGGCACCCACCGGCGTGTTTACCTGGCCACCCTCGAACCGGCCTACCAAAACCCGCAGGCCGTCCAGCAAGGCCTGCAACTGACCCCCGGAACCCGTGACAGTATCCCCACTCTCCACCCGCGGTTGGACAGAACCTGCCAACAGCGTAGCGGGAGGCACCGTCTCCCCCCCCTTACAGAAGCCACACCCAATAACCAATAAACCCTTCAAAACATTGGAAAAATCAACATTGTCATGGGACTTACCGGGCTGACTGGGCGCCGCTCCAACAGCCGCTGAGCCGACCTCCCCTGCCGCGTGCCGACCTCCAGGCTCCTCCTCGTCATCCGACAATTCTCCCTCAGACCGACTCCCTCCATCCTGGTCCTCGAGAAGCCCAGCAACCCCCTAGGAGAGGGGCTTCTGGACACCGTGTGCCCCGGCCCAACTCTCAGCCGCCGCAGTGCCCGCCAAGTGATGTTGTTGTCCTCCCTCTGCGCATGCAGGTGGGCCGGACCTGGTACCACTCCTGCCACGTAAGTCCCGTCCACTGTCTCCTGGTGGCGTCCGCCCACCCACAGCACCATCCATCGAAATGCCAGCACGACCCCGGAGGCTGCTGCTGACGTCCCCCTGCAGTCCCCCCCTCAGCCCGTGCAGAGCCGCCGAGGGGCATGTCACGGCTCGTCTTGACGCCACCGGCCTCCCTCTTTTCGCCACTTGGCTCGTGCAGAGCTGCAGGGGTGACTGTCCAGATGCCATGTGTCCCGGCTCCATCCTCATCCTTGCTGTGCCATGCGCTGCCCGACCCCCTTCCCCCTCTGCTCGTGCAGAGCTGCTGGGGGTGACACCAGTGTGGGGTCCCTGGCCTCCCGCCCCACCCACAAGTCCCCATCCACCCCTCCTGGGCCTCTGGATGCACGTTCTCTGCCTCCCCTTGACTCGTGCAGAGCCACTGGGGATGATCCTGCTGGGGATCTTCTCCTCCTCTCCCCCGAGGAAGCAGCGCCATGTAGGCCCGCGGCCCGCTGCCCGTCACGAGGCCACGGCGTGCAGGCCCACATGTTGCCGCGCCGCCATCTCCCGCACGTCCGTCCTCGGCCTGCCGTCCTCCTGCTTCCGCCAACACCGCCGCGACCTGTCTCTGGATCCATTCGGGCCCCCGGGATGCCGCCTCCGCCCTTAGCTGTTCCAACAGGGCCGTCGCGTCCGCCATCTTGGAAAGATATGAGAGGAGCAGTGGAAAAAACTGCCTCCTCATGTGTTCTTCCGTCCCGACTGCCCGCTCCTGACTCCGCCCCCTTTATATGTGGGCCGCTCCCCCTCCTCCGTTCAGCCTACTTCCTTCCCAAACTCCACCCCCTAGTGTGTCACTCGACACACCGTCATGTCCGGCCCTCCCCTACATTCCCCTTCGCTGCATTTTCAATCCGGTCCTCTCTTTATTGTTTATTTCTCAATATTTGCCAGAACTATAGGCAAATCTTCCTTTTGGATTGAGTAAAGGAGAGATCCTTTGAGGTAGGTGGCCTCTTTCATGGCTCTCGGGAACCAGTTGTCCTCTCTGTCCAAAATGTGCTCCGCATTGTCCTTGAAAGCATGCCCCTTTTCCTTAAAAGGACACTAAAGGATATACTTATTCTCCATGTGATCTATTTCTAATGAAATTGTTTCCTATTGTGATTATCTGCCTCCCGTTAAAGCAGTAGTAAACCACAGTTAAAAAAAAAAAAAAAAAAACTTCCCCTGGAAGGCAATGTCAAAAAAAAAATTAAGAATCAGCAGCTACAAATACTGTTGTTGCTGACTTTTAATATATGGAAACGTACCTGTCCAGGGAGCCTGCGATGTTGGCACCCCAGTCAATTTCCGGATCGGTTGTCGTGTGCTGCCGCCACCATCTCCACTAAGGGAAACCGGCAGTGATAGCCAATTTCCTACCGCACATGTACAAAGCACGCTGTGGTTTCTAACTGGCCTGGCAGCGGAGGAAGGAGGAGGGGGGACAAACTTCCAAGGGATGGCGCCATGGCACCGTCTCCCAGAAGTGGGGAAAGGTACCTGTCAAATGTGGCACCAGAGTGGGGGGAGGGAGAAAGCAGATAAGCAGAGGATCCACTTTTGAGTAGAACTCCGCTTTAACTTAATGCCCATAATGACTGGCCAGTCTTCTCTCTTTTCTACATGTGCCTATACCCTCTTGCCTTCTAAATTATTATTACGGTAGATTTGTGCTTCATATAACCTGTTAACAGCGCTAGTGTTCCTTTTCTTGTCCACAACACTCTGATAGACAGCAGACAGTGACAACATAACAAATAACCACCAATCAATACATTGCGATTAAGGTAAGTAAAATAGATACCTTTTGTCCTGAAAATGCTTTACCGAAGGAAGTCAAGGAAGTCTGATAACTCAAATGTAAGCAAAAGTCTTATCTCAGACAGCTGATTATCAAAAATGTCCTGATATTGATTAGTAGTTCCAAACATATAAAAACTAGTGCGGTAGGTAACAGACACAAAAAGTTACACTCAGCATCGTTCCAAATAACTGTTCTGTTTATTTGGCACAACTGAAGTTTTTTAAAGACATGCTTATATAGGTATCACATTAATATTACAATTGTACTTGTATGGTAACAAGGGAGGTTACTGTATATAGGCAGGCTAATTTCTAATCAGGACTTGAAAGAATGCACACAAGTAATCAAAACGTTATTAATGCCATGTGCACAATAAGTGCAGTTTGCAATACGTAAGCAAAGCAAACAAAATACAATACAGCTATATACAGAATGTACAATTTCCTTCACAATGGTTGATGTGCACCAGAAGAAGTTCTGAGTAATGCTTCTGGATGCTGAGATCCACCCAGCGACTGCCAAGAAGCTGTGTGAGTTCCTCTTTGCTCTCTTGTCCTAACAAGTTCAAGTAAAACACTGAAAACTACTTTCAAGTGTGGACCTATTTTCTTCAGGAGCAAGTGTGATCTATCCTCAGGGCTAGGAATAGGTTCTAGGGGGATTATCCTCTTGTATCAACAAGATTCCTGGAGCATAGTTGCCAACTGTCCCGAATTTCCCGGGACATTCCAGGGATTAGGACCCTTTTCCTGATTTAACTGTGTCCCGGGAAATTTGGTTATTCACGATTTTCGCTGCCGGCCACTAGATGTCGCCCACCCCCGCCCTGCTGCCAGTGTCTGTGAACTGTAATGGATAGGGAAAGAAGGTGGGCGGCGTCACAGATCAATCTCTTTCCGCACGGCGACGACGGTCTGGATATCAGAGGAGGGCCAGTCTGGATGTCAGGGGTCAGTCTGGATGTCGGGGATCAGTCTGGATGTCAGAGGGGGCAGTCTGGATGTCAGAGGGGGCCAGTCTGGATTTCAGGGGGGCCAGTCTGGAGGTCGGGGGGCCAGTCTGGATGTCGGGAGGCAGTCTGCATGTCATAGAGGGGCCAGTCTGGATGTCAGAGGGGGGGCCAGTCTGGATGTCTGGATGTCAGAGGGGGGGCCAGTCTGGATGTCAGAGGGGGGGCCAGTCTGGATGTCAGAGGGGGATAATCTGGATGTCAGAGGGGGCTAGTCTGGATGTCAGAGGGGGCCAGTCTGGATGTCAGAGGGGGGGCCAGTCTGGATGTCAGAAGGGGGCCAGTCTGGGTGTCAGGGGGGGCCAGTTTGGATGTCAGAGGGGGGCTAGTCTGGATGTCAGGGGGCAGCTTGGATGTCAGAGGGGGGCCAGTCTGGATGTCAGAGGGGGTCCAGTCTGTATGTCAGAGGGGGGCCAGTCTGGATGTAGGGGGGCAGTCTTGATGTCAGAGGGGCACCAGATGTACGGAGGACTGATGAGGACACCAGATGCTAGGAGGACCAATGGGTGACACCAGATGTAAGGAGGACTGATGGGGACACCAGATGTTAGGAGGACTGATGGGGACACCAGATGTTAGGAGGACTGATGGGGACACCAGATGTAAGGAGGACTGATGGGGACACCAGATGTAAGGAGGCCTGGTGGTGACACCAGATGTTAGGAGGACTGATGGGGACACCAGCTGTAAGAGGACTGATGGGGACACCAGATGTAAGGAGGACTGATGGGGACAACAGATGTAAGGAGGCCTGATGGGGACACCTGATGTAAGGAGGGGCTCCGCTGATGGAGACACAGATGTGAGGAAGGCTGCTCTTATCCTCTTGTATCAACAAGATCCTGTAGCATAGTTGCCAACTGTCCAGAATTTCCCGGGACATTCCCGGGATTAGGACCCTTTTCCCGATTTAATTGTGTCCCGGGAAATTCGGTTATTCACGATTTTTGCTGCCGGCCGCTAGAGGTCGCCCACCCCCGCCCTGCTGCCAGTGTCTGTGAACTGTAATGGAAAGGGGCGGAAGGTGGACGGCGCCGCAGCTCAATCTCTTTCCATGCGGCGATGACGGTCTGGATATCAGAGGAGGGCCAGTCTGGATGTTGGGGGTCAGTCTGGATGTCGGGGATCAGTCTGGATGTTAGGGGGCAGTCTGGATGTCAGAGGGGGCAGGCTGGATGTCAGAGGGGGCCAGTCTGGATGTCAGGGGGGCCAGTCTGGATGTCAGGGGGGCCAGTCTGGATGTCAGAGGGGGGGCCAGTCTGGATGTCAGAAGGGGGCCAGTCTGGGTGTCAGGGGGGGCCAGTTTGGATGTCAGAGGGGGGCTAGTCTGGATGTCAGGGGGCAGCTTGGATGTCAGAGGGGGGCCAGTCTGGATGTCAGAGGGGGTCCAGTCTGTATGTCAGAGGGGGGCCAGTCTGGATGTAGGGGGGCAGTCTTGATGTCAGAGGGGCACCAGATGTACGGAGGACTGATGAGGACACCAGATGCTAGGAGGACCAATGGGTGACACCAGATGTAAGGAGGACTGATGGGGACACCAGATGTTAGGAGGACTGATGGGGACACCAGATGTTAGGAGGACTGATGGGGACACCAGATGTAAGGAGGACTGATGGGGACACCAGATGTAAGGAGGCCTGGTGGTGACACCAGATGTTAGGAGGACTGATGGGGACACCAGCTGTAAGAGGACTGATGGGGACACCAGATGTAAGGAGGACTGATGGGGACAACAGATGTAAGGAGGCCTGATGGGGACACCTGATGTAAGGAGGGGCTCCGCTGATGGAGACACAGATGTGAGGAAGGCTGCTCTTATCCTCTTGTATCAACAAGATCCTGTAGCATAGTTGCCAACTGTCCAGAATTTCCCGGGACATTCCCGGGATTAGGACCCTTTTCCCGATTTAATTGTGTCCCGGGAAATTCGGTTATTCACGATTTTTGCTGCCGGCCGCTAGAGGTCGCCCACCCCCGCCCTGCTGCCAGTGTCTGTGAACTGTAATGGAAAGGGGCGGAAGGTGGACGGCGCCGCAGCTCAATCTCTTTCCATGCGGCGATGACGGTCTGGATATCAGAGGAGGGCCAGTCTGGATGTTGGGGGTCAGTCTGGATGTCGGGGATCAGTCTGGATGTTAGGGGGCAGTCTGGATGTCAGAGGGGGCAGGCTGGATGTCAGAGGGGGCCAGTCTGGATGTCAGGGGGGCCAGTCTGGATGTCAGGGGGGCCAGTCTGGAGGTCGGGGGGCCAATCTGGATGTCGAGAGGCAGTCTGCATGTCATAGGGAGGCCAGTCTGGATGTCAGAGGGGGGGCAGTCTGGATGTCAGAGGGGGGCCAGTCTGGATGTCAGAGGGGGGGCCAGTCTGGATGTCAGAGGGGGGGCCAGTCTGGATGTCAGAGGGGGGCCAGTCTGGATGTCAGAGGGGGATAATCTGGATGTCAGAGGGGGCCAGTCTGGATGTCAGAGGTGGGGCCAGTCTGGATGTCAGAGGGGGGCCAGTCTGGATGTCAGAGGGGGGCTAGTCTGGATGTCAGAGGGGGGCCAGTCTGGATGTCAGAGGGGGGCCAGTCTGGATGTCAGAGGGGGCAGTCTTGATGTCAGAGGGGCACCAGATGTACGGAGGACTGATGGGGACACCAGATGTTAGGAGGACTAATGGGTGACACCAGATGTAAGGAGGACTGATGGGGACACCAGATGTTAGGAGGACTGATGAGGACACCAGATGTTAGGAGGACTGATGGGGACACCAGATGTAAGGAGGCCTGATGGTGACACCAGATGTTAGGAGGACTGATGGGGACACCGGCTGTAAGAGGACTGATGGGGACACCAGATGTAAGGAGGACTGATGGGGACAACAGATGTAAGGAGGCCTGATGGGGACACCAGATGTAAGGAGGGGCTCCGCTGATGGAGACACAGATGTGAGGAAGGCTGCTCTGATGGGGCACCTGATGTAAGGAGGGACTCTGCTGGGGGCACCTGATGGCATCTGGTGGCAGGCAACGTGGCTAGCGACACGCTCATGGCTCCCACTGATTCTGTATTATAGTGAGTTGAATGATTTCATTTTATATTACAATGTAATAATAGAAATAATGCTCTTCAATCATCCTGACACCATAATAATCATGGCGCCGGGATGATTGAAGCGCTAACACCAGGTATTTGGAGTATCTCTATCTGCTGATTGTCAAACTCTGGAAAACACATATTGCTATTGTGGTGTAGGATCTGGGGCTGCTGTGCCTCCATCCCTCCCCCCTTTCCCTCTCCATCCTGCATTCATCTCAGACTCTAACCACACCCCTTTGCGCCACACCCATGTACGCCACGCCCACCATTTTACGTAAACCGCTGCGCATTTTCACCTTTTCCTATGCCACGCCTATAACCACATGCCCCGCCCCCTAATTATAATACAACTCTGCCTACAGCCAAAAAAGTGTCCCGGAATCTTTTTTTACAATGTTGGCAACTATGCTGTAGGTGGAGGCACCAGAGACTTAGAGCAGCCCTCAAATTTTCCACTCGCCTATTTGCATTTTGTGAGTGGAAAATGAGGGCTGGCGAGGAGTTGGGCTGCCTGGGAGCGGGGGGGGGGGCGGCGGGGAGCACCGCCATCAGGGAAAGAGAGTGTGGTGGAACAGAGAGGGAGGTCGGATCATTATAGCGGAAGAAAGCATGGAGGAAGAGGAGAGTCGGCTTGATCACAGAGCGGGGTTTGCCCACTGTAACAGCTTACATTACAATTTGAGTCCGTGTGCTATCACACACAGCCCCGCCCTCCTGACCCCGCACCTGCAACAGACAGCACGCTGACCGGAGGAGTCAGGAGGGCGAGGCTGTGCGAGAGGGCACGCGGACTCCAATTGTAATGTTACCCGTTCTGTGAGCAAGCCGGCTCTCCCCTTCCATCACGATCTCTTCCACTATAATGATCCAGCCACCGCTTCTGCATGGGTGAGTCTCTAATGATGGACACAGGTGAGGCTGCACTGGTGAGGCTGCATGATGGACATAGGTGAGGCTGAACTGGTGAGGCTGCATGATGGACACAGGTGAGGCTGCACTGGTGAGGCTGCAATGATGGACACAGGTGAGGCTGCATGAGTGAGGCTGCAATGATGGACACAGGTGAGGCTGCACTTGGGAGGCTGCAATGATGGACACAGGCGAGGAAGCACTGGTGAGGCTGCAATGATGCACACAGGTGAGGCTGCAATGATGCACACAGGTGAGGCTGCAATGATGGACACCAGTGAGGTTGAAATTATGGACACGGGTGAGGCTGTAATGATGGACACAGGTGAGGCTGCAGTGGTGTGGCTGAACTTGTGAGGCTGCAATGATGGACACTGGTGAGGCTGCAATGATGAACACTGGTGAGGCTGCACGGGTGAGGCTGCAATGATGAACACAGGTGAGTCTGCACTGGTGAGGCTGAAATGATGGACACTGGTGAGGAGGCAGTGATGGACACTGGTGAGGCTGCACCGGTGAGGCTGCAATGATGGACACAGGTGAGGCTGCAATGATGAACACTGGTGAGGCTGCACGGGTGAGGCTGCAATGATGAACACAGGTGAGGCTGCACTGGCGAGGCTGCAATGATGGACACTGGTGAGGCTGCAGTGATGGACACTGGTGAGGCTGCACGGGTGAGGCTGCAATGATGGACACAGGTGAGGCTGCAATGATGGACACGAGTGAGGCTGCGTTAGTGGGCACTGGTCATGCTGTGTTGATGGACATGGGTGAGGCTGCATTGATGGGCACGGGTGATGCTGCATTGATAGGCACGGGTGATAAAGTTGTTGTTAATATTTATTTGTGTAACTTAATTCTGCATAAAACATTTAAATGGGTTGTAAAGGTTTGTGTTTTTTCACCTTAATGCATATGCATTAAGGTGAAAAAAACACCTCGCTGTCATGGGCCCAGCCCCCCGTTTTACTTACCTGAGCCTGTTCACCTGCGTTGCGCATCTCCCAGCGTCCTCTTCTCCACTGAGCCTGGCCATTGATTGGATAGATTGATAGCAGCGCAGCCATTGGGGGGCGGGACCGAGTCATATACTTGGTGTCTATGAACGCCAAGTCTATGACACGGGAGCGCACCTCAAGCTAACCCCCTTGGGAAAGAGCTTCCCAGAGGGGATTAGCTTTAGCGGGGAGGAGCCGAGACAGCAGCCGTGGGACTCCAGAACAGCAGGATCGGGGCCACTCTGTGCAAAATGAACTACACAGTGGAGGTAAGTATAACATGTTTGTTATTTAAAAAAAAAAAAACGAACCTTTACAACCACTTTAAGTGTCATATCATGAGAATTTATGAGGGCGTGTATGGGGGCGGGATTAGGGGTGGGGATGGTAGGGGTTGGGTGGGGCAACTGGTGGCGAGTAACCCTTAAGGCATGGCTAGTGCCCTGTCTTAGAGAATTAAATGATTAAATGCACACTTTTTACTTAATAGATTCTACAGTACACTCCCTTTAAAACATTTCCCATCATGCGATTTGATGTATAAACTGGTACAAACCCTTACTTTATTTACTAAACACAAGATCACACAGTGCTGCTTCCCCTAATTTCCAGAGCACTGCACTGGTTCACAAGACACAGAGCAGGCTCCAGCTTTTGTCAGTCATTTGCTTGGAGGAAAGGGGAACATGGTAGTGTCTTTCAATTCTTGGCTTTGTGTTGGTGAGGACACACATAGCGAACTAACACACAGCATAGTAAAACATAGCTCCCATCAGAAGCCCATAAGTGTCTCCATATGACCCTGCAAGGGAATGTAGCCACCCTTATTTTCAGATGGTAAGACTCAGACCATCTGATTATGAAGAAATGCAAACTTTACAACATCAAGAAGTGATTTCTACATTAGGGACTTTTTTAGAACACTAAATTCAGGACCACGACAAGGAAATTTTTACTCTCACGATCAATATTACTGCACTTAGTTTTTTATATATTGCGCGGAAACAAATTGCCAGATTCTGGCTATCTTTACATCTCACTATGTCTTTCAGGAAATACCTTAGAGTGTGTGCTTTCCGTAATGTTTTTTTGTTTGTGGGTGTTTCTATTGTTCTGGTGCTCCAGGGCCTTCAAAAATGTGCTAGGTAGTTAGAAAATTTGATAAGTAATTTATGCCCCTGGAACACCTGAAGGTGCTCTATGGATTGTGGCCCCTCTGTGCATCTTGTTATTGTGAAAATGTCCCCATACTTTGGAGGTATCACAGAATGTGTTTTGGGGTGTAATTGTATGCCCATTTTGTGTATGAGAAATATTTTGACAAACTTGATTAACTATGAAAAAAAACTATATTTTTATTTCTTAATTTTCCCCAAAAATGGGACAAACAATTATAACTTGAAAAAACTCACCATGCCTCTTACTAAATACCCTTGACTGTTTACTTTCCAAAAAGCGGTCATTTGGGGGTATTTGAACTGTCCTGGCATTTTAGGGCCTCGAGAAATTAGATGAGCAATCAGTACATCAGCACTAATCAATTTTCAAATATACAATGCCTTGAAAAAGTATTCATACCCCCTGACATTTTCTACATTTTGTCATGTTACAACCAAAAACTTACATTTATTTTAGTGGGATTTTATGTGATAGACCAACACAAAGTGGCACATAATTGTGAAGTGGAAGGAAAAATAAACGTTTTTCAAAATTAAATACTTTGTAGAACCACCTTTCACTGCACTTACAGCTGCAAGTCTTTTTGGGGATGTCTCTACCAGCTTTGCACATCTAGAGAGTGATATTTTTGTCCATTCTTCTTTGCAAAATATCTTAAGCTCTGTCAGATTGGATGGAGAGCGTCTGTGAACAGCAATTTTCAAGTCTTGCCACAGATTCTCAAGTGGATTTAGGTCTGGACTTTGACTGGACCATTCTAACATGTGAATATGCTTTTATCTAAACCATTCCATTGTAACTCTGGCTGTATGTTTAGGGTCGTTGTCCTGCTGGAAGGTGAACCTCCGCCCCAGTCTCAAATCTTTAGCAGACTCTTACAGGCTTTCTTCTAAGCCCTTGTACACACGGTCGGACTTTCAGACGTAAAATGTCCGATCGGACCGTGTTGTCGGATAATCTGACTGTGTGTGGGCTCCATCGGACTGTTTCTGTCGGAGTATCCGACGGACCAAGTTTTCCAGCTGGGCTATAAAATTTTCCGACAACATGATCCGATCGGACTTTGTCCGATCATGTGTAGAGAATTCCGATCGGACAAAGTGCCACGCATGCTCAGATCAAATTCCTAGACCAAAGCTATTGGCTACTAGCCTGAATGTAGTCCCGTCCTAACGAAATAACATCATCACGTTAAGTACGATCGGATTTTCTGACAACTTTGTCCGACTGTGTGTATGCAACAGTTTCAGACAAAATCCGCCGGACAAAATCCGTCGGATTTGGTTGTCGGAATGTCCGACCGTGTGTACAAGGGCTAATGCCGCGTACACACGATCAAATAAGCGGGTGGAAAAGTCCGGCAAACTCAAGTCCGCCAAACAATCCCCCCGTGTGTAGCCTCCGGCATACTTTTTTGACCCAAAAGTAGGGCGGACTTAGAATGTAGTTTTACGCCGCGTACGCACGATCAAACAAGCGGGTGGAAAAGTCCGGCAAACTCAAGTCCGCCAAACAATCCCCCCGTGTGTAGCTTACTTTTTTGACCCGAAAGTACGGCGGACATAGAATGTAGTTTTACACTCCAATCTTCCCGCCAGACTCGCATTTCGGCGGACAATCCGGCCGTGTGTATGCCAGTCCGCCGTACTTTTGAAATGAACAGACTTTTCCCGCCCGGAAATTTCGAGCGGGTCTCCAGGTAGGCGGGGACTGCGAAGGAGACGTCGCTGGCCCCGCCGCCTGGTATGGACTTAAAGGGGAACCCCAACGCCGAAAAAAATCGGCGTGGGGGTCCCCCACAAGTCCACAACAGACCCTTGTCCGAGCACGTTACCCGGCCGGCCAGGAAAGGAGGGGCGAGCGAGCGCCCCCCTCCTGAGCCGTACCAGGCCGCGTGCCCTCAACATGGGGGGGTGCCTTGGGGAAGGGGGGGCCGCGCGGCCCCCCCACCCCAAAGCACCTTGTCCCCATGTTGATGAGGACAAGGGCCTCTTCCCGACAACCCTGGCCGTTGGTTGTCGGGGTCTGGGGGGGCTTATCGGAATCCGGGCCACCGCCTGTAAAAGAGCTATAAGAAGGCGCGGTGGCCCGGCAGAAGAACCGAAGAGGGGGACAAGACCCCCGAAGTCGAAAGAAGAGGCCGCGGCGATGAAGAATGCCGGGCTCCTCCGCTAGTAAAAGAGCTACAAGAAGATAGCGGAGGAGTCCGGCGAGAAGACCCCCGAAGACGGAAGACCCCCGGAGCTGTACAATAAACTATTTTATCTTGTGTGTTGTGTTTTTTTTTGTACTTTATTTTACAGGTGAATGGGTAGGGGTACATTGTACCCCATACTCATTCACATAGGGTGGGAGGCCGGTATCCGGGGCCGCCTTATTAAAGGGGGCTCCCGGATTCCGATAAGCCCCTCGCCCGCAGACCCCGACAACCAACGGCCAGGGTTGACGGGAAGAGGCCCTTGTCCTCATCAACATGGGGACAAGGTGCTTTGGGGTGGGGGGGCCGCGCGGCCCCCCCCTTTCCCAAGGCACCCCCCATGTTGAGGGCACGTGGCCTGGTATGGCTCAGGAGGGGGGGGCGCTCGCTCGCCCCTCCTTTCCTGGCCGGCCGGGTAGCGTGCTTGGACAAGGGTCTGTTGTGGACTTTGGGGGGATCCCCACGCCGATTTTTTTTGGCGTTGGGGTTCCCCTTTAAGTCCATACCAGGCGGCGGGGCCAGCGATGTATCCTTCGCGGGCCCCGCCTACCTGGAGACGCGCTCGAAATGAGCAGACTTTCCTCCGCGTGTGTGAGCGAGTCCGTTCATTTCAAAAGTAGGGCGGATAGTACGGCGGACTTAGTACGCCGTATTAGTCTGCTGAAAAAGTGCCGTGTGTGGGCAAGTAGCCCGTTCGGAAAGTCCGACGGACAGTCTGGCGGGAAGTCCGCCAGACTAAGTACGTTGGACAGACGGCTACGTGTGTACGTGGCTTAAGACTGCCCTGTATTTGGCTCCATCCATCTTCCCATCAATTCTGACCAGCTTCCCTGTCCCTGCTGAAGAAAAGCCTCCCCACAGCATGATGGTGAGGATGGTGTGTTCAGGGTGATGTGCAGTGTTAGTTTTCCACCACACATAGCATTTTGCTTTTAGAACAAAAAAGTTACATTTTGGTCTAATCTGTCCAGGGCACCTTCTTCCACATGTTTGCTGTGTCCCCCACATGGCTTGTTGCAAACTGCAAACTGACTTCTTATGGCTTTCTTTCAACAATGGCTTTCTTCTTATCACTCTTCCATAAAGGCCAGATTTGTGGAGTGCACGACTAATAGTTGTCCTGTGGACAAATTCTCCCACCTGAGCTGTGGATCTCTGCAGCTCCTCCAGAGTTACCATGGGCCTCTTTCCTGCTTCTCTGATGAATGCTCTCCTTGCCAGGCCTGTCAGTTTAGGTGGACAGCTATGTTTTGGTAGGTTAGCAGTTGTACCATACTGTTTCCATTTTCAGATGATGGATTGAACAGTGCTCCATGAGATGTTCAAAGCTTGGGATATTTTTTTTTATAACCTAACCCTGCTTTGAACTTCTCCATGACTTTATCCCTGATCTGTCTGGTATGTTCCTTGGCCTTCATGATGCTGTTTGTTCACTAGGATTCTCTAACAAATCTCTGACTGGGCATCACAGAACAGTTGTATTTCTACTGAGAATAAATTACACACAGGTGGTCTCTATTTACATATTAGGTGACTTCTGAAGGCATTTTGTTCCACTAGATTTTAATTAGGGGTATCAGAGTAAAGGGGGTTGAATACAAATGCACACCACATTTATCATTTTTCTTCTACTTCACAATTATGTGCCACTCTGTGTTGGTCTATCACATAAAATCCCAATAAAATACATTTAAGTTTTTGGCTGTAACATGGCAAAATGTGGAAAATTTAAAGGGGTAGGAATACTTTTTCAAAGCAGTGTATATACCATTGGCTTTAGACTCTATAACTTTCACATAGCAAAAGAATATACACTGAACTTTTATTTTTCTAAATTTTTAATTTCTATAGCAAAAACGTATAAAATGCAGTAGTGTTTAAATTCCACCAAAAGAAAGCTATATCTGTCTAAAAAAATTGTAAAAATTGAGGTGGTTAACCACTTTATGACCGGCGCCCGACAATGTACGTCCATTTTCTGAAGAGGGATATCTCGGTAACGGCAGCAGCTGCTGCCACAACCGAGATATTCATCTCTTCAGGTGCCGTTCCTGTTTACGATAATGGTGGTCTCTGCGGCGGGTTCGCCATGAGATCACCGTTATCGGCAGTGGGAGAGGTGCCACCCCCCCTCCCGCCGTTTACCGGAGCTGTTGGTAGCGGCGGAGGCGATCAGGTCCTGTCTGTGCCTGGGTATAGAGACGAGTGAGACTAAGATGGCCCCCACTCGTCTCTATACCATAGGATGGCGGAAGCGACCTCAAAAACTCTTAGGCCGCGTACACACGCGGGGACTGTTCGCTCAACTTTGTTCGTCAAACAGTTTCAGCGGACAGTCCGCTCAAAAATAGCATGGACGGACTTGCCCACACACGACGAACGAACAGTCCGCTGAAACCGTGCGCGATGACGTGAACGGCACGTACGACGGGACTAGAAAACGACGTCCTATACACTGCAATGCAACCTTCGGCGTGTAAATTATTTCTGAGCATGCGCGGAACTTAGTTTGACGAACAAGCCTACACACGAGGGGACTGTCCGCTGAAACAAAGTTTCAGCGGACAGTTTTTCGGAAATTCCGAAAAACTTTGTTCAGCAGACTGTCTGCTGAAACTGTCCGCTGAAAGCCCACACACGAGCGGACTGTCCGCCGAAACACTGTTCAGCGGACAAAGTTGAGCGAACAGTCCCCGCGTGTGTACGCGGCCTTAAAGGCACATTTTTTAAATGTCATTTTTTCAAATGACTTTTTTTTTTCTTTTTTTGTGCATTTAAGTCCAAATATGAGATCTGAAGACTTTTTGACTCCAGATCTCACATTTAAGAGGACCTTTCATGCTTTTTTCTATTACAAGAAATGTTTACATTCCTTGTAATAGGAATAAAAGTGATCCATATTATTATTTTTTTTAAACAGTGTAAAAATAAATAAAATCAATTAAAATAAATTAAAAAAATGTATTTTTTTAAAACACCCCGTCCCGACAAGCTCACGCTCAGAAGCGAACGCATACATAAGTAACGCCTGCATAGGAAAACGGTAGTCAAACCACACATGTGAGGTATCGCCGCGATCGGTAGAGTGAGAGCAATAATTCTACCTCTACCCCTCTGTAACGGAAAACATGCAACCTGTAGATAAATGGAGATTTTTGAGGGTAAAAGTTTGACGCCATTCCACGAGTGGGCGCAATTTTGAAGCGTGACATGTAGGGTATCAGTTTACTCGGCGTAACATTATCTTTCACAATATAAAAGAAATTGGGCTAATTATACTGTTGTCTTATTTTTTATTCAAAAAAGTAAATTTTCCAAAAAAAGTGCGCTTGTAAGACCGCTGCGCAAATACGGTGTGAAAAAAAGTATTGCAATGACCGCCATTTTATTCTTTAGGGTGTTAGAAAAAAAAAACAATATATAATGTTTGGGGGTTCTAAGTAGATTTCTAGCAAAAAAATGTTTTAAACATGTAAACATCAAATCTGAAAAAGAGGCTATTTGAATGGGGACATATAAAAATAGAAAGTAGGTGTTATCCAAATTTGGTTGCAAAATAGATACTGTATGTACTTTAAGGAATTATTTCTTTATTCACATCTTTGTGCGCCACATTATGATGAAAATATTGATTTAGTCACTAGAGGGCAGTATATATTTACTAGAATAGTATGTTGTAAATTTAGGTTAGTTTGCATTCGTTTAAAAAGCAAAAAAAAAACAAAAACCAACATAACCTTGGTCCACATGTATTCAGTTTTTGGTGGTATTATTATTATTCTCATTATTATTATCTTTATTATGTTACCAGTAAATCTAATTAATTTAGCTCAGGAATTGGTGATGTTCATATATAGCTGTAGTTTACTCTCCTTGTCATTAATGAAATATAAAATCTTGGTGGGAAGTAGACATGTGCACACTGAAATATTTTGTTTCGGAATTTCGTTTTTGTCCAAAAAATAAATTTATTTAGTTACTCCCGAAATTCGTTTTTATTTATTTCGTTTTGTTGAAAAATGCATTCGTCTAAAAATCAGAAATAGTTAAGGTCAAATCTGTCATTGAAGGCTTATGGTGTCTGTCGAGTGTTCTAAGACGAATCGACGGAGCAGCTAAACTGTACGACGCTGCAAACGTAAATTTCCGGTCGAATGTTCCGCCTACAAGCTATAGTAGAATTCTAATGTTGTATGACACTAGTAATAATTATATTTATGAATTATTCTTACTAGTCAACCAACATTAGAATTCTTCTATAGCCTATGGGCGGAGCATTTGACCCTAAATGTCCCCCGCAGCGACTGCTTCGTCAAAATCTTCATGTGGAATCTTTTCTCTCTCTGTCGAATAATCTTGGACTAATAGAGTTAGGTTAGGCGCATTCGACCTTTTTTTTGCTATTGTCTCTATAATGTCAAATCTTTTCTCTCTATTTCGAATCTTTTCTCTCTATGTAGAATAATCTTGGACTAATAGAGCTAAGGTTAGGCACATTTGACCACAGGTTCAATGGACACAGATTGCTATTGTCAGCGTCATGTCCAATCTCCTATCTATATCGAACTGTTGTCACGATGAAAATGAAAATTAAAGAGGAGGGTCGGTTTAAAAAAAAAAAACTAATTAAAAGTCAGCAGGCGCAAACACTGTAGCTGCTGACTTTTAATAAGCACTTACCTGTCCAGGGCGCCCGTGATGTCGGCCGCCCGAGGCCGACCCGTCCCTCGGCTCTCGGGTCCCAGCGCCGCCATTCTATGTAAGGGAAACAGGCAGTGGAGCCTTGCGGCTTCACTGCCCATTTCCTACTGCGCATGCGCGAGTTGCGCAGCGTTTTGTGAAAGGGACGCATTACCCAGAAGACGCCGCACGAAGGAGAGAAGAAAGAAGATCGCCGTGGAGGAGGAAGAGGCAGATTAGGATGATGTGCCTAGCAACAGGCATTTCTGGTAAGTTAACCACTTCAATACAGGGCGCTTAAACACCTTCCTGCCCAGACCAATTTTGAGCTTTCAGCGCTGTCGCATTTTGAATGACAATTGCGCGGTCATGCTACACTGTACCCAAATGAAATTTTTATCATTTTTTTCCCACAAATAGAGCTTTCTTTTGGTGGTATTTGATCACCTCTGTGGTTTTTATTTTTTGCTAAACAAATAAAAAAATACCGAAAATGTTGAAAAAAAAATGTTTTTTTTTTTTGTTTCAGTTTCAAAACTTTGTAAATAAGTACGTTTTCTCCTTCACTGATAGGCACTGATGGGGCTACACTGATGGGCACTGATAAGGTGGCACTGATGGGCACCAATGATGTGGCACCAATGAAGTGGCACTGATGAGGTGGCATTGATGGACACTGATATGTGGCACTGATAGGCGGCACTGATGGGCGGCACTGATGGGCGACACGGATGGGCGACACGGATGGACACTGATTGGTGGCACAAATTGGCACTGATAGCTGGCACGGATTGGCATGGATGGGCGGCACAGATGGGCATGGATAGGCGGCACAGATGGGCATGGATAGGCGACACAGATGGGCATGGGTGGGCACTGATAGGCGGCACAGGTGGGCACTGATAGGTGGCACAGGTGGGCACTGATAGGCGGCACAGGTGGGCACTCATAGGCGGCACAGGTGGGCACTCATAGGCGGCATTGGTGTTATACTGTACTAATGGATGCCAATCAGTGCCAAACAATAATGCATGCCAATCAGTGATGCCCATTGTGGGCACTGATTGGCATCCATTATGGGCACTGATTGGCATCCATTGTGCTGACTGGCATCCCTGGTGGTCTAGGGAGGATTACCTTTTCCCTGGTGGTCTGGTGGTGTCCCTGGTGGTCCAGTGTGGGCATCCTCGGAGGGGCTGTGCTGATAATCGATCAGCACAGACCCCCCCTGTCAGAGGAGCAGCCGATCGGCTCTCCTCTACTCGCGTCTGACAGACGCGAGTGAGGAAAAGCCGATCACCGGTTCTTCCCATTTACACTGGGATCAGCCGTGATTGGACACGGCTGATCACGTGGTAAAGAGTCTCCGTCGGAGACTCTTTACCAAGATCGTAGTTGCCGGGTGTCAGACTGACACCCCGCAACAACGATCGCCGCGGTGCGCGCCCCCGGGGGCGCGCAGCGGCTCATAATCCTGATCACGTCATATGACGTCCGATCAGGATTATGCAACCACTTTGCCACCGTCAATTCCCTATAAGGCGGGCGGCAAGTGGTTAAAAAAAATTTTTTTTCATTTTTTTTTCAGATTTTTTTCTAATTTTTAATGTATTTTTTTTCAGGGTGGCCCTCCACTTTAAGCATTTGTTTATGTCGGATCTTTCGGTTTTTGGATCCCGCATGTTCGTTATCATCGTTTGTTAAAACGATAACGAAAATACCCAAAATTCGGACGAAAATGCATTCAGACGAAAACGAATGCACATGTCTATTGGAAAGCAGTTCTTTCTTTCTTGACAGGTTATGCTTTAGCTTAGTATAGCACAAAGGGAAGAACTTTCTGAGCTTGGGTCTGGACATAGAGAATAATGGTACTCAGTGTTTTCTTTTGCTCTGGGTAAAGGGCATTTTTCCCTGGCATGGCTTCGTTTTTTGTCTGCTTAATCTGCAGTTATAGGAATTATAGGAGTTCAAAGCAACAGCCAGACAGGATGGCATACTTCCCAACTGTCCCTGACTTTGTCCCTCTGTCCTTCTTTCCTCCTCATTTGTCCCTCATTTTGGTCTGATCTAAAATAAATGTATATAAAATGCACTTTTTGTCTATCAAAAAGTGTTAAACCTTTCATCTGATTTCTAAATTGATGCATTTGTAAATTCCAAAAGCCAATATAAAGGAATAGTAGTGATAAAAAATCACTTGTGGGTTTAACCAATCGTATTTTTTTGTCCAATTCTCCTTTAAGGGGGCGTGGCAAGGAGTGTCCTATACCTGCATACTTGTTGCAGATAACAGGGTTCCCCACTGCTGTACAGCCAGGCACACAACAAATTCAGCTTTCTTCCAAAGAAAGTGAACAGTCCTTAAACTTTGTTTTTATGTTTTATTAGAGGGTAATAACTTGGATAGGTAAGGGAATTATGGGATGCCCAGTCCTCAGTACTGGCAGTCTCATAAAAGATGCAAAAGCCCCATACAGGCTGGGAACTCTCAGTCCCTTGTAGAAGTAGTACAAACATGGCTGTGGACTGCCTCCTGAAGTACCTCCAGCTCCCTTGTAGACACTGATCCCAGCATTACTTTCAGAAGGAAATGCTAGCCCACCTGGCTGCTTCTTCCCCAGCTCACCTGCCTGCTTCTCTCATCACCAGTCTTCTTCACTGACTCTCTTCACCAGTCTACCTGACTGACTCTCTGAAGATCTCCCAGGGCAAGGCAGGGAAGATTTAAGCCCACTGCTATCTTCCAAAGAGACCTACTACCTATCCCTCCCCTTGTATGTTCCTTTTCCAGTGCTGCAATACTCACACTGTCCTCTCCTGGCTCCAGCTGCTTCTCAGGAAAGCCCCCTCCAACTTCTCCTGTGCTAGGATCCTTCCAGGCCAGCCACCTGAGCCCCAGCCCAAGGTAGAGCCCCTCCCCAGCAGGAGTCCCTTGAGGGACATAGACAGTCTCCCTTAGCACTCCATCTCCATCTTCCACCTGACTCCCCTGTTGGCATTACTCAATCCCCTGCCAGGTTAAATTGGGGACTTGTTAATTTCCCCTAAGTATGCAAAACAACCCTCCTAGCCTCCACCCTCTAGTTTCTAGAACGTTCTCAACTTAACCCTGAGTCAGACTATGGTTTACCTACTCTCACATTAGTAGCAAACTAGAGGGTGCTACAGCTGCAAAATAAGTTAAAATCTTTTGTCCTCTGCCCCCCCCCCACCTCCTTCCCCCGCCCTGGTTGCTGTAATCTTCCAGTGCAACGGGGGTTAATAGAGCAACAGGACCCGTATTATGCCTTCATCAAGAGTGCCGACTATACCCACCCTTTCCTCCATTAGCAGAAGCTTCCATTAATGAAATGTGCTCTATGAATGGCGGACAGGCAGATGAATTAAAGATCTGCCTCTTCCATTTGTAGATTGTTTATCATTCCTATATACCACAGCTTCAACGACTAGAGGGGATGTGGACAAAAGTAGTCAGCATTCTTGATGAGAATTGCAGAGGTGGGGGAATCAGAGGATGGAAGATTTCAACAAATTCAACTTGCTAGAAGCACAAGGGAGACATTGCACTGAGTGTAAGTAATGTCAGTTGGGATGATTTTTATAAAACCTTTTTTAACTAAACTTGTTTATCTCATTTTCACTACTAAATAAGTTATAAATATGTGAATAATTAAGTAAAAAACACATCTTTAAGGCGTAAGACAAATCTAGTTGCTTCTCCAATAAGGGGTTATTAAAAATCATTGTCAAAATATTTTTCTGTTGACATCAATTAGTGAAAACATTTCTAGAAACAATTATTTAATTAAACCCAAATGAATGCTAGTGGAAAATAAGGAAGCTGCTTAATTCATGATAACATCTTACAGAGCCTTATGAGAATGTGTATCAGGATGTTTTAATAAATTGGTATTGATCTTGTTGAATTTATTCCTTACTTAATACCCTATGATGAAGAGTCGGTGTATGTATACAAATAATATATGACATTTTGATTAGTCTCAAGTTGTTTGATACACCAAGGAGCTCAAGATGTGAGGCATTTTAAGGCGAATATATTTGTACAGTGCCTTGAAAAAGTATTCATACCCCTTGACATGTTTCACATTTTGTCACGTTACAACCAAATATGTAAATGTATTTTATTGGAATTTTATGTGATACATCAATACAAAGTGACACATAATTGTGAAGTGGGAGAGAAATGATAAATGGTTTTCAACATTTTTTGCAAATAAATATGTGAAAAGTGTGGTGTGCATTTGTGTTCAGCCCCCCTAAATCAAAACTTTGTAGAACCAGCTTGCAGCTGTAATTTCAGCAAAAGCTGGTTCTACAAAGTCCTGCTGGAAGGTGAACCTCCGCCCCAGTCTCAAGTCTTTTGCAGACTCTAAGGCCGCGTACACACGCGCGGACTGTTTGCCCAACCTTGTTCGTCAAACAGTTTGGGCAAACAGTCCGCTCAAAATTTGCATGAGCGGACTTGCCCACACACGAGCGGACTGTTTGACGAACAAGGTTGGGCAAACAGTTCGCTCAACTTTTGAAATGAACGGACTCGCCCACGTAAGGCGGAGGCAAGTCCGCCCATTTCGAGCGCGTGTACAGGTAGGCGGGGCCCGCGAGGGAGACGTCGCGGGCTCCGCCGCCTGGAATGGGCTTAAAGGGGAACCCCAACGCCAAAAAAAATCGGCGTGGGGGTTCCCCCCAAGTCCACACCAGACCCTTGTCCGAGCACGCTACCCGGCCGGCCAGGAAAGGGGGGCGAGCGAGCGCGCCCCCCCTCCTGAGCCGTACCAGGCCGCGTGCCCTCAACATGGGGGGGGTGCCTTGGGGAAGGGGGGGGCCGCGCGGCCCCCCCACCCCAAAGCACCTTGTCCCCATGTTGATGAGGACAAGGGCCTCTTCCCGACAACCCTGGCCGTTGGTTGTCGGGGTCTGCGGGCGGGGGGCTTATCGGAATCCGGGAGCCCCCATTAAGAAGGGGGCCCCCGGATACCGGCCCCCCACCCTATGTGAATGAGTATGGGGTACAATGTACCCCTACCCATTCACCTGTGAAATAAAGTACAAATAAAAACACAACACAGGGGAAAAAAATATTTTATTGCACAGCCGGGGGTCTTCCGTCTTCGGGGGTCTTCTCGCCGGACTCCTCCGCTATGTGTGTGTAGCTCTTTTGCTAGCGGAGGAGTCCGGCTTTCTTCCTCCCCGCCGCCGGCCTCTTCTCCCGACTTCGGGGGTCTTGTCCCCCTCTTCGGTTCTTCTGCCAGGCCACCGCGCCTGGTCCGGTGGCCCGGTCTTCTGTCGCCGTCTTCCGTTCTTCTGTCGCCGCCTTCGGTTCTTCTGCCGGGCCACCGCGCCTTCTTGTAGCTCTTTTACAGGCGGTGGCCCGGTCTTCTGTCGCCGCTGTCGTCGCCGCCGCCGCCGCCGCCGCCGCCTTCCGTTCTTGTTCTTCTTCTTCTTCTTCTTCTTCTCCTGGAGATGTTGACTCGACGAGCTCTCCGGCCGGAATGCCAGAGCCGCGCTGTGCGGTCACTTATATAGTGACAATGGGGCGGTGTCACATGGTATATGTCACATGGGTTGGTCACATGGTGACCCCGCCCCCTTACGATGTCATAGTCCCCATGTGACATCAACCCATGTGACCAACCCATGTGACATATACCATGTGACCCCGCCCCATTGTCACTATATAAGTGACAGCGCAGGGCGGCTCTGGCATTCCGGCCGGAGGGAGCGACGTGTCAACATCTCCTGGAGAAGAACAAGAACAAGAAGAAGAACACGAACGGAAGTCGGCGGCGACAGAAGACCGGGCCACCGCCTGTAAAAGAGCTACAAGAAGGCGCGGTGGCCCGGCAGAAGAACCGAAGGCGGCGACAGAAGAACGGAAGACGGCGACAGAAGACCGGGCCACCGGACCAGGCGCGGTGGCCCGGCAGAAGAACCGAAGAGGGGGACAAGACCCCCGAAGTCGGGAGAAGAGGCCGGCGGCGGGGAGGAAGAAAGCCGGACTCCTCCGCTAGCAAAAGAGCTACACACACATAGCGGAGGAGTCCGGCGAGAAGACCCCCGAAGACGGAAGACCCCCGGCTGTGCAATAAAATATTTTTTTCCCCTGTGTTGTGTTTTTATTTGTACTTTATTTCACAGGTGAATGGGTAGGGGTACATTGTACCCCATACTCATTCACATAGGGTGGGGGGCCGGTATCCGGGGGCCCCCTTCTTAAAGGGGGCTCCCGGATTCCGATAAGCCCCCCGCCCGCAGACCCCGACAACCAACGGCCAGGGTTGTCGGGAAGAGGCCCTTGTCCTCATCAACATGGGGACAAGGTGCTTTGGGGTGGGGGGGCCGCGCGGCCCCCCCCTTCCCCAAGGCACCCCCCCATGTTGAGGGCACGCGGCCTGGTACGGCTCAGGAGGGGGGGCGCGCTCGCTCGCCCCCCTTTCCTGGCCGGCCGGGTAGCGTGCTCGGACAAGGGTCTGGTGTGGACTTGGGGGGAACCCCCACGCCGATTTTTTTCGGCGTTGGGGTTCCCCTTTAAGCCCATTCCAGGCGGCGGAGCCCGCGACGTCTCCCTCGCGGGCCCCGCCTACCTGTACACGCGCTCGAAATGGGCGGACTTTCCGAGCGGGAACAGTCCGCTCATTTCGAAAGTACAGCGGACAAGCCCACACACGGGCGGACTGTTCGCTCAAACACAGTTTCAGCGGACAGTTTTTCGGAATTTCCGAAAGACTTTGTCCGTCCAACTGTCCGCTGAAACTGTCCGCTGAAAGCCCACACACGAGCGGACTGTCCGCCCAAACACTGTTCAGCGGACAAGGTTGGGCGAACAGTCCGCCCGTGTGTACGCGGCCTAACAGTTTTTTTACTAAGATTGCCCTGCATTTGGCGCCATCCATCTTTCCATCAACTCTGACCAGCTTCCCTATCCTTGCTAAAGAGAAGCATCCCCACAACATGAAGCTGCCACCACCATATTTCACAGTGGGGATGGTGTATTCAGATTGATGTGCAGTGTTAGTTTTCCACCACACAATTTGCTTTTAGGCAAAAAAGTACAATTTTAGTCTCATCTGACCAGAGCACCTTCTTCCAAATGTTTGCTGTGATCTTTACATGGTTTCTCGCAAACTGCACACGGGACTTCTTATGGCTTTCTTTCAACAATGGCTTTCTTGCCCCTCTTCCATAAAGGCCAGATTTGTGGAGTGCACAACTAAGCCCACGTACACACGGTCGGAGATTTTGGCAACCAAATCCGTCGGATTTTGCCCGTCGGATTTAGTCCGACAGATTGTGTCCGAAACTGTTGCATATACACGGTCAGGCCAAGTTGTCTGATTTCGCAGGTGGCCAAGTACGCGGTGACATAAGCCGTGTATGGCGGGACAAGAAAAAGGAAGTTCAGCTCCACGTCCAGCGCCCTTTGGGCTCCTTCTGCTGATCTCGTGTGTATCGCGTGTTAGTAGAAGTTTGGTGAGAGACGATTCGCGCTTTTCAGATTTGTGATTCAGATCGCTACAGCTCTTCAGTTTCTGCTTGTCGGTGCGTATCTGATAATCAGTGCGTGCAGTCAGTAAGTATTTGTTGATCATTGTGGACTATATCTTGGTATAGTACGCTTTGAAAGGCAATTCTTATTGTCTGCTTGCTTCTGCTATTCAGGTCGTTCTTTCAGGCTTTGCTGTTTACCTGTGCTTTCTGGTGTCCGCTCTGACCAGCCGACCGTTTTCTAACCATGTTTCCTCTACGTACTCGTCATAGAGTTTCTGCTGTGCAGGGGCTTCGTGTTGGGATTGCTACTTTGACACAAGTCCGGTCCATGAACAGGGAGGGGAGGCGTTTGTGGACCAAAAATTGGTTGCACCAGCGTGACCAGTTCTCGCACATGCCTTTGCTCCGTGAGATCCAGGAGAATAATCCTGATGATTTCAGGAATTATCTCCGGATGACGGACCCCGTTTTTCACCGTCTGCTGGCTTTGCTGACCCCTTATATCACCAGGCAGGATACCTGCATGCGGCAAGCCATCACTCCGGAGCAGAGGCTCATCACTACGTTGCGCTACTTGGCGACTGGGAGAAGCCTTCAGGACCTCAAGTTCTCTACAGGCATCTCCACCCAGGCTCTGGGGATCATTATTCCAGAGACCTGTTCTGCCATCATTCAGGTCCTGCAGAAGGACTATATGAAGGTAAGTTTTATCCTTTAACATCACATTCTATGTATTTCATGATTACTAATGTCTTGCATTTCTTTACTCATTCCCTAATTACCATCATTGCAATATGCTCAAATTTAGATGCTCTGCCCCTTTGTCCTCAGGCATATTTGCCTCACTAACTTCACCACCATGCTCTTCTTGGCCCCTAAAACTATAGTCTAGTCACTTAACAATGTCTTTTGGCAGCTCCATAGTATTGCTTTCCCCTAAACACCCCCTAAAATCTCTACAAATGTGATGTGTGTGCTTCAATTCATGCAGAGTGTTTTTTTTTCTTCTTTTTTGGGGGGGGGGGGGGGGGTTGTGCCAAACTCATTAGGAACTCCCCTCTCCCCAACTGCTAGGCCAGCTGATAGCAATCCTCTATCTGTTGACTAGGGATGAGCCGAACACCCCCCGGTTCGGTTCGCACCAGAACTTGCGAACGGCCCCCACGTGCGTTACGAACGTTAGAACCCCATTGAAGTCTATGGGACTCGAACGTTCGAAATGGAAAGTGCTAATTTTAACGGCTAATATGCAAGATACTGTCCTAAAAAGGGTTTGGGGACCTGACTCCTGCCTCAGGGGACATGGGTCAATGCAAAAAAAAGTTTTAAAAACGGCCGTTTTGGCGGGAGCACTGATTTTAATGACGATTAAAGTGAAAAAATGTGGTGCCTGGGGGGTGTCTGTAGTATGCCTGTGAAGTGCCACGTGTTTCCCGTGTTTAGAACAGTCCCTGCACAAAATGACATTTAACGGAAATAACACCATTTAAAACTGCTTGCGGTTTTAATGTTATATCTGGTTCCTGCAATATGGTTAAAAATCATTCAGAAAAATGGCATGGGTAGCCCTCCCTGCCCATTACCAGCCTATTTGGGTCTTGTACGCATATTAAGGGGAACCCTGTACCCATATTAAAAAAAGGAAATGCGTGTGGCCCCCAGGCCCTATATACTCAGAACAGCAGTATACAGGCGGTGCAAACAAGACAGGGACTGTGTAGGTTTGTTGTGTTAAGTTGAATCTGTTTGTAATTTTCAACTGGTACATTTTTAAAGTGTAGCTCCAGTCAAAAAAACTATTTTTAAGCTTTTTGGAAAACATAGGGAAGGGTTATCACCTCTGTATAATTTGTTTTGCCATCCGTCTTTTTTCATCTCACTTGCTGCTGTCTCCTTGCGTTTGCAAGTAGGAGATGTTTGTAAGTTGGATGTTTGAAAGTAGGGGCCTGCCCTATATTATAGCGGTATGTACTGGGTACAGAGCACGCAGACAGCACGCACTATCTCCTAACACTACTGACTGCAAGCTCTATTATTAACCACTTGACCACTGGGCACTTAAACACCCTTAATAACCAGACCAATTTTCAGCTTTTGGTGCTCTCACATTTTGAATGACAATTACTCAGTCATGCAACACTGGACCTATATGAAATGTTTGTCCTTTTTTTCACACAAATAGAGCTTTCTTTTGGTGGTATTTAATCACCTTTCAGTTTTTTTTATTTTTTGTGCTATAAAAGAAAAAAGACCGGAAATTCTGCGAAAAAATGAATTTTTCTTTGTTTCTGTTATAAAATTTAGCAGATTAGTAATTTTTTCTTCATAATTTTTTTTTTACTGGTTACATGTTTTGAGTTGCAGAGGAGGTCTAGGACTAGAATTATTGCTCTCGCTCTAACGTTCTCGGCGATACCTCACATGTGTGGTTTGAACACCGTTTTCATATGTGGGCGGGGCTTACGCATGCGTTCGCTTCTGCATGCGAGCACATGGGGACATGGGCGCTTTAATTTTTTATTTATTTTTTATTGTTCATTTTACTTTATTTATTTTAGTTTGACATTTTTTCCCCCAAAAATATATTTTTGATCACTTTTATTCCTATTACAAGGAATGTAAACATCCCTTGTAATAGGAATATGGGGTGACAGGTCCTCTTTACAGTGAAATCTGGGGGTCAATATGACCCCACATCTCACCTCTAGGCTGGGAAGCCTGAAATAAAAAATAAAAAAAAGATTCTGGCTTTGATCGTACTGGCGAGTTGGTAGAAGCATCGGAGGGCGGTGAGGGGTGGGGGGCATCTATGGCTGGGTATTTCAGGGTATCACCGAGTATGGCTGGGTATCTCCGAGTATGGCTGGGTATGGCAATTTATGGCAGGGTATTGCAGAGTATTGGCGGGGTATTGGCGGGGTACTACAGAGTAATAGCAGGGTACTGCAGAGTATTGGGGAGTACTACAGAGTAATGGCAGGGTACTGCAGAGTAAAGGCAGGGTACTGCAGAGTAATGGGGGGTACTGCAGAGTAATGGCAGGGTACTGCAGAGTATGCACTGGTATTGCAGAGTATTGGCGGGGTACTACAGAGTAATAGCAGGGTACTGCAGAGTATTGGGGATTACTACAGAGTAATGGCAGGGTACTGCAGAGTAAAGGCAGGGTACTGCAGAGTAATGGGGGGTACTGCAGAGTAATGGCAGGGTACTGCAGAGTATGCACTGGTATTGCAGAGTATTGGCGGGGTATTGGCGGGGTACTACAGAGTAATAGCAGGGTACTGCAGAGCAGTGGCGGCTGGTGAAGTTTTAGGATGGGGGGGCGCAAGACCCCGCCCATCCACGGTTGGCCCCTCCCACTTCTCATAAGCCACACCCAGAAATTTCCAAGATTATAGTATGAATTTACATAGTTAAAGGCCCCGTTATTACATCTGATTTATCTGCGTGGGTGTTCTGGCATCACATTGTAACAGTTAGATATTATTATTTCATTGTTAGAGTATTCTGCCTTTTCTATAGTCTTAAGCAAATCTGTTACCATCCCTGAATATAAGCCATTAAAGGATATCTAAACCCAGAACAAACAATTTATTTTTGTTATATTTATCTAAATGAACATGATTTAAACTGGCTAGCATTTCAGATTTAAAATTCAATGCACTGTTCACTTTATTCAGATTCCAATCATATTTGTTCAACTTCAGTCCATTTCCAAGTTTGTAATATTTGGCCACATATGGATATTACCACTATGTGCAGGTGGCTACAATTTATTTCTGAGCTGTGTATAAGCAACATTTATTATAGATAAGAGAATGTGTAAATCATGCTCAGCAGTGTATTGCATAGTACAGATCCAATTCTGTTTATCAAAATTGAAACAAAAATCTACCACTGCTCTCCTCTCCTCTTTGTGCCTAGTTTAACATTCTAGCTATGGGCATGCTTATCATGCTCATAATCTACCACACAATTATTTTTCGATCTCTCTCTTAAATACAGGTATAAAAATATTGGCCAAGATCTTGACTAACTGGCTAAGACACCTCAGTGTATCAGAGCTCCATATTATTAGCTGAAAGCAAGTTAGGGTCAATGGCGCCCTTTCTCCATCATTTCCTATTAGGAACGGGATGAAACAGGGGTGTCCTTTGTCAGCACTCCTCTTCCCACTGACTCTTGAACCCTTAGTTTGTAAAATTAGATTACATTCATGGTATTCAAATCGCTCTGGTGGAATGTAAGCTTGACACACACACACACACACACACACACCTTACCTGACTGTGTGTGCTCTCTGCAGCCGCTCCTCACACCGCTCTACTCCTCTTACTTCCTGTTTCCTCTCTCAGGTGAGATGGGAGAGAGAAGACAGGAAGTGACATCTGAGTCAACTCAGATGTCAATCAAACTGCCCGCCCGGCCGTAGTAACACATACTACAGCGCCGGGCGGAAGCTACTCAGCGCTTCAGAAAGCGCCCTGAGGCGGGCTAAACGCCCGCAAATGAAGCGCCACGCCTGCAATCTCATGATTGCATTGGCGTGGCGTTTCCCGGCGTGCAGTGTGACCGGCGCTCGAGCACTTCCTTAAAGAACTTTTTTTTTTTTTTTTAAAGGGCCAGTTTTAAAACTTTTTTTTTTTTTTTACATTTTTTTTTTATTTTATTTTTTTTACCACACAGGGGGGGCGGCGCCCGGGCGCCCCCTATGGACGGGCCGCCACTGCTGCAGAGTATTGGGGAGTACTACAGAGTAATGGCAGGGTACTGCAGAGTAAAGGCAGGGTACTGCAGAGTAATGGGGGGTACTGCAGAGTATGCACTTGTATTGCAGAGTATTGGCGGGGTATTGGCGGGGTACTACAGAGTAATAGCAGGGTACTGCAGAGTATTGGGGAGTACTACAGAGTAATGGCAGGGTACTGCAGAGTAAAGGCAGGGTACTGCAGAGTAATGGCAGGGTACTGCAGAGTAATGGCAGGGTACTGCAGGGTAATGGCAGGGTACTGCACTGCAGAGTAATGGCGGGGTACTGCAGAGTAATGGCAGGGTACTGCACTGCAGAGTAATGGCGGGGTACTGCAGAGTAATGGCGGGTACTGCAGAGTATTGGGGGGTACTGCAGAGTAATGGCAGGGTACTGCAGAGTAATGGGGGTTACTGCAGAGTAATGGGGGGTACTGCAGAGTAAAGGCAGGGTACTGCAGAGTAATGGGGGGTACTGCAGAGTAATGGCAGGGTACTGCAGAGTATGCACTGGTATTGCAGAGTATTGGCAGGGAATTGAGGGGTTAAATTCGGTGAGCAGCGATGTGGGCACTGCAGATGCAGCCCACATCGCTGCTGACACCGATCTCTTCCCCTCCGCTGTACCGATCGGTACAGAGAGGGGAGGGAGGAACCGGCGTCATAACATGACGCCGGTTTGTTTACAAGTGATCACTCCGTCATTTGACGGAGCGATCACGTGGTAAACGGCCGCGGTCACGGATGCTCTCGAGTGCGCGCCCCAGGGGGCACGCGAGAGCAGAATTCTGGGAGGCCGTTAATTAACGGCCTCTCAGAGTTAAACAACCGCCCTGAAGCCGTTAATCGGTAATGGGCGGTTGTTAAGTGGTTAAAGATAGATCACTAGCTAGCTATATAGGTGAGGTGAATATAGTGTAGTGGTGTATACTGCGGTCAGGGCACAGACAATAACCACTACACAAGAGCAAGATAGGAAATCAGCCAAAAACGATTGGTGTGTAACTGTGTTGAAGGTACACAGAACACCCACTGCTTCAGATGCCAACACACTACACGAGGCCGCCTCAAAGGCGGCCTTATATAGTGTGGGGCGTGCACTACACAGCCTGAGCTATGATTGGCCACAGGCAGGATGCCTGTGGCCAATCATGGCTCTCCTCGCTGCTGGCGCTGCGATTGGCCAAGCATGCGGGGTCACAGTGCATGCTTGGCCAATCATGAGCCAGCAATGCACTGCGCCATCGCAGTGCATTGTGGTCCGCGCGCGCCATACGAATTTTGACGCGAACGGACCAAGAGTTCGGATTTCGCCGAACGCCCGAACAGCCAATGTTCGAGTCGAACGTACGTTCGATTCGAACACGAAGCTCATCCCTACTGTTGACTTTACCAAACCCAATACACACTATATCTACCTTTTTGATGCTCACATTTATGGATGAATTCACCTAAGCATGTAGTGTAAGGGCCTGCCTCAATACTTTAACCTTTTTTTTTTTTTTTTGCTTTTAAACTATTAATTATCTGGATATGTAATAGCAGAATGTCAAAAAGTGCTTACATTTTGATACATTTTTTGTATTCTGACACTTCTTACCTGTCCGGTGGGCTGCCAATAGTGTAACTAAGGAGGGGCTTCCCAAAGTATCACACATTATTTAGCCATTCAGCTCTCAATCAAGTGGAGAGGGTTACCTGTCCTAAACATCCCCCCCTCATTTTTTAGCAAGGGCCCATCAGATGGGGGGGGGGTGATGACTCTCATAAGGGGACATTAGGCCTCTTTCACACCGACGTCCCGTTCAGGCCCGCCTGTCAGTTTTTTAGGCGGACCTGAACGGGTGCTCCATAGAGGTCTATGGAGCGTCGGATGTCAGCGGTGACATGTCCGCTGACATCCGACCCGCTCCGATCCGAAAAAGTGTAACGGAGGAAAAAGCTATTTTTCCATCCGTCTGCGGATCGGATCGGATGACGACGGGCACTGCGGTCCGTCGTCATCCGATCTCCCATAGGGGAGAGCGGCGCTGTGACAGGTCCGTCCCTGCGCAGTGTGCAGAGACGGAGCTGTCATCTCCCTGCTCAGCGGGGATCGGCGGAGTGATCCCCGCTGAGCAAACGGACATCCACGGGGCGGATCAGAACTGATCCGCCCCGTGTGAAAGGACCCTTAGACTTTAGGCTTTAAATACTCAGTTCACAAAATGTTTAACGAATTTTGTCCCAGAATATTTGTGTGTAATCTGCTTGGAATGTTGATTGGTCAAACGAATAATTTTTGTTCTTGTTTCAATCCACAGTGTCCTTCAACGCCACAGGAATGGCAGACTGTGGCCTCCCACTTTGCCAGTCGTTGGGACTTTCCCAATTGTGGAGGAGCAATAGATGGGAAGCATGTCCGCATCGTCCTACCACCCAACTCGGGGTCATACTATTTTAACTATAAGGGGTTTCATAGTATCGTGATGTTGGCGGTGGTGTCTGCGACATATGAGTTTTTGTATGTGGACGTGGGGCAAAATGGACGGATGTCGGATGGTGGAGTGTTCTCACGGACGGAGTTCTACTGGCGTCTCCAGAGTGGCAGTCTGGGCTTGCCACCCCCAGAGGAGAATCAGGAATGACTCCCGTTCGTCTTCGTCGCGGATTAGGCGTTTGCCCTGACAAACCATCTGATGCGGCCTTTCCCCATGAGGACCCTCACCCCAGACCAGAGGATTTTTAATTTCCGCCTGTCCAGAGCCCAAAGAGTGGTGGAGAACACTTTTGGTATACTGGTCAGCCGGTTCCGCCTTTTTCTTACGCCTATTCACATGGCAGAATACAAACTGAATCACATAGTGCTGGCGTGCTGTGTTCTGCACAATTATTTGAAAAAAGTTTCTGCGAACTATGCGGTCTCAGTTGGCCAACAAGAAGCAGACTTGATGGACAATGCAGATAACCTCACGGGCCTTCAACATGCTCATCCTGGCTTGCCCTCCCAAAGGGCCCGTGAGGTTAGAACCCAATACATGGACTACTTTGTGGGTAGGGGGGCCATTGATATGCCAGACAATGTCTGAGCAGCATTTTAAAATAAAATTGTTATATGAAACTCCTTCATTTACTGCTTGGCTTAGTTTTATGTGTCTCCTAGGTATAATTATGTTTGATAAAGTTGTGCCTTTTTCACCAACAGTGCAAACCCAAGTTCAGAGCGAGATGAGGGGACAGTCTCTTCTTCAGATAATGTTATTATGTTGTGGGTCTGCTACACACACACCTTATTTTTTGTTAACTAATGTATGTAGTGTATTAGTGACCCAAATTGTGCTCATTTTCAGCACCATGGCAGGAAAATGGCATGATTGACCAAATTTACACATCACTGTGGGTGTTTTTTTTAGTAAAGGCACATCCACTATGCACTACAAGTGCACTGCAAAAGTACACCTGAAACTGCCCTGGGAGTGCAAAGTGGAGTTGCCTTTAGTAAATCACACTCCTTCTCAGCACAAACTTAAATTGTACTCCAAATACATTTTTGGTGCCATGAAAAAAAAAAGCCACACATTGTTGCTAATTGAACTGTTTAATCCAACCAGATTCACATGTGCTTTTTGAAAAGGTTTGTACAACCAACCTAGAAATTGTGTTTTTTCAAAAAATAGTTTTTTAAAAATTTGGTATAATTATTGTTTTGATGTAAACAGGCATATATCTAACTGTAAAATACAGAACACAGGAACATACAAAGTTCCACTTTGAAAAGTGAAGACAATATCAGACATGAGTATGTACAAACTGGCCTGATCTTGCCTTCATCACATGGGGTGTCACCCCTGAAAAATCCAAATTTGGAAGATGCACACAGTGTGTCAACATGTGCTATCTCCCATCATGGGGGATCAATGTACATGCTTTGGGGCTGCAACCCCTTCATCTCAGACACTAAACACAAAACACATACATTGATCCCCCATGATGGGAGATAATGCATGTTTCCACACTCTGTGCATCTTCCAAATGTCGAATTTGGAGAACTACAACATTTTGGTCTTAAAATTAAAAAAATAAGACCCTATCTAGTTTGGGGTGTTTCACACTCTCCCCAAAACATCAATGATGTTTTTCCAATTTAAATTAAAATCATTGATGTTTTGCAGGATTTGTTCCCAATACCCATTGCACCCCATTATCTCCCTGATCTGGGCACTTTCACTGGTAAAATGGAAATCTTCTTCCACATCACCTATAAAACAAAAGAAAAAAAACATGTAATTTAAATATGGTGACATACATTGATGAGCTTACCGGAAGCTGTGTTCTCCGACACTCACCTGTTGTGGTGACAATTTGCACATCCTGCACGATCTCTCCTTCCTCCTCCTCCCGCTCCTCATACTTGCCGAGTCTTCTCTCACCTATAAGATTTGTAAAAATTAAATAATTATCACACAGAGGGCATAATTAACAATATAAAACATTGTTTGGAAGTGTTGTTCAATTATTTATTTCGGCCGAGCTTCAAGGTTATAACATTATTGGGGACACTGTGTTCAGCTAGAATACTTATCTGCATAACGATGTTTCCTACGAACGAATGAAACCATGAACTTGAAAGTGGCCATTTTAAAATGCACAACATGAACTCAAAGCACATGGAGCAGTATGCAAGCAATAATAATCATATGAACACACAACTACTTACTTTTGTCCAGAACATGCTTGATCCTTATGTACTGCTCGTGCTCCCTCAGTTTCAGGTCTGACCAGCGTTTTCTCAGTTGATCCATGGATTGGTGTATCCCAAAATTAGGCAGAAGACACTTCACAACTTTATTCATGATCTTGGCCTTTCTGATATTTGGGTTTGGGTAAGGTCCATATTTCCCATCATAGTCGGTCATGTTCAATATGTCGACCATCTCCAACATCTCTCCAAAAGACATATTTGTGGCCTTAAATCTTGTCTTCCTGGATTGGGATGTTTCAGGCTCCGGCCTTTCCTCACCCTCCTCCTCGTTTAGTGTAATTATTATTGCGCACCTGTGTGCTCTCCCCACTGCGCCGGAAGCGAAGGGGCGGGGAATAGTCTGGAAAGAACATCAGGGGCGGGCGGAGTTGCACGCATGCGCACTGTATATAAAACGTAACACGCGTGTGTCGTCCGTACGATCTGTGAACAGAGGGAGAAGCTGAGGCAACGAAGGCGCAAACAAAGGTACAATTTTGAACTTGGCACATCACTAGGCTACACTGCTTCTAGATTGAGGCCGGCATTAGTGGAGTTTAGCCTGACATTAGGGTTTGTCTTGTGTTGTGTCTTGCAGACATGGACGGGTTTAATGACTACAGCTTCCTCCCTCTATTCATCGATAAATATCGAGACCTGCCAGTCCTGTGGCAAAACACCCATCCTTTTTACAGTAGCAGAGCAAAGAGGCAGGCAGCAATAATGGAACTGGTTGAGTTTGTGAAGCCGGTGGTCCCCAGGGCAGATGAGAAATATATCAAAAAGAAAATTGGGAACCTCAGGAGTACATATATGAAGGAGAGGAATAAGGTGGTGAATTCCATGAAATCAGGAACTTCAGCAGCTGAGGTTTATGTTCCCACCCTGTGGTATTATGAGGATATATATTAGGATGAATTTTCTGTCAGACCAGGCTGAGGTCAGAGAATCCCTCTCTACTCTTCCTTCCATGCGTCCTATGCTCCATTCCACACCCGCTGAGTCTTCCGACGCACAACCTGGGCCTTCCACTCAGGAAGAACTGGAGGAGCCCAGCTTGAGCCAGGTATAGTATTGTTGTACATATTTGTGGAGTCAAAATGAATGATGTTAACTTGATTTCTGCTCCCTAATTGGTGAGTTTTGAAAGTGTTTCACATATCAATAGACAGTAGTGGACAAAACCTTTGGGACAATAAATAAAAATGCTGGGCTCAGAATGATAGTCTTTTCTATTGGTTAACAATTTGCAACAGTGTTGATGTAAAAATTGTGTGTGTTTGATGAACCAAAAACTCAAACTATGTCCCTTTTTCATACACAGGAAGAACTCAGCCAGGACCAGGAGGGTGTGGAATGCAGCAGCCAGGAGGTGGCTGTGGAAAGTGGCAGCCAGGATGAGGCGGGGGTAAGCGGCAGCCAGGCGGTGGGCAGCCAAAGGAGCCTCACCGAATGCCAGGTCCCTCCCCTCCGCCTTCCACGCAAAAGGGTGAGAAAGGGGGGGAATGTGGAGGAGTCGGCCCTGAGGCTGATTGGTGAGGCTTCTGCGGCACTACAAGCAAAACCAACACACCAAGAGGCCTTGGCTGCTTTGATTGTGTGCAAGCTGGAGAAAATGGAGCAGGGGCAACAGATCTGGTGTGAGCAGGTTATTCTCCAAACCCTCAACACGGGTATGTTGGGCCAAATGACACGAGAATCACACTTGTGTCATTTGGCCCATGCCCCTGCTCCTCCTCCTCCTTCTGCCACACCTCCAGCACCACAGCCACAGCCTGGAAGGAAGCGTGTAAGGGAGACCAGAGTGTGATGACCTGGGTTCAGTCTGGTCTGACAAAAGATTCATCCTGTTGTAGTACCACAGCCTGGGAACATAGATGTCATCTGCTGCTGTTCCGGGTTTCATGGACTTCAGGACCAGACTTCTCTCCCTCAGATATGTACTCCTCAGGCCACCAATTTTTGCGTTGAAATATTTGATGTGTGCCCTGGGGGCCAAAGGTTTCACAAATCTCCCCAGTTTCAACATTGCTGCCTCCCTCTTTATCTGTTACTGACACTGAAATAAAGGTAATTTTTGTTTGGATGAAATACTTGCGTATGTGTTTTCCTTCCAAAAGGCCAGTTTATTTGTGAGCAGGCAGGTACATTTCTAAAAAACAAGGGGTGTTAACACTAAACAACCTCCTGTAGATTAAAAAAGAAAAACAAAATCTCAAAAATCAAATAATGTTGTTGTAAGTTTACACAAAATAAAAAAATAAAAAAATGAGCAAAGTGTCTTTAAAGGAGATTTTTAGGGAATCCCCCCCCCCCCCCAAATAAAACATCCCAAAAATAAAAAAAACAAATCAAACATTGTGTAGATGTGACACAAACTAAAATTGTATTACTGAAATGGTTGAAAAAAAGAGTAATGAAATCCGTTCGGGAGAAGTGTGTGTGACTTTAAGCATCAAAAGAAGTTGGTTCTTGCAGCATTGTAAAGAACAAGAGAATGCGCTTGATGAATGATTTTTTAACATTGCAGCGTGACGAATGTGCTATATCGCTTACGAGCAGTAGTTTTACCTGAACGAGCGCTTCTGTGTCGGAATTTGAATGTGAGCATGCGTGGCACTTGGTCCGATGAAAATGCTCTACACATGATCGGATTAGGTATGTCTGGCCCAGTTGGTCGGGAAATCTTTCCAACATGTTGGAAAATTGGGTCGGACGGAGATTCGGACGGAATCAGTCGGATGCATACCACACACAGTCGGATTATCTGACGACACGGTCCGATAAGACTCATTCCGACAGATTCTCCGACCGTGTGTACAAGGGCTAACAGTTGTCCTGTGGACAGATTCTCCCACCTGAGCTGTGGATCTCTGCAGCTCCTCCAGCGTTACCATGGGCCTCTTGGCTGCTTCTCTGATTAATGCTCTCCTTGCCCAGCCTGTCAGTTTAGGTGGACGGCCATGTCTTGGTAGGTTTGCAGTTGTGCCATACTCTTTACATTTTTGGATGATGGCTTCAACAGTGCTCTGTGAGATGTTCAAAGCTTGAGATATTTTTTTATAACCTAATCCTGCTTTAAACTTCTCCACAACTTTATTGCTGACCTGTCTGGTGTGTTCCTTGGCCTTTATGATGCGGTTTGTTCAGGGTTCTCTAACAAACCTTTCACAGAACAGCTAAGATCAACCACTTGCTTACGGGGCTGGTTTTTGGAAGCAAAGGGACAGAAATGAAATGGAGTGGATTGCAGCTGTTGCCAGAGGAGGAAGGGTGGCGGATATGGAGGTTGAGTTCGAAAATGGAGAGCCAGGATTTGGGGAAATGTCCCTAGTGATTAGACATTCATTTAGTTACAAATTAGTTTTTCAATTTAGACAAATTCATTAATTCGGAAATATCAGAATTTCCGAATTTTTCAGAATATTCATAAATTCAAAAAAATTGTAAATTTGAAAATCCAGAAATTCTAAATGTGAAAATCCAAAAATTCAAAATTTTGGAAATATGAAAATCGAAAATACATAAATTCAAAATTCGAAAATCCGAAAAATTTACATTTTGGAAATTTGGAATTCGAAATTCAAAAATCCGGAAATTCGGAAATCCAAAAATAAGAACAAAAATCCGAAAATTCAAAAGGATGAAAATAAGAAAATAAGAACAAAAATCAGAAAGTTCAAAAACCCGAAAACTCAAAAATCTGAAATGATAACTAACTAATAATAACTTACTAACTATTAAAGTATAGGTATTGGATCTTCCTTTCAAAATTGTCTGTTAGTGAATGTAACGAATAAAAATGTATCCGAAGTTACAAATTATCCGTAATAATGAATGCCATATCTAAACAAAGAGAACATAACAAATTAATAATAATAAATAACAATAATAACTTAATAACTAATTTAGTTTTGTTCCATTTGTTTAAATGCGACATTCTTTATTTCAGATAATTTGTAACTTCAGATAAATTTGTATTCATTAGGTTCACTAACAGCCAAATTTGAATGGAAATTCCAATAACTATAATTTAATTGTTAGTTATTATTAGTTAGTAAGTTAGTTAGTTAGATTTTCATTCTTTCTAATTTTCGGATTTTTTAATTTTCGAATTTCGGAATTTTCGAATTCAAAATTTTCAAATTGTCAAATTTTTGAATTTCTGAATTCCGAATTTACAAATTTCCGAATTTTCAAATTTACAAATTTACGAATTCTGAAATTTTAAATTTACAAATTTACAAATTGTCCAATTTTTGAATTTCCGAACTTCCGAATGCCAAATTGTCCAATTTATGAATTTTTCGAATTTCAGAATAAAAAAAAAAAAACAAATTAAACGAAAACGAACAATTTTTTTGGCAGTGCACATGTCTACCAGAGATTAGGAGTAGTGATGGACGAACGTTTCGCCCGGCGGTCGTTTCGCGGCGAATTTCCGACTTTCGCCGTCCGCGGGTTCGAACGCCTTTTTCCGTCGTTCGCCCCGGCGGACTTACGTGTTTAATGTATACAAGAACTTTAACCTTTCGTGACACGTTTATCATGTGTTACAGGACAACCAATTGAGACATGACAGCTCATGGACACTTGGACATTCCCCCTAACCTATAAATACACCCGATCCGGTGGCCATTTTACATTCTTTCTTCTGTCACTGTAGGGAAAGGATCCTGTGTGGAGTAGGGACAGAGAAAACGCTAGCTATTTGGTACACAAAAGTTCTTTTCAGGACTGGTATAGGTGTTAGGTCAGCAGCCTGAGTTTCTTTTGTCAGTTTAGATAAAGGGACAGAGCGCTGTATGCTGCTATTTTAGGGACAGCTCAGCCAGATTAGTCTTTCTTCATCATCATCATCATCATCATCATTAGCTGTTACTATCAGGTCCACAAAAGAGCTGTTCCAGCTAATCGTTCCAGCCTACTCTTTTTTGCCAATTTGTATAGGGACAGGCAGGAAGCAGTGTGTCAGGCAGTGAGGATAATTTTAAAGACTTGCTGTTACTATTAGTTCCACAAAGGTTCTTTTCAGGACTGGTATCAGTGGTACGGTAATAGGCTTGTACACGTATAATATTCTTTCTTCCAAATATAGAAAGAATATTATACTTGACTGCTGCCCTTCTGCTGCAGTCTGCTAATCATTCACAACTCACTTGTTCCACAAAGCTCTTTATCAGGACTGGTAACTTGGTCTGTCTAGGGTGCTACGGTACATAGGCTTGGGTGCGGTACAGTCTGCTGTTCTGTAAGGACCGCTATCGGTCCACAATACATAGGGTTGCCGTGCACTACTGCTGACCGCTGCCCTATACTGCAGCAGTCCTTCAGCGGTATAGGGACTGACGCACAGTCTGCTAAACACTAATACACAACCTGCTTGGTCCACAAAAGTTCTTATAAGGACTGGTAACTTGGTATAGGGTGCTACGGTACATAGGCCTGAGTGCGTTACAGTCTGCTGTTCTGTAAGGACCGCTATCGGTCCACAATACATAGGGTTGACGTGCACTACTGCTGACCGCTGCCCTATACTGCAGCAGTCCTTCAGCGGTATAGGGACTGACGCACAGTCTGCTAAACACTAACACACAACCTGCTTGGTCCACAAAAGTTCTTATAAGGACTGGTAACTTGGTATAGGGTGCTACGGTACATAGGCCTGAGTGCAGTACAGTCTGCTGTTCTGTAAGGACTGCTATCGGTCCACAATACATAGGGTTGCCGTGCACTACTGCTGACCGCTGCCCTATACTGCAGCAGTCCTTCAGCGGTATAGGGACTGACGCACAGTCTGCTAAACACTAATACACAACCTGCTTGGTCCACAAAAGTTCTTATAAGGACTGGTAACTTGGTATAGGGTGCTACGGTACATAGGCCTGAGTGCAGTACAGTCTGCTGTTCTGTAAGGACCGCTATCGGTCCACAATACATAGGGTTGCCGTGCACTACTGCTGACCGCTGCCCTATACTGCAGCAGTCCTTCATTGGTATAGGGACTGACGTACAGTCTGCTAATCACTAACACACAACCTGCTTGGTCCACAAAAGTTCTTATAAGGACTGGTAACTTGGTATAGGGTGCTACGGTACATAGGCCTGAGTGCGTTACAGTCTGCTGTTCTGTAAGGACCGCTATCGGTCCACAATACATAGGGTTGCCGTGCACTACTGCTGACCGCTGCCCTATACTGCAGCAGTCCTTCAGCGGTATAGGGACTGACGCACAGTCTGCTAAACACTAACACACAACCTGCTTGGTCCACAAAAGTTTTTATAAGGACTGGTAACTTGGTATAGGGTGCTACGGTACATAGGCCTGAGTGCAGTACAGTCTGCTGTTCTGTAAGGACCGCTATCGGTCCACAATACATAGGGTTGCCGTGCACTACTGCTGACCGCTGCCCTATACTGCAGCAGTCCTTCATTGGTATAGGGACTGACGTACAGTCTGCTAATCACTAACACACAACCTGCTTGGTCCACAAAAGTTCTTATAAGGACTGGTAACTTGGTATAGGGTGCTACGGTACATAGGCCTGAGTGCGTTACAGTCTGCTGTTCTGTAAGGACCGCTATCGGTCCACAATACATAGGGTTGCCGTGCACTACTGCTGACCGCTGCCCTATACTGCAGCAGTCCTTCAGCGGTATAGGGACTGACGCACAGTCTGCTAAACACTAACACACAACCTGCTTGGTCCACAAAAGTTTTTATAAGGACTGGTAACTTGGTATAGGGTGCTACGGTACATAGGCCTGAGTGCAGTACAGTCTGCTGTTCTGTAAGGACCGCTATCGGTCCACAATACATAGGGTTGACGTGCACTACTGCTGACCGCTGCCCTATACTGCAGCAGTCCTTCAGCGGTATAGGGACTAAGAGTTTTGTCACAGGGTGATTTAAAAAATGACAGGCAGAGGAAGAGGCAGGCCCTTCCGCAGGGGTGGTAGGGGTAGGGCAGGAGCAACAGCCTTGAGCCAAAGTGGGAAGTTGCAGAAGGTGCGTTCAATTACTTTAAAGGACGCACCAGACTTGGTTGAGTGGCTCACTCAGCCTTATTCTTCTGCACCCTCCTCATCCTCTCGATCTGCACCCTCTTCTTCACTCTCTGCTATGTGCACCCCCAAAGACACTACCACCAACAACACCACCACCACCACATACCTTCCGCTTGAGTGCAAATGGGGGCCTTCATGCTCCAGTGTTTTAATAGGGACCCCCGTATAAAAAGCATGAGGGTCAAGGACCAGTACTGGGTGGCAACGTACTTAGATCCCCGGTACAAACACAAAATGGCGGAAATGTTACCGCCGTCGCAGAGGGCTGTCAGAATGCAGCACTTCCAGGCCTTGCTTCGAGAAATGCTGCATTCTGCTTTTGCGTGCGCTGGCAGAGGAGCAATTCCCACTCCCAGAGAAGGATTTGCGGGTACCAATCCAACAGCGCCTGCAAGAAGAGGCCGGTTTGAAGATGTGTTGGTGACTTCGGATATGAGGTCATTCTTTCAGCCGACCCATCGACAGGTGTCATCCGGATCCAGCATCAGGGAACGCCTAGACCGTCAGGTGTCCGACTACATTGGGTTAACGGCCGATGTGGACGCTCTGAGGAGTGATGAACCCCTAGACTACTGGGTGGGCAGGCTTGACCTCTGGCCAGAGCTTGCCCAATTTGCAATCGAACTGTTGGCTTGCCCCTCATCCAGTGTCCTGTCCGAAAGGACGTTCAGCGCAGCAGGGGGGATTGTGACCGATAAGCGTACTCGCCTAGCTCACGACAGTGTTAACTACCTCACATTTCTAAAAATGAATGAGGCATGGATCTCGGAGGAATTCAACACATGTGATCAGTAGACCATGTATATGTCTATAAACAATTTTTGGAATCAAGCACACAGACCTTCTTAATTCATTTGGCTCACTTCCCTGACCCAAAAAAGCACACCGTACTATATGCCCCTACCCTCCTCTTTGAAGAGGTTGAGCGGTGTCATATTTCTACTGGGGCTGCTTATTATGAGGGGTTCCCACCATCCCTGTGCTGTGCTGACTTCCTCCTGGGTGTTCTTATTATGAGGGGCTCCCACCATCCCTGTGCTGTGCTGACTTCCTCCTGGGGGTTCTTATTATGAGGGGATCACACCATCCCTGTGCTGTGCTGACTTCCTCCTGGGGCTGCTTACGGTGCTGCTGTCAGCGCTGTATGTCACGGAGCTGCTGTCAGCGCTGTATGTCACGGAGCTGCTGTCAGCGCTGTATGTCACGGAGCTGCTGTCAGCGCTGTATGTCACGGAGCTGCTGTCAGCGCTGTATGTCACGGAGCTGCTGTCAGCGCTGTATGTCACGGAGCTGCTGTCAGCGCTGTATGTCACGGAGCTGCTGTCAGCGCTGTATGTCACGGTGCTGCTGTCAGCGCTGTATGTCACGGAGCTGCTGTCAGCGCTGTATGTCACGGAGCTGCTGTCAGTGCTGTATGTCACGGAGCTGCTGTCAGCGCTGTATGTCACGGAGCTGCTGTCAGCGCTGTATGTCACGGAGCTGCTGTCAGCGCTGTATGTCACGGTGCTGCTGTCAGCGCTGTATGTCACGGAGCTGCTGTCAGCGCTGTATGTCACGGAGCTGCTGTCAGTGCTGTATGTCACGGAGCTGCTGTCAGCGCTGTATGTCACGGAGCTGCTGTCAGCGCTGTATGTCACGGAGCTGCTGTCAGCGCTGTATGTCACGGTGCTGCTGTCAGCGCTGTATGTCACGGAGCTGCTGTCAGCGCTGTATGTCACGGAGCTGCTGTCAGCGCTGTATGTCACGGAGCTGCTGTCAGCGCTGTATGTCACGGAGCTGCTGTCAGCGCTGTATGTCACGGAGCTGCTGTCAGCGCTGTATGTCACGGTGCTGATGTCAGTGCTCTGTATTACGGTGCTGCTGTCAGTGCTCTGTATCTCCTGCACCCTCTTGTTTGCCTACCCTGGTCCCTGACCTTCCCTCTCCTCCATTGCCTTCATTAGCTCCATAGTCCTGAATTGTCAGAACAATTTCCCAAATAAAAAAAAAATGCTTGTAGTTATCGATCCCAAATTCACCTCATACATGTATTATGCTATTGTCCAGGTGGTGGGACTACGTGCTACCCCCTAATAATTACCCCGTGGCCGCAAATTCGACCTAAAGGTTTGCGAAATTCGCCTCCCATTGAAGTCAATGGAGCCCGCGGCGAACGGTCGTTTTCGCGAACGTTTGTGTCCGTTCGCGTTTCGCGTTCGCGAAACGTCCCGTCGGAAGTTCGTCCATCACTAATTAGGAGAAGAAGGAGGGTGAAAATAGTAAGATGGGAGTGGGATGTATATGATGCACATATCTCAATGCCCTGCTGTTTAGGTCAGCATATGAGTTCAGTATTTGCAGGAGGTGATGGGTGCAGTGATAGGGAGAGGGTAGGTGTGAGGGTGATTTGTAATAGCTGTGGGGTAGAGAGGAGTGGTAAAGTAAGGACAATTTGAGGACAAAGAATACTAATGTGAGAAGGAGGAGTATAGGGAGCATATTAGTGGCTAGCATGACAACACAATGGATACTGTTCCAAGTTGGTCCATTCTTGCCCATACAAACACTGTGTGATCATCCAGCTTTGTACTTAAAATATATACCATAGAATCAATGGATGACAGCACTCCAGAAAAAAGTTGAACTTTTTTATTAATAGTTATCTATGAGTACAACAGGTAGACCAAGACTTCTTATGTATTTTATACTAACAAGTACTTAAAGAAGTTACTCTACCTTGTGCATGTTGTGTTATGGATTACTATCAATGAAAAAGTTCAACATTTATGTGGAGAGATATCCTATGAAATGCAAGGAAAAGCACCCATTTATTTGGATAGTTTCCACTACGCAGAGGTGCCTTAAAGTGACTGTATGTGATCACATTGTAAAGAAACACATTCAGTTTAAAATAGAAATGAAAGGCTAAACATTTGTGTAAAGAGATAAAAAAGTTTTAAGTAACAACCCCCTTTTTTTTATACGTGATCACATTACCTCTGTTCTCAGTTGCATAAGAGCTGGGAGAGAAGAAGCAACAGTACACTGAGCTTCCCAGAAAGGCCATTGGGGGGGGGGGGGGGGGTGTTGGGACAAGTTTGACCATTGGAGCAGAGCAGGCTGAGTTCCCAGCACAAATAGAGAACTAACCACACTGTGCTCATCTGCTTAGTGTGGTCAGTTTTTAATTGGAAAGCAGAGGAGCTGACAGGAACACCAGGGATTCCACACAAAGGAAGTAATACAAAGATAACAGGATAATTTTTCATGCAAGTACCGTATTTATCGGCGTATAAAAAGCGCCGGCATATAACACGCACCCCAAGTTTAGGAGTGGATTTTTAAGGAAAAAACTTTTAGGAGGGAAGTTTAAGGGAAAAAGAAAACTTACATTTATATGCCCATCAGTGTCCATCTGCAGCCTTGTCAGTGTCATCTGCAGCCTTGTCCACCATTGCAGCCTTGTCATGCAGCCTTATGCAGCCTTGTCCACCATTGCAGCCTTGTCATGCAGCCTTATGCAGCCTTGTCCACCATTGCAGCCTTGTCCACCATTGCAGCCTTATGCAGCCTTGTCCACCATTGCTGCCTTGTCTATTTTATTTGCCTCTTTTTTATTTTTTTAAAATGCTGCTGCCGAGATACAGAGCTGGATGTGTATCTCAGTGGCGCGCGATAGTTCTCGGCTCTTCTCGGCAGCTTTCGGCCGCTGAGAATGGCCGAAGGCGGGCAAAAGCTGCCGAGAAGAGCCGAAGGTGGCTGAAAGCTGCCGAGAACGGCCAAAGGCGGCCAAAAGCTGGCGAGAATGGCCGAAGGCGGGGGAAAGCCGCCTATAATGGCCGAAAGCCATCTTGGAGAAAGCCGCCCAGAGGCTCAGAACTGCGGGGGATCAGCGTATAACACGTATAACACGCACACACGCGATTTTTCCATGCTTTTAAGGGGAAAAAAGTGTGTGTTATACGCCGACAAATACGGTACTTTTCGTTTTTTATTGCAAACAATTGAAAACAATTTAAGTAAGCTTTTTGTGTTGACTGGCAAATGTAGACAGCCACCAGGCCCCCACCCCATCAACACCTCACAGGTTCACCCTCTTCATGCAGTTCATGCAGCCACAGATCCTCACTCACCATAGCCCCAGTAAACAGGTGTAACCCACTGATCACACAAATACAACATGTAGCTATAGACCTTTGGTAAATTCCTCATGCTTGCACAGATTCCATCTTCATTTCCCCTATGGCAAACACACACCATCACCTCTCCTCTCTTGCAGTCACAGTGCCTTACCGAAGTAGACTCCAATGCAGTCACAGATTTAAACTTAAAAAAACTGTCCTATCCATCTCTTATTTTCTATTATTATATAAGCTTATTCCTGTTGCCTAAATATTGTAGGGCATTGGAACATGCAATGTGGTTTTGTATCTGCTACAATAGAAATAAAATATACCTGTGCTCAAATACATACTATATGTGAACTAGAAATCCCTGTTTTTACGTAAAGTTTGCTAGAAAGATTGCACACTATAACAGTGTGAAGAGGTTTTAGTTTTATTCAGAAGTTTTAGTGTTAACATATGGCCAAACATTTTTAGAATCAAATGGTTTTATATATATATATATATATATATATATATATATATATATATATATATATATATATATATATATATATATGTATTGAGATTTGAGCACAGGTATATATTACCTCTATTGCATCTCTCCTAGAACTTGTGTCTATTTGCTACCCCCGAAGGATCTGCTTGGTAGATTGGGTTCTCTGCTCTTCTGTTCAACCATGAGAACTACCTCAGACCCACTGACACACCAGTAAAAGCAAATGGATACTGTACTGCTACTGGGAGCACAAATATAGATACCCTGCACACAACTAAGGTCCAGCATCAAAAAGCAAACATCATACTGGTTAGTGGTAAATGAACCCCATATATTGTCATAGATTGTAGTAAATAGCAGTATTGCACATAAATGAGCAAGTAAAGAATTAGGCCAATCACAGTTCACTAGGCAATATGTTCACTAAGCTATAGCAGCATAGAATGGAATTCTATGCAGCTTTAATTACATAAACCTGGTAATCCACAAAATCAGCAATAAGTAACGGCATGAGAAAGCACTAATATCAATGATAATCAATACTGCGGTAACTCCTCTGTAAACAGTAGGCTGTATCCACTTTAGAGTGCACTCTAAATGAATGGCTGCAATGAAATTTAAGACTACCTGAAGAGGTACCTCTTACAATGGACAGTAGGCAAAGTTCTTGTGAAGCAGCTATACCCCTAGTTTTTTAACCAACCAGCCTTGGGGGCCCAGACTTTATGGTGGTGCACATGAGTACAATCCCAGTAAAGTCTACATGCAGTAAATAATGCTCCTAGTTAGATGTCTAGTCCCTATATGCTCAGTCTCTGCTAGGAGCAGCATGTTATTGGCAGCAGTGTTCTCTCAATAGTCCCAGCGATTCAGTAACAGGGGTCCTGCTGTTCAGATGTCTGCTCACTTCTGGATCTGCCTGGAGGGACTCTGGTCCTCAGCATGCGGCCACAGGCTTGTAGCAGGTTGATGTGCCCACAGGAGCAGCAATGTGCACACCTTGGTCTCCTTGCAGCAAAGATGAAATCCCTGGGTATTCAGCCTGTGAAAATACAGTTCTCTCTCTTTATACTTAGCTTGCACTGGGAAATGTCGTTCTATAGTCCATTGACTCCCATAGCATGATCTTTCCCCTGCACTAAATTTCTGATGATTCATTGGTAGCCACCATCAAGTTTATTGAGCTCCTTCTACTTGACAGCTCCCCTTGGTCAGCGGAGGTGAGGTAGTGTTAACCCAGTATGCCCGAAGTCCAATGAAGACACAGAAAGGACTGCAGCACAGTGTCCTAAATTATTTTCTTTCTCTAACCAAGCATCTGGCTTCACTCCATTTTGACACTATATCCAAGGGGATTTGAGAATAGATATAGCCTATTTGTATTTAATAGTCTGGGTCAGTGACCAGATCCACACCTGTAGCTCTCCTACAGTTTGTGTCTATCTGCTCCATATTGGAACTATACCACTGGAGCATTTGCAGTTTGCAGAGCAGAGTAGGGACTGGCCAGAGAGGGATTACTTTGACAATGTTTGCCAGCTTAAATATGTATTGCAACATATATGACCTAAAAATCCCTGTTTTTTGCAGCTAAGTTTGCTGGAAAGGGTGTATAGCCATGTGCAGTGAGTTTATCCAGAATTTTTAGTTGTTTCTGCTACAGTCATAGAAGAGTATACATTATTATTTTGTATAATGTATATGACATGACATTTTGTTTGTGGTACAATAGTTGTATTGTTTTAAGCTACACACACTTTATGTTGCCCATTTTGTTCTGGTTTGCTGAATTATTATGTTGTGTGGGGGGTACAAACTGGATGGCCTTGGAAAGCCAAATGTTTAAATCCAACCCTGCCCATAGTAAGATTTATTTGTGATTTAATTAATGGTAATGTATGTGAACATTTTCTAGCATGTCACCATTTACCTCCTGGCTCAGTGACATAAAAGTAGACAAAATGAATGAACATCATCCAGACTTGTGGCTATTTTAGCACTTACATCTGCTTTTAGAATTACAAATGATAAATGATTTCAAATAAAAGCTTTGAATTAAAACCAGCAAACAATGTAAAAAGGATATATATTAGTTATGTCACTAAGATTCTGGCAACTTTGTTGAAAGTTATTCTAGCATTGTATCCTATTGTTCATTGGACAAAAAAAGGAGGATAAATTCTGGGGTTTGGATTATATTAAATGGTGTGCAACTTTTTCTTCAGGAATAAAACATGTCTGAAAGTGAATAGTTTGGTTGCCGCCTTAAAACATTCCTAAATTTCAGAAATAGAAAAATGGAGCAATTACCAACCTAACATTGAGGACAACAATTAACAATGTATATCGAAATAAGTGATATTAAAAAAATAAAAATAAATTATATATATATATATATATATATAAAATATATATACACACTGAACTGTGATGTATATTGATAGTGTATAGAAAAACATACACATTAATACGAAAAACTCAGAGAGTCCCAGTAATGCTAAAATTAATAATAATAATAATAATTTATGAGAATGAAAAAAGGGATGATGATAAGCACCAGCGGCAGCTCCCTTGGGAATAGAAGCAATTACTGTGGAAGACAATAGAAAAGGAGACAAGGTACGCCAATCGAAGTGCAGTATCAAATACAACTTTAATAAAAATATGTAAAGGTGGCCAAATGGCTACTCACAATTACTCAATAAGGCTGCATTCACAATTGAGCGTAGCGTTTTCAGGCAGAAAATCGCGCAAATTTACCGGCGGTTTTTACCCCGAATTCGCTGCGTTTTTTACTGCGTTTTGCCACGACCTCGTGCAGGACAAAAGGTCACCAATGTAAAAAGAAGAAAAACGCCCAAATCTGCCTGATTCGAGCGACAAAAAAGGGTCCGGAACTTGTTTGAGCTTCGTCCGTTTGGCTTCAGGTGACATGGAGTGGAGATGTGAATCATCTCCTTTGAGAATAATGGATTTTTCCCCTCTAGCATTTTTGTAGCTTCAGGCTTCAAGCTACAAAACTCTCAGGTGTGAATGCGCCTAAGCCCTTGTACACATGGTCGGAGAATCCGTCGGAATGTGTCCTATCGGACCGTGTCGTCGGATAATCCGACTGTGTGTGGCATGCATCGGACTGATATATCCGTCGGACCCAATTTTCCAACATGTTGGAAATATTTCCCGACCAACTGGTTCGATCGGACATACTCCAATCATGTGTAGAGAATTTTGATCGGACCAAGTGCCATGCATGCTCAGATCAAATTCCTACATCAAAGCTATTGGCTACTAGCCTGAATGTAGTCCCGTCGTAATGAAATTACGTCATCACATTCTGAAAGATCGGATTTTTCGACAACTTAGTCCGACCGTGTGTATGCAACAGTTTCCGACACAATCCGTCGGACTAAATCCGACTGACAAAATCCGACGGATTTGGTTGGCAGAATCTCCGATCGTGTGTACAGGGGCTTAGAGTTAAGCATGTAAACACATGTGGTCTGTCCATATGAAATCCGCAACTTTCCACAGTGGGGCGTCCCAACGATGTAAACAGACGGCTATACGGATGGTAATGGTAGAGCGGTCTGTGGTCTGGGGTCTTTGACTGGTGGGAGCGCTGCCGTGGGTGGTACAAGGAGTCCCAGATCCATTCCCTACAGCTATGCAGAACATGGATATTTAAGTGTATCATTTATTGAAAAAAGAAAATGACATTGAAACCATTAGATTGCCCTAAAGGATCGTTGCTTCGCAGAGCAAACATCTTGAGCTGGCACACACAAATGCTTAATTGTTGAAATTAGTGTGTGTCATTGCGCAGTGTCAAAATGGACCTCTAGTGTTTGAACCCAGCCCATTCCAGTAACATATTGAAATAAAAATAAACCAAGACCCCCACCCCAGCTTGCATGACCTGCACTGGCTCTTTACTTCACTGTGAAAATATAACTTATCACATTTTCTTGTGTGTTAGAGATTACATGAGATGAGTGAAATCAGCCAGGTCCTCTTTGTGCACAGATGTACCGTTAGGCCTGCTTAAAGACAAAATCCTTGGTTCCAAAACCTGACAAATATGAATTCTTATCCACACTGGGATGTATAAAACTTTGCATCAGTAAGCATGACTGTGGTATACCAGATAGGCTGCTTCCATAACCCCAACCTTACCTATACCCCATTAACTTGAGACCACACTGGTTGGAGTAAGAAAAGGCCGTAGCAGCCTACTTTATTATTTGTAAACAAAATAAACGATTAAATTCCAATATGAACAACTCTGTATGAAAATATGTACTCTCAATAATATAAAATTATAACAATAACAAACAATATCCCAATATAACTTCTGAATAGCAACCACTGCATGGCATTGGTCTGTGCAGGCAATTATCACCAAAAACATTTTTGAACCCATGACCAACTTGACACTGCGGTCCCTATCCAAGCGTAATAATAGGCCTCAAGCCGACAAGCAGGCTCAAAGACAAACGCTGTCCGCAGTGCCCCCATAACCCTTTCCTTCTAACCTCAGTTATCCGGAAACCACCATCAGGATCCCATTCCGCGATAGTTCCTGAACCATTTTGCCATATCTCCTTCGCCTGCACAGACCAAAAACCCGCCAGCCTGCCACGACATCCACCGTCCAGGAACCTGTCAGAAGAAAAAGAGGCCAACAAACCCCCGTACAATCAAGAACAAAACCAACAACCTCTAACAGTCGGGAGGGAGGGTGGGAACTTTCTCCTCCGTCTTCTGTTAAAATCCCAGCATGCACCAGGAGACTATATTGACTCTTTCCTAACCCCGCCCCCTCGGCACCCTAGTCCTTCCCTAATTCTTTCCTCTGCTCTACTGTTAACCCTGTCATGTCCGCCCTGCACTTATCGCTTTTGGCTGTCAGCTCCGGGCTCTCTTGACTGTGGTATACCAGATAGGCTGCTTCCATAACCCCAACCTTACCTATACCCCATTAACTTGAGACCACACTGGTTGGAGTAAGAAAAGGCCGTAGCAGCCTACTTTATTATTTGTAAACAAAATAAACGATTAAATTCCAATATGAACAACTCTGTATGAAAATATGTACTCTCAATAATATAAAATTATAACAATAACAAACAATATCCCAATATAACTTCTGAATAGCAACCACTGCATGGCATTGGTCTGTGCAGGCAATTATCACCAAAAACATTTTTGAACCCATGACCAACTTGACACTGCGGTCCCTCTCCAAGCGTAATAATAGGCCTCAAGCCGACAAGCAGGCTCAAAGACAAACGCTGTCCGCAGTGCCCCCATAACCCTTTCCTTCTAACCTCAGTTATCCGGAAACCACCATCAGGATCCCATTCCGTGATAGTTCCTGAACCATTTTGCCATATCTCCTTCGCCTGCACAGACCAAAAACCCGCCACCGCATGCGGAAGTAACCCACTTACTGCTGCATGCCCCTCCACACCCGAAGTGCTCGCTCAATACCATCCTGGATCCCAAGAGTCCACAGGTCAATGCCCACGTCATTCAAGTGAACTCCATCCTTTCTCAAGTATCTCCAAGTCTCAAACTCGAGTTCCAAGTGTCTAATGGCCAACCCCCCATTCCGAACCATGAAGTTACTGACCGCCCTATTAACCTTCCTCCTGGCTCTATTCACCCCCTCAACGGACCTGGCCATCCGCCACGTGGTGCGGGCCACCATGTCCGACCAAACTATGACCATGTTTGGAAAATCCATGCTGAGACGCCACACGTCAAACTGAATATCCCGCGTAAGGTCAATCATAGTCTTACAGCCCAGGTCATTACCACCCGCATGGATCACCAGTACATCCGGGGGCCTGTCTCTCTGTGCAAAACGATGAACCTCCCCCACCAACCTGCCCCATAACATTCCTGGGAAACCAAACCACTTGATACAGACCTCGCTTTTAGCAAAACCTAAACGTCTGCCTCCCCTCCTAGCGTCACCCCGTCGTGCCCCCCAGCACACATAGGAATGGCCCATTATCCAGACCAATCCTTTTGCCGTACCTGAAACAGAAGAAACAGGAAAAAACAGCCATGAACACCACCGCACTGTAACAGCATAACATGAAACCAACACCTTCCAACCAACCCCTTCCCCTGTCAACCTGCCGAAAACCCCTCTTTTTCTGTTTTTTTTTTTTTTTTTTATGTTTTCATTATGTTTTGGAAATATAGACCAAAGCTAACCAACTGAGCACCGATCACCATGAGGTGGCCCCAACGCCCCCTCATGCACCCAAACCAGCCGCCTGTACCCCCCCCCCCCGGGTGGGATGCAAGCCCCCGTATACCCATCCGAAAAGAAAAAACCCATACAACCAGCCGACCACTGCACCACGAGTCCTGTCAGGGGACCACCCCGCCCTACCCCCTCAAACAGCATCCCGTTTAACCGGCGTATCAAAGGCTAAATCCCACAACCACAGAGGGCAGGGAGTCCCAAACCTTTCGGCCCCTGGTACCAAATCCCGGAACCGCTCCCACTGGAACCTGGACAGCGCATCCGCCACCACGTTCTCCACGCCCGGAAGATGCACCGCGTGAATGAACACATTCAATTGCAGGCACCGCAACACCAGGTGACGCAGCAACCGAATGACAGGGGGGAAGAGGCCGTATTACGATTAATGACCTGCACAACCCCCATGTTATCCCCGTGAAAACGCACCTTCAGATCCCTGAAGGAGGCGCCCCACAGCTCCACCACCAGAACCACTGGAAACAACTCCAGCAGCACCAGATTCGACGTGTACCCTGCCGCCACCCATGATTGCGGCCAAGGGCCTGCGCTCCATCGGCCCTGAAAAAACGCCCCAAACCCAAAAGCCCCAGCCGCATCGGTGAACAATTCCAGGTCAAAGTTGCTGACCGGCCCCGACATCCACATCACCCGCCCATTGAAAGACTCCAAAATTTTTTGCCAGACCTGCAAGTCTGCCTTATGCGATTTCACTAATCGCACAAAATGCGTAGGGGACGTGACACCCGCCGTGCTGGCCGCCAACCTGCGGTTGAAAACCCTCCCCATCGGTAAAATCTGACAGGCAAAATTGAGTTTGCCGAGGACCAATTACAATTTTCGCAGCTGAACCTTCCGAACCCCCAACAACTCCGCTATCTCCCGTCGCAAGTCCGCCAACTTGTCCTCAGGCAACCGGCACTCCATGGCCTCGGAATCCAAGACAATTCCCAGAAACACGATGACCGTGCGAGGTCCCTCAGTTTTGTCCGGTGCCAAAGGAATGCCAAATATGGCCGCAATATGCTGCAGCGTCGCCAGCAATATCGCGCAAACCTTGGAAGCTGGAGGCCCAATGCACAGAAAATCGTCAAGGTAGTGAATGATCGAATTCACCCCCGACACATCCCTCACCACCCATTCAATGAACGAGCTAAATTGTTCAAACACCGCACAGGAGATTGAACAGCCCATCGGTAGGCACTGGTCCACATAGAAACCATCCTCCCAATGACACCCCAACAAACGAAAACTATCAGGATGCACCGGCAACAAACGAAAGGCCGATTCCACGTCCGCTTTGGCCAGTAACGCCCCCTTTCCATATCTGCGCACCCAATTCACCGCCGCGTCAAACGACGTGTATGACACGGAGCAAACTTCTTGATCGATCCCATCATTCACCGACCCGCCCTTCGGAAAGGAAAGGTGGTGAATAAGCCTAAACTTGCGGGGCTCCTTTTTGGGCACCACACCCAACGGAGAGACCACCAAGTCGTCCAAAGGAGGCACCGGGAAAGGGCCACACATCCTACCCAACGCAACCTCCTTCCGCAGTTTCTCAGAAACCACCTCCGGATGTTGCAGGGCCGACTTCAAATTGGGCGCCAACGGTGGAATCACCGCCAACGCGCAAGGAATCCTAAAGCCATCCGTGAACCCATCCTCTAGAAGCTTCGCTGCACTCCTGTCCGGATACCTACCGAGAAACGGCCGCATCCTTGCCACCATCACTGGAGTCCTCCCTCTTGTTGCCAACATCCCCCGGTCGTCCCTTCCCTTGCTTAAAGCACTTGGAGGCCGGGTGAGCTCCGCCGCAGCCCGAACACTCGTGCTTGAACCAGCAACCATTGCCGAACTTACAGGCACCAGAGTTGTACTGCCAACACACCCCTTTCTTATTTCCGGCCGGTTGTCCTGGGGCCGACGGACCACCGGCCCCCCCCTGAAAAAACTGCCCCGGGGCCCTCGCCGTCGTCATCAAACGCATCCACAAGCTGATGTCCTTGTGGTCCCATCGCAGGTCCGGCCTCACCGCTCTCCGCTGCCTGAACTGTTCGTCATAGCGCAACCACGCAGTTCCGCCGTACACCCGGTAAGCCTCCCCAATCGAATCCTGGTAACAAAACAAAGCCGAACAATGTTCGGAGTGTTTTTCCCCTATGACACTGGCCATAATGGCAAATGCCTGTAACCAATTCGCAAACGTCCTCGGAATTAATCGATACCTCCGCTTCTCCTCATCCTCCTTCTTGGAATCATCAGGCTTCACCCTATCCAAGTTGAACTTCTCCAGCGGCAACAACGAGAAGATCTCCACATACTCACCCTTCCACAGCTTTTCCCGGACTTCCTGCTTGAGATGAGCCCCTAACGGTCCCTCGTAACAAACGTAGACCTCACACCTCGCCGCGTCTGCCAGCCGAGTAATGTCCTGCCTCACCCCTTTTTCAATAGACGCCGCCACCTGTTCGCCCGCCGGAACCACACTCTTGTCACTCCCCCCAGCGCCCACAACCGGCCCCCCAACCACAGGTCCCGGAGCAGGCTGAGCCGCCGCCACGCTCGCCCCCGCCATACCGCCCCCCGGGGGGACCCATGCCGCCCCCGGCCCCACAGGCGCCTGAACCCCCCGCTCAAACTGACACACCAGTTCTTTCAAACCCACCAAAAAACCTTGCAAGTCCTTAGAAACCCCCGCCCCCCCTGACCCCAAACCCTGGCTAAACCCCCCCCCACAGTCCCCCTGCTGCAAATTACCTGACGTACCCAATCCTGGTAAAGAAGCAGGTGACTTACCAGGCTGCACAGGAGACGCCCCATCAGCCGATTGCCCATTCGCTCCGGACTTCCTCCCGACGCCAGGAAGGGCCGCATCGTCCACCGCATCCGATTGTTCCATGGCTCCCCGCTCTCGCTCCACCTCCTCCGATGAAGAGGACCCGCCAGAGCGCTCTCCTCTGGCTGCCGCTGCGCATGCTGCCATCCGCACCCTCCTGCGCTCCGCGTGACCGGCCTCCGACTTACGCTTGGCCTTGCCCCGACCGGCGTACGCCCCCGCAGTCCCGCAGTCTTCCTCCACGCTCCCTGTGACCTTGAGCAGCCTCCGTCCCAGACTGCGGCGATCCCCTGCCGCGGCTGTGGCAGGCCCGGGGATAGCAGACATCCAATGTCCCCCCCAGCCCCCCCACTGCTCAGCTCCGCTCCGGGGGCGGGGCCAGCGCTCCGAAATGCCTCCCCAATGTGATCCCCTGCCGTCACCACCGCAGGCCCGGGAACCACCGCTCTCCCATGTTTGCTGGCTGCTCGCTGCTCCTCTAATGGGGGGTGGCCTGCGCTGAGCAGGGGCTCCAAAGCACAGTCCCTTGCCGACAAGTAATCAGGCCTGGGGACATCAGCTCTCCCCCTCGTGACTCTCACTCTCTGCTCCGTTCTGGGGGCGGGGCCAGCGCTCACTGAAGCTGTTCTCCTAGCAGTGCTGAGTGCCATCCCCATCCCCCTAAGCCTCCCCCGCGTGGCAGATCCAGGCCGTGTAGAGCCCTGTCCCGGGAGACCCAAGCTGCCTGTAGCCAAACCAGTCCCAGGGGGTGCCGCTGATCGTCCCGCCAGTCCGCCGCCCGCCGCCCCCCCTCATGTCTGTCGGGCGAAAACCGCTCCGGCGGCCGGGAACGCCGCGCCCGTGTGCTCACCCCGGTCCCCCCATCAGTCCCAGGCTCCGGCCGTGTCACTAAACCCCCCAAGGAATCCACCAGCCAGTCCTCACCCCGGACCGCCGCCTGCTCCCTCAGCTGCAGCAGAAGCCTCTCCACCGTGTCCATGTTGCACGAACTTTCTCCTCCGTCTTCTGTTAAAATCCCAGCATGCACCAGGAGACTATATTGACTCTTTCCTAACCCCGCCCCCTCGGCACCCTAGTCCTTCCCTAATTCTTTCCTCTGCTCTACTGTTAACCCTGTCATGTCCGCCCTGCACTTATCGCTTTTGGCTGTCAGCTCCGGGCTCTCTTTTTTAATTATTCTGGAAGGCTTGTATTTGATTGATGCATTATATAATAATGATACGGTGCCTTGAAAAAGTATTCATACTCCTTGACATTTTCCACATTTTGTCATGTTACAACCAAAAATGTAAATGTATTTTATTGGGATTTTATGTGCTAGACCAACACAAAGTGGCACATAATTGTGAAGTTGAGGGAAAATGATAAATGGTTTTTAACATTTTTTACAAATAAATATCTGAAAAGTGTGGTGTGCATTTGTATTCAGCCTCCTTTACTCTGATACCCCTAACTAAGATCTAGTGGAACCAATTGCCTTCTGAAGTCACCTAATTACATTAGTCCACCTGTGTGTAATTTATTATCAGTATAAATACGGCTGTTCTGTGAAGCCCACAGAGGTTTGTAAGAGAACCCTAGTGAACAAACAGCATCATGAAGGCCAGGCAACACACCACACACCAGACAGGTCAGGGATAAAGTTGTGAAGTTTAAAGCAGGGTTAGGTTATAAAAAAAATATCCCAAGCTTTGAACATCTCACGGAGCACTCTTCAATTCATTGCCCGAAAAAGGAACAGTATGGCGCAACTGCAAGCCTACCAAGACATGGCTGTCTACCTAAACTGACAGGCAAATCAGGTAAGGAGAGAATTAATCAGAGAAGCAGCCATGTTAGCCCATGATAACTCTGGAGGAGCTGCAGAGATCCACAGCTCAGGTGGGAGAATCTGTCCACTGGACAACTATTAGTTGTGCACTCCACAAATATTACCTTTATGGAAGAGTGACAAGAAAAAAGCCATTGTTGAAAGAAAGACAAAGAAGTCTCATTTGCAGCTTTCAAGAAACCATGTGGGAGACACAGCAAACGTGGAAGATCATGCTCTGGTCAGATGAGACCAAAATTGAACTTTTTGGCCTAAAACCAAAACGCTATGTGTGGCTAACACTGCACATCACCCTTAACACGCCATCCTCACCATGAAACATGGTAGGGGCAGCATCATGCTGTGGAAATTATTTTCTTCAGCAGGGACAGGGAAGCTGGTCCGAGTTGATGGGAAGATGGATGGCAACAAATACAGGGCAATCTTAGAAGAAAACCTGTTAATCTGCAACAGACTTGAGACTGGGGCAAAGGTTTACTTTCCAGCAGGACAACGACCCTAAACATACAGCCAGAGCTACAATGGAATGTTTAGATCAAAGCATATTCATGTGTAAGAATGGCCCAGTCCAAGTCCAGACCTAAATCCAAGTGAGAATCTGTGGCAAGACTTGAAAATTGCTGTTCACAGACGCTCTCCATCCAATCTGATAGAACTTCAGCTATTTTTCAAAGAAGAATGGACAAAAATGTCACTCCCTAGATGTGCAAAGCTGATAGAGACATCCCCCAAAAAAACTTGCAGCTGTAATTGCAGTGATTTCACACAGACAAAATAATATACACAATATAATAATTAGGGATGAGCCGAACACCCCTCAGTTCGGTTTGCATCCAGAACATGCGAACAAGCAAAAAATTTGTTCAAACACGTGAACACCGTTAATGTCTATGGGACACGAACATGAATAATCAAAAATGCTAATTTTAAAGGTTCATATGCAAGTTATTATCATAAAAAGTGTTTGGGGACCTGGGTCCTGCCCCAGGGGACATGTATCAATGCAAAAAAAGTTTTAAAAACGGCAGTTTTTTCGGGAGCAGCTTTTTTACGTAAACGGGTGACTCCGCCCCCTCTCACTCCACAGGGAAAGCCATAGGGAAGTCCCTGTGTGTCAAAGGGGGCGGGATCACCGGGTGGCCTCGCCCTCCGTTATACAAGAGCTGTCACCTGAACAGAAGCGTCACACAGCGGGAGACTCCCATTGAGGTGGATCGTCCGGAGGACGAAGCGGGGAAGAAGAAGCCGGAGGAAGATGCCGGACGAGAAGACCGGAGGAAGAAGCAGAGGAAGATAGAGGAAGAAGCAGGGGAAGAACAAGATGGAGGAAGAAGAATAAAACCGAAGGAATAACAGAAGAACATGGAAGAAGAAGCAGGGAAAGAAGAAGACATTAATAAAGGAATTGTCAAAAATACGCTATTGTCTTTTTAAAAATTTTTGACACTTTTTTTGAGAAATGGTAGGGGTACATTTGTACCCCATTACCAATTCACACAGGGGGGGCAGGATCTGGGGGTCCCCTTGTTAAGGGGGGCTTCCAGATTCCGATAAGTCCCCCACCCGCAGACCCCCACAAGCACCGGCAAAGGTTGTGGGGATGAGGACCTTCTCCCCATCAACATGAGGACAAAGTGCTTTAGGGGGGGCTACCCCAAAGCACCTTCCCAATGTTGAGGGCATGTGGCCTGGTACAGTTCAGGAAGGGGGGGGCGCTCTCTCGTCCCCCCTCTTTTCCTGCAGCCTGCCAGGTTGCATGCCATTTTTTTAAAATTTTGTCGTGAGGTTCCCCTTAAAATCCATACCAGAACTGAAGGGTCTGGTATGGATTTTGAAGGGGACCCTCACGCCATTTAAAAAAAAATTGGCGTGGGGTTCCCTTTAATGTCCATACTAGACCTGAAGGGCCTGGTATGGAAATTGGGGGGACCCCCACGCATTTTGTTTTAAATTTGGGTTCGGGGTTCCCCTGTGGGGGAATCCCATTCCATTTTTTTCAATGATTTTTATGTGTATTGCCAGGACCGGCAATTCATTATAGCTGCGAGTAGTTTTAAATTACTTTTTTTCCTTTAGAAATGTAATTTTGCTGTCAGTCTGTTCTAAACACGAGAAACATACGCCACTTTACAGGCATACTATAGACACCCCCAGGTACGAAATAAAGTAAAGGATTATTACACTTTTATTTTTTCACTTTAAGCATTATTAAAATCACTGCTCCCGAAAAAAACGTACGTTTTTTAAAACTTTTTTTTTTACATTGATACATGGACCCAGGTCTCCAAACACTTTTTATGACAATAACTTGCATATTGACCTTTAAAATTAGCACTTTTGATTCCTCCCTTAGACTTTTAAAGGGTGTTCTGCGGCTTTCAAATTTGCCGCAAACACCCCAAATTGTTCACTATTCAGTGAACGGGTGAACAGCCAATGTTCGAGTCAAACTCATGTTCAAACCGAACATAAAGCCCATCCCTAATAATAATAATATACATTTGGGTTATTTTTACCAAAGATATGTAGTAGCATAAAATGTATGAAGAAAAATTGCTTATTTGCAAAATGTTATAATAGAAACTAAAAAAAGTTTCTCTTTTTTCACTAATCTACTGAAATGCTAAAACGGCAATTGGTTAAAGAGCAAGTAAATCCCAGATTTTTTTCCTTTTTTTTTAAAATTATAATGCAGCAATGTATATAGAAGTCTTGGCTATAGTATGGCTGATGCTGCGCTGCTATTATAAGGACCACCCAACTCCATACCTTTCCCTTTCCCATTAAAGAGACCACACCTTCTTTGGAGTAATTAGCGGCCGTAGCAGCCCCTTTATTATCAAAATAATAATTAAGATATGAAACCAAAACAACAATATAAAACATCCGTTAACTTAAAACACTGAGCGCGTTGGTCTTCTGCAGGACATTCCCCCTCCCCACCCATTAGCATATCGATCAAACAGGCACTGCGGTGATATTACTGTAACTAGGCCTCAAGCTGACATGCTAGCTCAAAGACACCCCAACTCTTGACCGCAGTGCACCCCATTACCAGTTACCATATAAACCCTCGCTATATGGCATATCAGCAACGAGCCCATATCTCCAATGGGTCCCGCATCAACATTTCTCTGTGGGGAGGGGTTATCTTCCTTTACCTGCACGACCAACACCCGCCACCGCAAACAAGGATAAAACCTTATCCTTGAGAGCACCTCCACACATTCAAGGCTCGCTCAATCCTGTCTTGTAAGCCTAGAGCCCACAAATCAATGCCCACCGCATTGAGGTGCACCCCATCATCCTTTAGGTACCGCCATGTGTCCACCTCCAGCTCCAAATGTCGAACCGCCAACCCCCCATTGCGCACTACAAAGCGGCTAATCTCCTGGTTCACCTTCCTCTGGCCTTGTTGATCTTGTCCACCGACCGCGCAAATCTCCACTTAGTCCTGGCAACTATATCTGACCATACAATGATCATTTCCGGAAAGGCCTCCCGAAGGCGCAAGAAATCATATTTAATGTCCCTTGTAACGTCCAACTTAGTGCGGAGGCCCAGATCATTACCCCCCACGTGTAGAACTAAAACGTCCGGGGCCCTATCAAACCCCGCAAAACGGTGTACCTCGTGCACCATCCTGCTCCAAAGCATGCCCGGAAAGCCGAACCATTTTACGTGCGCCTCTAGTCTGGAAATGCCTAGCTGTCTGCCCTCCGGCCTGACATCACCCCTCCTGGCACCCCAGCAGACGTACGAATGGCCCATAATCCAGACCAACCCTGGCGAAGCACCTGTAAGAAAGAAAAACGCATACCCAAATAACAATAACTGTACATGTATCACACGAACCCATGCCAACACCGCCAAACCCCCCTCAGCTAAACGCCCACCAATTCCGCCCGCACGTACGATTTGAACCTCCTCGACTCCCATCGTCCAATCTGCTTTACCGACTCATCATCCAAACCCCACCTCGCTGTCTCCATCGCGGCCCCAATCCGAAAAGAATGTGAGGAAAACTTTTCCCCCTACAAACCCAATGCCCTCAGGCACTTCCTAAAAACCCCGATAAACTGATACCTTGATACAAACTCTCCATTAAAGAGGAAGTAAACCCCTTCAAACCACTTTGACCTACAGGTAAGCCTAGATTAAGGCTTACCTGTAGGTCCAAGCAATATCTCCTAAACCTATATGGTTTAGGAGATATTTGCCCGAAAATGGGCACCGCTGTCTACGGCGCATGCGCAGGCGCACTAAATGCGGCAAGTCCAAGAATGGATTTGCCTAATTTGTCGACTCCCGTGCGCATGCGCGGGAGTGACGTCATCGCGGCTTCGCCGAATGGCAGTGGCGGAGCTGCGAGACGCGACTCCCGAGACGCCACCAGCAAGATGGATGCGGCGGATTACAGGGATCAGCGGCGACTTCGCTGGCTCCTGTGTCAGGTAAGTGACACATAATGAGCTACTATGCGATGCATAGTAGTCCATTATGCTTTACCTTTGCAGGGAAAAAAAGAGGAAGTAAACCCATCAGGGTTTACTTCCTCTTTAACATGTATCAACAATGGGCCCGGACACGCCGGCCGAACGTACAAGAATTCACGTAACACCATAACTGGGCAGAGCTTGCTGCCAGGAATTGCGAACACCACAACTTCCTTGCCTTTTCCGTCCTGATTCGTCTTTGACCTCCGGATCCGCATGCTCACCCGGTCATTCCCACAACCTACCTCCTCAAAAAACAAACCCCCCTGCCCTTTCCTAGAAGGGCTGACCAATTCACCGATCCGGAAAGCGCCAAAAAATGCCAACACAAATGCGGCTTTGAACAAAATTCTTTCATAAACAGAAAAGCACACCAGCCCCAACTGATCGCACAGCCTACCCAACAGATCAAAAGACACCGGTCTCCTGGTATCCTTTACCTGTCGGCCCCGCCGATAACCCCTCATCACTTGCCGCACCCAGAAATCTTTAGTGTAATCCAAATCCCCCCTCAGTTTGAACCAAAAGGCCAAGCCAGCCAATTTTTTCCCCATCCGCGAAATCGAGACGCCATCTTCCAAGTTTCGTGACACAAAGTAAATTACCATCAAACGCCGGTCTCGCACATCAGCCCCCACTTGTAACCCCAAAGCTTCCCATTCCTCCCAAGTCTTTTCATACGCTGACCAAGTGTCCCCACTCACTGACCGCTTGATCCAGTCGGATGCCCTTCCAACGCAATCTTCCACAACTCCTCTGGGCAGGGGACCCCCTGAGTGTCCGCCGACGGTGCCAGCTCCCGGAACCTGTCCCACTGAAAGCGAGAGCATCAGCCACAACATTCTCCACCCTGGGCAAGTGTACCGCATGTATAAAAATATTCAACTGCATACAACGCAAAACCAAATGCCGCAACAGCCGCACCACCGGTGGGGATGCCGCTGACACCCGGTTAAGGACCTGCACCACCCCCAGATTGTCCCAATGGAAACGCACCTTCCGGTCCCGGAGGTACTCCCCCCACAGCTCAACCGCCAGCACCACCAGGAAGAGCTCCAGCAGCACCATGTTCCTCAGCAGCCCCCCAGCTCTCCAGGAGTCGGGAGATCCATTTTCCATTTTTCTCCATTTTCCCTGGAAAAAGGCCCCGAACCCCGTGGACCCCGCAGCGTCCATATAGAGCTCCAAATCAAAGTTGCTCACAGGACCCGCCATCCACAACGCCCTGCCGTTGAAGCGTTCCAAGAACACGTGCCAAACTTGCAGATCTTCCCGATGGTCCCTCGACAACTGCACGAAGTGTCTCGGGGAAACCACCCCCCCGTACTGGCCGCCAGCCGCCGACTGAAAACCCTATCCATGGGTATGATCCGGCATGCGAAATTAAATTTTCCCAGCACAGACTGAAGAGTCCTGAGCTGCACCTTCTGCATGCCGACCAAACCACGCACGTCTGCCTTCAACGCCTCCAACTTGTCTTCCGGTAACCGACACTCCATCGCCTCCGAATCCAGCACAATGCCCAAGAAACTGATCACCGTAGTCAGCCTTTCGGTCTTCTCCGGGGCCAGCGGGATCCCAAAACCCTCAGCCACCCGTTACCCGTAGGACACTGCGCTAAGCCGGGGGTTGATGGCATCGTTCACCGACCCCCCTTTGGGATAGGAGAGGTGATGTATCAAATGATACTTACCCGGTTCTTTCTTGGGAACCACCCCCAAAGGCGTCACCACCCAATCCGGCAACGGCATTTCATAAAAGGGGCCCGCGATCCGCCCTAAGGCTACCTCCTTCCGCAGTTTCTCCGAAACCACCTCTGGATGTAGCAAAGCAGACCGCAAATTCTTGGACACCGGGGAGGCTGTCCCGAGGACGGCCGGGATCCGAAACCCCTCCGCAAACCCCAAACCCAAAATCAACGCAGCCTCCCTATCCGGATACCGATCTAGAAAAGGACGCATCCTTTCCAGTCTCACCGGCGTCGTCCCTCTTGTTCGAAGGCTCCCCCGCCCTACCTTTTCCATGTTTGAAACACCGAGAAACCGGATGGGTTCCCCCACAACCGGAGCACTCGTGTTTGTATTTGCAACTCCCGGCAAACTTACAACCCCCTTCATTGTATTGCCAGCAGACTCCCTTTTTTCTAGCGCCCGATTGACCGGAAGTCCCAGATCCACCGCCCCCCCCCCCCCCCCCTGAAAAAACTGATTCGGCTTTCTCGAAGACGATATGAGGCGCATCCACAGGCTGATGTCCTTATAATCCCAGCGAAGAGTAGGTCGAATCGCCCTCCGTTGACGAAATTGTTCATCGTACCGCAGCCATGCCAATCCCCGTAGACTCTGTGCGCCTCCCCAATTGCGTCCAAGTAGCAAAAAAGAGCGGAACAGTGCTCCGGGTTCCTTTTCCCTATCACGCTGGCGAGAATCGCAAACGCCTGCAGCCAGTTTGGGAACGTCCACGGGATCAACTGGTACCTTCTCTTCTCCTCGTCCTCCTTCTTGTTGTCCTCCGGCTTGACTCTGTCTAAGTTAAATTTTTCCAGGGGCAACAGAGAAAATATCTCCACGTATCCCCCCTTCCAAATCTTTTCCCTAACCTCCTGCTTGAGATGTGCGCCCAACGGCCCCTCGAAGCATACATACACTTCGCACCGCGCCGCATCCGCCAATCTAACCAGATCTTGTTTCTTCCCCGCATCCCCCACCTTATCCCCGATGGCACCGCGGGTGAAGCAGTCACCACCGAGTCCCCCAAGCTGGGCCTCGAGACCTCCCCTGGCCCCGCGGACGCCGTCGCCGCCCCCACGCCCCCTCATCCACCGGCGACATCACGCCCACCGCCCCGGACTCACCCCGCGACACGACAAGCAGCACGTTTACCCGGAGCTACCCATGCCACCCCCGGCGCTGCAGGCCTGGCCCGCCCGCCTCCAACCTCCCAACCAGCTCTTTTAATCCCGCCAGGAGACCCGCTAGCCCCCCATCCACCGGGGAGCGGTCGCCGACCTGCTGGGCCAGAGGGAGGGCGGACGGGGCGGGATCCCCTCCGCCGCGGGCAACTCCAGAGCACCACACCCCCCCTCACTACCCGACCCCTCCTTCCCCCAAGACCCCAGAAGAAAACTCGACTTACCGGGCCGCCTGGAAGACTCGCCTCCAGCCGCCGATCCTCCCACGACCGCCGACGGAACGCCTCTCGGGCCCTTCGTCCTCCGATGAAGACAGCTCCCCTTCCGACCGGTCCGGGCTCTCCTCCACCTCCTCTGGCGACATCCGATCTGTCAGCCCCGCCTGGGCTGGCGGTGGGCTGCTCCTGGGCCGTTCTCTTCTCCGCCCCGTGGCCAATTGCTGAACTGCCTTCCCCCGGGCCTTGCTGTTGACCACTGCTGCAGAGGGTGGGCCGTGCGCCGCCCTCCGCCCCTCCTGATGCCTGTCTGTCATCTCATGGTCCTTCCTGGGCCCAGCCACTGCTGACGTCATCTTCCTCAGGCGTGCCCCCGCCCCCGCTGCGGCCGCGCCAGGAGCAGGGCCCGAATCCTCCTTCCTGGGCCTAGTAGTGCTTCCAGAGGCCACCGCCGGTCCGACGGACGGCCTCACTGTGCAGCTCCCACCGCCCCCCCCCCCCTGCGCCCTGAGGCCTCCTCTGCCCGGACGGCCGGCCGTTTCGCGGGCGGCTCGTGGGGGGCGGAGCCAGCGTTCCCCGTGAGGAGGCTGGTGTGAGCCCTGGGGGAGTCTGGGGAGAAACGGGCCGGCGGGCGGGAGCGCCGCGCCCGGACCGCTCCATCCACTGCCACCCTGGAACCGTCCCCCGAGCACCTCCTCCACTTGTTCCCGTAGCCAGCGCTCACCATTCGCTGCGGCCGCGGCCCGCAGCTGCAGGACGAGGTCCTCCAGAGACGATGCCATCCTCTCCGCAATCTTCCTTCTGCCGACTGGCGCTGGGGCGTAGAGCGCGCTCTCCTCTACGCGCTGGCTCCGCCCCCCACCCTTTGCTGTCCAATCCTTGCCCAGCACTATACTCATGTCATCCCTCCGCCTACCCTTCGGTCCTGGCTACGTGCTGTTCTTACATGCAAAAATGTCACTAAAACTAGGTTTTGAAATACCTTTTTTTGCCTTTATACATTTTCCCTTCTTCCGGGAATCGACTGCGCCATCTTTACTATTGATTGCTGGCTCTTGTGAGGACGCCATTTCCGCCTTCCTTTCCTTCCCTGTGTTAATCGCAAGCATGCGCAATCGAGGTCGCGGTCATTTGTAAACCAAGCCTCAATCCAGGAAGGTGAGGAGGAGGGCACAGTATCGCAAGGCTTCCTTTCCTGTGCCGTTCAGAGTGAAAGGAAATAAGCTGACATGCTGTGGATAGTGAAACAGCACGCATAGCGTGCCGTTAAAGACGCTAAGGACTGGGCATGCGCTGGTGACATCATTACAGATTGCAGGACGGATTATGAGGAAACTGTTACAGTAATGCCGCGTACACACGTAGCAGACTATCCGGCGGACTTAGTCTGGCGGACTTTCCGCCGGACTGTCCGCCGGGCTTTCCGAACGAGCTACCTGCCCACACACGGTACTTTTGCGGCAGACTAATACGGCGTACTAAGTCCGCCGGACTATCCGCCGTACTTTTGAAATGAACGGACTCGCCCACACACGCAGAGGAAAGTCCGCTCATTTTGAGCGCGTCTCCAGGTAGCCGGGACCAGCGAAGGAGGCGTCGCTGGCCCCGTCACCTGGTATGGACTTAAATGGAAATCCCTACGCCAAAAAATCGGCGTGGGAGTCCCCCCTAGGTCCATATCAGACCCTTATCCGAGCACGCTACCCGGCCAACCAGGAGAGGGGGTGGGGACAAGCGAGCGCCCCCCCCCCCCCCGAGCCGTACTCTCATCCTCTGGGACTGTGACATCATAATGGGCGGGGACATCATCCGGTGATGTCCCTATATAAGTCGCCGCACGCCCCATCCCTGCCATTGTGACTGGAGACAGCGACGAGGCAACATCTCCAAAAGAGAAGAACAGAAGACAGCGGCAGTGGCGACAGAAGACCAACGCTTGTAAAAGAGCTAGAAGAAGGCGTGGTGGCCCGGCAAGAAGAACCGAAGAGGGGGACAAGACCCCCGAAGTCGAAAGAAGAGGGCGGCGGCGAAGAAGAAAGCCGGGCTCCTCCGCTAGTGAAAGAGCTAGCAAAAGAGCAGAAGATAGCGGAGGAGTCTGGCGAGAAGACCCCCGAAGACGGAAGAAGACCCCCGGAGCTGTGCAATAAACTATTTTAACCCTCGTGTGTTGTGTTTTTTTACTTTTTTTCACAGGTGAATGGGTAGGGGTACATTGTACCCCATACTCATTCACATAGGGTTGGAGGCCGGGATCTGGGGGCCCCCTTATTAAAGGGGGCTAACAGATTCCGATAAGCCCCCCACCCGCAGACCCCGACAACCAACGGCCAGGGTTGTCGGGAAGAGGCCCTTGTCCTCATCAACATGGGGACAAGGTGCTTTGGGGTGGGGGGCCGTGTGGCCCCCTCTTAACCAAGGCACCCCCCCATGTTGAGGGCACGCGGCCTGGTACGGCTCAGGAGGGGGGGTCGCTCGCTCGTCCCCACCCCCTTTCCTGGCCGGCCGGTTAGCGTGCTCGAATAAGGGTCTGATATGGACCTAGGGGCGACCCACACGCCGATTTTTCGGCGTAGGGATTCCCCTTTAAATCCATACAAGGTGACGGGGCCAGCGACGCCTCCTTCGCTGGCCCTGGCTACCTGGAGACCCGCTCAAAATGAGCGGACTTTTCTCCGGGTGGGAAAAGTCCGTTCATTTCAAAAGTACGGCGGACTGGCACACACACAGCCGTATTGTCTGCCAAAATGCGAGTCTGGCGGACAGATTGGAGTGCAAAAATACTTTCTTAGTCCGCCGGACTTTTGGGTAAAAAAAGTCCACCGGAGCCTACACACGGGCGGATTGTCCGGCAGACTTGAGTCCGCCAGACTTTTCCACCGGATTGTTTGATCGTGTGTATGAGGCATAAGTGACATTTCACAGGCAGTGATCAGCTGCCTGTTCTATGCAGATTCTAATGAGCTGAAGTTGAAATAGAGGGTTTACAACCACTTTAAGGCTCTGAGTGGCTCCCACCCCCTCCACAGCATGGCACTCTGGTAAACACTAGAGGGGCAGAGCAGAGAGCTGGTGACTGACACTCGCTGTCTTTCTGCTCACTGAAGACCAAGAACTGAGTTCTGTCTTAGAGCAGGCGGGGGACAGATGCAGCATTGCATGTATGATTATTATTATTTTTTTTAAATCCAATACTTCTCTTTTAAGGTTGAAGTATAGTAAAGAGCTTGCAAAGAATAATGGTTTAGGTAAGTGGTAAGTAATGCCGCGTACACACGTATCAGACTATCCGGCGGACTTAGTCTGGCGGACAAACCGCCGGAATTTCCGAACGAGCTACCTGCCCACACACGGCACTTTTGAGGCGGACTAGGTCTGATGGACTAAGTCCGGCGGACTATCTGCCGTATCGCCGGACTATCTGCTGTACTTTTGAAATGAACGGACACGCCCACACACACGGAGGAAAGTCCATTCATTTTGAGCACGACTCCAGGTAGCCGGAACCAGCAAAGGAGGCGTCGCTGGCCCCATCACCTGGTATGGACTTAAAGGGGAATCCCTACACCTAAAAAACGGCGTGGGGGTCCCCCCAGGTCCATATAAGGCCCTTATCCGAGCACGCTACCCGGCCGGCCAGGAAGGGGGGTGGGGACGAGCGAGTGCCCCCCCCCTCCTGAGCCATACCAGGCCACGTGCCCTCAACATGGGGGGGTGCCTTGGGGAAGGGGGGCCCCCCACCCAAAAGCACCTTGTCCCCATGTTGATGAGGACAAGGGCCTCTTCCCGACAACCCTGGCCGTTGGTTGTCGGAGTCTGTGGGCTGGGGGCTTATCAGAATCCGGGAGCCCCCTTTAATAAGGGGGCCCCCAGATCCCGGCCCCCCACCCTATGTGAATGAGTATGGGGTACAATGTACCCCTACCCATTTACCTGTGAGAAAAATGTAAAAAAACACAACACACAAGGACTTTTGAAATGAACGGACTTGCCTACACACGGAGAAAAGTCCTTTCATTTTGAACGTGGCTCCAGGTAGATGGAACTAGCAAAGGAAGTGAATGTCGCCACCTCCATCGGCGAGATTGACACCTCGTGAGCACCGTCGCCTGGTATGGATTTAAAGAGAAAGCCCAACGGCGAAAAAATTGTATGGGGGCCCCCCAATGTCCATAGCAGACCCTTATCCTAGCACGCAACCCGGCCGGTCAGAAAAAGGGGGTGGGGACGAGCGAGCGCCCCCCTCCTAAGCCGTATCAGGCCGCGTGCCCTCAACATGGGGGGGTGCCTTGAGGAAGGGGGAGCCCTGTGGCCCCCCCCACTCCAAAGCACCTTGTCCCCATGTTGATGAGGACAAGGTCCTCTTCCCGATAACTCTGGCCGTTGGTTGTCGGGGTCTGCAGGCTTATCAGAATACGGGGGCCCCCTTATTAAAGATTCGGGCCCCTACCCTATGTGAATGAGTATGGGGTACATCGTACCCCTACCCATTCACCTGGGGAAAAAAGTGTACAAAAAAAAACCACAACACAGGTTTTTAAAATAGCTTTATTAGACAGCTCCGGGGGTCTTCTCTTCTTCCGTCTTCGGGGGGGTCTTCTCGCCGGACTCCTCCGCAAGCTTCTGCTCTTTTGCTAGCTCTTTTAGTAGCAGAGGAGCCCGGCTTTCTCCTTCGACGCTACCGCCGTCCGGGGGTCTTCTTCCGACTTCGGGGGTCTTGTCCCGCTCTTTGGGGGTCTTGTCCCGTTCTTCGAATTCTTTGTGTCGAACCTCCGATTTCTTCTTCCAGCTCTTTTACTAGTGTTGGCCCGGTCTTCTGTCACTGATGCCGCCGCCGCCTTCTGCTTCTTCTTCTCTTCTTCCGAAGTTGACACAACGCTTTCTCGGGCCGTAATGCTGGGGACGCATTGTGCGGTGACTTATATAGGGACAAGGGGTGGGGTTACCGGATGATGTCACATGGTGACCCCTCCCCTTATGATGTCACAGTCCCAGCATCCTCTGGGACTTATATAGGACTTATATAGGGACTTATATAGGGACAAGGGGCAGGGTCATCTGGTGATGTCACATGGTGACCCCACCCCTTATGATATCACAGTCCCAGCATCCTCCAGGATACAGATACAATAATTTAATTGAATAAAAACATGGTGCATCCTATCAATGCTTAACGTGTTTCGTGTTACTAGAACACTTCATCATGGGATTAAGAAGGTATGTACTACTGCAGTTAGGAAGGAGCCACTATGCTCCACACAAGCAGTGGTAAGCACCTGAATTTTACCTGATATCAGTCTCTTGCAGCTCCTGTGTAGCAGAGCTGGACTATGAGAGAAAGAGCAAAAAAAATAGCCAATAAGTTCATGTGCTCACAAGAAGCATGCTGATAGAGAGATAAACTCTGCGCAGTGATGCTTCTCCTTTGCCTGTCCAGTCACAGGCTGGAGCAGGTTCAGGATGACCTGGGCTCAGAGGAAGTGGCTTGAATGATCCTGGCCATGAAACTTGGGGCATCTAGAGGCAAAAAAAAAGTACTGTGGGGGAAATCTTTGGATTGAATGTGGATATTGCAGCAATGGGTGGTTTTGGTATTTTATCTTTTAAAAAGCTGTTTATTTCTATGTTATTATTTCTGAATGTAGTTCTGCTTTAAGAAACAAACTATCACAACTGTGGTGTCTCCTTTTACAGATCAAGCCATGGGTCTGTTTGTTATGGTGGATATAATAAAAGACTGGAAGTTGTAGTCTGGCATTGGAATATGTAGTCTGGTACCTTTCTATGCTCAAAAACCTCAATAGAAAATATGAGCATGGTAACTTCACTCAGAGTAAATCTCATTCTTGTATGAATGGCCAAAAAGTACAACTTTGGGAACTGCCATTATCCAATCGCCTGTTTGGGATATTTTTCATCTGGCTTCCATATGTGATTGGTGCATGAGGAGATATTTAGCTTGTGTAGTAGGAGGTCCATACTCTGTGGTAAGAGTACATCCTGACCTATGGTGGAGGTGAATTCACGAGGTGAAAAGGTTCATCTTGATTTTTGGAACACAGGATTTTTAACTGCTTTCTTTTTTTTCTCACCTTTTGCATATATTTTCTTTTGCTTTCACTTAAAAAAAAATAAAAAATCTGAAAGGACTTTGATTCTTTATATGTACTTAAGCGCAACACACATATGCATATAATTTACTGTGAAAAATATCTTGTGTTAGTGGTGCAGCTTTGATTTTAATTTTTGTGCCATATCCCAAGCGCAATATTTATGGTGGTTTGTTTACTCAGGTGTGAATGGTGCCTAAAAGTACAGATTGATAAAATAACCCTTTCCCGCCGAGCGTACGCAGATGTGCGTACTCGGCTTCCGGGGGTATACCGGGATGATGCCCGCACCTGCAGGCATCATCCCGGTACCGTTTTGTTCAGCAGGCGATTGGCTATCCAGCCATAACAACCGATGCGGCTAAAAGCCGCTCGGCTGTTATGCCGGAGGAGCGGGAGGGGACGTCCCCCCCTCCCGCCGCCTCCCGCCGCTGTTACCGGTGCTCCCGCTCGATCGGGAGCACCGATTCCTACTGCGATGCCTCCGGCAGCTGGGGAGGAACTGGAACGAAGCCGTAATCGGCTTCGTTCCAGTCTCCTCATAGTAAACACGGAAGCGACGTCATGACGTCACTTCCCGTTTACTCGGCTGCCAATGGCGCCGGTTTTTAAAAAATATCCGGTAATCAGAATCGCCGTTTTCGGCGATCTGAATACACTGAAGTGTAAAGGAGGGGTGGGGGGGTCTTTTAGACCCCCGATCCCTCCATAAAGAGTACCTGTCACCGCCTATTACTGTCACAAGGGATGTTTACATTCCTTGTGACAGCAATAAAAGTGATCAAATTTTTTTTTTTATTTTAAACAATTTAGTCATTTTAAAATAAATAAAATAAATAAAAAAAAAAAAAAAAAAAAATGTTTTAAAGCGCCCGCCGTCCCCGCGAGCTCGCAAAGCAAAGAAAACGCATATGGAAGTCACGCCCGCGTATGTAAACGGTGTTCAAATCACACATGTGAGGTATCGCCATGATCTTCAGAGCGAGACAGCGCTGGACTGAGAGATTCCCCTCGCTGGATATGATCATCCATCGCTGGACCCCGGAGATTCATCGCTGGATAGCAAGAGTGGATTAGCACCGCTGGAATCTTTTTTTTATTTTTTTTATTTTTAATAAAGGAATTTTTCAAAAGTGTGTTTGTCTTATTTAACCATTTTTACACTTTCTTTGTGAAATGGTAAGGGTACAAAAGTACCCCCTTACCATTTCAAACGGGGGGGGCCAGGATCTGGGGGTCCCCTTGTTAAAGGGGGCTTCCAGATTCTGATAAGCCCCCCGCCCACAGACCCTCACAACCACTGGCCAGGGTTGTGAGGATGAGGCCCTTGTCCTCATCAACATGGGGACAAGGTGCTTTGAGGGGTCACAGACCCCCAAAGCATCCTCCCAATATTGAGGGTATGTGGCCTGGTACGGTTCAGGAGGGAGGGGGGGCCGCTCTCTCGTCCCCCCCTCTTTTCCTGCGGCCTGCTAGGTTGCGTGCTCGGATAAAGGGTCTGATATGGATTTTTAGGGGGACCCCCACGTCAATTTTTTTTTAATTTGATGCGAGGTTCCCCTTAATATCCATATCAGACCTGAAGGGTCTGGTATGGATATTTAGGGGGACCCCCACGTCAATTTTTTTTTAAAATTTGACATGGGGTTCCCCTTAATATCCATGTCAGACCTGAAGGGCCTGGTGATTGAATTTAGGGGAACCCCCACGCTTTTTTTTTTTTATCAATGAATGAATGAATTGTCGGCTAATGCAGAGAACACTATTTAAAGGAATATTACACTTTTATTGTTTCACTTTAATCATTATTAAAATCACTGCTCCTGAAGAAACTGCCGTTTTTAAAACTTTTTTTTGCATTGATCCATGTCCCCTGGGGCAGGACCCAGGTCCCCAAACACTTTTTAGGACAGTAACTTGCATATTACCCTTTAAAATTAGCACTTTAGATTTCTCCCATAGACTTGTATAGGGTGTTACCGGCTTTTCGAATTTGCTGCGAACAGCCAAAATTGTTCACTGTTCGCTGAACAGGCGAACAGGCAATGTTCGAGTCGAACATGAGTTCGACTCGAACTCGAAGCTCATCCCTAATTACAACAATACTAAGCAAGTAAGGAGATATCTACAAGCAGTGTTCATTCGGGTTTTTTATGCTGATTTACATGGGACAAAGTTGTGGGGGAGGGTTTACAACCACTTTAAGCATAACTTTGGGTATTTATTTAACTTGGAATGAGTTGTGGTTATAAAAAGAAAAACCTTAAACCCAACTCCGATTCTCATGATTTGCATGTGATTGTAGTTTGTACTGATTGAAGTCCTCCGCAGATGATGTAGTGATGTCACAGTTGGCAACAAAACCTATTAAACCTGTTGTTCCCCTAATTACGGCACTTGCCAGTAAGAAATGGCTCATAATTCTGAATCTGGCTCACAAACCTATCTTAGAAACAGAAGCATTAGAGGAACTCCTGCCTTCCTTTGTTCTCTTCCTCCCTATAGTCTGGGCTTCTCTTTCCCGTACTCTTTCTCTCCTCTAAGCTCCTCCATAGATTCTGCCGCAGTGTTTTTTATTCAATGGACCCTTTTGACTTTACAACTAGCATGTTTGCTGGCAACCTGGCAGCTGCAGGCTGCTTTTTTCTCTCTCTACTCCGAACCTTCCTTTTATTGCTTGGCTGGGCTTTCTCCCTCCTCCCTCTTATGGGTAATGTGAGGATAAGTCTCAGCTCTTTCTCCAGATATGTCTTGCATATTGGTAAAAGGCAGGAATTAATATTAACAATGAACAGTTGGGTGGGTGTAATTTCAAAGACTATTTTTAAAGAAATTGAGAAAGCAACCACTTATCGCTTAAGAGACTCAGATACAGAAGAATTTGGATAATATATTGACATCTATCAATGTTTTTTTGCTACACCTAGATGGCATCTTAATAAATGTTCTTTGTTATTTTTTTTCAAAGCCTTATTTTAACCACTTCAGCTCTGGGAGGTTTACCCCCCTTCACGACCAGGCCATTTTTTGCGATACGGCATTGCGTTGATTTAACTGACAATTGCACAGTCGTGCGACACTGTACCCAAATAAAATTGATGTCCTTTTTTTCCCACTAATAGAGATTTCATTTGGTGGTATTTGATCCACTCTGTGGTCTTTATTTTTTTTTTGCGCTGTAAATAAAAAAAAAAAACGAAATTTTGCAAAAAACATGATATTTTTTACTTTCTGCTATAAAACACACCCAATAAAAAAAAAATGGGAAAAATCTAATTTCTTCATCAGTTTAAACCAGTATGTATTCTTCTACATATTTTTGGTCAAAAAAATCCCAAAAGGCATATATTGATTGGTTTGCGCAAAAGTTATTGCGTCTACAAACTATGGGATAGATTTATGGAATTTTTTTTTTATTAGCAATAGTTGGCAATCAGTGATTTTTTGCGGAACTGTGAGAGTGCGGCGGACAAATTTGACACTAAGGGGGTTATTTATGAAAGGCAAATCCATTTTGCACAGCAAGTGCACTTGGAAGTGCAATCGCTCTAAATCTAAGGGGTAGATCTGAAATGAGTGCAAGCTCTGCTGATTTTATCATCCAATCATGTGCAAGTTAAATGCTGTTTTTTTATTTTTCTTGCATGTCCCCCTCAGATTTACAGCGATTTTACTTTCAAGTGCACTTGCAGTGCAAAGTGGATTTTCGTTTAGTAAATAACCCCCTAAGTGACACTTTTTGGGGACCAGTGAGACCAATACAGTGATCAGTGCTAAAAAATGCACTGTCACTGTACTGACACTGGCAGGGAAGGGGTTAACATCAGGGGCGATCAAAGGGGTAAATGTGCTCCTAGGGAGTGCTTTCTGTGTTGGGGGTTCTTTGGCTGTAAGACAACTTAGCAGAACAACGGGATCTCTGTCTCGCCTACTAGCAGAACAGTGATCTACCTTGTTTACATAGGCAGACCGCAGTTCTGCCTCTCTTGTGAATGATTAGTGGGTCCTGGCTGCCGCTGCGTCCAATCACAGCGGGAGTTGGTTGCCAACGGTGCACATGCACGCCGCAAACCCTGAAGAGGTGATCATGTACAGGTATGTGATTTCGCCTGTAGGAGCCGGCCATGAAAAAATGCCCATGAAAACTCTTATGCCGCGTATACACGATCAGACTTTCCGATGGCAAATGTGCCATCGGAGCTTGTTGTCACAAATTCCAACCGTGTGTAGGCTTCATCTGACTTTTTCCATTGTAATTTCCGACACACAAAATTTGAGATCTGGATCTCAAATTTTCCGACAAGAAAATCCGTTGTCGGAAATTTCGATCCTGTGTACACAATTCCAACGCACAAAGTTCCACGCATGCTCGGAATCAAGCAGAAGAGCCGCACTGGCTATTGAACTTCTATTTTCTCAGCTCGTCTTACGTCACCGCATTCTTGACGTTCGAAATTTGCGACAACATTGTGTGACCGTGTGTATGCAAGACAAGTTTGAGCCAACATCCGTCGGAAAAGATCCCATGGATTTTGTTGTCGGAATGTGCGATTGTGTGTACGCGGCATTAGGATGTATGATATGATTTTGGCCTAGGCCAGAAACCAGGAAGCAACTGAAGAAATGTAAAAAAAAAAGGTAAAAACAATAATTTAGCTGCCTCTCTATTTGCTAAGGCCTACAGCATAAGGTTTAAAAAGAGTCAATGTTGATTGAGACAAGTTTAGTTCAGCTTTAATTCATATGGATGATGTGACTAGATTAATATGTGGACTGACTCACGGGATACCACTAAACAAAAGCTGGCCTCCAGCACTGTCCAGTCATAATAGTGAGAACAAGGTAGAAGCACAACTTATAGGATCAGTCCATAGAAAACTCATCTCAGTTTTTGGTAAATGCTGGAAAGTTAAATAACCTGACAATATATTGTGTCTCACAGGGGACTCAGTACAGATTCGGTCAGGGACGTAACTAGAAATCACAGGGCCCCATAGCAAAATGTTGCATGCCCCCCCCCCCCCCTCACCCAGGGGCAGATCCAGAGTCTAGTCTTGGGAGGGGCACTGATAGAAAATACTTTTTTGGGGGGCAATTTATTGGGGCAATGGCTGATGTTGACGCTTCAATTATCACGGCACCATTTGTGTTATGGTGTCAGGATGATTGAAACACATTATTTCTATTATTACATTGTTATAGAAAATTAAATAGTTCAACTCACCATAATGCAGAATCAGTGGGAGCCCCGAGTGTGTCACCTGCCACCAGATGCAGATTGTCACTTGTCACAAGTTGCGGATTGTCCACCTGCCACACATTGCGGATTGTCCACTTGTCACGTCACCTGCCATCCATTGCGGATTTTCCACTTGTCATGTCACCTGTCACCCATTGTGGATTGTCCACTTGCCACATCACCTGCGACTCATTGCAGATTGTCCACTTGCCACATGTTGCAAATTGTCCACTTTCCACGTCACCTGCCACCCATTGTGGATTGTCCAGTTGCCACGTCACCTGCCACACATTGCAGATTGTCCACTTGCCACGTGACCTGCCACACGTTGTGGATTGTCCACTTGCCACATCACCTGCCACCCATTGCAAATTGTCCACTTGCCATGTCACCTGCCACACATTGTGGATTGTCCACTTGCCACGTCACCTGCCACCCATTGCGGATTGTCCAATTGCCACGTCACCTGCCACCCATTGCGGATTGTCCATTTGCCACGAGACCTGCCACCCATTGCGGTTTGTCCATTTGCCACGTCACCTGCCACCCATTGTGGTTTGTCCACTTGCCACGTGACTTGCCACGTGACCAGCCACACATTGCGGATTGTCCACTTGCCACGTGACCTGTCACACATTGTGGATTGTCCACTTGCTACGTCACCTGCCACACATTGCGGATTGTCCATTTGCCATGTCACCTGCCACCCATTGCGGATTGTCCATTTGCCACGTCACCTGCTACAAGTTGTGGATTGTCCACTTGCCACATCACCTGCCACAAGTTTCAGATTGTCCACTTGCCACGTCACCTGCCACACATTGCAGATTGTCCACTTGCCACGTCACCTGCCGCACATTGCAGATTGTCCACTTGCCACCTCACCTACCACACATTGCAGATTGTCCACTTGCCACGTCACCTGCCACAAGTTGCGGATTGCCACTTTCCTGCTAAGGTGGGGAATGGGATTGTCACGTCTGTTTGCCAGTCTGAGTCAGGCAGCAGAGAGATGATGTAATCTCTATGCTGCCTGCACAGTGAGTGAGGGCGGAGCTGGCAGTTTGCAGGGTGGGCGCCGGGCAGTGAGAGATGATGTCATCTCTCTGCCCCACCACCCGCTGATTGGCCTCCCACTGAGCCTCCCCACTGCCGCCACCCAGCAGCATACGCTCGTACATTCAGTGTGACTGTACGAGCACCGAGCGGACAGGCAGCTCGGCGGCTCACCCGCCGCCCACACACCGGGCCCTCCTCAGCTGCGGGCCCCATAGCGACTGCCACTGGATTTGGTGCTTGAGCACCCAGGTCTGCACACCTGCTGTGGCCATTATTATTGGCTCCCACTATTGAATTTCTTACTTCTTTTATATCATGAAGCAACAGGAGGTACTGAAACAGATGGACAGAAGCACTCACAAATCCCTACTTTTGGGGTATTCAAGACATATGTAGCCAGGTGCTGGCTAACTTTGCCTGTGTCATCGTGGGACATTCTGTAACACCAAAAGTAGCAAGCCGTTTCCCTCTAGCGTTCAGCCTGGACTCTGTGTCATCATCTCCTGAATGCAGAGCAAGCAGAGACCACAGCTGAGTGCAGGGGAACATGGGATATGTGGTCCGAGGAGCCAAGATTTATATTGGAGTTCCAGCAAGGTGGGAGAGAGAGAAATGGTGGGTGAGGACATAAATAACCTGGTTAGGGAGGAGCCTTTTCTCTTGGGATCATGGCTATCAGCTGAGAGCAGGGACCCACCCGCTCTAGGAGATTCAAGCAGGCTGCACGGCCTAGACATCATGGAGAGTTTCCAGCGAGTGAGCGAGCAGATCCACCATTGCCAGATCCCTGTTGGCCGAGTGACTGCCGGGAATTATTCTTACAGTCACTGGTACAAACCCAGCTGAATCCCAGCATCATCAGGTGCACGGCCAGGCACCCTTCACTGGTTTCACTGGTTGCAGATTTTTCAAGAGCCTGTTCTGGGTCATCCTATTCCATATGATCAGGATTGATGAGCAAGCAAGTGCCCACCTTGTGTACACCCTACAAAGACACTGCATGCAGACAGCTTTACCCCATCTCTTTACATTAAAGCTTCTAAATGCAAACACTTTGCACATGCTATTTTCTGTTGCTGGTCACCATTGCACAGCAATCCTTCTAGGCCCTTGTTGAGCTAGCTGAAGACACTGGACATCTACATCACAAGGACTCCTCCACTTTCCTCTTCTTCCCCCACTTAAAGGACTCTGTGCGCAATATCTGCACACATTAAGGGGAACTCTACTCTCCTAATTAGAGAGTATTACTTTACTTGAAACATGTTGGACCCATGGCATCATGATTTGAATGAAGCAGTCTGACATAAAAGGTCATTCTCTTCCCTTTTATACCTGGGCTCCTAGGTTCTTTCATGACCTGCTGGTTACTACTGTTTGACTTTGATTTTATTTACATTGCATACCCTTTTTCACATTTACCAAGAGTGAGAGTATAACACTGAAAAATATCCTCCTAAGTCATTCTTGTTCTTATCTGCTTCAAGAAACGTAAGTAAAAAAACATGGTACTTTGCTACAGCCTGGTGTCTGTGTAATTGTACTATCACTTTGAACCCAGGGTGTCAGAGGTGTTGGGAGGCTTGCAAGATCAGGGCAACCTTTGGGGTCACTCATCTTCCAGCGGCACTCACGGGGGTGGCACTACAGCCCTGGTTAGAAGTTTTGAGAATGACACAAATATTAATTTTAATAAAGTCTGCTGCCTCAGTTTTTATGATGGAAATTTGCATATACTTCAGAATGTTATAAAGAGTGATCAGTTCACTTGCAAAAAGTCCCTCTTTGCCATAAAAATGAACTTAGTCCCATAAAAAAAAAATTTCCACTGCATTTCAGCCTTGCCACAAGAGGACCAGCTGACATCATGTCAGTGATTCTCTCATTAACACAGGTGTCAGTGTTGACAAGGACGAGGCTGGAAGTCACTCTGTAATTTTGATTGAGTTTGAATAACAGACTGGAAGCTTTAAAAGGAGGGTGGTGCTTGAAATCATTGTTTTTCCTCTGTTAACCATGTTTACCTGCAAGAGGCATCCCATATATCCAGCAAGAGGCATCCCATATCCATCAAGGGACTGCCCATATCCAGCAAGATACATCTCATATCCAGCAAGAGACAGCCCCTATCCAGCAAGAGAGAGACCATATCCAGCAAGAGACAGACAATAGCCAACAAGAGACAGCCAATATCCAGCAAGAGACAGCCCTTATCCAGCAAGAAAGAGCCCATATCCAGCAAGAGAGAGCCCGTATCCAGCAAGAGACAGCCCCTATCCAGCAAGAGAGAGCCCCTATCCAGCAAGAGAGAGCCCCTATCCAGCAAGAGAGAGCCCCTATCCAGCAAGAGAGAGCCCATATCCAGCAAGAGACAGCCCTTATCCAGCAAGAAAGAGCCCATATACAGAAAGAGAGAGCCTATATCCAGCAAGAGACATCCCAGATACAACAAGAAACAGCCCTTATCCAGAAAGAGAGAACCCATATCCAGCAAGAGACAGCCAATATTCAGCAAGAGGCAGCCCTTATGCAGCAAGAGACAGCCCTTATCCAGCAAGAGACTGCCCATATCTAGCAAGAGACAGTCCATATCCAGCAATAAAGCAATAAACAGCCCTTATCTAGCAATAGACATCCCTTATCCAGCAAGAGACAGCCTATACCCAGAAATAGGCAGCCCTTATCCAGCAATAGACAGCCCTTATCGAGCATGAGACAGTCCATATGCAGCAATAGACAGCCCGTATGCAGCAATAGACAGCCCGTATGCAGCAATAGACAGCCCATATCCAGCAATAGACAGCCCATATCCAGCAATAGACAGCCCTTATCCAGCAAGAAACAGCCCTTATCCAGCAAGAGACAGCCCATATGCAGCAATAGACAGCCCATACCCAGCAATATATAGCCCTTATCCAGCAATAGACAGCCCATATGCAACAAATGACATTCTTTATCCAGCAAAAGACAGCCCATATGCAGCAAGAGACATTCATTATCCAGCAATAGACAGCCCATATGCAGCAAGAGACAATCCTTATACAGCAAAGAGACATCCATTAGCAACCATATACAAGCAGTGTTAATAGACCACCTCCATCCAGCAACACTGAATAATTAACTTACCAGGCTAGCACATCGTACTGCAGCTCTTCCTGACAGCTGCAATTGGCTCCAAAAAGGAGCAAGCGATCCGGTCTGCAGAGAGAGGCGGAGTGCAGGTGACATCACTCCGTCTTCCACTCTTGTAAGGGCTGCAGCCGGCGCTACAGAAGCTTTTTCGGCTTATGTGTCTTTCAGCTTACTCCACGGCTAGCGACCTAGTAAAGTAAATGAGAAAGAGAAAAAGTTCTCTCTCACTATGTTTGCCAGAGGTGGCGAAACACCATTCGGGTGCGTTCCACCAGAAAAAAAGCCCTGCCCATAACAAATGGCTATTTCTTTTTCACAAATACTTGGCTATGTGTTTAACTTCAAAAAGGACAGTTTCTTTGTGAGTAGGCAGGTACATTTCAAAAATATAATGTCAAATTAACAAGGGACACCAACACCAACCAACCTCCTTGAGGCTATAAAAAATAAAAGATAATAATGGTGTTATGGTAACTTGACACAAAACGAAAGAAAACAATTATGGAGATCGCTAAGAAAAAAACACCCAAAAAATCTGAGATTTGGATAAAAACAAAAAAACAAAAAAAAACACTATAACCAAAATTTCAAAACATTATTATGGAGATCTGACGAAAAAAAAATACAAATATTCATGAGATCATGAGAAATAATAAAGAAATCAGTTTGTGAGAATGAATATGAGCAGCAAAACAACTTCATTATTCTAGCATTCTAAAGAAGAAGAGAATGCGCTGCATTAAACGATTTCAAAATTTTCAGCGTGACGAATGTGCTATCTCCATTACGAACGCTAGTTTTACCAGACCGATCGCTTCCGTCTCGTAATTGATTCAGAGCATGCGTGGAACTTTGTGCATAGCAATTGTGTACACACAATTGTAATTTACAAGAACGGATTTTGTTGTGGAAAAATTTGAGATCCAGATCTCAAATTTTGTTTGTCGGAAATGCTGATGGAAAATGTCCGATGGAGCCTACATACGGTCAGAATTTCTGACAACAAACTCCCATCGAACATGACTATAGTATAACTGAGGTTTACTTCACTGCTGCACCAACCACCCAACTCCGATTCCTATCCCATTACCATTAAATGAGACCACACCTTTTTGGAGTCATTAGTGGCCGTAGCAGCCCCTTTATTAATCAAAACAAATAATAACATATCAAAAACAAGACATCAATAGAATTATCATTTAAACTGATAAAACTGAACTCGTTGGTATTCTGCAGGGCATTCCCCCTCCCCACCCCATTAACATAACGAGCAACATGCACTGCGGTTGTCTTAACTGTAACTAGGCCTCAAGCTGACGTGCTAGCTCAGAGACAACCAACTCTTGCCCGCAGTGCACCCATTCACCATCTTCCATATAACCCTCGTTATATGGCATCCCAGCAACGGGCCCATATCTCCAATGGGTCCCGCATCAACTTCTCAGTGGGGAGGGGTTATCTTCCTTTACCTGCACCGACCAACACCCGCCAACCGCTACGACATCCAGCACCCCTGCGAAAGCAAAAGAGGTTAGTACCTACCCAACCACAGCCCTCTGGGCCAATCAGCGCCCAAAACCCGCCATGTATTGTCCGCTTAGCTAAGGGAGGGAGGGTGGGAATCTTCCTCTACGCCGACTGACGCTGGGGCGGGATGAGAGCTCAACTCACGCTCTAAAACCCCGCCCCCTGGAACTTGCCACCAATCAGAGCGCTCCCAGTTAACTAATTCATGCCCTCCTTTCGCCTACCCCGTGGTCCGTCTCCAGGCTGTCCTTGACTATAGTATAACTGAGGTTTACTTCACTGCTGCACCAACCACCCAACTCCGATTCCTATCCCATTACCATTAAATGAGACCACACCTTTTTGGAGTCATTAGTGGCCGTAGCAGCCCCTTTATTAATCAAAACAAATAATAACATATCAAAAACAAGACATCAATAGAATTATCATTTAAACTGATAAAACTGAACTCGTTGGTATTCTGCAGGGCATTCCCCCTCCCCACCCCATTAACATAACGAGCAACATGCACTGCGGTCGTCTTAACTGTAACTAGGCCTCAAGCTGACGTGCTAGCTCAGAGACAACCAACTCTTGCCCGCAGTGCACCCATTCACCATCTTCCATATAACCCTCGTTATATGGCATCCCAGCAACGAGCCCATATCTCCAATGGGTCCCGCATCAACTTCTCAGTGGGGAGGGGTTATCTTCCTTTACCTGCACCGACCAACACCCGCCACAGCAAGCAAGGATAACACCTTATCCTTGGGCGCACCTCCACACCCTCAATGCTCGCTCAATCCCATCCTGTAGCCCTAAGGCCCATAGATCAATCCCCACGTCATTAAGATGAACTCCGTCATCTCGCAGATACCGGCATGTGTCAATCTCTAACACCGAGTGCCGAACAGCCAACCCCCCATTCCACACGACAAAACGACTAACCTCCTGGTTCACCTTCCTCCTGGCCTTGTTAATCCGGTCCACCGACCTGGCCAGCCGCCATGTGGTCCTGGCAATCGTGTCCGACCACACAATGAGCATTCCGGGAAACGCAGCCCTAAGGCGCAAGAAATCGCACTTGATGTCCCGCGTTATGTCTAACTTCGTGCGGAGGCCAAGGTCATTACCCCCCACATGTAGAACCAACACGTCGGGGGGCCTATCAAAACCCGCAAAACGGTGCACCTCGTGCACCATCCTGCTCCAGAGCATGCCCGGGAAACCAAACCACTTCAAGCATGCTTCCCGCCTGGAAATGCCCAGCTGCCTACCCTCCGGCCTGGCATCCCCCCTCCTAGCCCCCCAGCAGACATAAGAGTGGCCCATGATCCAGACCAACCCTGCTGGAGCACCTGAAAGAAAAGAAAAACACAAAACAAGTAACAGCAAATGCACAACAGTAACACAAACCCATGCCAACAGCCCCCGTAGCACCCCTACTACACTCCTACCAGCTCCGGCCTAACGTACGAACGAAACCTCCTCGACTCCCACCGGCCAATCCTCTTCATCGACTCCTCATCCAACCCCCATCTGACCGCCTCTGTGGCAGCCCCGATCCGGAACGAATGGGAGGAAAACCGTTCCCCCCCAAACCCAAAGCCCTCAAACATTTACGAAAAACCCCTATAAACTGGAACCGCGACAAAAAGTCCCCATTCGCATGCATCAACAACGGGCCCGGCAACGCCGGCCGGCGGTCCAAGAACTCGAGCACCACGAAAACAGGACAAAGCTTACAATCCGGAATTGCGAACACCACAACTTCCTTGCCCAAGCCCCTTTGGTCCGTTTTCGATCTGCGCACCCGCACGCGCAAACTGTCGCCCGTACAAATGACATTCTCAAACAACAAACCCCCCCGCTCCCGTCTCGCCGGGCTGACCAATTCCCCGATCCGGAAAGCGCCAAAGAACGCCAGAACAAACGCAGCTCTAAACAGGATGAGTTCGTAAGTCGACAAACACACCACCGCCAACTGCTCGCAAAGCCTGCCCAACAGTTCAAAAGATACCGGCCTCCTGTCATCCTTCACCTGTCGGCCCTTGCGATACCCCTTAACCGCTTGCCGCACCCAAAAATCCTTAGTGTAATCTTGTTCCCCCCGCAGCTTGAACCAGAACGCCAAGCCGGCTAACTTTTGCCCCAGGCTGGAAATAGAAATGCCATTCTCCAGTTGTCGGGACACAAAGTAAAGCACCAGTAACCTCCGATCCCGAACCTTCGCCCTCGCTTGCAACCCCAAGGCCTCCCACTCAGCCCAAATCTTCTCATAGGCTGCCCAAGTACCCGCACTCACTGATCGCCGTATCCAGTCGGACACTCTTCCAACGCAATCTTCCACAGACTCTCCGGGCACGGAACCCCTGCCACGTCCGCCGTCGGCGTCAGCTCCCGAAACCTGTCCCACTAAAAACGAGACAGCGCGTCAGCTATAACGTTTTCCACCCCCGGCAGATGCACCGCATGTATGAAGATATTCAATTGCATACATCTCAGAACCAAATGCCGCAGCATCCTTACCACCGGCGGGGAAGATGCCGATATCCGGTTCAGAACCTGCACCACCCCCAAATTGTCAACATGAAAACGAACCTTCAGATCCCTGAAGGACTCCCCCCACAGTTCCACCGCCAGCACCACTGGAAAGAGCTCCAGGAGCACCATGTTCCTCAGAAAGCCACCCGCCCTCCAGGAATCGGGCCACGGGCCCACACACCATTTTCCTTGGAAAAAGGCCCCAAACCCTGTCGACCCCGCCGCATCCGTATAGAGTTCCAGATCGAAGTTACTCACCGGCCCCGACATCCACAACGCTCTCCCGTTGAAACGTTCCAAGAACACATGCCAAATCCGAAGATCCTCCCGAAGCTCCCTCGACAATCTCACAAAGTGCTTCGGCGAAGACACCCCCCCTGTGCTCGCTGCCAGCCTCCTACTGAAAACCCTCCCCATGGGTATTATCCTGCAGGCAAAATTAAGCTTCCCCAGCACAGACTGAAGAGTCCTGAGCTGTACTTTACGCATGCCCACCAACCCACGTATCTCCACCTGCAACGCCTCCAGCTTGTCCGCCGGCAGCCGACACTCCATCGCCTCAGAATCCAAAACGATACCCAAGAAACTGATCACCGTAGTCGGTCTTTCCGCCTTATCCGGGGCCAAAGGGATACCGAAACTCTTCGCCACCCGCTCCAGCGTTGTCAACAGCACCGCGCACACCGCTGACGAAGCCGGTTCCACGCACAAGAAATCATCCAGGTAGTGTATGACGGAACTCACTCCCGCGACGTCTCTGACCACCCATTCCACAAAGGAACTGAAACGCTCAAACAACGCACACGAGACGGAGCACCCCATTGGCAGACACCTATCCACATAGTACTCTGCTTGCCAACAGCAACCCAGAAGACGAAAACTATCCGGGTGTACCGGAAGCAGCCTAAACGCCGCCTCGATATCCGTTTTAGCCATCAGGGCCCCCCGGCCATAGCGTCTGACCCAGAACACCGCCGCATCGAACGACGTGTAGGACACCGCGCTCAACCGGGGGTCAATGGCATCATTGACCGACCCCCCTTTCGGGTGCGACAGGTGATGTATCAGCCGATACTTACCTGGCTCTTTCTTGGGAACCACCCCCAGCAGAGAAACCACCAGACCGGGAAGAGGCGCAACCGAAAACGGGCCCGCTATCCTACCCAAGGCCACCTCCTTCTGCAGTTTCTCCGAAACCACCTCAGGATGGAGCAACGCGGAACGTAAATTTTTCGACGCCGGCGGGACCACCCCTAGCACCGCCGGGATCCGAAACCCCTCCGCGAACCCCCGTCTCAACAGCTCAGCCGCCTCCCTATCCGGATATCGATCTAGAAAAGGCTGCATCTTTTCCAGTCTCACCGGCGTCGTCCCTCTTGTTCGCAGGCTCTCCAACCTAACTCCTTGCTTGAAACACCGAGAAACCGGGTGGGCTCCCCCACAACCGGAACACTCGTGTTTGTACTTGCAGCTCCCTGCGAATCTACAGCTCCCCTCATTATACTGCCAACAGACTCCCTTCCGTCTTGCGGCCGATTGACTGGAAGCCCCTGATCCACCGCCCCCCCCCCCCTGAAAAAACGGAGTTGGCATCCTCGCCGACGACATCAAGCGCATCCACAGGCTGATGTCCTTATGATCCCAGCGCACTCCGTTGACGAAATTGCTCGTCGTATCGTAGCCACGCCAGTCCCCCGTAGACTCTATGCGCCTCACCAATCGCGTCCAGGTAGCAAAACAGCGCCGAACAATGCTCCGGGTTCCTCTCCCCTATCACGCTGGCGAGAATTGCAAAAGCCTGCAACCAGTTCTGGAACGTCCGAGGGATAAGCCGGTAGCACCTCTTCTCCTCATCCTCCTTCTTGTTGTCCTCCGGCTTGACCCTATCCAAATTAAACTTCTCCAACGGCAACAGCGAGAAAATCTCCACGTATTCCCCTTTCCATATCTTCTCCCTAACCTCCTGCTTCAAATGCGCCCCCAGCGGCCCTTCAAAACAAACGTACACCTCGCAACGGGCCGCATCAGCTAGTCTGATCACATCCTGTTTCTTGCTCGTGTCCCCCGACGACACGGCATTGTCCCCCGTGGATCCTGGCGACACCGTGGACGCTGCAGCCACCACCGCACCACCGGTCCCACTGCCTGCGGCCTCAGCAGGCACCCCCAGCGGAGGCACCCCCGCTGTGCCCACCCCCGCCCCCCCCAAAACCACCCCCGCTGACCCCGACCGGTCCTGAAACCCCAACTGACCCCCCACCCGCTCCTCCGGCGCGATCCACGCAGCCCCCGGCGTCATGGGGCCGGAACCCCCCTGCTCAAATTTTCCCATAAGCTCCCGCAGGCCCGCCAAGAACCCCTTCATCCCCCATCCGCTGGAGCGCGATCCAGGACCCGCTGGGCCAGAGGGGGGGGAGGCGGGGGAGGGACCCCCCCGCCCTGGGAGACATCCGCGGCCCATTCCCCACCCCCGCTACCATACCCCCCAACCCCCTCCCCCCCCCAAGTACCCCAAACCCAAAGCAGACTTACCGGGCCGCCTGGAAGAACTCCCACCAGCCGCCGATCGACCCTCCACCAATGACGGAACGCCTCTCGGCACCTCCTCCTCGGACGATGTCAGCTCACCCTCGGACCGTTCTGGACTCTGAGCTTCTCCTCCTTGCGGCAGCCGTCCCGATGGTCCCGCCCGGACAGGCGAGGAGATGCGCTTGGGCCGTCCCCTTCTCCGCCCAGCGATCGACCTGTCCGCCACCTTCTTCTGTAGCTCGCCCCCAACCGGCTCCATCCGCACCGCTGGGCCTGCTCCCGACATTCGCCTGTCCTGATCCCTGCAGTCCTCTCCAATGGAAGCAGAAGAGCCTGCAGCAGCCTCCGCGTGACTTCCGCGTTGGAGCCCCGCCCCCGCAACGACTGCGCCAGGGGCCCATGCCTCTCACATGCTTCATGGCAGTCCTCCGCACGCCCACCACCGGAACGGTCGGCGGCCGTGCGATGCTGCGGCCGGTCTCCTGTCTCAGTCCCGCGGCCGCCACAGCCTTAACGGCCGGCCGTTTTGCTGGGGGTTCGTGGGGGGCGGCGCCAGCGTTCCCCGCCCGGCGTTGCGCATGTGCCCTGGGGGAGTCAGGGGAGAAACGAGCCGGCGGGCGGGAACGCCGCGCCCGGGCCGAATCCTCCCCCGCTGGCCGCACAGTGTCCCGGGTACCCCCCAGGACCGACTCAACCTGGTCCCGTAGCCATCGCTCGCCGTTGGCCGCCGCTGCGGCCCGCAGCTGGTGCATCAGATCACCCAGGGAGGACGACATGCTCCACCGAATCTTCCTCTACGCCGACTGACGCTGGGGCGGGATGAGAGCTCAACTCACGCTCTAAAACCCCGCCCCCTGGAACTTGCCACCAATCAGAGCGCTCCCAGTTAACTAATTCATGCCCTCCTTTCGCCTACCCCGTGGTCCGTCTCCAGGCTGTCCTTTACCCATCTGAAAATCCAACCGTATGTCCATGGCATTACTATTTGTAAACACAGGTTCACACTGCTGTGGAAATCGTGCGAGTTCAGCTGAACTCAAACAATTTGATACCTGCATGTCAGTCCGACTTCAGGGTGATTTCCGAGACATCTGTCCGGGTTCTTGCACAGATGTCTGTTGAAATCGCACCTGAAGTCACCAAAAGTAGTACAGAAACTACTTTTGGGAATTGGTGTGGCGCTGCAATGTGGGCGGCGCAGCAATTCGGACCGTACTATTGCCGGCAGAAGACGTCGATTTGTCATGCGATTTATCGCTTGCCAAATTGTATCAATGCGAATGTGGGCTTAAGGAGACTTCAACAGACCCTGCCGCTAGAAGCTCCATCTTTCTCCTACATGAGCATCTCTTTGTAATTCAGATGTCAGCACTGTCTAACACTTCTCTGTGCACTGAACGCATCTTGGAGAAAGCATACAATAAATGCTGACAGTGCGGTCTTTAGTGAAGCCTCTCTGGTGAATGAATGCCATAGTTGCTCTGCCCAGCACAGAGCTGAAAATAATTTCCCTCTGTCTTTTGACTCCAAATGGTTAAATTAGTCAAAATCAAATCATTAACCCATTTGGTATAGGGATTTGATCAAAGAATTATAGAAAATATATATATTGCAGTTAAGCTGACATTCACCACACATTCTCTGCAGGTGATCTTACTGGTGCATGAGTTTTACATGGCAGTGATTGATTCGCCACCAGTGAATATATGGTGAAAATCACATTAACTATTTTATAAATATGTTGCTATGTGTATTGCACAAGACATTTGGAATTGTTACCTTTAATTCAGATATTAAATTCCACTGGCCAGACTGAAGAATGAGCAGAATGTAAATGAGATCTATTTATCAAAGCATTCAGAAAAAGCACAGTGCTGTCATTTTCAAACAGAGTACCAGAGAAATATGAGATGATAATTTATCTTCCATAACTTTTGCAGTATACATTTGCCATGTGGCTATGTGTTCTAGTCTATGCATTGCATTTATTAATTATATTTTTGCTTTTCTGTATTATATCATTTTCCTTCTCTACCTCAAAGTTAAAAGATAAAATCAGTATAATGTATTACAGGGTATCAGGAAGCCTAATGCCGCGTACACACGGTCGGAATTCCGGACAGAAAAAGACCAATGAGAGCTTTTCATCGGAAAATGCGACCGTGTGTAAGCTCCATCGGAATTTAGCTGTCTGAATTTCCGCCAGCCAAAAATGGATAGCATGTTCTCAATTTTCCCGACGGAAAAACTTTCTATCGGTAATTCCGATCGTGCGTATGCAATTCCGACACGCCAAAAATCACGCATGCTCAGATTCAATTACGAGACAGAAGCTATTGGCTACTGGCTATTGAACGTCCTTTTTCTAGTCATGTCGTACGTGTTGTACGTCACCGCGTTATAAACTATCGGAATTTGGTGTGACTGTGTGTAGGCAAGACAGCTTGAGCGGAATTACGTCGGAATTCCATCAGGAAAACCATCAGAGCTTCTTCCGACGAGAATTCCGACCGTGTGTACGCGGCATGAGAAGGGTGAATTTGTTCTCTGATGTAATACTTGGAAACCGTAAAGTAAAATTCCAAAATTCCAGGTAAATTGGGGAAAAATACAGTTATTTATATATATATATATATATATATATATATATATATAGATATACACAGTGCCTTGAAAAAGTATTCACACCCCTTGAAATTTTGCACATTTTGTCATGTTAAAACCAACAACGTAAATGTATTTTAGTGGGATTTTATGTGATAGACCAACACAAAGTGGCACATACTTGTGAACTGGAAGGAAAGTGATAAATGGTTTTCAAAATTTTATACAAAATAAAATATCTGAAAAGTGTGGCATGCATATGTATTCAGCCCCCTTTACTCTGATACCCCTAACTAAAATCTAGTGGAACCAATTGCCTTCAGAAGTCACCTAATAAGTAAATAGAGTTACCTGTGTGTAATTTAATCTCAGTAGAAATACAGCTGTTCTGTGAAGGCCTAGGGGGTTGGTTAGAGAACTGTAGTAAACAGCATCATGAAGGCTCAGGAACACACCAAACAGGTGAAGATAAAGTTGTTTAAAGCAGAGTTAGGTTATAATAAAATATTCCAAGCTTTGAACATTTCACAGAGCACTGTTCAATCCATCATCCAAAAATGGAAAGAGTATGGCACAACTGCCAACCTACCAAGACAAGTCCTTCCACCTTAAATAGGGGTGTGTATCTATCACAGGGTGGTATCTGCGGATACACTAAAAAGTCAAAAAACCAATTGCCACGTCCTAATCATAACTTCAATTAAAAAATTGTAAGGGAAAAGGGAGAAGGGGAAAAAGAGAAACCTTCACAAAAAAGACCTGAAGGAAAAGTGTTGGTTCTATTGGACTTTTTAGGCAAAAAAAAAAAAAAAGATATATTCAAAAATATTATTTATTAAAAAATAAAATAAAAATTAGAACAAAAAAAGAGGGGGATTGTAAAAACATATCAAGTGCTGCTTAATATCCTGTCAAAATTAGTACAGTCTAGACAAAATCCATATTAATTTCCATATATATCCAAAAAATGACAAATTATACATTAATACAGGAAGTAAATAAGACAGGGTATCAAGTACAGAACTAAGACTCAGATATGTTCTGGCGCCATATATATACATATATATACATATATATATATATATATATATATATATATATATATATATATATATATATATATATATATACACATATATATATATATATATATATATATATATACATATATATATATATATATATATATATATATATATATATATTTTTTTTTTTTTAACACAGCTAGTATAACAACCTAAATCAGACTTTTGTTATAGCTCTTGTAATTTCCACACAGCTGAGGGTTCTGAGGGGGGGAGGGGGAGAGGGTTCCGAAAAGCGGAGGTTCAATTTTTGTGTGAACCTCTGCTTTAATATAGTTTGCAAATGTGCAAAATAAGATTGCATTGTTAATCCATAAAATAATTTAGTGAATTAAAGGTCAAACTTTTTTTATGCTCTTACAGTTCCTAAACTATAGGAAACATTTGCATGTTAGAAATGAATGGCTTCTGTACCTCTGCTTATAGTAATACAACCTGCAGGCTAACATTATTTATACATTGTAAATGAGGTGCCAATTTAACAGCTTTCCTCACCTTCTTATGCTCTAAATACACTTGACATCTCCACAGACTAAGCTCTTGCTAATCTTTTCCGAGATTCTTACTACTCATCTTGCAGCTTCCTTCTGAGATACAACCATCAAGTATTTACTCAATGATATAGAACATATTGTTTTTTCAAAGTGTTAATAGAATTTGTCAAATATTAAATATAAGCTTGTCCTTTATTATAAACCCCACCATTCATGTCAAGTTTCTGTAAGTATTTGCACGCAAGGAGCAGTTCAGGGAAGTAGAATTTGTCTATTAATGCTGTTCTTAGATTGGCCTTATAAGCAGTGGCGGTGCGTCCATAAAGGCGTATGGGCTCCACCCCCTCTCTCCAGCCACCCCTCTAGCACCAATAGATAGATTCATGCATTGCATGAATCTATCTATGGCCGCCGTTGCCACCCCCTTTTTTTTACAAAGGCAGGTTTTTTTTTAATCACCTGATTAGAGCCATGGGCTCTGATAGGCGTCAAAAAAGGTGACCTGTGAGCACCATGCTGGGCGCTTGCTGGTCACCTAGCTGTGTTAGAAAAGCGAATGAATATGCAAACTCCTGAAACTTGATAACATGTGCAAAAACTCTTGTAAAATACCTGTAATAAACTGAAAAAATGCATCCAAATCACCAGGAATACAGTCAACTCAATTGTGAATGCAGCCTTATAGTGCACCCGATTGGGTGTAGATTTGTATCTTCCTGTGTGTGGCCAGCCAGCTAGATTTGGGTGAAGTCTCCTTCTAGCACTGGGCCAGATATATTGCAGGGTGTGGCAACTGTACCGCAACTGCTTTTACCTGCTTAAAATAAGTTGCCCCTTCACCAGCAAAAAGTCCTCATCCCATGCCTTTGGCATAGGGTAGAATGGTATATTAGAGTGTGGGTCCTTCCGGCGTGCTAATTGATTTCCTAAGACACGTGACTGGCAGCAATACCTTATGTACCAGCTAGCCTTCCTTTTCCTTAGACCCTCTGTACCCCTGTCAGTGACAGTATAGTCTGGGCACTGGTTCGCTTAAACCACTTGAGTACCCCTTTTTCTTCCTAGATCCCCTATGGAACACAACTTTTTTTTTTCTGTTTCGCACATTATACATTCTAACATCTGTAGTCTATTCTACAGTATTATACATCATTTTTTTCTGACAGATCAGGCTTTAGTTTGGAATCAAATTTGGATAAATATTTTTTATTTTATTGGGAATAAATAGTACAAATTTGAAAATGATGTCATTTTTTAAATCTTTTCTAATGCAACGTTTACGCACCTCCGCATATTTGACATAAAATACAATCAACAAAGCCTGCTGACTAAAATGGTATCAAATTGGTGCGATATAGGTAACTTAGTGAAATGGTAAAGGTCAAAGTGAATGTACACTATCTCACAAAAGTGAGTACACCCCTCACATTTTCGTAAATATTTTATTCTATCTTTTCATGTAACAACATTGAAGAAATTACACTTTGCTACAATGTAAAGTAGTAGTAGAGTGTAAACAGGGCCGGCCCAAGACATTTTGCTGCCTGGGCCCAAGAATGAAATTGTGCCCCCCCCCCCAAAAAAAAAAAAATCACACCCACCAAAAACGCCCTCACATTCATTATTTTATATAGTGATAACTAAAATTTAATTTAACAGAAAATCTGATTAAAAATGGCATAAATCAATTCCCTTTTTTATAGCCAATATCTATAACAGGGTTTTCGGCCATCCCTGCTAATATTGAAGCCTATTACACCCCTTTCACACCAGGGCGTTTTGCAGGCGCTATAACGTTAGAAATAGCGCCTGCAATCCGCCCTAAAGGAGCTGCACCATTGTTTGTAGTGTGAAAGCCCAGAGGGCTTTCACACTACAGCGGTGCGCTGGCAGGAGGTCAGAAAAAAGTCCTGCCAGCAGCTTCTTTGGAGCGGTGAAGGAGCAGTGTGTTTACCGCTCCTCCACCGCTGCTCCCCATTGAAATCAATGGGGCAGCGCCGTAATGCCGCCGGCAAAACGCCGCTATTGCGGCATATTGCCGGCGGTTTTAACCATTTCACGGCCGCTAGTGGGGGTAAAAGCGCCCCGCTAGCGGCCGAAATGCGCCGCAAATCCGGCGGTAAAACGCCGCTAAAATAGCGGTGTTTTACCGCCGACGCAAAGGGCGGTGTGGTGTGAAAGGGGTCTTAAGATTTCCATACATTTCCTTGTTAAGTTATTGATCAGTAAGTTAGCGCTGCACTTTTTTTTTGTGGTTTGGGAACACATAACAGTGTTTAGCGACAGGCCTTTTACTGACACTTTTTTTATTTTACCTCCAGTAGTTTATTGTAAATAGTAGTGTGGTGATTACCTATTATACTAAAGATCAGCATGTGGAATTAATAAACAGCAACAGATTTTAGTTGTGCCCCACCAGGCCAGCCCCCCATGGACAATGTGGTTGGCTGCTGAGTTCAACGCCCCATCCCTGCACACAGTGCACTGATTGGCACTGACAGGCAGCAATGATTGGCACTGATAGATGGCACTGATTGGCACTAATAGAAAGCACTTATTGGCTGCATTGATTGACACTAATAGGCAGCACTTATAGGCAGCACTGATTGACACTGATAGGCAGCACTGATGGGCACTAATTGTCAGCATTGATGGGCACTGATAGGTAGCACTGATAGTTAGCACTGATGAGCGCTGTTAGGTTGCACTCATGGGCATTGATTGGCAGCACTGATGGGTACTGATAGGCGGCACTGATAGGTGGCGCTGATGGGAACTTATTGAAAGCACTGGCACTGATTGGCAACACTGATTGATACTGGTAGGTGGCACTGATTGGAAACACTGATTGGCACTGATAGGTGGCATTGGTTGGCACTGATACTAGGTGGCACTGATTGGCACTGATTGGAAGCACTAATTGGCACTGACAGGTGGCACTGATTGGAAACATTAATTAGCGCTGACTGGCACTGACAGGTGGCACTGATTGGCGCTGACAGATGGCACTGATTGGAAACACTGGCACTGGCAGGTGGCACTGAGAGGTGGCACTAATTGGCACTGCTAGGTGGCACTGATTGGAAACACTGATTGGCACTGTCAGGTGGCACTGATTCATACTGACAGATGGCACTTATTGGCACTAACAGGTGACACTGATGGTCACTGGCAGGTGGCACTGACTGGTAATGATTGACACTGACAGGTGGCACTGATTGTCCCTGACAGGGGCCACTGATTGGCACTGGCAGGTGGTACTGATTGGCATTGATTAGCACTGATGGGTGGTACTGATTGGAAACACTGATTGACACTGACAGGTGGCACTGATTGGCACTGGCAGGTGGCACTAATTGGCACTGATTGGCACTGACAGGTTGTACTGATTGGAAATACTGATTGGCACTGACAGGTGACACTGATTGGCACTGACAGAGGAGATGGAGTTTCACACTGAGCCAATACGTAGTAAAACTGTGTATGACAATGTAACTGTGACAATGTAACTGCATGCAGAGAGAGACCAGCTGTCAAAATTCAGTGGTGATGTTGGGGGTGGGCGGGACCTGGGGTTACTTAAGAAAGGGGGTGGGGCCACATACACATAGTGGCCTGTCCAGATCCCGTCCGTTGGCTGGTGTTTGATTCAGTTACATTACATGACAGTGTCACACACTGACCGGATCTCACAAGCAGAACGATCTGCTCAGCGTGAAACTGTCTCACAGGCAGCAGGGGCTGCACAGTCATTTCCCAGCAGTGACAGTCCCACAGGCAGATTTCGGGAGACAGCTGGCACGGGTGACTGTACAGATACAAATTGTCACTGCAGCCCCTCTTAAAATGCCTCCTGGGACCATGGGCCATGAGCCAGCCCTGCGTGTACAGCTTGTATAGCAGTGTAAATTTAGTGTCCCCTCAAAATAACTCAACACACAGCCATTAATGGTGGTGGGAGAGTCATGGTCTGGGGCTGCATGAGTGCTGCCAGCACTGGGGAGCTACAGTTCATTGAGGGAACCATGAACGCCTCACTTTGGAGACTGTGCATTCATTTACATGATAATTCAGTGCTTGCACACTAGGAGAATTGTTATCCTGATCATTCTAAATCATTGTTGGGACCTGGGGATATATACAGTGGGTATAATAAGTATTGAAAACGTCACCATTTTTCTAGGTAAAAATATTTATAAATGTGCTATTGACATGACATTTTCACCATATGTGGGTAACAACCCATGCAATCCACACATACAAAGAAATTAAAACAAATCATTTCAGAAATTAGGAGAGGCTAACAGAACCTTCAAAATGTGAAAACTGTTTATGTGGATGTGGGCCAAAATCACACCTGAGCAATGCATGTGACTAGTCTCTCCATACATGAGGAGTCTTGTATAACCAACAAAGAATTTTGTATGAAGTATTAAAGCGGAGTTCCACTCAGAAATTGAATTTCTCCTGATCGGATTCCTCCCCCTTCCGGTGCCACATTTGGCACCTTTTGGGGGGGGGGGGGGGGCAGATACCGGTCGAATCCAGGTATCTGCTCCCACTTCCGGGCATAGATTGCAACACTGTGCGGCAAACCACACAACTACACGATGTCCGGTCCATTCAGATCGTGCAGCGTGACTCGCACATGCACAGTAAGAAACAGGATGTGAAGCCGCTTCCCTTAGTCAGGATGTCGGCGCCTGCACCCAGGGCCAAGGGACAGATCGGCTTCGGGTGAGGACATTGTTGGCTCCCTGGACAGGTAAGTGTCCTTATATTAAAAGTCAGCAGCTGCAGTATTTGTAGCTGCTGACTTAAAATAAAAAATTCCCAGGCAGAACTCCACTTTAAATAAATTTCAGTAAGCGTGTTTAATACTTTTTCTCTGCATCATTCCATTTTATTACACATAACTTAATTTCTGAATGTATTTGTTTTGGTTTCTTTTTATGTATGGATTGCATGGGTTGCTATCGACATGGTGAAAATTTTATGTCTATAGCACGTTAAGAAATATATTTATCTAGAAAAAAGGTGATGTGTTTAACCCCTTCAGGCCCGGAAGGATTTACCCCCTTCCTGACCAAGCCATTTTTTGCGACACGGCACTGCTTCAATTTAACTAACAATTGCACGGTTGTGCGACGTTGTACCCAAACAAAATTGATGTCCTTTTTTTCACACAAATAGATCATTCTTTTGGTGGTATTTGATCACCTCTGCTGTTTTTTATTTTTTTTTAAAAGGAGAGTGACAATTTTGAAAAAAAAAACAATATTTTTTTATTATTTGCTATAATAAAAATCCCAAAATTTTCTAAAAAAATAATTCTTCATCGGTTTAGGCCGATATATATTCTTCTACGTAGTTTTGGTAGAAAAAATCGCAATACGCATATATTGATTGGTTTGCACAAAATTTATAGCGTCTACAAAATAGGGTATAGATTTATGGCATTTTTATTATTGTTTTTTATTTCACTAGTAATAGCGGTGGTCTGCAATTTTTAACGGAACTGCAACATTGCGGCAGACAGATCGGACACTTTTGACACATTTTTGGGACCTATAAAAAGGCATTGTATAAATGTCAGGAAGAGGTTAACACTAGGGTGCGATCAAGGGGTTAAATATGTTCCCTCAGTATGTGTTCTAACTGTGGGGGGATGGGGCTGACTTTGGTAGGAGACCGATCGTTGTTCCTATACACCAGGAACAACAGACCAGTCTCCTCACCCCTGACAGAACGTGAATTTGTGCGTTTACACACACAAATCCCGGTTCTCGCTCTGTCAGCGGTACATCAGATCCTTAGGGACGCAACTGTTGTGCATGTGTGCCCCCTATACTCCTCAAAAGCACCCGCCATACAGCTATGGCGTTTTGCGCAGGAGTGCCATTCTGACGCCGTCAATCAACAGGGGCTATTCGGCAAGTGGTTAATATATTTCACCAGCTGTATATAGTGTATATATATTGTGATATGGAGGATTGTTAGCTCGGTGGTAGATGCATTTTAGTGAAGCCCGTGTCATTCTGAACTGTATTTTAACAAACTTGCCAGTCCACTTTTATTTAAATAAAAAGCAAAGTCTTTGCAAAGTTGCCAACGCAGGGATTTCAGCTTCACAAAGCAAACACCTGGCTCTCTTGTCAGTAGCACCGCTGTTATTGTCTCTGGTCTCTCAGACCTGTCTCACCCAACTTCTCGTGGCTTACCTGGTTTACTTAGCCCTGAATACAGCATAGGATGCCCATGTGTCCCAGATTGCCCAGGATTGTCCCTTCATTCAAATTTTTGTCCAGTTTCCCGTGCACCTTCATTCCAGGACAATACAGTGTCCCGGAATGAAGAAAAAATACACACCGCCAGTCCGCCACCCTGATAATCATTACACACCACCAGACCGCCACCCTGATAATCATTTGCCTAACTGGCAGCTAGGCTGGGGCCACCCTGCGTCTAGCAACCAGTGATGTCGGCTGACAAGGGGGCAGTGGGCACCCGCACCCTAAGGGGCTACGGCTGAGCAGCGTGCCTCCGAGAGAGAGAGCAGCCAGCCACACCAGAGCCACACTTAAGGATAAGGGTAAGGATCCAGCCTGTGCCCAGTCAGTGCCAGTCCCGGGGCCGCCGCAGACTACTCCACGTGGCTGCTGCAGCACATTGCCAGCAGCGCAGCCCAAGCTGCCCGACTTCTCCAGTTCAACTTATCCTCTCCTTAGCTGAGCCTCCTTCCATCCACGAGGTCCGCAAGTTTTGAGGGCCCGCCAGACATTGGCAGTACAGCACCTTGCTGCACAGGCCCACTCCACTATAAATGTCTGTGTCTGTAGCCTAACCGTTCACATTCTCCTGTACCATGTCCGCAGTTTAACCATTTCCATTCTCCTGTACCATGTACCAGCCTCTAACCATCTCCTATACCACGTTCACAGCCTCTAACCATCTCCTGTACCCTGTTTCAAGCCTCTAACCATCTCCCGTACCATGTCCACAATCTCTAACCATCTCCTGTATCATATCCACAATTTCTAACCATCTCCTATAACATGACCACTGTTATATCCTCTGAGTTGTGAGAGACACAAGACTCTGGTCTGGAACAACTGATGTTTATTTCAACATTCTCAGGACAGGTATATCTTATTATGCTTCCTTACATGTGCTCTAAGATGGCTACTATGCCCCTTTGACCATTGTCATCACTCCTGGGTGAAGCCAGCCTTAAAGAGACAGTACATATGGAACCCTTCAGGTACAACCACAGTCTCTGTCCATCTCTTGTCATGTATCATGCCTGCCGTCTCTGAGGGAGAGCCGTGTCAAGAGGCACCGCCAGGATGGGGGTCACAGAAGAAGCCACACATCTGTGGACTGTGTAGGGAGAATATAGGATGAAACCAGACACACCAAGCTGGAGCCCGGAGAGGATCGTCTAGCTGAGCCCTGCATGGTATACCTGAGAGGAGGTCATTGATGGTGCTGCCAGGCCAATCTGAAGGAGGGGAGGCACTGATGTAAGGGGGAGTGAATACAATAAGGTAAGGTGGGCACTGATATAAAGGATCCCCCTTATATCAGTAACCCCCACTTACCTTAGTGTATTCACTCTGTGGAAGGTGGTCTGTCGCAGCAGTTTTCACTGGAACAGGTGGTGAGGGAAAACTTTCACAAGGTGACACCTGTTCCAGTGAAAACAGTTTGACTTCTGAAAATATTGGCTACAGTTATGGCCACTTCAGGCCTAAATAGTTTTCTATGTATCTCTTGCAGCAGTTTTCACTGGAACAGGAGGTGTCTGTAAACCACCTCAAATTGTTACCTCTCACATTGTTATTTTAACAATGCATTGGCATTACTCTTTATGGTAACTTCTATGTCGGTTTTTAATGTTGTCTCTGTGATCCAGCTGTGGAGATTCACATTCCAATTGCCTTGTTTACCATTCCACTAAATTCAGAACAGAAATTGAGGGATTTATTGATTCTGGTGACTACCTGGGATTTTCCCTCAATTTCTTTGTTGGTGGCTAATTGTCTATGATACTGAAAGTGAAGGGAAATCTCTCCAGCTGGATGCAACTTGACCTTCATGGAAATGGCAGAAAAATGCTTGTTCCTTGCCAGATGCTTTGAAAGCTGCAGGCCCTGATCTGGGATTACAAAACCTGGAAAATACCGACAAGCTAGTCTTCTCCATTCTAAAGCAATGCTCTGGAGCTTTGTACTCTGCCATAATTTGAATCCTGTGTGTCTTTTCTCTAGAACTGCACTGTGGCGGGGCCTAGCACTGTCACTATATACAGTATGTGTATATATATATATATATATATATATATATATATATATATATATATATATATATATATATATATATATATATTTATGAGCAGAAGAGGGATTGCTGCACAAACAAAAGTAAATTTATTGATAAAGGACACCTTGAATGAATGAATGAATGAAATACTTGTATAACGCACAATGCGAACTGAATCGCCTCTAGGCGCTGTGGCGAGCTTTGATCATCAGCTAGAAGAGGAAGGTCTTGAGTTTTTTCCTAAAAGCCAGGTGATTTTCTTCCAGGCGGATGTTGATTGGTAGAGCATTCCATAGCCGAGGCCCTTGGACAGCGAATCTCCGATCCCCCTTGGATTTATACCGGGCTTTGGGCATAAGGAGGAGGTTTTTGTTGGCTGATCGAAGACTGTGGTTTGGTGTGTAATGATTTATTTTCTCTATTAGGTATTGCGGAGCTTCTCTATGCACGCATTTGTGGGTGAGGGTCTTGAACGTGATCCGATTTTTTACGGTTAGCCAATGTAAGCTCCTCAGCGAAGGAGAGATGGATTCCCAGGGTTTTTTTCCTGTTATCAGCCTTGCCACTGTGTTTTGGATCAGTTGTAATCGCGCAAGTTGATATTGTGGTAATCCTATGTAAAGCGAGTTTGCGTAGTCCAGTCGTGAATTAATGATTGTTCCAACTACCACTGCTTTGTCATTCTTTGGGATAAAAGGGATGAGTCTGCGAAGCATGCGCAGCAGATGGTGAGATCCACTGACTACTGCTCCTATTTGGGCATCCATTGACATTTGTGCGTCTAAAATAACCCCAAGACTCTTGGCTTTGGTCTTTGGGGAGATAGTCTGCCCAAAGACGGTTGGTGGAGACCAGGAGGTTTTGGTTGCGGGCTTATGATTTGGGTGTAAGATAAGAAGCTCTGTCTTTGATTCGTTCAGCTGGAGGGAGTTAGTGGTCATCCAGTCCTCTATTGATTTGAGGCAGTTTTCAAATTGTTGTTGGTGATCTTTTTTTCCATTGATCCGGAAATAAAGTTGCGTGTCGTCAGCGTAAGAGTGGAAGCAGAGATCTGAGCATCTGATGATTTGAAGGAGTGGGCGAATGTAAATGTTGAAGAGAATGGGTGACAAAGGAGAGCCTTGAGGGACTCCGCAGATGACTGCCCGAGTTTCGGAGAGGAATTTTCCTAGTTTCACTGTCTGTGACCGATTTCTTAGGAAGGGCGCAAACCATTGGAGATCTATGTCTTGGACTCCGGCTACTTCTGTGAGGCGGACGAGTAGAGTATTGTGATCTACTGTATCAAACGCTGCACTTAGGTCTAGCAGTACGAGGAGACACGGCTCTCCGTCATCTGCTGCTTCTAGGGCGTTGTCCCAAATCTTAAGGAGTGCTGTTTCCGTTCCATGACCCAGGCGGAAGCCTGATTGCAGTGGGTTCAGGAGTTTGTGAGTATCCAGGGGGAGTTGTAGCTGATGTTCCCTTGAAGATAGTATGCTGACTCATGTAGTTCATCCAAAAAAATACAAAGAAAACATAATCAATGAATCATCAAAATTAATTTGTATATTCACATACAAAAAAACTAAACAAACAAAGAAATCTCATAATGTGGGGCTGTATCGGCCAATATCTGGCAGATCGGTCAACACATATAGAGACTTATACCATCATAAAAATAAATAAAGATCAAAATCTGTATTTAACCCTTTAGGATATAAAGAGTCTAAGCAATTTATCCAGTAAACTTCTCTTTTTCTCAATTCCAATTCTCTATTCCCCGCACATCTATTAGTTGGAATACTATCGATTACCATATATCTCAATTGAGAAACCGAATGGTTAATTTCTAAAAAATGTCTAGAGAGAGGTAATTTATCATTTAATGCTGGATGAGCACTCAGGTTGGACAGTCCCTCTCTCACAAGTCCTAGCAGCCAACAGGGTGCTTACTCAGGAACAAAGTCTTTATCACCGACATTGTAGCAGAACACGTAGGTAAACTAAGCGGTAGAGCACTTGTAGAATACCTGGATCTTTCAGCCCACTTGGCGATATCCCCAAGACCGGATTCTCTCGGTTACCTCAGCCCTTCCAGGCTCTTGTTAAGAAACCAACCTCACTCGTGGTGTTCTTCGAAAGAGTCCTCCCCGGAATGCTCGAAGTATACTGGGTCTCTCCTGGACTGGAGACAGCACTCATCCACCTCAGAATCCCTCCTCAGTTCCCCTGCCTTGGGCTAGCCAGCCCCGAGGCATCAAAATCGGGTGGAACCACACCACGGGCCATAGCCTTCCTGGGGGCTGGTCAGGAGGATCAGGATCATATACTCAGTACAGCATACTGGACCGAAACCCAGAACCATGTGACATCCATGTCTTAAATACCCTCTCCTAGAAGGCACAGTGGGAAGGCCACTCCCACTAACCTGACTCCGAGAGAGCATAATTCAAGCGCCTAACCAGACCATAGTTCCACGCCTGCCACCAGAGACAGTGCCCCCTGTGGCCAGGCTGAACATCTCACAGTCCAGTCAGACTGACACAGAAGCCACATTTAGTCAAATAGGCCCAAACCAAGCTGTAGTTTGGGTAATGCTTTAACTTTGAAAAACATAGCCCGCCGCTGCACACTCCCTCCGCTTATTTAGACGATGTCCCCATTGTCTGGGAAAGACAGAAAAAAGAAACCCAGAGCTAACAACTAAGCCTATAAAAAAAAAAAAAAAACATTAGAGTCCACCAACTTCCATGGATTTTTCTTTTCTAACCCTTAAAACTTCTTAAATTTCTAAAACCATTGCTTTTTTTTTCCTCTTCTGTAAAACTGTATTAATTGCGCCGACTCATGCCACCTAGTGGTATGCCTCGCTGAAGTGCAGTCTTTAACCCGCCGCTACAATTGCTACAGCCTGCAGATCACGGGTGGCATCTTCTCTCTGCCTCTGCCCATCCCCCTCCTTCTCCCCTGCTGAATTGGCTGGACCGACCTGACCTTAAAAAAAAAGTACCCATGACAGGCCCAGCCAGAAACCTGCAGCCAAATGGCTCGCGAGGGGACTTAGGATGTCTGGGATAGGCTGGACAGATCTGCCTGAGCCTCTATACTGACAGGAAGTGCTGTAATGTCATTACAATCTGAATGAATACACTATGTAGCACACTGCTATGGAGAGACCTGTAGAAGTACCCGAAGCAAAGGAGCTGATTGATGATGGCTTAATCGCTGACAGCTGGCAGTTCCAGCTGTAGTGCAGAGGGGATCACATAGGAGCTGTGAGTCTGGATGCCATTTTAAAATGGCGCTTAGACAAATAAGCACTGGACTCAAGTTGTAAAGTTACTGCCATATGATAAAATAACTTATGTATCAGTCAGTTATAGGCTTTCTTTTTGCGCAGACTGTGCAAGTGCACAAAGCCCTGTGCATTTTAGGACCCCATTTATTTTAGATGAGGGTCTGAAAGGTGCTGGGTTCCATCCCACTGTTATGTACGTTTGTACGCGGTTTACTGCTAGCTGGCAATCCCTGAAAACTCATCTCTTTAGGGAAGCCTATCATGCCTCCAACTAATCTTTTATCACTTCCATCGCTCATTGCTCACAGTTACAAACTTTTGCACCACTTAATAAATTAGTAAAAAAAAATTATGCACTTGTTCAATCTGTGAATACACTAATAAAAAATGTAATAATAGTGAGCAGTAAGAAAATACTTGCTGCTGTAAAGCTCTAAAAAAAAATTATTAATTTTTTTTTTCACATTTTTGATATAATATTTTTTGGAGCTTTACAGCAGCAAGTACTTTCCTATTGTTCACTATTATTACTTTTTTTATTAGTGTATTCACGGATTGAACAAGCACCATTTTTTTTTTTACTTATTTACATAGTTACTTGGGTGAGATCACTATCTAATGGTTGCAGCTGTTCTTTATTGTATATTATTCAAGATTAAATAAATTTTTAGTTATTTTACACATAGCAGCGCACAAGTACTCTTTACCATACTTACCAACTGTCCCGAATTTCCTGGGACATTCCCGGGATTTAGACTCTTCCCAATTTAATTTTTTCCTGGGAAATGTCCAGAGAAATCCGTTTTGTTCCCTATTTTTTGCCGCTACTGCCTACTGCCGCCAGAGGTCCACGGCCGGTGGAGACTATGCCACCATTTCTAAGAAGACCAGGAACAATGTTGGCAACTATGCTTTACACACTTTTGTACCACTTGCCTATTAGATTGTAAGCTCTTCTGAGCAGGGCCCTCTTAACCCTCTTGTATTTAATTGTATGGTAACTGTATTGTCTTCCTTTTATATTGTAAAGAGCTGTGTAAATTGTTGGCCCTATATAAATCCTATATAATAATAGCTAGCTGCAAAAAATAGGTATTTTTATACAGCTAGCAATTGCATGGGGGTGCCTTGCAAGATTAGTCTTAGAAAGAGCGGTCCTTAGTAACTCTGTCTACCACTGGGGTGGAGGGATCACTGTATTGTGCAAAACAATCCCATCAAGGGATTGGCACTGTGTCACACAGGATTGGACAGGTATGAACATTTTAGATCTCTATTGATCACTTGTAATGATGTAGAGATGTCTTGAAGCTATGCAAAAATACCATACCAACAACAATAGAGAACTGGCCAACTTCAAAAGTAAAAAGGAGCACTGAAGTGATTGTAAACGATCACCTTGTAAAACCATCCATTCAGTTTAAGGCTGGGTTCACACTAGTGCGAATTGCATGTGGATTTCCCTGCATCCAATTTGCATGACTAGTCCACTGTTCACTTCTCCTTTAAGATTAATCTAAATAATCACACAGACAACAAAATTATTTTTTGACTGGGTTGATACTTTTATTACTTAGGTATCGGACACAGCTTGCCAACTGTAAATTAACCATCCAACCAGTAAACTTACTTATTAGGAGCCAATTCAGCCCCCAGCCATCCAGGTTATACTCAGGGGCTTACTAAGGGCTTCCTGCTCCCCTTTCAACCGACTCCATCAGCCACCTGCCACCTCAGCCTGCAAAAGGCCAGCTGTGACAATAAAATTGGTTCGCAGCAAAAAGGAATTAAGTAAACCAATAGTAAACTTTGCATCCAAGATTTAACTAAAACAGTATAGAAAATTAACACAAAAGCCACAACACAAAGCCCTCGTCAATTTTTTTAAATTTTTTATTATTATTATTGCGTGGGAGTGGGGACTTGTTCCCTCTTGAGAATTGTACAGACTGAGGGATCAGTAATTCACGTGATGCAGAAGTCTCTTCCTTTTTACTTTTCCACCAATAACCTACCACCAAATTTATACCACCTCGCCAACCACCCCTTAGCCATTGCTTAACCCTTTTCACGCCAATGTACTGTTCCAAATGAACCATCTCTAGCTGGTGGAGGAGAAACAGCAGCACACTGAACTTTCAAGTTTGTCAAGACAAGTCTGATCATTGGGGAAGAGCTGAGTTCCCAACATTGCTAGAGAACTGGCCATGCTTTTTTCTCCTGCTCAGTGTGCTCAGTTTTTAATAGGTAAGCAGAGGGACTGGCAAGAACACCAAAGATTTAACACAAAGGAAGCAATACAAAGAGAACAGGAGTCTTTTTCATACATGTACATGGTGCAACATTCACACATCAGGAATATGAAATGTTGGGTTGACATACTCTTTAAGTGAACAAGGGACCTTAAAATGATCAACTCCCCACAAAGATCATTATCTTTACTAAGTGGAAAGTATTGTTTCCTAAGAATCTCCACGGTCATTTCGTTAAAGGATATTGCTACATATAGAAGTCAGGCTTACTGTATTGGAATTTCCAGTTGGTGACATAGTGGACTAACAGCAATGATCATTCCCTCAGCATGCAGGCCGAGCTGATGACGACAGGGTGCAAAAATAGCACCCAGAGACATTAATATCTTTGCAGACGTTCCCTAGTACAGCTGCATTAGAGTTGTTGCTAGGTATGATAACGAGAAATTGCTGCGTCATGTGTTCTTACATAACTGTACATCTGAGCGTTTATCTGGGATGCTAATTATCATTATCACTATTTGTATCTGTATATTCATAACTACTAAATTATCATATTATTCAGCTGTTTTGTACTCACAATATGGCAAATGGTAGACTCAGATAACACTGTAAAAAGGAATATATAGTTCCATAATGTAAGGATTATGACAACAGCTATTCCTGGGCTTCCCTCTGAAAATGCTGTTTATATGATTGTGTTCAATAATTCAGAATCAATTAATTATTATCAATTATGGAGTAAATGAAGTCAGGATTCTTTTTCTGGTAAAAAAAAAAAAAAACATAACAATTGTTCCTATCCCATTATAAACCTTTAGTTAAAGCTGAACTATGGGAGTAAAGAACAAATATTCAAATAAAAAAACTCTTGTGTGATATTACTAAAAATATACTTTTCTTATAGCCATATATGCCTATATTCTTTCTGCTGTTAAAGAGGAAGTAAACCCTGATGGGTTTACTTCCTCTTTTTTTCCCTGCAAAGGTAAAGCATAATGGACTACTATGCATCGCATAGTAGCTCATTATGTGTCACTTACCTGACACAGGAGCCAGTGAAGTCGCCGCTGTCCCCTGTAGTCCGCCGCATCCATCTTGCTGGTGGCGTCTCGCAGCTCTGACGAATCACAGCGGCGAAGCCGCGATGACGTCACTCCCGCGCATGCGCACGGGAGTCGCGTCTCGCAGCTCCGCCGCTGCCATTCGGCGAAGCCGCGATGACGTCACTCCCGCGCATGCGCACGGGAGTCGACAAATTAGGCAAATCCATTCTTGGACTTGCCGCATTTAGTGCGCCTGCGCGCCGCTGTCTACGGCGCATGCGCCGTAGACAGCGGTGCCCATTTTCGGGCAAATATCTCCTAAACCATATAGGTTTAGGAGATATTGCTTGGACCTACAGGTAACCCTTAATCTAGGCTTACCTGTAGGTCAAAGTGGTTTGAAAGGGTTTACTTCCTCTTTAATGCTATTAAGTGATCCACACACCTTCCCTAAGATACTGTATATAAATGTATACAGTGCAGAGCTGCTGAAAATTGTATTATACCCACAATAACTTTCAAATGAAAAACTTACAGTGCCTTTAAAAAGTATTCATACCACTTGAAATTTTCCACATTTTCTCATGTTACAATCAAAAACAAATGTATTTTATTTATTATATATTTATTTTACGTGATAGACCAACACAAAGTGGCAAATAATTGTGAACTGGAAGAAAAACGATAATTTTTTAAATATGTGAAAAGTGCGGCGTGCATTTGTATTCAGCCCCCCTCCCTGAGTCAATAATTTGTAGAACCACCTTTTGCTGCAATTACAGCTGCAAGTCTTTTTGGAGATGTCTCTATCAGCTTTGCACATCTAGAGAGTGACAGTGTTGCCTATTCTTCTTTGAAAAATAGCTCAAACGCTGTCAGATTGGATGGAGAGTGTCTGTGAACAGCAATTTTCAAGTCTTGCCACAGATTCTCAATTGGATTTAGGTCTGGGCTTTAACTGGGCCATTCTAACACATGAATATGCTTTTATCTAAACCATTCCATTGTAGCTCTGGCTGTATGTTTAGAGTTGTTGCCTGCTGGAAGGTGAACCTCCGTCCAAGTCTCAAGTCTTTTGCAAACTCTCACTGGTTTTCTTCTAAGTTTGCCCTGTATTTGGCTCCATCCATCTTCCCATCAACTCTGACCAGCTTCCCTGTCCTTGCTGAAGAAAAGCATCCCCACAACATGGATGGTGTGTTCAGATTGATGTGCAGTGTTAGTTTACCGCCACACAAAGCATTTTGCTTTTAGGCCAAAAAGTTCCATTTTGGTCTCATCTGACCAGAGCACCTTCTTCCACATGTTTGCTGTGTCCCCCACATGGCTTCTCCCAAACTTCAAACAGGACTTCTTATGAATTTCTTTTAAGAATGGCTTTCTTCTTGCCACTCTTCCATACAAGCCAGATTTGTGGAGTGCATGACTAATAGTTGTCCAGTGGACAGATTCTCCCACCTGAGCTGTGGCTCTCGGCAAGTCCTTCAGAATTAACATGGGCATCTTGGCTGCTTCTCTGATCAATGCTCTCCTTGCCCAGCCTGTCAGTTTATGTGGATGGCCATGTCTTGGTAGGATTGCAGTTGTCCCATGCTTACTCTTTCCATTTTCAAATGATGGATTGAACAATGTTCCGTGAGATGTTCAAAGCTTGGGATATTTTTCTATAACCTAACCCTGCTTTATACTTTTCCATAACTTTATCCCTGACCTGTCTGGTGTGTTCCTTGGCCTTCATGATGCTGTTTGTTTATTAAGGTTCTCTAATAAGCCCCTGAGGGCCTTCATAGAACAGCTGTATTTATACTGAGATTAAATTACACACAGGTGGACTCTATTTACTAATTAGGTGACTTCTGAAGGCAATTGGTTCCACTAGATTTTAGTTAAGGATGTCAGAGTAAAGGGGCTGAATACAAATGCGCGCCACACTTTTCAGATATTTATTTGTAAGAAATATTAAAAACCATTTATAATTTTCCTTCCACTTCACAATTATGTGCCATTTTTTGTTGGTCTATCACATAAAATCCCAATAAAATACATTTACATTTTTGGTTGTAATTTGACAAAATTTAGAAAATTTCAAGGGGTATAAATACTTTTTCAAGTCACTGTGTAACTATTGGTGATGTAAACACTAATCCAAATGTAGCGCTGACATCCTTGTGTATTGGTATGTGTTTGCATACTTTATATTAAAGTCTATGGACATTGCTACGGTGCAGCATTTAGAGCCATCTAGTGACTAAATGAGGTAATGCACTATTATGATTATTTACCTCAGAACAAACACAAAAAGACTGATACAGGAAGTGTCTGATGTTTTGATTGAGAAGGTTGACCTTATTACCCAGGAGTCTGTGTTACCTACCCATGAACACTCCCTGAAGCAGTGCATGCTGGGTAGGATATAAAAGGGACCCGAGTGGCCATTTTAGGTCTCTTGGGATCACGTTGCCGGCCTGTGTGGAACTGAGAGGAGGCTCCCCGGAGACAGCGGTCCACAGCCATTGTGGAGCGCAACTCTGTTTGTTTGTGGAGTGACTGGACGGTGCCTGAGAGACGGTGACTGGATTGAAAAGGTCCAGTGACACTCATTGGAGCAGTGGAGGACCGGATACATCCAGTGGAGCTGTACAGAGTGGCTGGCCCAGCTGAGAGAGAAACAAGCTACAGTCACGCGACCCAAGTTACCACACGGAGCTCTGATCCAGTTGGTGAGCGGGTTACGGCCCACAGTTTGTTAACTTTTACACGCAGTTAGACTTAGTTAGACATACGGAGCAGAGCAACTGACATTGAGCAGGCTTGAGGCCTATCTACTCTGGTGCCTCAAGCGTTGTAAATTAGTTATTGGAGCCACACCAGGAGCACCTCAACCTAACTTCTCATAGACTGTGGATTACAAATCACAAAGGAGTTATTTTAGCTAGCGAAGAAAGAAGATCACGGACTAAGTACTTTAAGTGAGCTCTCATTCTTAGCTTATAAAGTGAGGGGAGCTCCCAGGTATTAATCCATATATATATATATATATATATATATATATATATATATATATATATATATTGTTTTAAATTGTTCCATTGTTCCTATTGAAATATATTGTACTGTTGGGATGACAGCACAATTCCTGTAACCACCTGTTTTGAATATTCTACAGTAAAATATATTTCTGGTTAAGTATCCAGTGTTGTGGCATACTGTTTGTCCCCACCAGTTGGAGCCAGTGAATCCTGAGTTTACAATACAAGTAATTTGCATTTGTATTATATTGTATTGTGTTGCATTGCACCACAGCTGTGCCAAGGGGATTGAGTCAAGTTAGTGGGGTTATTGGAAGAGTGCAGGCCCAAATCAAACCAGCAGCTCCTTCGGGGGTAAGTGCTACACAAAAAAACTAAGAAATTAAAATTGCATGCTAGAAATGTTCTCTTAAAGCGGGAGTCCGCCGTATTTTTTTTTTAAAGCCAGCAGCTACAAATACTGCAGCTGCTGACTTTTAAAATAATGACACTTACCCGCCCAGCGCGCCCGCGATGTCAGCACCCGAAGCCGATCTCTCGATCGTCTCTCGGGTGCTGCTGCTGCCATCTTGGGTATGGGAATCAGGAAGTGGCGCCTTGCGGCTTCATTTCCCGGTTCCCTACTGCGCATGCACGAGTCGCGCTGCGCAATAAGGACGGTCCCCGCTGTCTCTGGGATCCGTGTGTTTCCCAGCAGGCAGCGGGGGACTTTCAGAAAGGGGCGTAGATTCTGCGGAAAGGGGCGCAGCTTCTGCAGAATCTACATCGGAAGTGGGTGCAGATACCTGTACTGTACAGGTACCTGCACCCCGTCCCCCCTGAAAGGTGCCAATTGTGGCGCCGGAGGGGGGGAGGGTTCCAATGAGCGGAAGCTCCACTTTAGGGTGGACCTCCGCTTTAATATAGGCAAGAAATATTAAATATGAATCAAATATCAATCTGCATGCCGGAACAATCTTTCTTTGAATATACTTTTCACGTAATCAACATTAAAGTAGAACTATAGACAAAACTTTTAATTTTCGATAGAGTACAGGAAGGTTATAACTCCTGTCTGTTTTTTATCTGCCAATCCGTGACCCATTGGGAAGATTTCCCTTCACTCCCTGTCCCATAGCCAAACAGGAAGTGAGAGGAAATACCTGCAAATTAAAGGAATTCCTTGGGGACCCCCAGGTCATAGGAACTAGTGTCCCCATTGGAAGATTTGCCCTCTATTACTTTTTTGGGGACAACCCAGAATTTGGGATTTTCCTTTACTTTCAATGAAAATGAAAATGGTAAACAGGGCAAAAAGAGATGGTGAATCTCCCTAACTTAGGCACAGACAGCTATAATCCACCTTCAATCTATCCAAACCTAGAACAAAAGTTTTGCCTTTAGTTATATTTTAATCCCATGTGCTCCACACCAAATGTTTGTGATCTCATGTATGTCCTTCAATGCCCTGAGCTGACTTTGGTTTTTTGACCTACAGATGTAATAGGTCTTAAGCATACGTCCTACAATTTTCTTGTTCAATTTTCTTTAGATTTACCTTCAACTATCTAGTGTAACGGCCTGCCTGATTGCATACAAATGTAAAAAGTGTTTAGGTTTGACCTCATATTATATGGTTTTGGTAAATCTAAAGGAAAATTGTAAAGGAAAATTATATTATGTATGGCCGGCCTTATTGTGCCTTCCCCTTTACCTCATTCCTAGAGTTGAGCTTCAATTCTAATTAGTTTTTTTATTAGCTCCTCTAGCTATTTTTTTATTTTTTCTGTTTTATTTTTTTATTTTTTAGCCATTGATTGGTTTATAAATCGAGAATTGTTGCTCACAAAAGTAGCATTAAATATACAGGTACCCTCATTCTTAATTATCTTAGATAGTAGCAACAGGTGACCTCAGGTTTTGGGGGTGTAGTAGCAAGTAAGAGGGATATCGATTTTTTATATGTAGTTGTTTAACCACTTGCTTACTGGGCACTTAAACCCCCCTCAGTCCCAGACCAATTTTCAGCTTTCAGCGCTGATGCACTTTGAGTGACAATTACGCGGTCATACAACACTGTACCCAAATGAAATTTTTATCATTTTTTTCCCACAAATAGAGCTTTCTTTTGGTGGTATTTAGTTACAGCTCGGAGTTTTATTTTTTGCTAAACAAACAAAAAAAGATGCAAAAAAAAAAAAAATCATGTTTTAATAGTTTGTTATAAAATTTTGCAAACGGGTCATTTTTCTCCTTCATTGAAGTGCGCTGATTAGGCGGCACTGATAGGCTGCATTGGTGGGCACTGATGGGCTGCATTGGTGGGCACTGATGGGCTGCATTGGTGGGCACTGATAGGCTGCACTGGTGGGCACTGATAGGCATAGTTAAGGCGGCACTAATAGGCACAGATAAGGCGGCACCGATGGGCACAGATAAGGCGGCACTGATGGGCAAAGATGGGCACAGATAAGATGGCACGGATGGGTGGCACGGATAAGTGGCACGGATGGGTGGCACGGATGGGCACTGATAGGTACCACAGATAGATGGGACTGATGGGCACTGATAGGTGGCACTGATAGGTGGCTCTGATAGGTGGCACTGCTGGGCACTGATGGGCGGCACTGCTGGGCACTGATGGGCGGCACTGCTGGGCACTGATGGGCGGCACTGGGGTGCAGCACCTTTGAGGCAGATTTTGGGTGGCACTGTGGGTGGCACTGCTGGGTGGCACTGTGGGTGGCACTGTGGGCACTGCTGGGTGGCACTGTGGGCACTGCTGGGTGGCACTGTGGGCACTATGGGCACTGCTGGGTGGCACTGACAGGGGGGCACTTACTTTATTTCAGGATGGCACTGCGGGTGGCAGGTGGGCACTGGCAGGGGGCAGGTGTCCGTTTGAATTGCTGGCCGTGATCGGGACTGATGTCCCGAACACGGCCGCCGGCGATCGGCTTTTTTTTTTTCTCCTCGCGCTGTCAGCGCGAGGAGGAATACTAGCCGATTACCGGCTCCGTTTTATCACATGATCAGCTGTCATTGGCTGACAGCTGATCACGTGATAAGGGGTCGGGATCGACCCCTTACACGGATCGGTGATCAGGCGAGTCTCACGGACTCGCCGATCACAGAGCGCGCCGCGCGCGCCCCTCAGGGGGCGCGCAGGCCGCTCGTAACCGGGACCACGTCAATAGACGTAGTCCCGGAAATGTGGGTCCGCGCTGTTGCCGTCATTTTGCAATAGCGCGGATCCCAAGTGGTTAATTGTGAAATTTATGAGTCAGCTTTTGCACAATATATGAAATAAAAATGTTGTGATTTTAAACCTTTTTGTAATGTCCTTTGTTGGCACCGATAAAATCCTAATGCCCCACCCCACCCCACCCTACCTGTTGCTGCTATCATTGATTGGTTTAAATGTTCTGCTATTTTGTTCGGTTTTACACACATTTTTAAAAGCCTTAATTTCCAACTACCTTCACCATGCTTTGCAGCAGTAACATCCTAAAAAGCAAGAATAACTTGCCACAAATTTGTGGCAGTGATGAATTGTAAGTCTGTTAATTTGCTGCATATTTTCACTGGCAATTTGTAGACTTGCACTTGACGCAAACGTTCTAGTTGACACTTTTCCAATTTGTAGCAAATTTGTGGGGCAAGTCTCTAGCAAGAGCAAAGTTGCAGTGTTGAGTCTACAGTCAGAGCTCTGCAGGTCTACAGCACAAAACTTCTGCCACAGTGACCCCTGTGGTGGCATGACTATTGTACAACATACCTGAACCAGAACTTGCAGCAGACTTGCAGAATGTTTGCAAAGAATGTTGATCTGGAGTCATGCAATGTGGACTTACTGCAATTGTGCAACAAACTTGTGAAGCCTGGCAAGTTTAGTAATAGCTTAGCAAGTCACTTTCAAACTTGCAGCGCAATTGCTTGCTATCTGGGGTAGTTCTGATGCCTTTATAACAGGGACAAATCGCAGAATAAAATTTGGACTTTTGGTGAGTTATAGCTTAATTCCCAATGTACACAAAGGCTTCAGATACACTAACCTCCTCTAGATGATGGCCATGGAAAATGTTAAACACTGCAAAAACATGTGTAAACCAAAAATTGGGGCTTACAGAGGTTTTTGCTGCTTTAAGTGGTCGAAAACGTTCCTCTCCTGAACATGATTCTTCTACATTCAGGAGAGGGATTAACCTCCCCTAAACACACCAGATCCTAAACTCTGCTAAAAGCCTAGGTGTACATGGACACAGGCTTTTATTGAGACACCAAAAGCTCCTAATTGTAAGTTTAGGAGCAGCCAGTGTAGATGAAGCCTAAGACAAATGATAAATGAGGTTGGTTCACATTAAATAAACCTTAGATTAGCTTATAATATTAAACATTATTTTGAAATACTGGTCCTTTTATACCGAACAATGAACCTTGTATTACGTGGGAAATATCTGAGCATAATTCAGTCTGATTGCAGTAGTTGTGTGTCTTGCTTTTGTGTAATTCCACCTCTCGTTCCAACAGCCAAATAATAGAGATGTCCAGCTGTAGAAGATCGTTTCTCAGCAGTAACAGCAGTAAAATACATCTGGCACCTTGGAACACCCAGCATGGAACTATGCTGACTACTATGGAGTCACATCTGTCTGTTTCTTTCACGACAATGCAACTTCATAGTTACTTCTAATGCCTTGACCTTTCAGACAATGGCGACCTTCCTTTACTAGCTCATACATTTACAGAAGCTGTTACCTCGCAAAAATTCCATCTTGCTAAATTTTGAATTAAGTCAGATTTCTAATGATTTTCATTTTTTCCTATTATTTGCAATAAAAAAGCAAAAATTGTCCTATTTAAATCTAAACTCCAAGAATTAGGCAAAATGTATCCTTGTAGTGCCCCCTGCACTGCAAAGGTTAAATGCTTGCTATGTCTAGGGGGTGGTCCTTCTACGTCATCACATACAATATAGAACTATAAACCCTGAATTATTTATGGTGGAAGCTGCAGTGCGACCACAGGTGCCTTAGAAAGGAGGCAGTTTTGGACCACATGGATTGAGGGTGCCTACAGGAGCTTGATTCTGGCACTCCTAAACTTAACAAGATGTTCAATTTTGCAGTTCTGGGAGGGCCCCACTGCAATGGTCGGAGTAATATCTGGAGATTAGCTTTAGGCCTCATTCTGACACCTGTTCTGTATACAAGATTTTAGGCAGGTGAAGTCTATTTTCTTCACTGTAGGTGGCTCAAGTCTGCAGTGGCATTGCAGTTGGAGAGGAAATCAAGAGGCACATGGTTCCTTTATGGTTTCCTGGGTCACTGGGGAAGCTATCCAATTGGATACCGCTGCCCCATGTGACTGAAGCAGCCATCTTGGGTCAGGCAGAGCCTATTTAAGGCCTTGGCTCCCAGGCTTGGCACACATTTTGTGAGTGGGTAGAGTAGGGTAGAGTAGGGACAGGTAACCTGTCTGGTAGGGACAGAACTAGCAATAGAGAAAGGTTCCTGATGAGTAGGAAAGCATAGGACTGGCAACTTTTCTGGACATCTTAACACTTTGGCAGAAGACAGCCAGGCCACATTCTGACCCTCCAAACAAACACTGTCAGTTCGGCTGAAACCTACTGTCTACATGCTGTTGGACCTGTGAGAGTTCCCGGTTGGGCTGTCTTCCCCTTGGGTTTATTGTGAACTACTTTTGCATAATTTCAATATAAGTTCTTTCATTTCACTTAAACTGTGTGTGTTATTGCCGCCTCAACACAGTCAGTGGGGACGAGCAGGGACTATAGCCGGAAGGCACCCAGCTACACACATGAATTAAAATGCAATAGCTAGGGATACCTTCCCCAAAAATTGCCATGTGATAATAGTCAGTAGATCTAAAGAATCACACATCAGAAAGGTCATGCAAATGTCAACTTTTCCAATAGAAGTTGAACTTGGACTATCTCCAGCTTTCTGTTTTTCTCCCAATGACCCCAGCCTTCCTTTTTGTAAATGAGGCTACCTTTCATATTAAAAGGGAAGTATGGGGTTTAAAAAAAATAAATTATACTCACCCAGGTGGATGCAGCATCAATATAATGCTGTCCTCCATTGGCTCTGCACTGAGAGCTGAGCAATCAAACACAGCTGATCACTAAGTTCTCCCCTTCACTCTGAGCCACTAATAAAAAGACAGCATGAAGAACACATAGTGTGTCGCAGCAGGGTCTTCTTCCTCCCTTCACATCACTCCTCCCCATAGTAGTGGCCTCTGCCCCCCACACACAGAAGTGTCCTCTGCCCCCTCTCACAGAATTGTCCTGTGCGCCCCAAAGTATGGACCTCTGCCCCCCTACACATCAACCCTCACACGCTAGTGTTTTCTGCCCCCCTTCACAACCCCCCATGTAGTGCACTGTGCCACCCCCCCCCCAAAGCAGTGTCCCCTGCCTCCTTCACATCACCCCCCCCCCCAACTGTAGTATCCTCTGCCCCCCCCCAGTGCTGTCCTGTACCCTCCCAAAGTAATCTTCTGTCCCCCATTATACCCCCCTCCACTGTATTGTCCTATGTACCCCCCATAGCAGTGTCCTCTGCCCCTTCATATCACCCCCCCCCACCCCACTGTAGTGTCCTCTGCCCCCCACACAAACACACACCAGTGTGTAGGTAGCACTCTCCTACCTCACACAGGTGTACTGCAGAGCGGATAGTGGGAGGCAGCACAGTACTGGATGGAGAGTGTGAGCGGGAGCTGCCAGAGTTCACATTACCAAGCTGGTGATTTGTTGCTAGGACTGCCCGGCATACTAGCAACTAATCACCTGCTGGTTAACTTAAAAGGTGAACTAAGGCAGGTCCTGCCCCCACCTTCCATCCAGTAATGTGATACCTCTGTCTGTCAGCTCTGCAGTAAAGAGGAGAGCGGCGGAGGCTGGTGGGGAGGACTGGCAAAGTAGGGCTATGTTCGCGATCTACCGGTTGGCTGCCCACAGTCAACAGCTTGCCAAACCCTGGGCTAAAGGATAGATATTAGTGTATGGTTGTAAGTAGGGTCTAATTGGAACCAGTCACTAGTGGTGTACCCCAAGGATCTGTACTACGCTCTGTTTCTACTTGTTCTACATTTTGTAAGTGATATGGCTGGTGGTGGGTAAGGTATGTCTTTTTCCTGATGACATAAAGGTGTGCTTTAGTGTTGATATCCCTGGAGGTGTCTGTTACATGGAATATGATTTGGCATTGCTGGAAAATTTCAAAAAGTTTTGGAAAATGCAGTTTAATGTTTCTAAATGTAAAATAATGCACCTAGGGAAAAAAATCTCTTGACAGAGCACAATATTGGGGGTACATTGTTGGTCAGCACTACAGAGGAAAAATATGTAGGGGTACTTATCTCAGATGATTGCAAAAGGAGCAAGCAGTATGGCCAGGCAGTGGGAAAGCAGATAGATATTTAAAGCTGGCTAAACATGGATCTTTATTTTGATCAGTCGGCAGGCTGGTCAAAAAACCAAAACAAAAGGATTTCCCTATCCACACAAGGAGCTGGATGGAGGAATCCTCTCGGCTGTGGTATTGCATTCTGATGGTGGGACTCCTGCTTTCAGAATACGCTGATCAGAGCTGCAGCCGATTGTCTTCAATCGCAGATTGAATGCAAATGTTCTAACATTCCCGTTCGAGAGATGCTGATCATTCGACTTCTCTCAAGCGGGAACAGCTATAGATGGACAGAAATTCGATCAAAGAATTACCAGCAGATGGAAGGAGGTCTTAATTCCCAGATATTGATCTTTAGTTAGACCTCATTTAGAATACTGTGTCCAGTTCTGGAGACCTCACTTACAAAAAGATATTGATGAGACAGAATAAGTCCAGGAACAGGCAACAAAAGGTCTGGGGATACATCATATCAGGAGAGACTTCTGGAACATAAATGTACAGACTTGAGGAAAGACGGTGGTGGGGGCACATGAATAAAATCTTTAATTACATTATGGGTATGAATAAGGTTTCAGGAGGGCAGCATTTTCAATAAGAAGCTAAGATCAAGAACACAGGGACATGACCTCAAACTTGCCGGAGGATGGGCATCGCTTACCAACACTCTATATAACTATGGACACACACAGCCCCAGCTCGGGAGTGTGCATGCAAGGGTGCCCCTTAGCAAATGGCTTGCTATAGAAAGAACTTGGAGGAAGGAGAAGCTGACAGTATTGGCAGGGGAATGCTAAAAAAAAAAAAAAAAAAAAAAAAGAAAGGAGAAAAGCGACCTTTCTGTACAATATCTTTGCACAGAGCATGTATTACCTCTTATTTATTGAGAAATAAATTGCTGCTGCATACTGTATGAACAGCTTAGTCCTATAATTTTTGCTATATCATGTTAGTTACTGATAACATATTACGGTTATTACATAATACAGGCTTATTATTGTTCACATGGTCATGTAATGCTTCCCATTTTTAGCATAAAATCTGTGATCTTTACACAGCTCTCAGGATTTCCCCAAAGAGCACTCCTAAAATGCAGGAAAGTACCAAGATTACACATACTTTGCTGAATTACTTATTGTCTTACAGTACGTTATCTGAATGATAGGCACAATTGACATTTAGAGCAAATGTTTTTAACTGGCACCAACTGGCACCACCGGTTTGTTTTAAAAGGCTGTACCCTTATATAAGCTAAGCTTCATATATTTAAATACCAAGGATCTCCAATCACTATATACAGCTTCATTCAAGTCAAGCAGACTCAGGCGTGTGATATATTAGTTACTACAAGCTCCATTTTCTCTCAGCACAGGTTTCCACAGAGCTCTAACTACTTGACTATGGTATTAAATATGTCTTGTTACTGCCATACGAAGAAAACCCCAGCTTTTACCGTAGTGACCACACCACACAAAATTGAGTAAATTGTCCATAGCAGCCTTTTTATTAAACACATATAAATAACCAATAATTAACATTAATAACATAAAAAAAAAACAAAGCAGACTGTTATTAAAGAGAAAAGGCTGCAAGTTCCTAATGGGCATAAAACCCAGGACAGTACCTTCTTGTCACTTCCCTGGCCTCCATCCGCAAAAAAACACCAACTCGAAGGCAACTAGCAGGTACACGTCCACCACCTGGGAGCCGTACCTCAGATGGGTCCCTACACCCTAGGCGTCGCTAAGGTGTGGCTATTGGGATCAATAGTCCCAAGTGTCTAAGCGGGTCCTCCAGCAGTGTGTAGACTCTATATAGAAAGGACAGAAAGCAGCTGCAGCAGCCACATTTTACCTCTGTGTTATCCGGCCGGTGTGGTGCTGCCCACTGCACTGACTGACTGTTACCAGCAGAGCCGTGGAGTGATATGCCGCCCGCCCGCCCTGAGGAAAGCAGCAGATCAGGAGAATGCCGGCACAGCGACGTCCCCTTCTCCCTCCAGAGTCATGCTGTGTTAAGCAGCCAGCCCAACAGCAGGAGAATAGAATAAGGGCTGGGAGTGGGACAGAAGATACGATTAAAGTCATAGTAATGTAATAGTCAGTGTGTGTCAGGTAGGTCAGTGTGGGCCAGTGTAATGGTCAGTGTGGGCCAATGTAATGGTCAGTGTGTGTCAGGTAGGTCAGTGTGGGTCAGTGTAATGGTCAGTGTGTGTCAGGTAGGTCAGCGTGGGTCAGCGTAATGATCAGTTTATGTCAGGTAGGTCAGTGTAATGGTCAGGTAGGTCAGTGTGGGTCAGGTAGGTCAGTGTGCATCAGGTAGGTTAGTGTGGATCAGGTAGGTCAGTGTAATGGCCAGCGTGTGTCAGGTAGGTCAGTGTGGGTCAGTGTGTGTCAGGTAGGTTAGTGTAATGGTCAGGTAGGTCGGCGTGTGTCAGGTAGGTCAGTGTGGATCAGGTAGGTCAATGTATGTCAGGTAGGTCAGTGTAATGGTCAGGTAGGTTAGTGTGGGTCAGGTAGGTCAGTGTGGATCAGGTAGGTGATCAGGTAGGTCAGTGTAATGGTCAGTGTGTGTCAGTTAGGTCAGTGTAATTATCAGTGTGTGTCAGGTAGGTCAGTGTAATGGTCAATGTATGTCAGATAGGTCAGTGTAATGGTCAGTATGGGTCTGGTAGGTCAGTGTGGGTCAGGTAGGTCAGTGTGCATCAGGTAGGTTAGTGTGGATCAGGTAGGTCAGTGTAATGGCCAGCGTGTGTCAGGTAGGTCAGTGTGGGTCAGTGTGTGTCAGGTAGGTTAGTGTAATGGTCAGGTAGGTCAGCATGTGTCAGGTAGGTCAGTGTGGATCAGGTAGGTCAGTGTATGTCAGTGTAATGGTCAGTGTGTGTCAGGTAGGTCAGCGTGGGTCAGCGTAATGATCAGTTTATGTCAGGTAGGTCAGTGTAATGGTCAGGTAGGTCAGTGTGGGTCAGGTAGGTCAGTGTGGGTCAGGTAGGTCAGTGTGCATCAGGTAGGTTAGTGTGGATCAGGTAGGTCAGTGTAATGGCCAGCGTGTGTCAGGTAGGTCAGTGTGGGTCAGTGTGTGTCAGGTAGGTTAGTGTAATGGTCAGGTAGGTCGGCGTGTGTCAGGTAGGTCAGTGTGGATCAGGTAGGTCAATGTATGTCAGGTAGGTCAGTGTAATGGTCAGGTAGGTTAGTGTGGGTCAGGTAGGTCAGTGTGGATCAGGTAGGTCAGTGTAATGGTCAGTGTGTGTCAGTTAGGTCAGTGTGGGTCAGTGTAATTATCAGTGTGTGTCAGGTAGGTCAGTGTAATGGTCAATGTATGTCAGATAGGTCAGTGTAATGGTCAGTATGGGTCTGGTAGGTCAGTGTGGGTCAGGTAGGTCAGTGTGCATCAGGTAGGTTAGTGTGGATCAGGTAGGTCAGTGTAATGGCCAGCGTGTGTCAGGTAGGTCAGTGTGGGTCAGTGTGTGTCAGGTAGGTTAGTGTAATGGTCAGGTAGGTCAGCATGTGTCAGGTAGGTCAGTGTGGATCAGGTAGGTCAGTGTATGTCAGGTAGGTCAGTGTAATGGTCAGGCAGGTTAGTGTGCATCAGGTAGGTCAGTGTGGATCAGTTAGGTCAGTATAATGTTACTCTGGGCCTTTCTTTTTCTTATAGATTAGGGAATGGTTAAAATCTTTGTAAAGTGTGACTAGGACTATGCTACTGTAAGGTTGAATATTTCTATAGATCCATATTGCAATAGCATGTGATATGTTAAATTAGGGTATTTTTTGGAAATTACTTTACCTAATTTTATTTATTTTTTCTTTCTCTCTCTTGTTTTATGTTTGGTTGGTTGTGTGTTTGTAAATACAAAAAAATAAAAAAAATAATAAAAAATATTGTTTAAAAAAAACTAAAAACTTTATAAAGATTTTTATTGCCATCCCTTATGGATTTTCCTCCACTGACGGGAGGGGGACAGCAACACAGGAGGATCTCTTCAATGAGAAATAAAAGAACACTTTTTTGGCAATGTGGGGTAGAGATATAATTTCTGAGGAGCTGGGGAGCTACAGTTCATTGAGGGAAGAATGAATACCAACATGTACTGTGACATACTGAAGCAAAGCATGATCCCCTCTCTTCGGAGACTGGGCAGTATTTCAACATGATAACGACCCCAAACACACCGCCAAGATGACCACTGCCTTGTAAAGAAACTGAGGGTAAAGATGATGGATTGGCCAAGCATGCCCTATTGAGCATCTGTGGGGCATCCTCAAATGAAAGGTGGAGGAGCACAAGGTCTCTAACATCCATCAGCTCTGTGATCTCATCATGGAGGAGTGGAAGAAGACTCCAGTGGCAACCTGTGAAGCTCTGGTGAACTCCATGCCCAAGAGGGTTAAGGCAGTGCTGGAAAATAATGGTGGCCACACAAAATATTGACACTTTGGGCCCAATTTGGATATTTTCACTTAGGGGTGTACTCACTTTTGTTTGCCAGTGGTTTAGACATTAATGGCTGTGAGTTGAGTTATTTTCAGGGAAAAGCAAATTTACAATGTTATACACGCTGTACATTCACCACTTTACATTGTAGCAAAGTGTAATTTCTTCAGTGTTGTCACATTAAAAGACATCATAAAATATTTACAGAAATGGGAGGGGTGTACTCACTTTTGAGAGATATTGTATATTTAAGTGATTGCTTTGGGTACCTGCACTTTGCATTTCCTCATTGTTCTCCAGTTATACTTACTTTGTTATATACTTTTTTGGACTCCTATAGCAGATGCAACTGCAGAGATGCAGGAAAACCATAACCACAAACTGACCCTTCAGGCGGCACGTGAGGCCAATCCTGGGGAACCCACCTCCCAAACAAGAATGCCTATGTTCTGCCAAAAGAGCCAACTCGACAAACTCTCCAATTACGTCACTTCCGGTGACTCTCCAGCAGCAGTAATTGAAGATTTCGATGACTTGGCTGTTTTGACAGAACACCGGCAGCGTATACACTATGGTACATGATATAATGAGTAAACATTGTTAGTCAGCCCGTGCTAATATCCAACAATGGCGGCGACAACTTTATTCATCCTTACCCGGTGTTCTGTTAAAACAGCCAACTCGTGGTGTACCGTAGTGTATACGCTACTAGTGTTGTTCTGTGAAAACAACCAATGGTTGGATATTTTGACGAGTTGGCTCTTTTGACTGATCACTTTGTGAGATACTTCGACTGCACCTCCCTTCCCGCTGGCATCGGCTGAGCGCTTCACTATCTGTGCAGGCTGGTTCTTGCCCACCTATCTTCCCACTCACCTCCCTTCCCGATGGCATCAGCTTCATTATCTGTGCAGTGGGTAATTCGGAGGCCAGGACACCTCAAGGCAGACAAGCACACCTTTGGTAATCATGCATTTTTTTTCTTCTCCTTGGCAGCAGTCTTGTACTCAGCCGGCTCATGCCCAGGCATTTATGATCAGCGTGCATCTGCTGTCTCCATCCCTTCTCTCCCTAAGCAGCTACACAACTGGCTCAAGTTAAAGGGTAACTCCACTTTTGTGGGAAGAAAAATAGCAAATAAAGAAAAAATAATATAGGGTATACAATTGCAACACAAGTCATATTGTAATTGAAAGTTATTAAAAATTACCTTCCCTTTTCAATCTGCAGCTCTGTAATTTTCTGTAAAATGTAATGCAATATGGCTACCTGGAGGTGTTCTGTACACAGAATGTGTACAAAACGTCCCTCAGAAATATAGTTTCCTGCTTGTGTGATTGGCTCATCAATTTTCCCAGAAGTCTACACTAAGATACAAGTCAGAGATCAGGCATCCCCTGCATCAAAAATTTCATTTTTGTTGATATACTCCCAATAGGAAATCACGTCTAAAGGGATGCAGTTTTCCCCATTAGTGCCCTGCTGCTGCTGCAGCTGATTGACAACTATGAAACCACTCCCATTACACTCACTTTCCCGAATGGGCACAAACTAACACACAGGGATTTCTTCAGAATAACACAATGCAGGGATCTGCAACAAAGTTTGTTAAAATCCTTGTAATGCACATAGCTCACCCAGAGGAGAATGTTTTTTTCTCAACAAAAGTGAATATACTCTTTAACCACTTGCTGCCCGGCTCACGCCAATATCCATCAGCAGAATGGCTCTGCTGTGCAAACTGACGTACCTGTACGTCAGTCCGTAAAAGCAGGATAGCATCGTGCGCGCGCCATGGGAGTGTGCCTGCGGATCCCGCAGACTCGATGTCTGCTGGCGGCCCATGATCGCGGCGAGGAGAGACAGAACGGGGAACTGCCTATGTAAACAAGGCATTTCCTCATTCTGCTTAGTGACATGACAGGGATCTACAGTGATCTCTGTCATGTTTCAGTAAGTCCATCCCCCCTACAGTTAGAACACTCTGAGGGAACACACTTAACCCCTCAATCGCCCCCTAGTGTTAACCCCTTCCCGGCCAGTGTCATTTTTACATTGATCAGTGCATTTTTTTAGCACTGATCAATGTAATAATGTCTCTGGTCCCCAAAAAATTAAATTTGGGGTCAAATTTGTCCACCGCAATGTCCCAGTCCCGCTAAAAATCACAGATCACCGCCATTACCAGTAAAAACAATTAAAGAAAATAAAAGTCAAATCAATCATGTAGTTTGTAGACACAATAACTTTTGCACAAACCAATCAATTTACACCCATTGCGATTTTTTTACAAAAAAATATGTATAAGATTATATATCTTGACCTAAACTGATTAATAAATTCGTTTTTTTTATATAAATTTCTTTGGATATGTATTATCACAGAAAGTAAAAAAAAAATATTTTTTACAAAATTGTCACTCTTTTTTTTGTCTATAGCGCAAAAAGGCCAGATCTAAAGCATTTCTCACAAAGCCAGATATAAAGAAATACTCCTTTATACCTGGCTCGGTGAGTAATGTGTTACATCTGTCTTTCTGAGTGAAGCTTAATAACTGGCTTTGCGAGGACCCCTTTATATCTGGCTTTATAAGTTAAAGTAATGCTTTATGACGGGCTTTGTGAGTAATGCTGTATATCTGGCTTTGCAGTACTTACAAAGACAGGTTTAAAGCATTACTCAAAAAGTCAGCAATAAAGCATTACTCATGAAGCCAGTCATTTACAGAACTTATTTGGTGTAGGAAATGGGACTAATCTGAGGTTTGAAGGGGCAGGAATTGGGACTAATCTGAGGTTTGAAGGGGCAGGAATTGGGACTGATCTGAGGTGTGAAGGGACAGGAATTGGGACTGATCTGAGGTTTAAAGGGACAGGAATTGGGACTGATCTGAGGGGTGAAGGGACAGGAATTGGGACTGATCTGAGGTTTAAAGGGACAGGAATTGGGACTGATCTGAGGGGTGAAGGGACAGGAATTGGGACTGATCTGAGGTTTGAAGGGACAGGAATTGGGACTGATCTGAGGGGTGAAGGGACAGGAATTGGGACTTATCTGAGGTTTGAAGGGACCGGAATTGGAACTGATCTTAGGGGTGAAGAGACAGGAAATGGGACTGGTCTGAGGGGTGAAGGGACAGGAAATGGGACTGATCTGAGGGGTGAAGGGACAGGAAATGGAACTGATCTGAGGGGAGAAGGGACAGGAAATGGGACTGATCTGAGGGGTGAAGGGACAGGAAATGGGACTGATCTGAGGGGTGAAGAGACAGGAAATGGGACTGATCTGAGAGGTGAAGAGACAGGAAATGGGACTGATCTGAGGGGTGAAGGGACAGGAATTGGAACTGATCTGAAAGTACTATATTAGGATGACCAGTATCACCTCACATATTCATTTAATCTTTCTCAGATTTACCTCTCATGATATATTACTTATAATCAAGTTGTTTTCAGAAATGACATTATAAAATTTCCATTTCGTGATTGAGAGTGTGAAGGTGACATTTTGTTTTATGTAGCCGTCACTCTCAGTTTCTTTGAAAAATATTTTCGGCACACTCTGCTCAAAAGCTTGCCTACCCCTGGCACAGGACAGTAAAGTGTAGCAATTTTAGAAGCAGAATGTAAGAAAAATTAAATGGGCCACTGTGGGCAAAGAAGTAATGGGGGGAGGAAAAATGGAAAGAACCATGGGGGTGGGGCCCCCAAAGGGCAAGGTATCATGAAGGCGGGGGGCAGGTACAACATCAACACTGGCCCCTAACCACTTCACCACTGGGCACTTAAACCCCCAGGTGGCACTGGGGACAGATGGCACTGATGACAGGTGGCACTGGGGCAGATGGCACTGACAGGTGGCAGTGGGGGCAGATGGCACTGACAGGTAGCAGTGGGAACAGATGGCAGAGGGGGCAGTGGGGACAGGTGGCAGTGGGGGCAGTGGTGACAGGTGGCAGTGGGGACAGATGGGCACTTTATTTTCCTTTTTTTTTTTATATATTTTTTTTTCACTAACCGCTGCATCTCTGCCAGTCCAGGCTTGGGCAAGATCGCAGCACTGAGGTCTATATCTGCCCACATGCCTGGACCGGCAACCGGCTCAGCCTCTCGTGGCCACTGAGAGGCTGAGCCGGTCGCTCCCACCCCCTCCACAGCCCAGTGCTCCAGTAAGCGAGGAGAGGGCAGAGCAGAGAACGGTGACTGACAGTAACCAGCTCTCTGCTCAGGAAGCTGTGAGAACCGAGCGATCTGTGGTGTTAGATCGCTTGGTTCTCAGTGTTAGAGCCGGCGGGGGACTGATGCTGCATCCACCGAGGTAAGTATGATTCTGGAAAAACCCCAAACCCCATACTTCTCTTTTCACCACTTCACCACTTACCCCTTTTCATGAGCAGGCCATTTTTTGCGATATGGCACTGCATTACTTTGACTGACAATTGCGTGGTTGTGCAGCCCTGTACACAAATAAAATTGATGTCCTTTTTTTCCCTACAAATAGAGCTTTCGTTTAGTGGTATTTGGTGGTATTTGATCACCTCTGCGGATTTTATTTTTTGCGCTATAAACATAAAAATAAACAACAATTTTGAAAAAAAAAACTATATTTTTTATTTTCTAATATAAAAGATATCCAAGAAAAAACATTATAAAATCGAATTTCTTCTTCGATTTAGGCCAATATATATTTTTGGTAAAAAAAAATCCCAATAAGCCTATATTGATTAGTTTGCTTAAAAGTTATGGTGTCTACAAACTATGGGATATTTTTATGGAATGTTTATTTATAGAGTTTTATAGCCTGACTGCGACATTGTGGCAAACAAATTGGACACTAAGTGACACTTTTGACACTCTTTTGTGGACCAGTGACACCAATACAGTGATCAGTGCTAAATAATATGCACTGTAACTGTACTAATGATACTGGCTGGGAAGGGTTACCATAAGGGGCGATCAAAGGGTTCAATGTGTCCCTTGGGAGTGCTTTCTAACTGTGGGACAGAGGAGGTGCTTGTACTGTAAGAAGACAGAGATCCGTGTTCCTGCTTAGCAGAAACACAAGTTCTCTGTCTTCCCCTGTTACAGAACGGGGATCTGCCATTCTGTCTGCCTCGGGAAACTGATGTCCGCCGAAACCCGCTGATTGGCTCCTGCTGTGTCCAATCACAGTGAGAGCTGGTCACCATAGCGCGCGTGTGCCCCAGACCCAGCAAACAAAATCACGTACAGATACGTGACTTCATGCTGCAGGGCCTCCATGCCGCAGTACATATGCATGGGGTGATCCAGAAGTGGTATGTGATGCAAATAAAAATACAATGTTGCAAAGTTCACAAACTGTATGTGTAGCAGTGAGGTTGATTTACTAAAATGGTAGAGCAGTGGCGGCTGGTGAAGTTTTAAGATGGGGGGGCGCTAGACCACGCCCACCGTTTTGACCCATCCCACTTCTCATAAGCCCCACCCATTATAGAATCCACCAACTCCGTCCCCTGTAGTACATCATATACAAGGCTCTACATTATACACAGGGCTCTATACTTCATATACCAGGCTCTACATTATACACAGGGCTCTGTACATCATATACCAGGCTCTACATTATACACAGGGCTCTGTACATCATATACCAGGCTCTACATTATACACAGGGCTCTGTACATCATATACCAGGCTCTACATTATACACCAGGTTCTAATGACACATCAATATGTCTGACAGCCCAGCCACACTCCTCGTTCACCAGAGAAAAAAAAACAGGAAACACAAAAAAGGTGCTCGGGAAACAGCAATAGGCAGAGGTCACCGCAGACAATGAAGTACAAGAAAGCCTTATAAAATAAAACAAATACAGTCATCACATTTAGTGACTGCAATAATGCAATATCTTACATGTTTGCCTTTGGTGGTGGGATCAGAGGGATGGTGATGATCAGAGACAGAAGGATGGAGGTGGGGTGGGGAGTTGGATCAGTGGTGGGTGGGATGGGATCAGGGACAGAGGGATGGATCAGGGACAGAGAGATGGTGGGTGGGATAGATCAGGGACAGAGATATGGTTGGTGGGATGGATCAGGGACAGAAGGACGGTGGGTGGGATGGACCAGGGACAGACAGATGGTAGGTGGGATGGATCAGGGACAGAAGGACGGTGGGATGGATCAGGGACAGAGAGATGGTGGGTGGGATGGACCAGGGACAGAGAGATGATAGGTGGGATGGATCAGGGACAGAAGGACGGTGGGATGGATCAGGGACAGAGAGATGGTAGGTGGGATGGATCAGGGACAGAAGGACGGTGGGATGGATCAGGGACAGAGAGATGGTGGGTGGGATGGACCAGGGACAGAGAGATGGTGGGTGGGATGGACCAGGGACAGAGAGATGGTAGGTGGGATGGATCAGGGACAGAAGGATGGTGGGTGGGTGGGATGGATCAGGGATCAAGGACAGAGAGCTGGTGGGTGGGATGGATCAGGGATCAGGGACAGAGAGATGGTAGGTGGGATGGATCAGGGACAGAAGGATGGTGGGTGGGTGGGATGGATCAGGGATCAGGGACAGAGAGCTGGTGGGTGGGATGGATCAGGGATCAGGGACAGAGAGATGGTGGTTGGGATGAATCAGGGACAGAGGGATGGGTGGGTGGGGGGAGGCTTCATATGGGCTGTGTGTTTCACAAGAGCCTCCACTGGAAACAACAGAATATGAGATGGTGCTCACATTGCAACATAGAGCTCCAATACAAAACATTTCCATTAATAATCCATGGTGGTCCAGTGGATAAACCCTGCTCAATCCATAGAAGTAATCCCTGATGGTCTAGTGGAGGAAAAATATTAATACAAAATAAATAGGACTACTTATTGGTTTCTGGGCTTCTTTCTTAGTGACAGTATACACTGGGCAAACGCTCACTGTGGCAACACAGCAGCCATGCAGGCATCTGGGGATTTCTAATGACAGCCTAATGACTCTAATGACTGCTACTATCCTGTCTCTGACAGTAGGCTGCCAAACCGAGACACAGCAACATCAGTGGAGATAAACAGTCAGAAGCACTGACAAAACACACAGCCCGTGAAGCCTCCCCCTCCATCCATCCTGTAGCTCTGCCCCCCTCCTGTGGAATTCCAGCAATGCATCTACGCTACGGTCTACCTTGTTTCATAGTGCACTCACTGCACTGGCACCGTAGTTCTCTCCTCTGCTCCTCCGCTCGGCGCACTGATCTGACGAAGACCGGAAGTGACTAACTAGTCTGTCACTCAAGCCCATAGCAGGCGCCGGGCGGATGCAGATCGGCATTTGTACTTGCGCCACAAGGCGGGTTAAAACCCCGCAAATGAAGCGCCGCGTCTGCAATCTTGTGATTGCGTTGACGTGGCACTTCGCATATTGCACTGTGTCCAGCGCTGCACTGTGTCCGGCGCTCGTACACAGTGCACTTAAGGACTTTTTTTCATTTTTTTTTTTTTAAAGGGCCATTTCAAAAAAAAAAAAATTTTTTTTTTTCAATTTTTTTTTTTTTTTTTTGTGACTGCCTGGAGGGGGGGGCGGCGCCCGGGCGCCCCCTATGGACGGGCCGCCACTGCGGTAGAGTGCAAAATCTGGTGCAGCTCTGCTGTAAACCAATCGGCTTCTAGTTTTTTTGTCAAAGCTTAATTAAACAAGCTGAAATTAGTAGCCGATTGGCTACCATGGAGAGCTGTATCTGAATTTACACTCTCCGGTTTCAGTAAATCAACCCGTGTTTCATTTTCCACACAAAAAAATGTTCTTGGAAATGGATCCACCACTTCTAGTCTCCATGACACTGATTCGAATTCTATACGGATCTGATCCGATCCAAAAGGCATGTCATTTTAAAAAACGTTGTCTTTAACCAATTCCTGACTGACAGATATACTGCGTAGACATGTGCAGAGTAAAATATTTCGTTTCGGAATTTCGTTTTCGTCCGAAAACATAATTTATTTAGTTACTCCCGAAATTCGTTTTTATTTATTTCGTTTTTCGTTCAAAAATTGCATTCGTCTGAAAATCCACATGAATCACGGTCAAATCTGTCTCTGAAGGCTTATGGTGTCTGTCGAATGTATAAAGAAGATTCGACGGAGCTAGTATATAGCATACTTTAGAACCCTATTAAAGTCTATGGGACTCCAACGTTCAAAATCTAAAGTGCTAATTTTAAAGACTAATTTGCAAGTTACTGTCCTAAAAAGTGTTTGGGGACCCGGGTCCTGCCCCATCAATGTAAAAAAAAGTTTTAAAAACGGCCGTTTTTTCGGGAGCAGTGAATAATGATTAAAGTGAAACAATAAAAGTGTAATATTCCTTTAAATTTCGTAGTGGGGGGGGGGGTGTCTATAGTATGCCTGTGAAGGGGCGCATGTTTCTGGTGCTTAGAACTGTCCCTGCACAAAGTGTCATTTATGCAGGAAAAAAAGTCCTTTAAAATCACTCGCAGCTATTATGAATTGTCGGCTCCGTAATACAGAGAACACTCATTGAAAGTCATTGATAAAATAAATAAATAAATAAATAAATAAATAAATAAAAAAAGTGTGGGGGTCCCCCAAATTCAATTACCAGGCCCTTCAGGTCTGGTATGGATATTAAGGGGAACCCTGCCTCAAATTTAAGAAAAAATTTGACGTGGGGTTCCCCCTAAATATCCATAACCAGACCCTTCAGGTCTGGTATGGATATTAAGGGGAACCCCCATCAAATTAAAAAAAAAAATTGATGTGGGGGTCCCCCTAAAAATCCATACCAGACCCTTTATCCGAGCACGCAACCTGGCAGGCCGCAGGAAAAGAGGGGGGGACGAGAGAGCGCCCCCCCTCCCTCCTGAACCGTACCAGGCCACATGCCCTCAACATTGGGAGGATGCTTTGGGGGTCTGTGACCCCTCAAAGCACCTTGTCCCCATGTTGATGAGGACAAGGGCCTCATCCTCACAACCCTGGCCGGTGGTTGTGGGGGTCTGCGGGCGGGGGGCTTATCAGATCCCGCCCCCCCCCTGTTTGAAATGGTAAGGGGGTACAAAAGTACCCCTACCATTTCACAAAGAAAGTGTAAATAGTTAAATAAGACAAACACACTTTAAAAAAATTCCTTTATTAAAAAAAAAATAAAAAATAAAAAAATTAATCCACTCTTGCTATCCAGCGACGGACGATCATCTCTCCGGGGTCCAGTGATGGCTCATCTGAATCAGCGCTGCATCCTTCTTCTGTCTCCACGGAGAGGAGACACTGCAGGGATTCCGGCGGCCTGACGTTTCTTATATACGGAGGGCGGGGCCACCCATCGCCTGACCCCGCCCCCTCTGACGCAAGGGGAAACCCGGGGTTCCCCGTGACGTATGGGTGACCCCGCCCCCCTCTGATGTAACGGAAACCTGCCTGTGTTACATCAGAGGGGTGCGGTGTCACCCATACGTCACAGGGAACCCCGGGTTTCCCCCTGCGTCAGAGGGGGGCGGGGTCAGGTGACGGGTGGCCCTGCCCTCCGTATATAAGAAATGTCAGGCCGCCAGAATCCTTGCAGTGTCTCCTCTGTGGAGACAGAAGAAGGATGGATTCGCTGCGCTGATTCAGATGAGCCATCGCTGGAGAGATGACCGTCCGTCGCTGGATAGCAAGAGTGGATTACCGCCGCTGGAATCTTTTTTTAATTTTTTTTTATTTTTAATAAAGGAATTTTTCAAAAGTGTGTTTGTCTTATTTAACTATTTTTTACACTTTCTTTGTGAAATGGTAGGGGTACTTTTGTACCCCCTTACCATTTCAAACAGGGGGGGCGGGATCTGGGGGTCCCCTTGTTAAAGGGGGCTTCCAGATTCTGATAAGCCCCCCGCCCGCAGACCCCCACAACCACCGGCCAGGGTTGTGGGGATGAGGCCCTTGTCTTCATCAACATGGGGACAAGGTGCTTTGAGGGGTCACAGACCCCCAAAGCATCCTCCCAATGTTGAGGGCATGTGGCCTGGTACGGTTCAGGAGGGAGGGGGGCCGCTCTCTCGTCCCCCCTCTTTTCCTGCGGCCTGCCAGGTTGCGTGCTCGGATAAAGGGTCTGGTATGGATTTTTAGGGGGACCCCCACGTCAATTTTTTTTTAAATTTGACGCAGGGTTCCCCTTAATATCCATACCAGACCTGAAGGGTCTGGTTATGGATATTTAGGGGGAACCCCACGTCAAATTTTTTCTTAAATTTGAGGCAGGGTTCCCCTTAATATCCATACCAGACCTGAAGGGCCTGGTAATTGAATTTGGGGGACCCCCACGCTTTTTTATTTATTTATTTATTTTTTATCAATGACTTTCAATGAGTGTTCTCTGTATTACGGAGCCGACAATTCATAATAGCTGCGAGTGATTTTAAAGGACTTTTTTTCCTGCATAAATGACACTTTGTGCAGGGACAGTTCTAAGCACCAGAAACATGAGCCCCTTCACAGGCATACTATAGACACCCCCCCCCCCCCCCACTACGAAATTTAAAGGAATATTACACTTTTATTGTTTCACTTTAATCATTATTAAAATTACTGCTCCCGGAAAAACTGCCATTTTTAAAACTTTTTTTTGCATTGATCCATGTCCCCTGGGGCAGGAATATTTTCTCTATATAATCTTGGACTAATAGAGGTAAGGTTAGGCACATTCGACCACAGGTTCTATAGACACAGATTGTTATTGTCAGAGTCATATCGAATCTCCTATTCTATATCGAACTGTTGTAACAATGAAAACGAAAATAAAGCATTTATTTAGGTCGGATCTTTCGTTTTTCGGATTCTGTGCTTTTCGTTATCGTTTGTCAAAACGAAAACGAAAATAGCTGAAATTCGGACGAAAATGCATTCGGACGAAAACGAATGCACATGTCTAATACTGCGGCAGAATGTCTCCCCTGGGCCAAATCCCCGGGAGACCAGTATGTCCTTTCCTTTAGTGGCCCCCAGAGGGTGTGCGCCAGCTGCACGGCTGGGGTCCCGATGCACGCGGCCGGTGGGCATGATCGTCGCCAGCCTTGTGCGATCACGTGCATGAGCGCAAGCACTGGGATTTGTATGTCTAAACACACAAATCCCTGTGCTGTCAGGGAAGAGCTGTCATTTGTTCCTGCTAAGTAGGAAAAAATATATGTCTCCTCTCCTAGTCAATCCTATCCCCATACAGTTTGAACACACTGAGGGAACACACAATTAAACCCTTGATCACCCCCTAGTGTTAACCCCTCCCCTGCCAGTGACATTTACACAGTAATCAGTGCATTTTTATAGCATTGATCGTTGTATAAATGCAATGGTCCCAAAAAAGTGTCAAAAGTCTCCGATCTGCTCATCGCAATGCTGCAGTACCGCTAAAAATCTTCACCTCATTACTAGTAAAAAATAATAATAAAAATGCCACAAAAATGGCATAAATCTTTGCCATAGTTTGGAGACACTATAACGTTTGCACAAACCAATCAATATACGCTTATTGTGATATTTTTTTAACAAAAATATGTAGAAGAATATATATTGGCCTAAACTGATGAAGACATTTATTTATTTATTTATTTTTAATTTGGGGGATATTTATTATAGCAAAAAAGTAAACAATATTGTTTTTTTTCAAAATTGGCGCTCTTTTTTTGTTTATAGCGCAAAAAATATAAACCACAGAGGTGATCAAAGAAAGCTCTATGTGTGGGAAAAAAGGATGCAAATTTTGTTTGTGTACAGCATCGAATGACCTCTTAATTGTCAGTTAAAGCGACGCAGTGCCGAATTGTAAAAAGTGCTCTGGTCAGGACGAGGGTAAAATCTTCAGGGGCTGAAGTGGTCAATGAAGGCCGTTCACATCACATGTGTTGCGATTCCTAAAAGAAAGGGCCCTGTGTGAATTTAGTGCAGTGCTGTGCCAATTTCAACGCCGTAGACTTCAATAGGACTGGATTGATATTGCAGTCCTGTGTTCACATCTATGCAAATCCAGCAGTTTTTTTTATATTTCCCTCCTCCTGCTCTTCCCCTTCTCTCGTATCTTTCTTATCAAATGAGTTGTTAAGGAGCGGAGCCGCCATGTCCTTAACAACCAATGAAATGTCTCCTCAGCTGTCAGCAGGTTTCCAGATTTTAAGGGGAACCCCAATGACAATTTTTTTTTTAAAACTGCGCAGATCGCCCCCCAAATACATTTATTTAATGGGGTAGGGGTCCCCCCAAAATCCATATAAGACCCTTAACTGAGCAGTCAACCTGGCAAGCCAGGAAAGAGGGGGGTACTAGCAAGTGCACCCCTCCTGAACCATACTAGGCCATGTGCCCTAAACATGAGGGGTGCTTTGGGGTAGGGGAAATCCCCCCAAAGCACCTTGTCCCCATGTTGATGGGACAAGGGCCTCTTACCCATAACCCTGGTCGGTGGTTGTGGGGGTCTGCAGGTGAGAGCTATCAGAATCTGGAAGCCCCTGCCCCAAGATCCAAGCCCCCCCCCCCCCCCATGTGAATGAGTATGGAGTACATTGTCCTCCTACTCATTCACCAACAAAAGGGTCAAAATAAATAAAACACAGAGACAGTTTTTGACAAGTCCTTTATTTAAAAAAAACAATTTCCCTCAAAGTAAATCCAGTGTTAACCTTAATGAACACTACCATTGCCACCAACCCGAATAAAAAGAGCTCTGCACCTGACCCTGTCTCCCGATGCCTGACAAGGTTCTGCTTCGTAGCTTCATAGCTGCCAATATAAAAACTAAGGGGCTGGGCCACCCAGTGACCAGGTGACCCTTAGTTTATTTAGCGGCAGCTAGAAAGTGGAGCTGTAAGAAGGTAAGAGTCAGCTTTGGGTGCAGAGCTCTTTTTATTTTTTTGTCAGAGGAGACTTGATTGATGCTGGACTTACTTAGGGAAACATTAGTAAAAAACAAAAACAAAAAAAGGACTTGCCAAAAACTGTCTCTGTGTTTCTATTTGGTTTTGATAATTTTTCTGGTGAATGAGAAGATCATGCACATGGCTGACTAGAGCCATACACTACCCAGATCAGTGTATTTCTGCAGAAGGTACGGCCAGGCATTTCCAGTCAGCCATGAAAAAGAAACCTCACTGAGCAATTGCCTGCAGTTAGGGAAGGATGTACACCCTAAGACATGAACTGTCTGTCCAGAGTGTACATCTGTCCCCAAGCACAGGTAATAGCTTCATGTATGATTACATGTGGATAGCAGCAGATGATTTCAGCCTGTCATTGATTTGTACAGGCTTCCTTTCTATACTTGAATGGAAACACCTGGCCATACCTGCTGCAGAAATACGCTGACCTGGGCAGGTGTATGGCTCCAATTAGCCATGTATATGAGCAAGGACAAACCACACTGTTCTGTGCAGTGACATACTCTGCCATGCAAATGTTGGAGTATAGGAATATAGACTACAATTGCAACAAACAGCTATTCCCTGCCCTATCTGTATACCATATTATCCCTCTAGTGCCCAGCATTACTAAACTGACACCATGGTAGTTCCACCAGATGGCTGTTCCCCTGTATGGCTATACACCCAGACTACATATCCCAGGGATCTTTTCTACTATTGGGGAGATTGCTGGGAAGAGCTATAAAAGAAACCAGAGACTCGCCCCACGCTCTATCCAGGAGTCGCTATCTGGAAGGCGTTGAATTGGCCTGGTCGCTGATGAGAGGGCAATTGTCCACCTTTGCAAGTCTTTCCTTGGTTGTTTTACTGGGACACTGTGTACAGACAGCTTTACGTTGGGAACACTTCACTGCACTTCTATTCGAACACTGTACATAGGCATCTTTAGCTGCAGTCATCATAAGATATACTACCACTCTGTTACTACACCTTATTGAATATAGTTAATGAGTAGGGATGAGCTTCGTGTTCGAGTCGAACGTACATTCGACTCGAACATTGGCTGTTCGGCCGTTCGGCGAATTCCGAACGTTTGGGCCGTTCGCGTCAAAATTCGAGTGACGCGCGCGCGGACCACAATGCACTGCGGTGGCGCAGTGCATTGCTGCCCCATGATTGGCCAAGCATGCACTGTGACCCCGCATGCTTGGCCAATCGCAGCGCTGGCAGCGAGGAGAGCCATGATTGGCCACAGGCATCCTGCCTGTGGCCAATCATAGCTCAGGCTGTGTAGTGCACGCCCCACACTATATAAGGCCGCCTTTGAGGCGGCCTCGTGTAGTGTGTTACTTAGCATCTGAAGCAGTGGGTGTTCTGTGTACCTTCAACACAGTACACACCAATCGTTTTTGGCTGATTTCCTATCTTGCTGCTGTGTAGTGGTTGTTGTCTGTGCCCTGACTGCAGTATACACCACTATATTCACCTCACCTATATAGCTAGTGATCTAGCTTTAACCACTTAACAACTGCCCATTGCCGATTAACGGCTTCAGGGGGGTTGTTTAACTCTGAGAGGCCGTTAATTAACGGCCTCCCAGTATTCTGCTCTCGCGTGCCCCGAGGTGTGCGCACTCGAGAGCATCCGTGACCGCCGGGTCGCATCACGGATCACGGTAAACGGCCGCTCATAGCGGCCGTTTACCACGTGATTGCTCCGTCAAATGACGGAGTGATCACTTGGAAACAAACCGGCGTCATGTTATGACGCCTGTTCCTCCCTCCCCTCTCTGTACCGATCGGTACAGCGGAGGGGAAAGAGATCGGTGTCAGCAGCGATGTGGGCTGCATCTGCAGTGCCCACATCGCTGCTCACCGAATTTAACCCCTCAATTCCCTGCCAATACTCTGCAATACCAGTGCATACTCTGCAGTACCCTGCCATTACTCTGCAGTACCCCGCCATTACTCTGCAGTGCAGTACCCTGCCATTACTCTGCAGTGCAGTACCCTGCTATTACTCTGCAGTACCCCCCATTACTCTGCAGTAACCCCCATTACTCTGCAGTACCCCCCAATACTCTGCAGTACCCGCCATTACTCTGCAGTACCCGCCATTACTCTGCAGTACCCCCAATACTCTGCAGTACCCTGCCATTACTCTGTAGTACCCCCCAATACTCTGCAGTACCCTGCTATTACTCTGTAGTACCCCGCCAATACCCCGCCAATACTCTGTAATACCCTGCCATAAATTGCCATACCCAGCCATACTCAGAGATACCCAGCCATACTCGGTGATACCCTGAAATACCCAGCCATAGACGCCCCCCACCCCTCACCGCCCTCCGGTGCTTCTACCAACTCGCCAGTACGATCAAAGCCAGAATGTTTTTTTTATTTTTTATTTCAGGCTTCCCAGCCTAGAGGTGAGATGTGGGGTCATATTGACCCCCCAGATTTAACTGTAAAGAGGACCTCTCACCCCATATTCCTATTACAAGGGATGTTTACATTTCTTGTAATAGGAATAAAAGTGATCAAAAATATATTTTTGGGGAAAAAAATGTCAAACTAACATAAATAAAGTAAAATGAACAATAAAAAAATAAAATAAAAATTAAAGCGCCCATGTCCCCATGTGCTCGCATGTGCCACACATGTGAGGTATCGCCGAGAATGTTAGAGCGAGAGCAATGATTCTAGTCCTAGACCTCCTCTGCAACTCAAAACATGTAACCAGTAAAAAAAAAATTAAAGCGTCGCCTATGGGGATTTTTTAAGTAGCGACGTTTGGCGCCATTCCACGGGCATGTGCAATTTTGAAGAGTGACATGTTTGATATCTATTTACTCAGCATAACTTCATCTTTCACTTTATGCAAACATTGGGCTAACAAGTGGTTAATAATAGAGCTTGCAGTCAGTAGTGTTAGCTACTTTCAAACATCCAACTTACAAACATCTCCTACTTGCAAACGCAAGGAGACAGCAGCAAGTGAGATGAAAAAAGATGGACAACAAAACAAATTATACAGGGGTGATAACCCTTCCCTATGTTTTCCAAAAAGCTTAAAGATAGTTTTTTTGACTGGAGCTACACTTTAAAAATGTACCGGTTGAAAATTACAAACAGATTCAACTTAACACAACAAACCTACTGTCTTGTTTGCACCGCCTGTATACTGCTGTTCTGAGTATATAGGGCCTGGGGGCCACACGCATTTCCTTTTTTTAATATGGGTACGGGGTTCCCCTTAATATGCGTACAAGACCCAAATAGGCTGGTAATGGGCAGGGAGGGCTACCCATGCCATGTTTCTCAATGATTTTCAACCATATTGCAGGAACCAGATATAACATTAAAACCGCAAGCAGTTTTAAATGGTGTTATTTCCGTTTAATGTCATTTTGTGCAGGGACTGTTCTAAACACGGGAAACACGTGGCACTTCACAGGCATACTACAGACACCCCCCAGGCACCATATTTAAAGGAATATTTCACTTTTTTTTTTTCACTTTAATCGTCATTAAAATCAGTGCTCCCGCCAAAACGGCAGTTTTTAAAACTTTTTTTTGCAGTGACCCATGTCCCCTGAGGCAGGCGGCAGGTCCCCAAACCCTTTTTAGGACACTATCTTGCATATTAGCCGTTAAAATTAGCACTTTCCAATTCGAACGTTCGAGTCCCATAGACTTCAATGGGGTTCTAATGTTCGTACCGAACGCGGGGGTCGTTCGCAAGTTCTGGTGCGAACCGAACTGGGGGGTGTTCGGCTCATCCCTATTAATGAGCTTCGACTGCCCCTGAAGACCATCAGATCTGCAACACTGACATTCTGTCATTGCTGCTTAAAGGGCCCTCATACCATCTTTGTTTGGCTTCATCTCTCATTAGGATAAAAGGTTCAACAGGCCAGCCTGGAGTTCTCTCTCTAGAAGTTTTGTCAGAATTGATGCTTAACTTTTGCTTATCCTTTCAGGCTATGTCCAAGTGGTACTCCTTTGTACATATGTGTACATAGTATTCTGTTGTTGCCCATTGTCTTAACTGGCATTTCTTAAGGAATCATTCTGCTGAGTTTGTGCTGTTATGCAAAGCTCAGTTGAACCATTACCTCCTTTGTATAACAATATCTTATCTGAAGTATTCCAGTAAACGTTAATAGAATATAAACGTATTAAGTGTTGTCTTATTATTTAAAGGTAATGATGTCTGAACCCAGAGTGTCAGGTGGGTTGGAATGTATACAGGGTCATGTCGATGCAGATGAACAGGTAAATCAAAGCAGTCCCCAAGGGGGCCGTGCTACATTTGGGGGCTTGTCCGGAATGCCATCTGCAGTGGGCCCTAGCTTTTTCTTTTTACAACTCATGTTTTTACTGCTCCTGGAAGCACGGGCTGTCATTTTTTTTCTACTGCCCCTAAACGCTTATGCCTCTAAACGCCTCTGACAGTTTATGTGTGCATGAACACATAGGCTAACATGGAGGAGCTTTTCGAGGCAGTTAAAAAAAATGTCCTGTGTGCATGAGCCCTAAAGGTTTCTGCCGCAACACTGAGCCTTTCATATGCCGGGTGCATTGGCCAGCAGCACTGTGCTCGGTGATGCTGAGCCATTTACAGGCTTCGTATCACTGATGAGCATGACCGCTGCCCCTGCCTGTGTGATGGGCACAGTGGCTGGGCAGGGTGCTCCGTCAGTAGCACTGAGCTTGTGATTTTGTTAGGCTCTGTATAATGGAGCTGCACTGAGCACGGAGTGCATCAGTGTCACCCCCTAACATGCGTCCATTAGCAGCATGGCCTTAGCCACAGCACACACACTCAGTGCATGCATGCTTGTTCTGTTTGCATTTTTAATAAATGTTTGCAGTATTTGCATTAAACAATAAAATTAACTGTAGTTCTGCTTTAAAATAATTCTTGAGTACCACTGATGTATAGAAAAAAGTTCTCCCCATTAAATTTTCTACTGCACGTTGCACCAAGGCCCACTAGGTGATCAGAGTATTCTATTTGATAAGGTACAAATTAAAAAAGGTTTTTCTATTGCACCATTCAATTTCTTTTTAAAATCTTGCGTGAGGGTCAGCATTTTCATCCATGACATCAGCATACATAAAGCTGCGTGTGAGAAATAAAAAACAAAAAATTGCAGGGTTAGTATGACATTCCTCTTTCAGCAGCAGGGGGAGTGAGACTCCATGGCGGAGGTGACTGAACTCAGTCCCCTAGAAGAGACATAAAAAAAATCAGAAGGTGATTCAGCATACCATTGTCCACGGAAACCCATATAGATCAGATATATTGACTTTATAAAAATATAATTTGCCAGGTTCTAGTGACTAGACCAGAAAAAACTAGACAATATCTACTACTATCTAGCTGGTGGGATTAAAAGTCTGCTTCCATCTTTCTTGCAGTGTGCATTAGAGGAAGATGTGTGCTTTGCTCTGTCTATAAATAGCAACTGAAGTGTTCTAATAACATTACAGTGCATCACGCTGTCCCCTCCCATCTGCAGCAATGCTTGCAATAAGTGGATTTCTTTTCCACCTATGTAATGGCACATCGATGTCTGACATCCTCTATAAATGCAGGACAGCCAAATGTGAAATAAGAAAATCAGCAAAATGTGGAATGAACAAAAAAAAAATGTGCTTGGCATATCTGGCTTGCATAATTCACAATTCACTAACCACACCATGTTTAAAAGAAAACTACATTTTTAACAAACAGTTGCTATAGCCTATAAAATGGCCACACACCATTCTGTGATGTAATATCATAAAACACCTTTTCAATTTCAATATTTCAAAAATAAAATAAAGAATATGAATGTTAAATAAAAAGCAAGTATTGTACTCCAGAATACAGGTTTTTGTACAATTATTTGAATTGCTGGTTACATACATTGACCACTTAACCACTTACAGACCGGACCATTTTGCTGGTCAAAGACCAGACCCCTTTTTGCGATTCGGCACTGCGTCGCTTTAACTGACAATTGCGCGGTCGTGCGACGTGGCTCCCAAACAAAATTGACGTCCTTTTTTTCCCAAAAATAGAGCTTTCTTTTGGTGGTATTTGATCACCTCTGCAGTTTTTATTTTTTTGCGCTATAAACAAAAATAGAGCGACAATTTTGAAAAAAACGCATAATTTTTTACTTTTTGTTATAATAAATATCCCCCAAAAATATATAAAAAAAAAATTTTCACTCAGTTTAGGCCGATACGTATTCTTCTACATATTTTTGGTAAAAAAAATCGCAATAAGCGATTATTGATTGGTTTGCGCAAAAGTTATAGCGTTTACAAAATAGGGATAGTTTTATGGCATTTTTATTAATAATTTTTTATTATTTATTTTTTTACTAGTAATGGTGGCGATCAGCGATTTTTATTGTGACTGCGACATTATGGCAGACACATCGGACATTTTTGACACATTTTTGGGACTATTGTCATTTCTACAGTAATCACTGCTATATAAATGCAGTGATTCCTGTGTAAATGACACTGGCAGTGAAGGGGTTAACCAGTGGGTGGCAGTGTAGGGGTTAAGTGTTCCTAGGGGTGTGTTACTAACTGTGGGGGGGTTGGGCTTTCATTTAGTGAACAATGATCTCTGCTCCAATCACATGGAGCAGAGATCAGCGTCACTAGTTGCTAGGCAGAATGGAGAAATGCTGTTTACACTGCATTTCCTCCATTCAGCCGTCCCGTGAGACGATCGCGGGTATCCCCGCGGCGATCGAGTCCGTGGGACCCGCGACCGGACTCGCGGGGGTCCCGACCGGCACGAGAGTGCGCCGCCCGCGGCGCGCTCGCGATGGCAGGGCGGCATTGAAGATTGGACGTACCTGTACGCCAATATGCCTGCCCGTGCCATTCTGCCGACGTACATCGGCGTGCGCTGGTCGGGAACTGGTTAAAGTAATTGTTATGCCGCGTACACACGATTGGACTATCGGACCAGGACAATCCACCCGTGTGTGGGCTCCGGTGGACTTTTTCTTCCCAAAAGTCCGGCAGACTTAGAAGTTTGGACTCAAAATTGTCCGCTGGACTCGGCAGTCCAGCGGACAATCCGCCCGTGTGCTAGTCTACCGGACTTTTGAAATGAACGGACTTGCCCACACAGGGAGAAAAGTCTGTTCATTTTGAACGTGACTCCAGGTAGACGGGACTAGCGAAGGAAGTCAATGTCGCCGCCTCCATCGGCGAGATTGACACCTTGCTAGCCCCGTCACATAGTATGGACTTAAAGGGGAAGCCCTACGCTGAAAAAACGGCGTGGGGGTCCCCCCAAAGTCCATAGCAGACCCTTATCCAAGCACACAGCCCGGCTGGTCAGGAAAGGGGGTGGGGACAAGCGAGCGTCCCCCCTCCTGAGCTGTGCCAGGCCGCGTGCCCTCAACATGGGGGGTGCTTTGGGGAAGAGGGGGCCCTGCGGCCCTCCCACCCCAAAGCACCTTGTCCCCATATTGAGGACAAGGGTCTCCTCCCGACAACCTTGGCCATTGGTTGTCAGGGTCTGCGGGTGGCCCCCAGATACCAGCCCCCCACCCTATGTGAATGAGTATGGGGTACAATGCACCCCTACCCATTCACCTGGTAAAAAAAGTGTAAGTGAAAAAACACAACACAAGTTTTTTAAATAATTTCTTAGACAGCTCCGGTGGTCTTCTTCCATCTTGGGGGGGTCTTCTCACCGGACTCCTCCGCTATCTTCTGCTAGCTCTTTTACTAGAGGAGGAGCCTGGCTTTCTTCTTCGTCATCTTCTTCCGACTTCGGGGTCTTTTCCCGCTCTTTGGTTCTTCTTGCTGGGCCTCCGCTATCTTCTTATAGCTCTTTTACTAGCGTTGGCCCGGTCTTCTGTCACTGTCACCACCGCCGCCTTCTTCTCTTCTTCCTTGCAATGTTGACACAACTCTCTCTGGTCACAATGGCAGGGACGTGTTGTGTGGCGACTTATATAGGGACAAGGGGCGGGGTCACTGGGTAATATCACATGGTGATCCCGCCCCTTATGATGTCACAGTCCCTGAGGATGCTGGGACTGTGACATCATAAGGGGGGAGTCACAATGTGACATCATCTGGTGACCCCGCCCCTCATCCCTATATAAGTCGCCGCACAGCGTGTCCCTGCCATTGCGGCCAGAGAGAGCATTGTGTCAACATCGCAAGGAAGAAGAGAAGAAGAGAAGAAGGTGGCGTCAGCGACAGAAGACCGGGCCAATGCTAGTAAAAGAGCTATAAGAAGATAGCTGAGGCCTAGTAAGAAGAACCGAAGAGCAGGACAAGACCCCGAAGTCGGAAGAAGACCCCCAGATGGCGGCTACAACGAAGAAGAAAGCCGGGCTCCTCCGCTAGTAAAAGAGCTAGCAGAAGATAGCGGAGGAGTCCGGCAAGAAGACCCCCCTGGACAGAAGAAGACCACCGGAGCTGTCTAATAAATTATTTTAAAAACGTGTGTTGTGTTTTTTTATTTACACTTTTTTCACCAGGTGAATGGGTAGGGGTACATTATACCCCATACTCATTGACATAGGGTGGGGGGCCGGTATCTGGGGGCCCTCTTATTAAAGGGGGCTCCCGGATTCTGATAAGCCCCCCGCCCGCAGACCCCGACAACCAACGGCCAGGGTTGTCGGGAAGAGGCCCTTGTCCTCATCAACATGGGGACAAGGTGCTTTGGGGTGGGGGCCGCAGGGCCCCCCTTCCCCAAAGCACCCCCCATGTTGAGAGCACAGGGCCTGGTACAGCTCAGGAGGGGGGGCGCTCGCTCATCCCCACCCCCTTTCCTGACCGGCCAGGCTGCGTGCTCAGATAAGGGTCTGCTATGGACTTTGGGGGGACCCCCACACTTTTTTTGGCGTAGGGCTTCCCCTTTGAGTCCATACCAGGTGACGGGGCTAGCGAGGTGTCAATCTCGCCGATGGAGGATGACTTCCTTCGCTAGTCCCGTCCACCTGTAGTCACATTCAAAATTAATGGACTTTTCTCCGTGTGTGGGTCTGTCCGTTCATTTCAAAAGTCCGGCAGACTCCCACCATAGTCCGGCTGAAAAGTCTGGTCGTGTGTGGGCAGGTCTGCTTGTTCGGAAAGTCCGGCGGACCTCCGCTGCAAAGTCCGCCGGATAGTCCGATCGTGTGTGGCTTAAGGGTCATTTTTTTTTCTTAAATAACAAACATGTCATACTTACCTCCACTGTGCAGCTCATTTTGCACAGAGTGGCCCCCGAACCTCCTCTTCTGGGGTCCCCCGGTGGCTCCCGTGGCCCCTCCCCACATCTGATAACCCCCTCGGAGAAGCGCTTCCCCAGGGGGTTACCTTGCAGGAGCGCTCCTGAGTCCAGTATTTGCGTCCATAGAAACAGAATGTCGGACTAGGCCACGCCCCCTGGCGCCCGCATCAGTGGATTTGATTGACAGCAGCGGAATCCAATGGCTACGCTGCTATCAATCTATGCAATCAAGTCGGGAGCCCGTGAAGAAGCCAGCGCGTCCCCGCCGACTGAATGAAGGGGTTCAGGTAAAACAAGGGGCGGATGACTGGCAGGTGTTTTTTAACCTTAATGCATGGGCGTCTATCTCTGTGAGTGTGATCGTGGGTCCTGTGGACTCGATGTCTGCGGGTATACCCGTGATTGCATCCAGGAGAGGAAGAATGGGGAAATGCTGATGCTAAATGAGCATTTCCCCGTTCTGCCTAGTGACACTGACACTGATCACAGCTACCTGTGATCGGGAGCGGTGATCAGTGTCGTGACACACGTAGCCCATCCCCCCTACAGTTAGAACACATCCCTAGGACACACTTAACCCCTGCAGCACCCCCTCCTGGTTAACCCCTTCACTGGCAGTCACATTTACACAGTAATCAATGCATTTTTAATCGCACTGGTCCCAAAATAGTGCCAAAGGTGTCCGATCTTTCCGCTGATCGCTGCCATTACTAGTAAAAAAAAAATATAAAAATGCCATAAAACTATTTTGTAGACACTATAATTTTTGCGCAAACCAATCAATAAACGCTGCAAATTTTTTAACCAAAAATATGTAGACGAATATGTATCGGCCTAAACTAAGGGGAAAAAAAATGTTTTTTTGTATATTTTTTGGGGATATTTTTTTATAGCAAAAAGTAAAAAATATTGTTTTTTTTTAAATTGTCGCTCTTTTTTTGTTTATAGCGCAAAAAATAAAAAAACGCAGAGGTGATCAAATACTACCAAAAGAAAGCTCTATTTGTGGGGAAAGAATTGATAAGGACAGTATAAGGAAATTCATATTCAGTACTAGTTAACATGTGAATATGTTAATGTTGTAGGGCTGTTACTGATTAAAATGTTTGTGTTTGATTAATCATTTTTTTTTTTATTGATTAATGGACTAATTTTGATTAATTATAAAGCACATACAGATCAAACTACTTTTAGCTGATCTCCTTGCATTGCAACTCTGCATTAGTCAGTGGTAAATGTGGTATACACAATAAACAATCACCCGACACTAGTTAGTTTCCACAATCCATGATTTACCTTCACAGTTCACACAAATACCTTTTAAATTCAAACTGTAGCACTGACGTAAGTAATTTTTTTTCCCACAGTAGCGTGACAATCCTTCCACCTCCGGTCTAACTAATCACTCTCACCTTATGGCATGGACCCCTGTGCAAACAGGTGGTCATGCAAGTGGCTATCAAAAGGGTTAACATGGACCATCAATTTCTCTCACGTCTCCTTAGATCTCAGCAAGGACGCCAGGTCATGGGTAGAAAGAAAAGATCAAACTGCTCACCACTTAAACATAAGATTACATTTTTGTGTTCAAACACAAACTACTCACATAAAGATGATAAAAACACAGCATGTAAAGCCGACAATCGTTTTAGTTCCGTAGGGCAGCAGTGGGTGACGTCATGCGTAGCTCCTCTCCCATACGCGTTACGTTCAATCAGAACTTCAACGTCACTGGACTCCTCCCCCCTCCCCCAAGTGCCTCCGTCTGCTAGCGAAGGGAAGGGGGGAGGAGTCCAGTGATGTTGATGTCCGTGACGTCACCGGAACGTCACCGGAACTCCCTTAAAACCCGGAAGCCGGAGGAGAGGTGAGTACCGATCAAAATAACTTTGATCGATCAAAAAAAAATGTATCAATTAATCGAGGAATTAATCTTTAATTTCCACAGCCCTAAAATGTTGTATAAATAACTTGTAAAAAATGCTTTGTTAAATAAAGATTACTATATGTGGGGAAAAAAGTACATCAATTTTGTTTGGGACCCACGTCGCACGACCGCGCAATTGTCAGTTAAAGCGATGCAATGCTGAATTGCAAAAAGTGCCCTGGTCTTTGGCCACCCAAATGGTTCGGGGCTTATGTGGTTAAGGACCAAGCCTATTTCTGACACGTGTTGTTTACAGTTAAAATCTGTTCTTTTTGTGGAAAATTACTTAGAACCCCGAAACGTTATATATTTTTTTTTCGCAGATACTCTAGAGAATAAAATGAAGATCATTGCAATACTTTATGTCACACCATATTTGCATCTTAGAAACGCAATTGTTTCGGAAAAAATACATTTTTTTTAATTAAAAAACAAGAAAACAAGAAAGTTAGCCCATTTTTTTTCTACGATGCGAAAGATAATGTTACGCCAAGTAAATTGATACCTAACATGTCATGCTTCAAAATTGTGCCTGCGCATAGAATGGCGACAAACTGGCAGTTCAAAATCTCCATAGGTGACGTTTAAACATTTCTACAGGTTGCCAGTTTTGAGTTGCAGAGGAAATCTAGTGCTAGAATGAATGCTTTCACTCTAACAATCGTGGCGGTACCTCATATGTGTCGTTTGAACACCATTTACATATGTGGACACGACTTGCGTATGTGTTCACTTCTGCACGCGAGCTCGGAGGGACTGGGAGGGTTTAAAAAAAAAATTATTTTTATTTATTTTACTTTTTATTATATTTGTTTATACTGTCCCTTTTTAAAAAAAATTTATCACTTTTATGACTATTACAAGGAATGTAAACATCCCTTGTAATAGAAAAAAGCATGACAGGACCTCTTTAATGTGAGATGTGGGGTCAAAAGATCTCACATTTACACTTAAAACGCAATTTATTTTGCTAAGAAATCACTTTGAAAATCACACCCCTAGCATTTGCAGCAGTGGCCATCTTGAGAAAGGGCATATGTTTTATGTAGCATTTACTTCCTGGACTTCATCTGACTTTAGCTCAAGCACACAACCAGAAGGGTGTGCTTAGCTGGGAAAGCCTCTCACCTGGATGAAAGAAGCCCATGAAGACACTTGGGATGTATGACATCAGGACCAGGAAGCAACTGATGAAATGTAAAAAAAAAAAAATGTTAAAACAAGTTAATATAATAGAACTTCCTATCTATTTACTAAGGCTAGTAGCATAGAGATTAAAAAGAGTGAGTTAAAGTGGTTGTAAAGGCACAAGGTTTTTTACCTTCATGCATTCAACGCATGAAGTTAAAATAAACCTTTTGTGTGCAACACCCCTGAGCCCTCTTTTGATTCAGCGATGTCAGCAAGAGCCTTCCCTCTCTGTGAACTCACACTCCTCATTGGCTTTTGGCAGTAGCAGGAGCCATTGGCTCCCACTGCTGTCAATCACAGCCAGTGAGCCAATCAACAGACAGAAGGGGAGGGGTCAAACCACGGCTCCATGTGTGAATAGACACACAGAGTTGTGGGTCGGGAGCGTGCTTGCTTAGGTGCCCCCACAGCAAGCAGCGGCTTGGAGAGAGGAGCCAGGAGCGCTGGCGTGGGACCCACGTAGAGAAGGATCTGAGCTGCTCTTTGCAAAACCACTGCAGAGAACAGGTAAGTTAGTTATGAAAAATTAACAAAAAAAAAAGACTTTTATATCACTTCACTTTAATGCTAATTGGGAGAGTTTAGTTCTGTTTTATGTGTGTATGCCTAATGCGAACAAGAGAAACTACAAGGGGCATATTCATGAATGGGTCAGATATGAACAGCAGAAGAATTTTGCCTTATCTAAATTATATGCATCATTTATGTGTAGTGGATTGCAATATACCTGTTGATATGTAAATGTCATACCCCTTGTGATTCCTGTCTCATATACGGTCTTAGGTATATCGTCTATGTGTAAATTGTAGATGGTGAAGGATACTAGAAGACATGATGTAGAAAAGAGGTGGCTAATAAGGGGAGAAAATATAAGGTATAAGGTAAGGCCCCTTTCACATTGTCGGACCGTTCAAGTCCGCCTGTCAATTTTGACGGCGGACCTGATCGGGGCTCTCCATACTAGTGTATGGAGCGATGGATGTCAGCGGTGACATCCGATCCGCTCCGATCCGCTAAAAGCAGACGGATGCCCCTACGTTCGCATCTGTCCCTGGTGGATCGGATAGGGTGAGATCTGATGAAAACGGACATGCTGTCCGTTTTCTTCCAATCTCTCGATAGAAACCAGCGGTGCTCGACAGGCCCCCAGTGATCTGCCGGCTCAGCGGAGATCAACGGAGAGATCTCCCGCTGAGCTGGCGGACAGAGGCGGACTCCGAGGCAGCGGATACGCCTCATGAGAATGATGCCTAAAGCCCCATACACACTATCAGTTTTTCTGCTGAGTTTTTCCTTCAGGTTTACCAAAACCATGTAGTAGAAGGGCCTACCTGATTACATACAAATTGAAACTCCTAAGGTTTGACCTCATATTATATGGTTTTGGTAAATATGAAGGAAAAACTCAGCAGAAAAACTGATAGTGTGTATGGGGCTTTAGAGGATTAAAAGTATAACTATAAAACACATTTTCAATCTGCAGCCAGCTTGCCCCAAAAAAATAGAATTTCACTTTCTTGCAACTTTGCAACAGTACCCTTGGCAAACAATTTCCTGTCTCCCATTTGTGTGTTAGGGTTTCTACTTGCTTTAGGGGGTCTTCACAGAAACCGAGGTCAAATGTCATGCATTCCCAGAACTGTCTTTGGGTTTAAAGCAGAAATCCAGCAACAAGCAACAAATACACATTTAACTTTTTCTGAAAGTTTCCTACCCTCAATGAGCTGACCCAACTCACCCTCTTATGTAGCGTACACACGACCGGACTTACCGACGGACTAGGTCCGACGCTCTTCCCAACTGACTTTCGGCAGAGTTCTGACGAACTTTCCGAATGAACGGACTTGGCCACACACAATCACACCAAAGTTCCGACGGATTCTAACTTGATGACGTATGACCGGACTAGAATAAGGACGTTCAATGACAGTAGCCAATAGCTGCCCTAGCGTTGGTTTTTGTCAGACTAGCATACATACGAGCGGATTCCTCGATAGGAACTGTGTCCGATGGAGTTCCAGCAAAAAAATTTGAAACATGCAAAGGTCCGATGCAGCCCACACATGATCGAATTGTCCGACGGATTAGTTCTGTCGGACCTTTGCTGACGAAAAGTCCGGTCGTGTGTACACAGCATTAGGCTACTTTCACACTCAGACTGACCTAGGTAGAATTCTTAAAATCTATTCCATGACAAAAATCACCGATGTGCCAACATAGTACAGGGGGCGGAGCCATGTACAAGTCGTTATCCCGCAGTCATTTTGCAATTAGGTATCGGCCTGTCCATGCGCTCTGCGCTAAACTTTTGGATATTACATACGCTTTTCCACTGACATTTTGTATGTGTAATTTCATTAGCAGTAAACTTACTTTATAAAACAGAGAATGCTAGATGTTGTTTCCTTTTTATTCCTCGTGATTAGATCGGCATGCTTGGAGGAGGTTATCAGAGGACAATTTTGCTGCCATTTCATAAATTTTATCCCAGAAGGGGATAAGGGCTTCTGAGCTGTCTGTTATCTCAGGGGTCATTATTTGGAGGTGAACACAACAAATATGTGAATCAATCAGCGCAGCCTAAAGCCCCATACACACAATCAGAATATTGTATGAAAAATAATGCTTTAGAAGTGTTTGTACAATAGTCGGTTAGTTAGCCTTTGTCTGAAATTTTCGGAAGGGACAAACATTTTTTTCGTACAAATACCAGATCATACAATATTTGTTTAATCAGTACAGTTTTTGTCCAAAAAATACAATACAAAGACATTACATCACTTCCAATTTTTTATTCTGTCATACCAGAATTTTCGTACTTTAGTACCCTATTCTTATTTGATATGAGACTAGAATGCAAAAAAAAAAAAAAACGGACAATCATTCGTCCGATAATCTCATTGTGTGTACTAGGCTTAAAGCAATAAAAGCATGATATAATAAAAAGTGCTACTGAAAACTATAAAAAGTAATTGCAAGCTGAACACTGAAAGGTGATTCCGCAACACCCTCAAAGTAACACAATCAATCAATAACAATGTAGCTCAAAAATATCATCAGCAAACAAATAAAAAAATGTCCATTAATTAGGTAGAATTCTTCAAATCCATTCCGTGACAATAATCACTGCTGTCCCAAATAGTGATAAATAAATCATTTGCAAACAAGATGCCACCACCATTGTGTTCACCTGCCACTCACTTGACAGGCCGACCCAGTTGCAAGATGGTCACGGGACGATGTCATGTAGGTGGCCCCACCTCCTGCGCTATTTTGACATAGTAGTGATTTTTGTCATGGAATAGATTTGAAGAATTTTACCTAATCTATGGACTTTTTTTTTTTTTTTTTTTTAATATTTTGCACTGCACTGTTATTGATTTATTATGGTATGTGAGCTGTCTGCATAGGATCCTGTTCATAAACAGCATTTATATTTTACAGCATTTTGCTCAGGAAACTGAGAATTTCTTACTCTTTAAAGTGTACATCCTGCAAAATTGTTAGCATAACTTAAAGTGAGTTTAAGGCTTCATTAAAAAAAATAATAAACATGTTATATTTACCTGCTCTGTGCAATGGTTTTGCACAAAGCATTCCCAAACCACCTATTTTGGGGTCCCCCACTGGCACTCCTGGCCCCTCCTCCCTTCTGAGTGCCCCTATAATAAGCTTCAATCATAAAGTTTACACCTGACAGGTGGCTGTCCACCTCTGGTTAGGTTTTTTTTTCATAAATTCGTTCTATAACTGAACATCCATTTTCTACACAAGCCTACACCTCTGCTCTGCCAAAGCTCCAAGGCTGAGGCCCGGCAGGAGCCTACAACTTGGATGGAACTTTAGGTTAATGTATTACTAAAGGCAAAACTTTTTATTTTTTGACAGACTGGAGCCTAGATAACAAGGATAATAAATTGTAAATCTTGTCAACTTGCTGCACAACTTCCCTGGCAACTTATACACTTGCAGAGCAGTTATAGCACAAGTTCTAGCTGACACTTTTGCAATTTGTAGCAAATATGCGTGGCAAGTCTCTAGCAAGAGAGTTGCAGTAGCGAGTCTACAGCAAGAGCCCTGTAAGTCTCAGGAAGAGCCCTGCAAGTCTACAGCAAGAGCCCTGCAAGTCTACAGCAAGAGCCCAGCTCGTCTATAGCAATAGCCCCACAAGTTTACAGCAAGAGCACTGCTCATCTATATCAATAGACCTGCAAGTCTACAGCAAGAGCCCTGCAAGTCTACAGCAACAGCTCCGCAAGTTTACAGCAAGAGCCCTGCAAGTCTACAGCAAGAGCCCTGCAAGTCTACAGCAAGAGCCCTGCAAGTCTACAGCAAGAGCCCTGCAAGTCTACAGCAAGAGCCCCGCAAGTCTACAGCAAGAGCCCCGCAAGTCTACAGCAAGAGCCCCGCAAGTCTACAGCAAGAGCCCCGCAAGTCTACAGCAAGAGGCCCACAAGTCTACAGCAAGAACCCTGCAAGTCTACAGCAAGAGGCCCACAAGTCTACAGCAAGAGGCCCGCAAGTCTACAGCAAGAGGCCCGCAAGTCTACAGCAAGAGCCCTGCAAGTCTACAGCAAGAGGCCCGCAAGTCTACAGCAAGAGCCCCGCAAGTCTACAGCAAGAGCCCCGCAAGTCTACAGAAAGAGCCCCGCAAGTCTACAGCAAGAGCCACGCAAGTCTACAGCAAGAGCCCCACAATTCTACGGTACGAGCCACACAAGTCTATAGCAAGAGCAAGTCTACAGCACGAGCCCTGCAAGTCTACAGCCAGAGTTATGCAAGTCTCCATTTTTGGCAAGAAAAAAGAAGCAAGCAGCGCAAATCTATAATCCCACAATCTGGTGATAGTGAACACACTGCTATTAACCTAATCCCTTACTGCACATGTGTGAAATACATTTAATCCAACAATCTTATCATTGCATAAAATAATTCATCTATCATACAAAAATGATTTGTTTCTATGAAACAAACAATTAAAGTGCAAATGCTGTTAAGAAAAAGTGCAAAAGAAAAAATGGTGTGCTGACACAGTGAACAAAAAGTGCTTAGAGCAAGAAAATATTATTTATTAGTAAAGTGCATGCATCAAAAATGCATATGTGTTCAAAATGCTTGCAGTCCATTTTGCAATCGCTGGAAAAATTCAAGATTATTATTATCACTTTCTTGGATTTTTCCTGGGATTGCAAAATGGATTTCAGATGTTTTGACCACATATGAATTTTTGATGCATGCACTTTACTAATGAATTATATTTTCTTGCATTAAGCACTTTTTGTTCACTGTGTCAGCTCAGCACATAGATTTTTTTAGATTTTTTTTTTTTTTAGATCTTTTACACTTTTTTTTAACAGCATTTTCACTTGGTTTGTTTCATAGAAACAATTTTTGAATGATAGATAAATTATTTTATGCAATGACACAGAGTTTATCATTATACATGATTGTTGGATCAGTGGGTTCACTATCACCAGGTTGTGGGATTATAGATTTGTGCTGCTTGCTTCTTTCTTGCTAATTAACTGGTGATCATAGGCATGCACAGGGGGTGTGCCGGGTGTGCCAGGTGTGCCTGGGCACACCCTAATCACCCCAAGCAAAGTAGCATTATTGCGCTGTGTGCAGGTAAGGAGATGGGGAAATCTGACCAGTTCTGACATTCATGAAGTGCGACCGTACTTCTTTCACTGTACTGGCTCTACCATAAGCATGTGTGTATGTACATGTAATATACTGTATATCATATACACACACACGCATGTGTGTTTGATCTTTGGGGTGCGTACCCTAATTCAATAGGCTACTCACACCTATGCTGTTGATTCACTGGTACTGACATGGCAGCAATCTTATTTAATCTTTCGATCTGCCATTAATATCTTTAGCACTAGTTTTTTTTGTTGTTTGTCCAAGTGTGTGTTTTTATCGGGTCTACTCATTAATAAATGAAGAGTGATGAACTGACTGAAAAATTGCAAAATCTAAACCAAAGTGGCTGAAGTAGGAAAAAAAACTAGCTCTCATTGAAATATTTTTTGCTTTTTTGGCCTATATTTTACCAATTTACCTCAGTTCACTGAATAGTGCATTAAGACAAAACTGATCTTTATAAAAACATTTATTAAAATATTTGAATAAAATCAATATATAACACCAGATTACATCTAAGTTTTTTGTTTTTTTTATTAGTGCAGACATTTAACAAAAAACATAAAAAAGAACATTTATAATATTAAAAGGAACATTCTCAAAAATAATAAAAATGATACAAACAAAAACAGTGAGGAAGTGCACTAATTCAGGAAGCTAAGCAACAAAAATAGACAAATATGCATGAATGCCTATCCCTAATAAAAAAATAAAAAAAATAAAAAAAAAACAACACAAAACAAAAATTGCAGTAATATGCAACAACATGTGAAACAGTGATAAAGTGTACTAATTCAAGAAGTTAAACAGCAAAAAGAGAAATATGCATAAATGACTATCCCTAATAAAAAAAAAAAAAATACAATAATATGTGATAATATTTGAAACAGTGATAAAAGTGCTTGAATCAAAAGCAGGTATTCCTCTGATTTTACATAAAAAAAACAATAAAACAAGTCCCAAATAATAAAGCACATGTGCGTCAAAAAGTGATGAGATGTGAAGATCATGTGTTCAAAATATAGTTCTTGAAAGTTGTGAACACAATTGTTCCCATCAACCAGGCATCCACAAGGAGTGTGCCCTGGCAGCTCACCTTAACTGCTTGCTGACCAGCCACTGTCATTATAGTAGCTATATGTTGGCTCGCGGAATTGGCACACCAGGCGCGCGCGCAGCGGGGTGCCGACGCTTGTGGCTAATGGTCCTGATGACCGCCAGCCACGAGCGAGCACGAGGGACAGAACACGGAAGTGTGTGCGTAAACACACAAATCTGTGCTCTGCTCTATGAGGAATGACAGATCGTGTGTTCCTATTAGTTAAGGACTAGTGATGGCCGAACGGTTCGCCCGGCGGTCGTTTCGCGGCGAATTTCCGACTTTCGCCGTCCGCGGGTTCGAACGCCTTTTTCCGTCGTTCGCCCCGGCGGACTTACGTGTTTAATGTATACAAGAACTTTAACCTTTCGTGACACGTTTATCATGTGTTACAGGACAACCAATTGAGACATGACAGCTCATGGACACTTGGACATTCCCCCTAACCTATAAATACACCCGATCCGGTGGCCATTTTACATTCTTTCTTCTGTCACTGTAGGGAAAGGATCCTGTGTGGAGTAGGGACAGAGAAAACGCTAGCTATTTGGTACACAAAAGTTCTTTTCAGGACTGGTATAGGTGTTAGGTCAGCAGCCTGAGTTTCTTTTGTCAGTTTAGATAAAGGGACAGAGCGCTGTATGCTGCTATTTTAGGGACAGCTCAGCCAGATTAGTCTTTCTTCATCATCATCATCATCATCATCATTAGCTGTTACTATCAGGTCCACAAAAGAGCTGTTCCAGCTAATCGTTCCAGCCTACTCTTTTTTGCCAATTTGTATAGGGACAGGCAGGAAGCAGTGTGTCAGGCAGTGAGGATAATTTTAAAGACTTGCTGTTACTATTAGTTCCACAAAGGTTCTTTTCAGGACTGGTATCAGTGGTACGGTAATAGGCTTGTACACGTATAATATTCTTTCTTCCAAATATAGAAAGAATATTATACTTGACTGCTGCCCTTCTGCTGCAGTCTGCTAATCATTCACAACTCACTTGTTCCACAAAGCTCTTTATCAGGACTGGTAACTTGGTCTGTCTAGGGTGCTACGGTACATAGGCTTGGGTGCGGTACAGTCTGCTGTTCTGTAAGGACCGCTATCGGTCCACAATACATAGGGTTGCCGTGCACTACTGCTGACCGCTGCCCTATACTGCAGCAGTCCTTCAGCGGTATAGGGACTGACGCACAGTCTGCTAAACACTAATACACAACCTGCTTGGTCCACAAAAGTTCTTATAAGGACTGGTAACTTGGTATAGGGTGCTACGGTACATAGGCCTGAGTGCAGTACAGTCTGCTGTTCTGTAAGGACCGCTATCGGTCCACAATACATAGGGTTGCCGTGCACTACTGCTGACCGCTGCCCTATACTGCAGCAGTCCTTCATTGGTATAGGGACTGACGTACAGTCTGCTAATCACTAACACACAACCTGCTTGGTCCACAAAAGTTCTTATAAGGACTGGTAACTTGGTATAGGGTGCTACGGTACATAGGCCTGAGTGCAGTACAGTCTGCTGTTCTGTAAGGACCGCTATCGGTCCACAATACATAGGGTTGCCGTGCACTACTGCTGACCGCTGCCCTATACTGCAGCAGTCCTTCATTGGTATAGGGACTGACGTACAGTCTGCTAATCACTAACACACAACCTGCTTGGTCCACAAAAGTTCTTATAAGGACTGGTAACTTGGTATAGGGTGCTACGGTACATAGGCCTGAGTGCGTTACAGTCTGCTGTTCTGTAAGGACCGCTATCGGTCCACAATACATAGGGTTGCCGTGCACTACTGCTGACCGCTGCCCTATACTGCAGCAGTCCTTCAGCGGTATAGGGACTGACGCACAGTCTGCTAAACACTAACACACAACCTGCTTGGTCCACAAAAGTTTTTATAAGGACTGGTAACTTGGTATAGGGTGCTACGGTACATAGGCCTGAGTGCAGTACAGTCTGCTGTTCTGTAAGGACCGCTATCGGTCCACAATACATAGGGTTGCCGTGCACTACTGCTGACCGCTGCCCTATACTGCAGCAGTCCTTCATTGGTATAGGGACTGACGTACAGTCTGCTAATCACTAACACACAACCTGCTTGGTCCACAAAAGTTCTTATAAGGACTGGTAACTTGGTATAGGGTGCTACGGTACATAGGCCTGAGTGCGTTACAGTCTGCTGTTCTGTAAGGACCGCTATCGGTCCACAATACATAGGGTTGCCGTGCACTACTGCTGACCGCTGCCCTATACTGCAGCAGTCCTTCATTGGTATAGGGACTGACGTACAGTCTGCTAATCACTAACACACAACCTGCTTGTTCCACAAAAGTTCTTATAAGGACTGGTAACTTGGTATAGGGTGCTACGGTACATAGGCTTGAGTGCGGTACAGTCTGCTGTTCTGTAAGGACCGCTATCGGTCCACAATAGATAGGGTTGACGTGCACCACTGCTGACCGCTGCCCTATACTGCAGCAGTCCTTCAGCGGTATAGGGACTGACGTACAGTCTGCTAAACACTAATACACAACCTGCTTGGTCCACAAAAGTTCTTATAAGGACTGGTAACTTGGTATAGGGTGCTACGGTACATAGGCTTGAGTGCGGTACAGTCTGCTGTTCTGTAAGGACCGCTATCGGTCCACAATAGATAGGGTTGACGTGCACCACTGCTGACCGCTGCCCTATACTGCAGCAGTCCTTCAGCGGTATAGGGACTGACGTACAGTCTGCTAAACACTAATACACAACCTGCTTGGTCCACAAAAGTTCTTATAAGGACTGGTAACTTGGTATAGGGTGCTACGGTACATAGGCTTGAGTGCGGTACAGTCTGCTGTTCTGTAAGGACCGCTATCGGTCCACAATAGATAGGGTTGACGTGCACCACTGCTGACCGCTGCCCTATACTGCAGCAGTCCTTCAGCGGTATAGGGACTGACGTACAGTCTGCTAAACACTAATACACAACCTGCTTGGTCCACAAAAGTTCTTATAAGGACTGGTAACTTGGTATAGGGTGCTACGGTACATAGGCTTGAGTGCGGTACAGTCTGCTGTTCTGTAAGGACCGCTATCGGTCCACAATAGATAGGGTTGACGTGCACCACTGCTGACCGCTCACCTATACTGCAGCAGTCCTTCAGCGGTATAGGGACTGACGTACAGTCTGCTAATCACTAACACACAACCTGCTTGTTCCACAAAAGTTCTTATAAGGACTGGTAACTTGGTATAGGGTGCTACGGTACATAGGCTTGAGTGCGGTACAGTCTGCTGTTCTGTAAGGACCGCTATCGGTCCACAATAGATAGGGTTGACGTGCACCACTGCTGACCGCTGCCCTATACTGCAGCAGTCCTTCAGCGGTATAGGGACTGACGTACAGTCTGCTAAACACTAATACACAACCTGCTTGGTCCACAAAAGTTCTTATAAGGACTGGTAACTTGGTATAGGGTGCTACGGTACATAGGCTTGAGTGCGGTACAGTCTGCTGTTCTGTAAGGACCGCTATCGGTCCACAATAGATAGGGTTGACGTGCACCACTGCTGACCGCTGCCCTATACTGCAGCAGTCCTTCAGCGGTATAGGGACTGACGTACAGTCTGCTAAACACTAATACACAACCTGCTTGGTCCACAAAAGTTCTTATAAGGACTGGTAACTTGGTATAGGGTGCTACGGTACATAGGCTTGAGTGCGGTACAGTCTGCTGTTCTGTAAGGACCGCTATCGGTCCACAATAGATAGGGTTGACGTGCACCACTGCTGACCGCTCACCTATACTGCAGCAGTCCTTCAGCGGTATAGGGACTAAGAGTTTTGTCACAGGGTCATTTAAAAAATGACATGCAGAGGAAGAGGCAGGCCCTTCCGCAGGGGTGGTAGGGGTAGGGCAGGAGCAACAGGCTTGAGCCAAAGTGGGAAGTTGCAGAAGGTGCGTTCAATTACTTTAAAGGATGCACCAGACTTGGTTGAGTGGCTCGCTCAGCCTTACTCTTCTGCACCCTCCTCATCCTCTCGATCTGCACCCTCTTCTTCACTCTCTGCTATGTGCACCCCCAAAGACACTACCACCAACAACACGACCACCACCACCACCACCACATACCTTCCGCTTGAGTCACTGGAATTATTTTCCGATCCATATCAAGAGGACATTTCTGATGCGCAGCCACTCTTGGTATTGGATCAGGAAGAGGAGGTAGCAACAAGCGCTACTCAGCAGTCTGACGCCAGTACCCAGATCAGCCCAAGGAGGAGGTTGGTCCCCGGTGTTGCTGCCTACTCTACTTATAGCGGTGGGGAAGGTGACGTTGATGATGACGTGTCTAGTGATGTCACGTGGGTGCCCACAAGAGAGGAAGAGGAGGGGAGTTCAGAGGGAGATATGGACCAGCAGATAGGGAGGAGAAGCAGCAATGACTTACATTGCACAGCAGGGACAAAGCAGACTGCAAATGTATCAGGAGCGAGTCATCGACCATGTACGGTCACATCTGGCGCTCCCAGGACACCGGCACATGGCTCCGCAGTGTGGGCTTTTTTTAACGTGTCCGCTGCTGACAATAGCGTTGCCATCTGCAATCTTTGCAGTCAACGCGTTAGTCGCGGTAAGCCCAATACTCACCTAGGGACGACCGCCTTAAGAAGGCACATGAGCAGCCATCACCGAGCCCAGTGGGAGCAACGGAACACACAAAGCCACACTGCAGGCTCTCACCGTCCAGCCTCGTCTTCTACTTCTCCTTCTCCTCTCTCCTCACAATTGTCCTCCACTCCACCTTCCATCACGCCAAGCTCACATTTTTCTGCAAAAAGGCAGGCTTCCGTGGGCCTAATGTTTGAGCGTAAAAAAATGATGACGCCGGATAACCCTCTTGCCCAACGGTTGGCGGCTGGCTTGTCAGAACTCATAGCCCGCCAACTACTGCCATATAAACTGGTGGACTCGGAGGCCTTTCGCAAATTTGTGGCCATTGGAACACCACAATGGAAGGTCCCAGGAAGGAAGTATTTCTCAGAGAAGGGCATCCCAGAGCTATATGGCCATGTTCAGCGGCAAGTGAATGTATCTCTGGCACACAGTGTCGGTGCCAAGATACATCTGACCACAGACACGTGGTCTAGCAAACACGGGCAGGGAAGGTATATCAGTTTTACTGCCCACTGGGTGAACCTTCTGACGGCCGTCAAGCATGTAACCCGTGGCACCCGTGTAGATTTGGTTTTACCGCCACGGATTGCATGCAGGCCTGACTCTTCTTCTCCTCCTCCTACTCCATCCTCCTCCCTCTCCTCCTCAGCTGCCTCCTCCTTTTCCGCTGCTAGCGTCTCTTCCACTGCACCGCCCAAGCTCCCCAGAACCTATTCCACATGCCAGGTGAGACGTTGCCATGCCGTGCTGCGTCTGTTGTGCCTGGAAGCAAAGAGCCACACTGGCCCGGCACTCCTTTCAGCTTTGCGTTCACAGGCAGATGAGTGGCTAACACCGCTCAATTTGACAGTTGGTAAAGTGGTGTGTGACAACGGTGCCAATCTGCTTAGCGCATTGAAACAGGGCAAAATCACGCACGTGCCGTGCATGGCACACGTCTTAAACTTGGTCGTGCAGCGATTCCTTGTCAAATACCCTGGGGTCCAGGACATCTTGCGGCAGGCAAGGAAAATCTCGGCCCATTTCAGAAGATCTTACACGGCCATGGCTCGCCTTGCTGACATTCAGCGGCGACACCATCTGCCGGTCAGACGTCTTATTTGCGATTGCCCGACGCGATGGAACTCAACCTTCTATATGCTTGATAGGCTGCTCCAGCAGAAACGTGCAGTTAACGTCTACCTGTATGAACTCTGCGAAAGAAACGGTTCTGGGGAGCTGGGTTTTTTTTCACCGCGCCAGTGGCTGCTCATGCGCGACACATGCAGACTTCTGCGGCCATTTGAGGAGATCACCAAACTGGTCAGTCGCAGCCATGGCGCCATCAGTGACATGGTACCTTATGCCTTCTTTCTGGAGCGTGCATTGCGTCGTGTCATTGATCAGGCTGTGGAGGAGCAGGAGCGGGAAGATGAGGAAGTCGCAATGCTGGATGAATTCCCAGGGGGGGCTACTCTATCTGAGACAAGTCAACAACAGGAGTCTGATGAGGAGTCAGAGGAGGATGGTGCCGGGGCGGATGAGCAGGAGCAAGAAGAGCATGCTTTAAACCTTTCTGGGATCCCTGTTGTGCGAGGATGGGGAGAGGAGAATGAAGAGGACGACATTATCCTGGATGATGAGCAGGAGCCAGGCCACCACACCGCTTCCACTTTAGTGCAAATGGGGGCCTTCATGCTCCAGTGTTTTAATAGGGACCCCCGTATAAAAAGCATGAGGGTCAAGGACCAGTACTGGGTGGCAACGTACTTAGACCCCCGGTACAAACACAAAATGGCGGAAATGTTACCGCCGTCGCAGAGGGCTGTCAGAATGCAGCACTTCCAGGCCTTGCTTCGAGAAATGCTGCATTCTGCTTTTGCGTGCGCTGGCAGAGGAGCAATTCCCACTCCCAGAGAAGGATTTGCGGGTACCAATCCAACAGCGCCTGCAAGAAGAGGCCGGTTTGAAGATGTGTTGGTGACTTCGGATATGAGGTCATTCTTTCAGCCGACCCATCGACAGGTGTCATCCGGATCCAGCATCAGGGAACGCCTAGACCGTCAGGTGTCCGACTACATTGGGTTAACGGCCGATGTGGACGCTCTGAGGAGTGATGAACCCCTAGACTACTGGGTGGGCAGGCTTGACCTCTGGCCAGAGCTTGCCCAATTTGCAATCGAACTGTTGGCTTGCCCCTCATCCAGTGTCCTGTCCGAAAGGACGTTCAGCGCAGCAGGGGGGATTGTGACCGATAAGCGTACTCGCCTAGCTCACCACAGTGTTAACTACCTCACATTTCTAAAAATGAATGAGGCATGGATCTCGGAGGAATTCAACACATGTGATCAGTAGACCATGTATATGTCTATAAACAATTTTTGGAATCAAGCACACAGACCTTCTTAATTCATTTGGCTCACTTCCCTGACCCAAAAAAGCACACCGTACTATATGCCCCTACCCTCCTCTTTGAAGAGGTTGAGCGGTGTCATATTTCTACTGGGGCTGCTTATTATGAGGGGTTCCCACCATCCCTGTGCTGTGCTGACTTCCTCCTGGGTGTTCTTATTATGAGGGGCTCCCACCATCCCTGTGCTGTGCTGACTTCCTCCTGGGGGTTCTTATTATGAGGGGATCACACCATCCCTGTGCTGTGCTGACTTCCTCCTGGGGCTGCTTACGGTGCTGCTGTCAGCGCTGTATGTCACGGAGCTGCTGTCAGCGCTGTATGTCACGGAGCTGCTGTCAGCGCTGTATGTCACGGAGCTGCTGTCAGCGCTGTATGTCACGGAGCTGCTGTCAGCGCTGTATGTCACGGAGCTGCTGTCAGCGCTGTATGTCACGGAGCTGCTGTCAGCGCTGTATGTCACGGAGCTGCTGTCAGCGCTGTATGTCACGGAGCTGCTGTCAGCGCTGTATGTCACGGAGCTGCTGTCAGCGCTGTATGTCACGGAGCTGCTGTCAGCGCTGTATGTCACGGTGCTGCTGTCAGCGCTGTATGTCACGGAGCTGCTGTCAGCGCTGTATGTCACGGAGCTGCTGTCAGTGCTGTATGTCACGGAGCTGCTGTCAGCGCTGTATGTCACGGAGCTGCTGTCAGCGCTGTATGTCACGGAGCTGCTGTCAGCGCTGTATGTCACGGTGCTGCTGTCAGCGCTGTATGTCACGGAGCTGCTGTCAGCGCTGTATGTCACGGAGCTGCTGTCAGCGCTGTATGTCACGGAGCTGCTGTCAGCGCTGTATGTCACGGAGCTGCTGTCAGCGCTGTATGTCACGGAGCTGCTGTCAGCGCTGTATGTCACGGTGCTGATGTCAGTGCTCTGTATTACGGTGCTGCTGTCAGTGCTCTGTATCTCCTGCACCCTCTTGTTTGCCTACCCTGGTCCCTGACCTTCCCTCTCCTCCATTGCCTTCATTAGCTCCATAGTCCTGAATTGTCAGAACAATTTCCCAAATAAAAAAAAAATGCTTGTAGTTATCGATCCCAAATTCACCTCATACATGTATTATGCTATTGTCCAGGTGGTGGGACTACGTGCTACCCCCTAATAATTACCCCGTGGCCGCAAATTCGACCTAAAGGTTTGCGAAATTCGCCTCCCATTGAAGTCAATGGAGCCCGCGGCGAACGGTCGTTTTCGCGAACGTTTGTGTCCGTTCGCGTTTCGCGTTCGCGAAACGTCCCGTCGGAAGTTCGTCCATCACTATTAAGGACCACGATCTGTCACTTCCTGTAGTCAGTCCCCTCCCCATTCAGTTAGAATCACCTCTCAGGGAACACAATTAACCCCTTAATTGCCCCCTAGTGTTAACCCCTTCACTGCCAGTGACATTTTTACAGTCATCAATGCATTTTTATAGCACTGATCGCTGTATAAATGCCAATGGTCCCAAAAATGTGTCAAATTGTCCGATGTGTCCGCCATAATGTCACAGTCATGATAAAAATCGCAGATCGTCGCCCTTACTAGTAAAAAATAAAAATGCTATAAATCTATCCCCTATATTGTAGACGCTATAACTTTTGTGCAAACCAATGAATGTACGCTTGTTGCAATTTTTTTTTACCAAAAATATGTAGAAGAATATATATCGGCCTAAACTTAGAAAAAATTTGCTTTTTTTTAAAAAAAAAATGGGGATATTTATTACAGCAAAAAGTACAAAATATTGTGTTTTTTTCAAAATTGATGCTCTTTTTTGTTTACAGCGTGAAAAATAAAAATCACGATCAAATACCATCAAGAGAAAGCTCTATTTGTTGAAAAAAAAAACGTCAATTTTGTTTGGGTGCAATGTGGCAAGGCTGCGCAATTGTCAGTTAAAGCGACGCAGTGCCGAATCGCAAAAAATGGCCTGGTCATTAAACAGCCAAATCTTCTGGGGCTGAATTGGTTAAAGGGTAACTCCTCTTTCATGGAGAGAAAAAAATAGCAAATAAAGCAAAAATCATATAGCGCAAATGGTTGCGACACTAATCATTTTGTAATTGAGTTGTATTAAAAATTACCTTTCCTTTTCAATCTGCAGCCAATGTAATTGTCTGAGAATACATTGCAATATGGCTACCTGGACTTTTCTGTACATAAAATATGTGCTGGCCACTCCCCAGAAACATCATTTCCTGCTTGTGTGATTGGCTTACCAATTTTCCCAGAAGTTTGCCTAAGCTACAAGTCAGATTTCAGGCATCCGCTTCAACAAAAATAAAATTTTTTCAGAGATACTTTGAATAGGAACCCATATAAAGGGATGCAGTGCCCTGTAGCTCCAAACCTGACAGTTAATTATGAAACCACTCCCATTGGACCTATTCAGAAGAGAGGCACAGAGAAACACAACGGGATTTCTTCACAATAACAAAAAGTAGGAATCTGCAACAGGTTTGTTATAATCCTTGCAATGCACATAGAACACCCAGAGGGGAATGTGTTTTTTCTCAACAAAAGTGGAGTTACGCTTTAAACAAAGACCACAACAGGTCTAGTGGCACTTTGGTATACAAGTCCTTAATGGCAGTTCACGGTCCACTCTCCTCTCCTCACCTGCATCAATCCACAGCTGGTCTGACAAGGCTTTAATCTATGGATCCTTTATTGAAAATCACATTCCACTCCATTCTCCTCTCCTAAAAGCACCACTAGACCTGTTGTGGTCTTTGTTTAAGGTGAGCAGGTGGCATATATCCAAGGAAAAATAAATCATTCCAAATTGTGCTCCACCAATGGCATATTAAAGCGGGATTCCGCTCTTTTTTTTTTTTTCTTACCTGTGTTACAGGTGGGCGACTGCTACCTTCGCTTAGCATCCACGTCCGGCGTTTTTTTGACCCCCGGCGCGACGATTCTTTTCCTCGGGATGACTTTTAAAAAAGTGCTCTGGCATTTTCCATTTTAAGTGTGGGCGTCTGAAGCCCACAGGCATTTACTTCCTGTATATCGATGACGCTCGGCTCCCAGCATGCTCCACTCCATCTCGCACATGCTCAGTGTGCAATGGTGGTAATGGCAGATACAGCTGCCTGCCCACTTTAAAAATGGCAAATTCGGACACGCCCTCGTCACGTGACCGGCATCCTAACGAAATCTCACGAGATTTCGCAATTTCATTGTCCCCCATGGATTCTTGGGAAATTTCCCAGGGACCATTGCGAGGACGATAACCACGCCTACTCCCACGGGAGGACAACCAGGAAGTCAGCAGAAACATCTGAAATAAAAGGTAAGTAAAGAATATTTTTTTTTTTTCAGGGTTCATTTAGGTAAGTATTCTATCTTGTGATTTTAATAATATGAAGTTTAATTTTTAGGTACCAAACCGCTTTAAGGTTAGTTACCCCTTGATTTGTACCTCTCTGAACTCCATATCAGATCTCATGGAGCTCTGTAGGAGCATCCTGTGATGAAGACCAGTCATTGCTGCCCTCTCTCCTTGTGCAGGGTGACTGGTCTTGTCTCCGCCCCTTCTAGTTTATTGTAGGCAGTCTGTAGTGGGTGGGGCCTGAAGGAATCCTCCTACAGCTCCGCTCACTCCACTGGCTATGCACAGCCCATTTATGATGTCACTATTACTTTTACAAAGTAATATTTGGGTATGTAAAGGCATTTGGTGCACATTCTTGGATTTACCGTATATCCTTTGTGGCAATTGAGGAATATTTTTGAATGTGCCTGCAGTTCAGCTTTAAAGTACAGTCAATTCATATTTTAATTTCTCATTATTCTATATTATTTTACTAACAGTAGCACACATTCATGAAAAAATATGTAGTGTACTGTTCTCGTGATATTCCCTACTGAAAAATGCTAGAAGTCAGTTGTGTAACTATGCTAGAACATTGCTTTTAGTTTTGCTTATTGTTCTGTAGACAGGAGACATAACGGAATGGGAAATGGTGCAGAGACTGGACTTGTGACCTTGTATCTCATCATTTGCAGTCTGCATGTATATCACTATGGGAACAGACTATCTGGTGATAAATGAATTTGTCTTTATAACTTTGAATTACTTTGCTGTCGGTGTAGTTTGTGTTCATTGCTAACATGCTTCAGTTTTTAACTGATTTGGATAGATAAAGGCAACTCATATATAACTCATAACTTTATAACTCATAAAGTTCACTGCAAGCTGAACAAAGGAAATCTAACATTCCTCCATCCATGCTAAACAGAACGGATGGACAAACCTCCCTTGCTGGCTTTTGTATTCAAAACATAAGAACAAACCAAGTGCTGGATTAGGAATTTCTAATGCTGCGTACACACGACCAAACTTTCCGTCAGAAAAGGTCCAACGGTCTTCCCAACGGACTTTCGACTGAGTTACGACAGACTTACGAACGGACTTGGCGACACACGAACGGACTAAAGTCTGTTCGAAAGTCCATTCGTTTTGAACACGATGACGTATGATGGGACTAGAAAAGGAAGTTCAATAGCCAGTAGCCAATAGCTGCCCTTGCGTCGAATTTGGTCCGTCGGACCAGCATACAGACGAATAGTGTTCCCGTTAGGAATGGAGTCCATCGGACAGATTTGAAACATGTTCTATTTCTAGATCCGTCAGAATTTTTTAAAGAAAAACAATCGGACTATTCCACACATGATCGCACTATCCAACGGAATGATTCTGTCTGACCTATTCTGCCGGAAAGCCTGGTCATGTGTACGCGGCATAAGGGTCACTGAAATTATCACTGGGCACACTTACTCCAGAAAAGAGGATTCCCTTACGAACAGGGAAAGGACTTAGAGAATCCACATACATACAATCCAATGGGGGCACCAAACAAACAAACATTCAATGGTCTGATGTTTTTTAATTCCAAAATTGATACATACAGTAGAAGAAAAATC